>NC_061789.1:13999731-14659418 GCF_022458985.1 Mugil cephalus | reverse complement strand
AATAATACCCGGGCATATTCCGAGCAAAAAATAAAGGGCGGAAAAAAAGCGATCATAATCATTAAGTGATGCTTTGGGAACGGACGATAAATCGATTGCACTTGCAGGGCTGAAGTGAACGGAGGCCGTGGAGTGGATGGATACCATGGAGCAGTGTCTGTCTTACGCACACAAACCTCCCTCATAAATTATCTTGAGCTATGTAGAATTTATGAGGCAGAGATATCTCACTGCCGGCCTATCATTTCCACGGCTCTGTCACCGTAATTCTCTCCAAAACTGCCCAAACCCATAGATAAAAACCGGCCACTGCAGCTGCAGATGAAAAAGTGCAAACAGGCGAAAAGGGACAATAAGGGGAGTCAGGGGGGAGGAGGCGGCGCCGGTCTCTCTCCCCGACTCTAGCGCCCGCCGCGTGCGCGCGGAGTAAAGGCGACCGGGAAACGCGCAAAAAAAAAAATAAAAGAAAATTTGAAAAAAAAAAAGAGAGTAAAGGAGAGGACAAGTGTGACAATCAGAATTTGCTCTGTTTACGTTGCGTGAAATCAAGTGTCAGGGGAATTTGGTGAATTGGAAGATGAGTCAAATTGCCAGGCATATGCTGCTCACATCTTTACCTCAGCCGGCGCGGCTCCTCGGCCCCCGACAATGGCTTTTTACCTTTTGAAATGTGTGTTTGTGTTTCTCTGTGTCAGTGGGAGTGCGCGTGTGTGCGTGCGTGTGTGTGAAGAGATTTGGGCGAGCTTTTAGAGCGCTATCATACAGTAGGTGGAGGACGGTGGAGTGTATCAGAAAGGGCAGTCCGCACATGCTGCCCTGCGAGATTGGATTCTCACCCATGAAATGTAAGCACACAGAAAAACGCTCCGCGGCAACAACCTCCAATTTACACAGCAATTTTCCACTCGCTCGCGACAGAACTAAATCGCATTTGTCTCCCCGCCGTTGATACCATGCCGCTCTAGAATTTCATTCATATCCAGTTAATTAGCACTTCCTCGCTCGGCACCAGAAAGAGCAATCATTGGACAAAATGTGCAGAGTAATTTATTACCGTTTATTACAGTTCATTGAGGAAGCCAGAATGTGTTGGATATTAGAATGATTACTTGTGTTTACGCTGATAGCAGTCTGTGTGATGGGAAGAAGGAGAAGAAGGAAAAAAAAAGTTATTTACCAAAAACAGCTGGACGGATAAATTAGGCCCTTTCTCTACATGACAGTATCTCCCCCGACTGCGCTGTTTCAACATTTCTGGGTGAAAAGCGACGTCTCTCAAGCTTTACTCCCTCCTTTGAAAACGTTAATTGCTATTCATTACTCGCTATTGCTGAATGATAACAATGTTGGAGTTACAATTCTGAGTCATTAAATTAGAAGGACGGGGGATGAAAGGGAGGGGTGGGCGATGGAAAATCCTCATCCCCGTTGAGCCTCGGATGTGCGCAGCGTTTTAAATGGTCGCTTCAGCCAAACTGAAACTGAAAAAAGAAAAATAATAATAATAATCTTTGGTAGTATCTAAGCGTACACATGCTCGCGCTTTGATTTGTGTACATTTTAGATTTCGACGTCGATATAATGGCAGTGAAGGAGCTTTTATTTATGCTGCTACATAAAAAATACATTTTGAAAGGCATTAAAAAAAAGTCATGTCTTCGCAGAAACAACAGCCACGATTCCATAAATGTATTTTGATGTGCATTTGTGATCAACATTTGAGAAAACAATCTTCCTCACTTTACGGTTTTTAAGCACGCTTTGCATTATTTTAGACGAGATGGTAACAGCAGCGACGGAGGACGAGGAAGAAGTAAAACACATTCATTGCACCTTGTTGTTGTGATGGGCTTTCCGTTGCGTGCATTTATTACGCCGCTTCCTTTCCTTTATTTATGAAACAAATAGCTGACATGAAAGAATAATTACAACTTGGCCAATTAAAAAAAAAAAAAAAGAATCTGTAGCACTCTCTCCATTTCTTATGTATGACCGGAGAGGCTGGTTGTTCTTCTTCAAGGTTTTTGTTTTCGGCACTTCCTCTACTTATGACGCCGCCTCCTGACAAAAGTTTACTCGCTCCAACCAAACCGTCTTAAGGAAACACCTCTAACTCATTTTTTATGTGACATTTCAGAAGTTTGTATTAAATTTACTTGACATTTATGCGGAAACATTGCTAGATACCACCTGTCCGGTTTGGTTGTACACTCCATTTGCAAGCGAGACACCACCAATGAAATTTACCTTTTTCTTGTACGGACTTAACCAGAATTATTATTTATTTTTTAAAACAGTATCACATAGTTTTGCTGGATATTTTTTTGAAATATAAAGCAAAAGACCTTTAACACTAAAGATCAGCTGTTTATGTCCCTGTTTTCACAATTCAGTTGCCAGGAGTGGAAGCTGAAAGGTGTTACGAGCTCATTTCAAATATTTAACCGTGTTGATTTTTAAAATGTCCAGAAAACACAAGCTTTTCATTGAAAATGTATTTTCTGCCGCGTGGAGCGGCGATATAATTCACAGGCCATGGCACAGAGGTGGCACTGGAGGTTAATAAGGAAAAAGTGTGAAATATTTTTGGTTCAGCCGACTCATTAAGAGCAAATATCACCGACCTGACAACTGATGCAGCCCTCCTGGACCCCGACTATCATCACTAATGCAACAATCACCCAGCAGCTGCAGCTGCAGCAGCACAGACGCATTCACGTCGGGCTCCGTCTCCCTCCGACACACTCCGACACGTTCCTTCATTAACCGGCCACGCTCGCGTCTCTTTGCAACACACACACACACACACACACACTCCGAGGCGGATGCGCGAGCTTGTGGAGGCTGTAATCTGTAATTTGTAAGTTCCATTTGTTTTTAACACACACCAAAGCAGTGGTCCTGTGGGACCTAATAAAACCTCATAAGCACACAGAGAGAAAGCCCGAGGCGCTGCTCTTTCCCACAGATCTCACCTTGATAGATGATTTTAGAAAAACACAGAGGCGTGCTCCACTAACAAAGTGCTGCGAGAAAAAAGCAGTGATATTTAGACTCTCCGTCTGAGGAGAGGGAAAGTGAGGAGGAGGAGGACGACGAGGAGGAAGAAGGAGGAGGAAGGGGGAGTGGGGGCTCTGATTTGAGCTAAATTACACGAGCTTCTCGCTTCGTACCGATTACCCAAGGAGAAGCAGAGTAATCAGAGGGATACCTGTTTGGTTTTCCCACGAGGACAACACTCTCTGAACTTTTTTACACCCCCTCCCCTCTTTCCCCGATCTCATTCATTCAATACCGAGTTGAGATTAACAACGATGAAGGTCTCGTTTTTTTTTATTTTGAAACCCATCTCACGGTCATTTGTTTCATGGTGTTAAAGGGAGTAACCAGCGGCGATGTGCTGGGAATCGCAGCCATAACTTTAAATTACTTTAGGTCCCTAAAAACAAACGTGCCATAACCAGCAAATTCAGCCCCCCCCCACCCCAAGTCTGCCAAATAATAATAATAATAATAAGAATAATAATAATACTGATGACGGTGATAATAAAAGGGTTCGTTTAATTTGGAGAAACAAAAACAATTATGCATCAGCCTGGGTGGAGGTCATCTCCTCTCTGCGGCACTTCTCCTCCTGGTTTCATTTATGAATACCTGTAGACTTTTTTCAAGGAGAACTTGAAATCAATTTCAAGCCCCATTTAATTTTATACACCCGTACATGCTGACCCACGACGGCATAGTTCAAATATTGATCTTCTTCAGCAGGTGACCCGGGGTGCCTCCTGGTCGTCAAACACACAGCAGAGCCGCATCCCTTAAAAACAACAAAACAAAAAAAAAACAAAAACACGAGAGGACGACCGAGGGATGAGGAAAAGCAACTTCCTAGGTCCCTTTGATACGAGGCATCGCTTCCTCAAACTTGGTTCCCATGCAACAACGCGCCTGCTGCTCCGATGAAGACAGATAATGACCTTTTGAAAAACAAAACTTCGCTGTTTGTCTGGAGATCTATTTGTCAGCAGCAGCATGCCTTCTGGCCATGGAGAAAACAGGCTTGCAGGAGCACAAGGAGAACTGTAATAATGCTTCGCTGTTCACCGCTGCCATTAAGCTGCTGGTGATAAAAAGGTGCAGTGCTTTTAATGGCTTGTGATGGCTTCTCTCTCTCTCGCGCTGTTTATTTATTTATTTATTTATTTTTTTTGCCTTCACTTGTACGGCCACTCTGTTAACTCAGCACACGGGGTAATATGTCTCATTTGAGAGGATCCCGCTGCGAGGAGAATGCTTGAAGGACAGTATGAGAGTGACACTACATTATAAACATAATAATCACAGCTGGCTAAGATACTGCAGTAAAGAAATAATTGGACTCAAGCTGGTCTGGCTGCTTAAGCAATTTAGCGTGCCATTTGTAGAAATAGAAAAACCTCAGGTCAGATTATATTCTCAGGGAAGAGAGCGAGACTGCAAAGCGTCTCCACTGCGAGGTTATCTCCTGTCTTTATTCCGCTGTAACTGTATGCGTGTGTGTGTGTGTGTATGTAAGCGTGAGTGATGTAGCGAGAGCTCCTGCAGTGTAAAGACAGGGAGGTGTCGTGTCGTGCGTCGTGTCTTTCTCCCTCTCGCCAGTCCCTCCACTTGCTCGGGAGTCTGTGTTTGGCCCCAAGGAGCTCTTGGGAGGACTGAGATTTCAAAACCAAGCCGACATTCCTGAGCCGTATTAAACGGCCTGACTGGGAAATAAGGCCACCGCAACGCAGAACTGACAGCGTCTTTATCTGAATCATATCACAGAACGGGACGGATATCCAACCTCAAGCAAAGATCTCGTGTGAGCGAGTTGAACTCGCGGAAAACCTTAAACGTGAGATGAATTTCAAAAAAATCGCAGCGCCCACCGTGGCTTTTAATGCCGTGATTCCTCGCCGCGCAGACGAGCAGGTGACTTAAAACATCCCGTGCAATCACATTTCCTCCTTTCTGTGTGACGCACGAGAGCAAATGAATTAAAAGCTTCATTAGACATTTGCCGCCTTCTTAAAAAACAAAAACAACAAAAAAACAAAAAGGTTGGTAATTATTGTGAGGTGAGGGGATCTGCAACTGCAGCTTTGTTTTCCAGAAGTGGAGTTTATTAGCATCAGCAGCACTTGTGAATGCTAATTCAACGGCTATAGGTGCGGAATATAGACAGGAGCGTGCAGAGCTAACGCTCACCACTAATGACTGGGGGATATTTAGCATTATTGGCAAAATGTAAATACACATTTATTGATGCACTGTGCAGCACCCTGCATGCAGAACCCTGCAAGCATCCACCTACAGATGACAAAAGATTTCTCACAGGGAGACAAATAAATAGAGATATGTCAGCTCAAATATGTACGCTCACATTAAGAGCACAGTCAGAACCCCAGTGGAAAAACCTTTTGTTGGTGAGTAAACCTATTGCACCGTTTGTGCCATTCTTCTACACAGAGAACAAATTTAATTTTGTTCCATTTACAAAGGTCTAGTGGAGTAAGACGGTGGGTAGCCTTAAGAAAAAAAAAAAAAAAAAAAAACCCGCACGCACACACAAGTCGGGGCAGACTGTGAAGTCTCTGTGAAGAACAAGGCAGCACTCGCTCACACACCAAATGAAATTTCAAAATAAACGACTGAGCTGTGATTTACAATTCTCCTCCGGGGCAGAGAAAAGTGAGAAAACATTTCAATCAGTCCCTCCGCCTTTGTTATGCCGCTATGAATCAGCTGTTTAAGGGACAAAAACAGCTGAATGGCGGCGAGAGAAAGACTCTGAATGATTTCACACCAAAACATAGAACATATTGAGAGGTATATTCCAGGGCCCATGAAATTGAGTTTAAAGTTTTTTTGATTTGTGCCTGATTGAATCTGAGTGAATTGTGCTCGACTGAAAAACAACAAAGCTGGCATAGCCTCGTGATATAATGGAAATATTTCAAACACAGCAGTTATCTGCAACACAACAAAGGAGAATCAGACAGCTTGTGGAATCGGATGTGGGAAACATTTAATCTGGGTTTGATCTCACGGTGGCTTTTTTTTATATATATATATATATTCTACTTATGATTAACAATTCTCCTAAAAAAATAAACAGATTCCCTGAACTGAGGCACTCTGATCTGAGCCCGTTGTTTCCTACTTTAACAGTGACCCACAAACACAGTTTAATATGATACAGGAACAGGATGGAATTTTAGTGGGACTATTTTTAGTGGCGGATTCTTTTTTTGGTTGCTTATTATTTCAGCAGGGCCGTGCATGTAGGACTGACTGAAACTATTTTAATAATGTTAAAGAATAAGATCATTCTTCGGATTGTGTTTGTTAATGGGATCAATGGTTAGTTTATTCATGTTAACACATAACAGGAGCACATGGAGAATAGGAGTGATAATAGGCCGACACAGAGCCCGAACTATTGTGTGTTAACCCTTTTCCCAAGAGGTCATGTGGGAGGTAGTGCGGTGGGGGTTGTGGTCTCTCTGGGTCCCATTTGAAACGCAGTGAGGCATATTTCTCAAACTCATCTCCGATGCACCCACATGGGCCTAACGAGAGCCCATGTAGGGACAGAAACCTATTAGGCCTCCCCAGTCACAGAGACCATCTCCATTTACAGCTGTCAATAGTACAGCTTGGCCTACAATAATTATCCCCCAGGAAGGAGCCGTCTCCGCGCGGCTCGCATTAGTCCGTCCCCGGGAGACCGCCAACCTGAATCCTTCGATATCTAAAGTCCCCCTGAATAGCGGCGCTTTGGGAGGCAGGATCAAGGCCTGAACCGAGGGGGAAGTGTGTCACGAGTATTCCCTGTATTGCATCGCTCGCCTTTAACCAGATGTATCAGTGTGCGCGCGAGACGGGAGGGAGTCAGTGCCAGTGGAGTCGTAGAAAAAAGAGATCAGAATGGTTGGGAAGAGGAGGAGGACGAGGAGGAGGAGGAGGAGGAGGAGGAGGCCGTTGAAACCAGAGAGCCCGGGCAATTCCTCCCAGGATCCACCGACATGAAAGGGTGACCTAACCATTTAGAACGATACCGAAGCCGTGTACAGTTAAAGGGGGAAATTCAAAACAGCCCCGACCAAAGAAGCCGCAAAAAAGAAATCAATAGACGCAACAATAACAATAGACATCGGCGCAGTGGAATGCCATAATAGAAAATCCAATTACAAATCAAAGGAAGGCAATTTTAGAAAAGCCCGAGATCTGGAGATAAGTCTGAGGCAAAGACGGAGAGATGTGACACCGAGACAGTAACAACGGCTGCTTTTTCCCTCTTTAGACATAAGTAACGCGGTGCTTCCCACCCAACAGCATCGTCTTAGATAATAGAGTTACATTTACGAGCGTTGCCATATGCCCACCCAGTGCCTGGTAAATAGAAAATCCATGAGATGCCATGTTTTTATGACTCTGAAGACAGCTACTAACTACCATGAGCAAACCTGAGCTACCCCGTCAGCTTCAGCTTGTACCATAAATATATTTATACTTTAATACGGGCCTACAGCGCTGAGCATTGCATCCCATAAAAGCCTCACCACACTGTAATTCATAACTCCCTCAATATCCGGCTCCATAACTCAAGAAATGAGCCACTACAATACAAATTGAGGGTAGAAGAAAAGTGACATCATCCTGCGGAAGGATGAAGCCGGCACCCCATGTGGTGGAGCAACTCTCCCCCTGTCGAGAAGAGGAACGGCCCTTCAGCGGCGGCGTGATACTGCCACTTTTTTTTTTTTTTTTTTTTTTGGTAATCAGAAGCCCACAGTTCTCCCACCAGACCGCAGGGAGTCTCTCCTTGTGTTAATGAAAACAAACATTTAGCCGGGATTTATACGCGCCACAGACGACTACAAAGAGCATCAAAGGAAACTGCCTGGGAACACACACCCAAACACTGCTGTGCACAAATAAAGGCAAGGTATGATTTGCTAATCTTTTATGTAATAAACTCCTGTCTTCCTGTGATATCATGCGGCGCCATGTTCACAGATAATAAGCAAAGCTGTTCGGAGCCCAACTTAATACAGTGTCTTATTTGAAATGCAAACAAACTGCGAGGCAGAGGCTATCACCTCAATCTATTCCCCTTCTGTGCGCTGGCTGTCATCTTACACGAGCCGATGCTGCAGCCCTGCACTGTGGCGAAGGGGAGGAAGCAGGAGAGCGGCGGCGCTGGCTTGAGAAGGGGTGGTGGGGGTGGAGTGGGGGGGACACGGGCAGCGTGCTATGAAGGATGGGTGATGTGGGAGGAAAGGGTTGGTGGAGGGGGGGAGGAGGAGAGAGAGAGAGGCTGGCCGCGGTGTGATTCAGAGGGTTGTTTCCCCTCGCAGCGCTGCAGGGTGAGGATTTACCGCAAAGAAGTGGGAAAAAAATGAAAAAGGAAAAGAACAAAAGCTGCTGATACATTAAAGGGAATTCAAACAAAAAGGGGTGTCTCATGAAAATAGCACGCAGGAAGTTTCAATTTCAGCCCCGTGTTGGACTTTTAAAGGAATCGACTGTGAACACGCAGGTGTACACACAGGCACACACACACACACACACACACACACACACACACACACACACACACACACACACACACACACACACACACTCAAGAGGCTTGCAGCTCATCCTGAGGATTTGGAAGTTACAGGGATGTAGAGGAAGGTAAACCCACCTGAACTCTCTCAGTTTACTGACATTTAAACTTGTGAAAGAAGGCTCAGAAAGATTTCCCGATTTGACAGGAAAGTTTATCACAAAAAAAAAAAAAACACGAGGAGGGAAAATCTGTGAATGTTTCCAGATTAAATTAATATCACTATCCCGATCACTGTTAATAGCTGCACAAAAATAAACCCATGAGGATTATTTTTAGTGAGTCGGTGGAGGTGGTTTTGGCTATTCTACAGTTGGTGGCACCTGGTTGTCCACATGCACCCCCCCACCCCACCCCATCACCACACACACACACACACACACACACACACACACACACACACACACACACACACATCTCCGCCTGGCTGGTGGGGTGTGCCCGCTATGGACAGATGGGTGGGAGGGGGTGAGCGCCATTACCGCGATGATGGGGAGAAGGGGGGAGGAGTACGGTTCGAAATGAGAAAGCAGGAGTTTCCAGCCTCGCCGCTGTTTCCCCTCAATCACGGCAGTAACACACACTGTTTACTGCAACACATGCTGCCGGCAGTAAAAACAGAATTGGATGCTCGACCCCCACCCGGGGCCCCCATCATCCCGCCACTAACAGCCCTCCCATCGCCCTCAACTCGCCGAATTAAAACACGTGAATTATTCAGCGGGTAGATAGACAGGCGCGCGGGCTCTTAAGAGTCACCTTGTTGTTGATTTTTTCACCTCCTTTCAGAAAATTGCAGTCTTCACGTTTCACGAAACAAGGGGATCAGTGACGGGATCAATCTCCAAAGAAGCAGGATGAAAACACACGCGCGCGCACAAAAAAAAAAAGAAAAGGAGGGAAATCAATGTTCATTTGCAGAGATGTGTAATTATTCAAAACGTTGTCACTTGGTGGTGATCACCGTGTGACAAATGAAAGGCTTGAGGAAAAAGTTTCAGGTTGAAATTCCAACTCTAAATGTGGCTGCGTTATACGTTCTGATCAAACACATATTACGCCTTTAATATTATTTTTTAAAGGGATTCAGTGACACTGAATAGTGGCAAATCCACTAAACAGAATCTAAACTGAAGCACAGATTTAAAGTGAGCTAAAATCCAAGCAGTGTAATATCGTGTGCGACTATTTCTTACATGAATACCGCAGGCCTCACAGGTTTAACATTATTAGCATCGATATTTGTGTTTTAAAATCCTGCTGCATCCTTGTGTGTAAATGTTGAGCAGGTTGGGGTCAGATTAGGTAACATGTCAGCGTTTAGGCGCCACACGGAAACTACATACGTGTTTTCTTTTTCACAAACAGATAGGGGAAAAAGTTCCATTCACAAAAAAAATAATAATAATATAATAAAAAAAATAAAACAAAGGAGCATTTTTAAGAGATTTCCTTCTCGTTTTTGCCTTATCTTTGTAGCAGGAAAGTGACAGAGCACAGCAGACTGACTGAGAAAACACTTCCAAGCACAATGAGTCATGAAGAGACTGATGTACACAAACACTGCGTGCTCCCACGTCACCGTAATCTCTAATTCACTGCTTTCATTTTACTCGAGAATGGGAAGGGAAGGAGAGGGGAAGAGATGACGAGCGGGACGGCTCGGAGGATGAAATTAAAGAGCCCCGCTCCCCCTCAACCTCCACCTCCACCTCCACCTTCGCCTCCCGTCCCCGCTGTTTTCTCGCACACAAAAGGCAGGGTGAGGGTCAAGGGTTAGGGGGGTGAAAGCACTCTGGGTAACAACACAAAGCCGGCGCGATGCTATCACGTGCCGCCGAGGAGCGCACACGGAGAAATGAAAGAATGGAGAGTGAGTGAGTGGAGAGAGAGAGAGGGGGAGAGAGTGTGTGTATGTGTGTGTGTGTGTGTGTGTATGCGTGTGTGTGAGAGAGAGGGGGGAGAGAGGAGAGCGACAAAGCGAGCTCGGTTCAGTCTTACCTCGGGCAGATAGAGGAAGGCAGGGGGACACTGGAGAGAGTGAGGTAGCATCCCGGAGCCGGAGAGCAGCAGACAGCCGGAGTTGGCCATGGAGCTCAGCGTGGGGTGACGGGACGCTTTGCGCATTTAGCAGGGAGATCCTTTCGCTCTACTCTCTTTCTTCCTCTCTCTCTTTCTCTGGCTCGCTCGCTCCCACTCACTTACACACACACTCTCTCGCTCTCTCTCTCTCCCTCTCTCTTCGGATCACTTCCTTTCCCCTGCCTTCTTGCCTTTTAAATTTCCCTTTTGCTGGCTTTTGTGTCTCTATTGAAGATGTAGCAGGGAGGCGAGCGGCGTACAGACAATGTGCATGTTCCACCTTTATCACTATTGCTCTCTCTCTCTCTCTCTCTCTCTCTCTCCCTCTCT
The DNA here is from genome assembly GCF_022458985.1 of Mugil cephalus. NCBI lineage: Eukaryota > Metazoa > Chordata > Actinopteri > Mugiliformes > Mugilidae > Mugil > Mugil cephalus. The sequence goes on along the minus strand of NC_061789.1, from coordinate 14,648,371 downwards.
CTCTCTCTCTCACTATCCCTGGCGCGACTCTGTTTACTTTGTGTGCGATAAAAGCCAACATAAGCATTCAGACACAGAAGGGGAGGTTCTGTGCAAGCTGAGGAGGAGGAGGGGTTGTAGAGCCGACAGGGGGTTGGGTAGGTTAGGGTGGGGGTATAAAAAGAGGTGGTAGGAGCACTCGGGCTGGGATTGGGTTGGGTGGGGGGGTTGGGTGGGGGGCACTGATGAAGTCCCCGGTGGATTCATACATCAAACGGGCCAGCTGAATAGCAGAGGGGATGTGAATGACATTAGAACAGCTGATCCTGGGCATTAGCACCTCGTGGGACGCTGCGTGCTGCCTTTTAATTGCGGCCCCCCCACCCTGCAAACACACACACGCAAACACACACGCACGGCGTCAGTGGCCGGCACCACCTCCCTCTCCTCCGCCCGCGTATGCGTGCGCGCTCAAGGACACATACTGTACCTCGCAGATTTGTCTGAGAAGCCAGGGCGGAAACGCATTACAACAACAACAAAAAAAAAAAAGAAAAAAAAAAAAGAAACGGGGGCTGTTATCAGGCCCAGCCGTGACATCCTTCTTCGTTGGCTCTCGCATCTACTGAGCTGTAAACACGCATTCAGCCAAGCATGTACTGCACAGCACGCTAAACTGTACAAGAAGAAAAAAAAAAAAAAAAGCTTCCTTTTAATGTATCTTTCTGATTAATTCTGTTTGATACCGCTCTAAAAGGAGCAAAGAGAATGCACAAGATGTATTCATTACATCGGTTGGGTGCCGACCCAAGTCAGAGGAGAAACCCAAAAAATCCATCTTAAATCTAGACCATCAAAGTTCGAGAAGGATGATGCCTCAGCAGAGATTGGTGGAACAACGCGAGGCGGCGACGAGGTGCGGCTCCTCTCGTAATTCCCGTTAACGCAATCACATCACGACACATCGACCTCAGACCTCGCACTGCGATTTCTACATTTTTTTTATTTTTTATTTTTCTTCCTATGCTTGTTCCAGACCTCTGAATCACTGTCCATGTCTTTTTCAGTGATGCAAACGGCTCTGGTGTTGTGATCATTCACGGCTGTTTCCCCAAAGACAATCTGAGCTCTGTAGGCAGGATTAAGAACAGGGATGTTATCTACCCGCGCCAGAGCTGGAATAATGGCGTCGCAAAGAAAAAAAAAATAAATAAAAAAAATACCGCAAACAAGGCGACAAGTAGGCATGAGGCTGATGCGGCTGTACAGGCTGTCAGGAGTCAACTTGAACATGCTTCTGCGTGTGTGGGTCTGTCGGGTACATTTGCGCGGTTGGATGTAAACCAATCAGCTTCCTTTAAGCTCAGATCTGCAACTTTTCATCTCCGGTGAAGCCTGATTCCAGCCACCCCTGTCTTTTCGCAGGTGCTCCACTTTGAGTCTCGCTTTCTACGTTCGCTTTTTCCGGCCACGATAATGGTAATGATGAGGTCTTGCCGTGGGAGACGCAACACGACCACGGAGAATTAAGTCGCTCTGGGACACACTCCCTCTGCAGATTAAATAATTCCACGCAGGCAGCAGGGGGACGGTTGACCTGTAATTACACATTCTTGTATTTCATGAACTCCAAAGGAAGAAGCCGAATAATAAAACATCATTAATGCAAATAATTGCTCACCTCCGCCGAGCAGCCATCTTAACTGGAGGTATACCTTGTGAATAATTGGCCTGACTGTTTGATGCAATGATCAGTCACCACATGCATGTGTTGTGCTTTAGGCTGAGCCGCTCGCCGTTGCCAGCTGAAGATGGGGATCCATCTCCCTGTCTCTCTTCTATGTGTTTTCCCGTCTCTCGCTTTTTTGCTCTCTCTTTTTTTTTTTTTTTCTCCCCCCGCTACGTCTGTCTGTCTCACCCAGTTAATAATTCAAATGAGCACTGCCAGATCACTCCCTTCAAAGGGAGTTGCTGGAATCTTCTCAACGGTGCCTTTTCTTTTTGTCATGTGAAATCAAAGCCCTCAAACTGCAGCAGAGATATCCTCAGTTAACTCCCCACACTGCTGCTCTGCCAATTAAAGAAAGATCAACAACTACTGCGAACAGCTCACAGTTGATCACCAAAAGAGGGGGGGGGGGGAGAAAAAAGTGATCTTAATCATCATCATCATCGTTTTTGTCACTGTCGCCCTTTGTCTTCCTCTATTTCTTCCTTGCAGCGCAATCACCACATCGCTGTGGCAGGCCTGTAATAATCAGCATAATCATTATTACCACAATCACCATCATCATCACTGTCACTGTCGACTCTGTCACGTCTGTCTTCTGAGCCTGTGTTTCTGGCCTGCTACAGAGCAGGATTTACCCTCCGAGGCAGGGCGTGTGTACGTCTTTGATTGTCATGAAGCCGCCGCGTGTTTTGTGTGTGGGTTTGCGCAGGTACATTCGTGCCTCAGCTGATTTGGGGCGTTACAAGCTTTAAATCTACGTTTAATCTCCTCTCAGAAACATCCGTCTTCATATATGGCACGCGGATTTGGTGAGACGCAGTGGTTTGTCTTCTTAGCCTGTGTTATTTTAATGTGTTACACACGCGCACACACACAAAAAAGGTTGAAAGCAGCAGTTCTAGCAGTAAAAAGCCATCACATGCACTGGGAGCTCAGTCAGCAATAATCAAAGGCAATACAAGCGGAGACTAATGGGGCCCCAACGATTGGCGACGCATTCCAGTCCTCCACTGTTTATCGCATGACCACTGATCAATACAGCACACTCGCACTAATCATCATAAGAGATGACTGTTTATTTCCCTTAACTCCCATCACTCTGACAGCAGAGGAAGTATTCAGATCCTTCACTTAGTTCACTTAATGGTACCAATACGTGTAAAATGATCCTTCAAAGTGAAAAAGTTTTTATGTCAACGTACGCCATCAGCAACTTGTTTTAAAGACTGTGCGTGTATAAATGGAAGTGGGTCGTATTGTTATTGCCGTACGATGAAGGTGTTTTAATGCTGTGGCTGGCTGAGGTGGAGTTAACTGCGTAATAGGCTGTCAAAGTCTAGTGGGATAATATATTTTATATGCAAAATCTCGCTGGACTTGGGACGCTTTCATTGAAACAACTCTTTAAAAGTGCACTGCCGCCCTTTCTAACACTTTTTGTCATGTTTTATTCATTTTACTTAGTGACAGTTCTTTCATTTTTTGGCTCATATACAGGTTTTTGTTTTGAATCTATAGCCACAACACTGAACTCAGAAGAGAGGTATAAAAAAATATCTTGTCACCCCCAGTTTTTCTGGTCGTAATTTAGTCAGTTTTCAGATAAATGGAGGAGTGAACTGTTGTCTTCTGAAATGGGACGCGGCCGCAGCAGGAAGTGGCGCAAGCTGACATCAAGATTGTACAGTAGGTGAGAAAAATGTTCACTATGGACACAGCTCCCCCATCAGGACGGCCACCAGAGCCTGAGCAACACAAACGTGTCAGAATGAGGATTATGCAATAGTGTACACAGATCCAAACTGAAAGTAAAGAGCTGTCCCTCTCTCCGTTAGCCACAGCGTGGAGAATACGCAATTAGCCCATTTGAGCCGCCGATGCGATCAGTGCAGTTGGAACGAGACATTGTTGAGTCCGAAGGGGAGCTCTCCATGCTGCCGGACGCGGAGCCAAGACCTCTGGAGAAGCACTCTGAAGGAAACAAAGCAGTAGTGTTTGGTGCTGGTAGGTTTTGCGAAGAAACAGCGAGGCCTTTGGAGGGGCACCCTTGAAGTGCCCCTCTGACAGGCTGCCTCATTATCTGGCATCTCCAGAGTGCCAGCCAAGCCTGCTGTAGAAGAGGGGGCATGAGGATGCCTCGATCAGTCTGCCCCGAGGGTACCCGGAGAGGGGAGGGTGGTGCTCTCACTAAAGGTCCGCTGATTATATCTCGGGCCCAGAGCTTCAGGGATCCCCACTAATTAAAGGTTGTGTCATATCTGTTAGAGATAACAAACCTATGTAGCTCCTCTTCTTTCCTTTTTTCTTTTTAATCCTTCCCTCCTATATCTGCACTTTACGGCATCATGTCAGGTTTCAGGCTTGGTCTGCATTCAAGGCTGACCAGCTTTCTGTACCCAGAGGAAAGGGTTCCTGTTTAACCTGCCCTCACCCATCTCGGCGTGCCAGCGGTGTTGTGGAGGCATCAGGGATCCTTTGTCTGGAGGCATAATTAAAGCTCTCGTTCATTATTTCTTCACTTTGAGCGCAGATCTGAGTAATTAGGAGGCAGTGCCATGGGGGGGCTGGAGCTTTCAAGCTAGCACACACACACACACACACACACACACACACAAAGACAAACACACACAGTCACACATGTCTCATAAAGTGTAGAAGAAAGTGAGCCTGTACATACAGACGAACAAAGCTCCTGTTCAATCTCAGCACCAAATGAGCTGCATTCATCTCCCACCTATCTTTGGATGCCAATATCTGGCACTGAGTGAAGTATGCTTTTTCTCTCCTCACAGCTGTCACGTACTAATGCATTGATTAAAAATTTTGATTAAATGGACAGTTAAGGGAGGAAGTGCAAGAGTGATCTGCGATCCACGCCTCAATTGGATGCTGGGACGGGATGTAGGGTCCTGGCTTTTGCTGCGTTTGGAGCTCAGGCACTTGCCTCTCTAATGGATTTCGAAACAGAGCTTGGCTTTTATATGGTGTCATTCATCCTCATATGTTTTCGCCTGCCGCGTCTCACGATCACTGCTTCTTTATGGCAAACTAATGCACCCGGTGCTAAGATCAGCAGGTTGGCTCTGGCCATCGCTCACCGAGCTCGGGCAAGATATTAGGACATTTCGAAAGCTTCTATCGGAGGAGGCAGGGCAGAAGCCGAGGGGTACTGACTCTGCCTCCCACACTGTCATATATCAAGGCATGCCACGCCGTCTACACCCAAAACACACACACACACACACACACACCGAGCCAATGCCGCTCCAGCTGCCTCGACAAGGAAGGAGAGGAGGGGTGGTGATGGAGCTTTATGGCGGCGGACAGTCAACGTCAATACATTGAGCGTTTTACCACCCTCTTATCCAAAGGTCTGGCTTGCTTGCGGCTACACAGCACTGAGGCCAGGGGGTGTGTGATAGTCCTGGGTGGTGTATGGAAGACATGGTTTTGCTGAGGCGTGGTGGGAGACAACAAATAGGGGCGACGGCTCACGCCCCGTTGGCCCTCCAGGCCGACAGAGGCTGTGATAGAGTGGGAGCTGACTGGGCAGAGGGACAGTCAAGCATGGAAATCACATCAGATCAATGATGAAAAATTCAGTGGCAGCAAGAGTCGCTCGTGGGAACGATGCCACATGGTGCATGTAAGCGTGTCACTGCTGGGTGTACATGGAGAGGCTAATGCGTCAGCCAACAAATATGCATCAGCCCAACTGTGGTTGGTTTGGAAATTAACTTAAAGTAGAAAGGAAATGAATACAAGAGGAAAACAGGCATGTTTATAGAGCTATGCTCATATATGTGTAGTTCTGTTGGCATTAAAGATTGCGAGACTGTATCTGAGGCTTTAGAGTCTGTACCTAATAACCAGTTCTATCCTTAAACCTGCAATTAATTCCCTACAATCCTTGCAAGAACAAAAACAACTGCACACATTACAAGAATGTATGGAAATAGTCGTTTCAATTGTAATTTTTTGCCATCAAACATTTAATATACTAGCAGGACTATTTTCTGAATTTCAGCTACCACACTATCCTGTAACTTTCGCATTTGTGTGCGCCTTTGTGATTTGTTTTAATCCTAGCATCTGTTCGGGGTAGGCAGTTCAGTATAAGAAGTGAAGCACAAGATAATGCAGAGATCGTTTTCCTTTCAATATCACTGTATTCAAGACGATTTAACTAAATTATGGTTTACAAATGCAGGCAAAATGCACATTTACTAAGAAGGCACTCAGAGATAGTAAAGAACCACAGCCATTACCAACCAACCACAGGCTGTAAACCACAAAGCATCTAAAGGCAAAGCTCTATGTGGGATTTACAAGATTTTTGCTTCAATAAAAGAAATACCTCAATCTTTTCTGGTATGTCTATGAAATACCCAGTACTATATCATAAAGAATATTTGATTTGTGTTGCCAAGATTCTGAACATGTGTTGCTGCAGAATCTACCTTCTTTTAGCCATAAATCTAATCCAGACCGTCAAGTACACGCTCGTAGGAGTGAATCTTGCCATGCAAGTTCATTCTGGAGCATTTTTTTAACCCAGGAGTACAAGGCCACACAGCAACCAAGCAGTACTGTAATCATGCCATTGCTAAGTTTAGTACCAATCAATAAGTCAGGCCAATGTTCTCAAATCCAATTCTCCGGGCCCAGAGTACTGCTGCTTCTCTCTTCTGCCACCTAGTTAATTGCATTCACCTGTTGTCCCGGGCCTAAATCACTCCGCAATTCGACGAGAGAATACTCCTGGGCAACCGTGCAAACCAGTAGTGCTTTGGAACCCGAGGACTGAATGTGAAGGCGCCAGACAGAGCGCGCTGTTTGACAAACACCTTACACATATCAGGCGTTCACTATGGCCAAAATGTCGCACAATTCAAATCTATTCAAAGCAATCATTTTCAGAATCTACCATCCTCGCGCATTTCCGATTTCATTGACTTTCTTTGGGAAAAAAAAGAAAAGAAAAGGTACCCTTAACCATAATGGCTCCAGCCCAACGCAAAGTCAATTACATAGATTGGTGCAGTGACATAAAGTGTATTCCATTTGGGAGCAGATTGGTCATGCCCAGTAATGTTCCCTTCCAGCAGGCATACCTTTGACCATTACTCTAAACAGGCATTTGGGGAACCAGAGACCTATTCCCCACCACTGTGAATGCCGCTGTGGCTCCCAGAGGGGTCAAGGGTTCACACTGCAGCTACCATGCTCTCATATTTAGCAGCGGCAGGTGAGAAATGGTACATCAATACTGTCAGACGCGCTGGGCCACAGAGGCCTCCTCCACACACATATCATATTAGAATGGAGCGTAAGAAACCACAGCCAGGCCAGGGGGTGTCAGGAAATGTGTGAATGTAGCTGTTCAACGATCAGCACCTGAAACGCCCCGACTGCTCACGTAAAATGTGGACTTAAAAACATTATCTACCTAATTTATTGATGCGTTTAACCCCAACCCTTAAAGATCATAGAACGGGATTGTTGTGGAGAGAGATTTGAGCTGCTGGTGTTTCTCTAGCGTAAGAAATGAAACACACTACCTCTACGATAAAGATAATACCATTTACCTTTCCTTTATGCATTTGTGATGTGATTGTCACACCATGTTTACTTATATTCGTTTCACCTAAAGATAAATGAGTGGATCAAGGTTTTACATGGTTATTAGAAGCTAATATTTCCCTGTTTAACAGATGATTAAAAGTTCACACTACTTCTCACAATCTAACGGATAATTCCTTCTCCTTGGGCCAGTCTGTTGTGACTATTTTTGTTCTGATTATTAATAAAATACTTTTGTCCATGTAAATGTCACCAGTGAAAGTTGTATCTGTGGAAAAAAAAAAGGTAGAGCAGGATGAATGAAATTAAATGTGTCGAGCTACCTCAAGGCCCCTTCAGGTGATCTGAGGTAACAGATGACTGTTTCTGCCGCAGTCTGATCTTAAGAGTCAATCAGCGAAACGGCTGACGAAAAAATTGGTAACAATTTGTCTTGTTTTATCCAAACAGAGACAACAAGTACTTTTTGATCTTGATTTAAATGTTTGATCATCTTGTCTTAGGTAATCTTGACAATGGGGAAACATTTTAAGGAGTCTTTGTTTGTGAAAGGATAAATGTTTTGAAGCGAAAGCTGACATACTCATTACTTTACTCTGGGATTCAACAGTAGGTTGTTGAGTTGTGTTTTTGTTGTGTCTTCCATGGTCAATTGTAGGCATTTACATGTGTTTGTGGTAATACAGGATTGGGAATGTTTTATCCTGACAACCGATTATACTCCATTCTACCCCATTGTACTAGCGCATACTTTTAGAGAAGTGGAGCGGAGAGAGTGGGTGTGTTGTAGGCAAAATGCAGCACAGGTGCCTGCAGGATAAAGGCGTTGGTAACTTTGGTATTTTGTCAAATTTTACAAATTAAAAGATAGCTCCATTACTCAGAAAACAAATCTTCAGATTAATGAACCGGTGCCTCTCCATTGATTAATGAGTCATATTTAACAGGTCCCGCTAATTTTTCAACATATCCGAATCCGAAAGCATCACTTGACAGTTTAAGATGCCGTGAAATAATGATCACCATCTTTAACCAATAAGGCAACTGGTATATTTTGATCAGGATTCATAAAGGAATCAGATCCATAGGCGTCTGGAATACATTTATGAGGTAAACATTGGATCAAAACAGATTGTGTTTGTTTATGGACAATTTAAGGGTTCAATAAGGTCTTGATCCTTTTAACCTCAATGGATATTTTCTAGTCCAGGCCAAAGCGTAAAGGAGCCAGCCTCGTTTCCATCAGGGCCTGGAGACTGTGGACGACGCAGTGTTTAAATCAATGTCCCCGCCTCTGAAACACTATGTACCAAAAGGCTTCAGTTTTCACTGTTGAATGTTTTATATAGCATATTTTTCTCTACTCTTTTTTTTAAATGTTTGGTAAGCGCCTGTGTTTTGAGAAGGGCTACTTAAATAGAATCTCTAAATATAAAGCCCGTGTGGGTGTGTGTTTGTATCTCTGTTGGCGAGTCTCTGGCTGTAGATGTGTTTTGTGTGTAGACACCTGCCAGGCTATAAAACCCTCCTGTGTAGAAATGAAGAGCCTGGAGCATCCGCTGTTGTTACCTAAGATCCAACCCTGCCCTCTGACCACATCACGAGCGGCGCACACACACACAAAAAAAAATGAAACGACCCCGCCACCTCCTGCATTCCTTCCATTCCCGCCGCCATCAAAACGTAGCTGTGGGGACTCTCACATTGATACCGATTTTCCACGGACATCTGCCCCGGAACGACAGCGGCTCGGAGAGAAAGGGTTTCAGAAAATCCGCCCAAAGGAGATGGAAGAAATGTGAGCGTAATATCTCTGAGTGGGAGTCATGAATGTAATATCACACCGAACCAAAATGCTGCGATCGCTGCTTAATATTTCAAAAGATGTCTGGTTTTAATGCCGCCCTGTTGAGGCCACGGTATTGATGATTCAGTGGTAAATGTTAAAGTGTTGAACTCTGAAAGGCACATATGTGGGGGGAAAGAATTTACATACATACATATATATACACGTGAAGGTGTCATACAGGTAAATGTTAAAGCACAGCACCCTTGGTGAGAGGGATTGTTTTTCTTGGTCAAGCATGTCCGCTGCGATCGCTCATGCTCTTGTTGCGGTATTACTTCCTGTGACGCTCGCTCACTCTTTCCCTAATGCTTCTTTTTTTTTTTCTCCAGTCTCCAAATGCTATCTGTCAGTAGGTGTTCCAGGACTGATAGAGGCTTGTCTGTTGCCTTTCTCATTACAGCGGGGGAGACAAAACCCGGTGAGCGCTGTAACCTTTCATGGAGACAGAGGGAGGGAGGCATCCACACAGAGCCAGCACCTCCGTCTACTTGACATAACCCTATTACGGCTTCTTTAATTTGTCCCGCCGTGACAACTCGCAGCCAAAGAAACGGTTAAAAGAATGAGTGAACAAAAGCTGCATTGCATTATGGGGGAGCGGAGGAGGGAGGGAGGGAGGGAGGGAGGGAGGGAGTTGTTGAGGGGGGAGGCGACGGGGAGGCTGAGCTGATGCATCAGCCATATTGGATCATTTCTAAACCGCCACACATTATCTGGAGGTGGGCCCCGATGTACTCCACTTAGCCGAGAGAGCTCTCTGCTTCAACTCTGGGGGTTATTTTTAAAATCTCGTTGTTCATTATTTAACTTTCTCCTTTTTTTTCTTTTTTTTTTCATCTAAGTTGCGCAAGCTTGAAAGATGCAACAGGGCTGATTAACTCAATCACAGAAGTTCATGAGCAAAATCTCAACAGCTTGGGATAATGTTTTATTCTTTTTGGCCTTGTTTCCCTTCAAGAAACACTTTCGAAAACGTAATGTTTCTTCCCTCATTTAATATTTACAGACGCGGAGGCTCCATAGAAACCTTCAGTGCTTCCTCTTTGTTTCCTAAATCTGTTTGTACAAAATATGATCAAAGCTCCACGCAGACAGAGTGTACCTCAACATGAAAATGACAATGCCTCGGAAATAACTAAATGACTGGCAAAACGAGTAACAGCTTCAAAATGGCTGATAATAAGAGGAGCCGAAGTAGGAGCTCAGAGAAAGTGCCAGACACTCAGACAAATGTGACACTAAATCCCACATTTGGCACTTCCTAAGTAAACAAAAGTGTTGATAAAAGGGAGCCAAAGCAATCTTCTTTTGTGTGAAAAAATTACCAAAAAAAAAGAGGCTTTTTTTTTTCATGGCAGCACCTCCTTGTTCAGGGAGTCTCAACTTAAAGACAGAAATGATAATCACACAAAACTGGTTTCAACTAACAAGCTGTACTGTTTTAAAAAAAAAAAAAACGTCCGCTGTAATCATCCTGTTCTCGCAAACAGATCTAACAAACGACTGAATCAACCTAAATACAGCTCCAGAAATACCTCTTTTAAACAGGTAGTTTAATACCTAGAGCACTGGTGGGTTTTTCAAATACATACATACATGTTATGAGGTACTTATACATTCCATTCCACACTACTACTACTACTACTACTACGTTGTTTTAAGACCCTGACTGGCTCGCAGCCCGAGCCCACTTGCTCTTACTGAATATGTACGTCTCCATGGAGACACTCCGCTCTTCACACCTCCACATCCATCTGTTTGTTCATTCATTTATTTGAGCCCGCAATGTAAATGCGCCAGGTAACTCAGCTAAAGCAAGCAAGCGATCAAATAGCGCGATCAAATGACGAGAACACAACGCGTCATCTTGAATAACCTCCGTAGTAAAACTGTTGCCGCTCATTCATCAGCGCAGGCTGGAGCTGCAAAACAGGACGCGCGCAAAGACGGAAAGAAGAATTAGCTTCCCACGGTTTAATGGCAACACGCAGATCAGAGGATTCTGTTTGATGAATAGCTTTGCATTTAAAGTTCCAGTCTTTGAAAGCCCTCCGCAAATATGTAGTTTAATGTCAAACAGCTGGTTATTGTAGTTTTTAGCGAACGTCGTTAACGAGGGGGAAACGGTGCATTCACTGGAGACTATTTTCATCTGTGGATTAATACACATTTGGAGTAGCAGAAAGTCTGACTTCAGTGTGTGTATGTGGTAAGGAAGAACCATCAGGAATACAATAGAGTGGCTCAGTGGTGTATGTATGCAACAGATTTCTATGCCACAGAAGAATGAGATTTCCATACACTCACAATACTTAGGTCACGGCCATCTTTTCATGGGATCTGCTGACCATAAGAAAACGATGAAAGGCTCGTAGTACGTTTTACTGATAATAATGTCAATGTTCATTATTCAGTAAAATAACTATGTGCTCTATGGCAGCGGCAGAAGCTCTGATGTATTGAAGAGCAAAACAAAGAATAAAAAGGAGGCAGAACACATTATAATGGCCCCTAACAGACAGAAAATACGACTTCTTCACACCAGACAGATTTTCTTTTTTCTTTTTCTTTTTTTATTTCTCGACTCCACCTGTTCTGCAGGCAGCCTTTAATGTTTGAGAAGCGTTAAACGGGGGCACACTCTACATACGAGCGCCGCTCAGAGGACGCTCACAGTTTGCGTCTTCCGCAACCAGCATCCCGACCTCCGCGGCCCGAGCCTCCCCTCGTGGGCCCCGCGCTGATCGCTCTCCCTTCTCTCCCCCGGCCTCTGATCCCGGCTGCGGCGGTGGCAGCCACGGGTGTGGGTCCAACGCCTGAGCGCGGGAGCTGTCTATGTAGAGAGATTAAAGGGCCTGTATCGATCCACAAGCGCTCATGCATTTTGCATGAGGGAGACATTGTCAAAGAGGCGTCTCAGATTAAAAAAAAAAAAGAAAAAGAGAGAGAACGAGCGGAGGGAGAGTTCTAGAAAATATGCTGAACTCTGTGAAAAATCTTAATGTTGAAGTGTTATGCATGTAAACTCGCTTTTATATATTGGATTGTCCGTGAACTCTCATCGACCTGAGATATTACTCGTTTTTCATTTCTCCCCCCCCACCCGCCACCACTCCTCGCGCCTCAACATGCCGTCTTCTCCTCAACCATGATGCGGCTGCGATGCCGGAGCCCGAATGTGAAAAACAAGCCCTCCGAAAAAGAAAAGAAAAACTGGCAGCCAGAGAGTGTCTAATGGCGGCAGTGAGTCCGTTGGAGAATTCTCAAGTAGAGTGTGAATTATTTAGGATGTGTGGCTAGTGTGCAGAGCATGAAGCCACCCCGCCCGGCAACCACCAAGCAGAATGGCCGAGAAAATTCAGCGTGCAACAAACATTTTCCCGTCTGAGGTCTTTATTTCTCTTCTCTGCATCGTTTTTGGCGGAGTGCAAGTCTGAGGTTCGGCTCCCAGCTTACGAACCCGGGGAGTCGATTTAGAGACGTCTGGAAAGGATTCCTTTTCCTCCTTCGCACGGAAATGCCAAAACAATGTGAGACACTTTGACCTATTTACAACCCCCATGATGCAGCTGATTATTCATCATCAACATTTCATGCAGGTCATCATGCATGTTTAAAGGCACGCCGCCATACTGTACCGTGCCCCCCCCACCCGCCCCCACCCACACCACCACCACCTCCTTACCCTATCCAACACACGCAGTCTGAGAGCCCCTCAGAGCCTCCTTATCCCGTGAGCATGTGTCAATCTCACCTAAACGACCCCGATAACAAGACAAAAGCAATCAATCTCTGATATTGGCCGGGTGGGAGAGTCGGGGATAACGCCGACGCTATCAGCCAACGCCAACAAAGACGGAGATTTTCTGCGTGGGGATGATTAGAAACACGGCGGCTGTGACACGCTGATCTGCGGCGGTTAAACAGAGGCGGCTGTCATCGCCGGCAAATGATGACGCCGGGCGCCGATAGAGGAGATGGGATCTAGGTGTGTGTTTGTGTGCGAGGATCAGAGGGGGGGGCGCGTCGATGCAGAACACCACGGAGGCGGGTCCGCGCACGGAAACATCCAGAATAAAACGGAAACATGCACTGTCCTTGTTCGGGGCTCTCAGAGTTTCGACGGGGAGTTTGGATTTGAAGTTGCGGTTTATGTAAAAGAATTAAACACACTCAGCCTTGATAAACAAGAATTTAAGATGCGCATTAAAGTTATTGGGTGTCAGTAAAATTTCTCAGCTATCGATGCTCCCACACATTCAGCACCGAGGATGCTTTATGCCTTTAAACAAAGACTTAATTTACTTTTAGAAGATATCAAACACTTAATTGAAACATCATAACATTGATTGCTTGTTTTTTCAGGCTGTTTTATTGCCACTGTGGTCAGCGAGCTAACGCTGCTCATGCTGACACAGGACAAAGCCGGTCGTCTGATGTCCAAGTGCAGGGCTGCATTTAATGATTATTTATATAATTTTCATGATTAATCAATAAATAGTTGAGTCTTGACGATGTCAGAAAGTGGCACACAGCATATATTATCTGTATAGCTGCTACAGCACAGGACTTGCAGTGCTTGGTATGCAGCAGATTACTTCTGAAAAACCTCTGTGCAGCAGGCTTTGACCACACGCTTCCTCATGTAACAGAAAAGCTCACAACTGGCCTAATTGTACATTTGTTTTAATTGTTTTTATTAAATAAATCATTTTGTGTCAAACATTTGTTCCTAAATGTGCTGACACTTAACATATTTAACCTGGATTCGGACTGAATATCGTTTACAACAAGTAGTTTATGAGAAATGAGAAATGATTCGTCATGTGCTCAGGCCCGAAGGAACGTCTGTGGTCATACGAGCCAATCACGAAACAGGCTGAATTAAATCGTTCCCAGAATCTCTGAATCAAGGCCAAACCTTACAGCCGCCACCTGACGAAAAGCAAGTTTATTGCTACAGCACCATTCAGAGTCAAGGGAATTTCAAAGTGACTGGCAGAGGCTTAGAAAAAAAACAAAACAAAAGCAAAAACATATTCACTTTACTACGCGAGCGCAATGAGAACAAAATGGAATTCAAAGGCTGGATTAATGATCCGCCCTGCTCTCAAACTCGAGCCACTGTCTCCACTCGTTTTACAGAGGACGCCACCAACTGAAGTCATGGGCTAACTGAATTCACAGACGACTGCACAACAAGAATGGAAACAGTGAACGTATTGTAGAAGAAAAACAAAATCTGTAATGCATAAACAGCCCTGGTGCATGGTGGGTGATTTTCCTAAACACAAGCTTATAAAGATGACAAGTTTGTCTAAAAGGAAATTATAAAACGTCCCTACGAAGCTCAGGGAATCTGCTCCAGTCGAGAGGCCGGGATCATAAACGCTGCTGCATCTTTGCTTCGTTTACGATATCGATCAGTCAAAAAATGGCTATCGATTAATTCCCTGTGCTTCAATTAATCAACTAATCATTTGAGCAGTAATCCAGAATATAATGAAATAATGATCAAATAATATGAGGGGAAGCCTGGCGGCTATAAATGCACGCTCACGAGCACAGCTGCGCTCTGGCTCTATACGTGCAGGGGGAGTTTTCCAACATCAAAAATCAAAGCATTTAAGTAGATTGTACACAAGCACGTCTTGGAAGCTTGATCTTACTAATCTACAAATGGCTTCCTGTTATTAAACTGCTAATTCAGAGGATTAAAGGATCCATGAGAACACAATCCCCTTTACTTCCGTTCCAGGGTATGCTGAAGGTGGCTTAAATATTAATTAAGCACACACACATGTTCGCCCATATGCACACAGCCATATAGGGTACTCGCTTTGCTCAGGACTAAGTTTGGATATCAGGAACTTTTCCTTATTTCTTTGTCTCATTTTGTCAAGAATCTCTCTTTTTTTTTTCCTCCTTCCCATTCTCTCAGTCACACACACACAGAGCAGCTTGACACTAACACACACAGGCCTATTTTCACATCGCAGTCAACAATATCTCACTGATTAATTCCTTTCATTCTTTTTTTAGGATGCTCAGTGCTGTCATCCTCCCGCTTCTCTCCTCTCACATCCTCCAAAAATCCTCATTTGAGTTCATTCTTTCGTTTTTTTTTTGTTTCTCTCTTGCCACAATGGTTCAGGATGAGGAAATAAACGCGGGCGCTCTGTGTCTGGAGATTTCAACCGAGAGAAGAACGCACCTGTATGTTTTGGGCAGTGCGTCATTTACTTTGCGGCTTGTTCCGCTTGTATTTTCTACTTGTTCCAAAATGCTGCATTCAGATTACAGCTCATTGTGAATTCATGAAAGCTTGTGGAGAATCTAAAGTGTAGCCACAAGGTTTGTGCTTTTTTTTCTCCCCCCCCTCAAAAAACACAATATTTCCATTTTAGAAAGAAATAACAATCCGAATCATTTTTATTGCACCATATCTGACATAAAAAACGGCTTAGGTTAAAAAAAAGCTGCTGATTTTTCCTGCCAAGGGCACGCTGGCTCCTTTAAAGAGTACTATAAATTGTTTCTTTTTCCCCTGATTAATATCTTGATTCCACATTTTTCAAAGAGGAGAGATCTCATATTTGATTGAATCCGTTATATATAGCGCACTGTGCATTATATATAGTGCATTAAGACTGACACTAATAATACATTTTGACATGCTTGCCTTGCTGAAGCTGCACAAACTGCTGATAATGTGGATTTATAAGGTATCGCCGCGGCCGCATTAAATGAAAAGTTAAATTATGAACCAATCTCTTTCTGATTTTAACAACATCCTCCAACGACACATTAGTTTAAGTGTTCCTGTAAAAAAAGCCATTATGAATATAAAACGCCTCAAATTATTGTAATATCTTGATGAAAAGGAAAAGTTCATCTCGTCCCGATCCCTCCTGGTCTTAAAAAGGGACAGTAAATTGACATCAAGTGTCAAGCGTGTAAAAGTCAAAGAGTCAAATCTGCGCCATAAGCCAAGAGAATGTACTGGGGCCAGCATGAAAAACTACTCACAGCAGATCGCATTACCCGCCTTTTTCACTGAAATAAGCAGTGTAATTTATCCTGACCTTTTTAGATTACTATGAATGTGCTGTCTGTGTAATTTTAACTGAAGTCCTCAGCAGCTTTGCTGGTCTGGAAACACTGGCTATGAAACCCGAGGAGGCGGCCGCTGATGGGATCAGTGGTCTGATGCCACCAATACAGCAGTGATACATTACCAAACAAATACTGAGGGACTGCTATTAACACGCATCAAGGAGAATCACTTTATTTCAGCATCGTCGTCCTCGTCAGGAGGAGAGTTCCAGACCCCGGTTGATTCCTCAGCGCCCGGACTGACGGCTAATAACAAAAGTAGAAGCCTATTTTAGCTGTGACAAGTGTTTCAGGATTAGAATTTCATTCCTAATGGGTTCTCTGGTAACGGTTTAATTCACTACCTATGCGATATCAATTCCATTATAATCTCATTAAGCTATTGCACACCGAGGTGATTTTCGAATGAATGTGAAACAGCCAACCGTACGCTCCCCTCTAATTGAGCAATACTTTTTATTCATTATTATTGCCCATTATTAAATTAATGAACTTAATGGACTTATTTTCCAAATTGCAAAGACCCCTGGCAACATGTTTTTAATTCCATTAGCAGACATATTGAGCTTAAGGAAAAAAAAGAGAAAGAGGGAGATACACAGAGGTGTGTGGGCAATTAGCCTACTGCTGCGACAGATCATCAGTGGCACAGTTTCCCTTCTCTCACTAGCAGGAGTTTGTCCATCTTGTCCTGAATCTCTGGTGACAGCGCTCACCTTCACGCAGACTTCACCAACTCACACACACACACACACACACACACACACACACACACAAAATGACTCTTTTATTCCTCTGCTTTCTGCGCTCCATTCAGACTTTAACCTCCAATCTGTCGCCCTTTGACACCGACGCACACTGCGCATGACGAGACATATTTGAATATTGTATTGTAAGCCGAACTAAACATAACCTGAATAATATATGAAATGGATTTTCTGAAACGAGATCTTTTCAGCAACCAGAAGCCCGCCACGCGAAACTGCCCAGAAGATGAAAGCGGCTGATCTGCATAACTGAACGGATGATCGATACTTCTCAAACTAAAATGGCAAGTCTCGATAAGGTTATTGAATTTTCCTTTTAATTAAAAAGCACACTACCGCACTCCCTGTCAAATAGCCGAGCGTGACGACGAGGAGAGGAGAGGGCTGTCCTTGTTTATATGTTCATCACTGTATGAAAAACACCGGCACGACTGCTGGCACATCATCAATCAGCGCGGCGGAGAAATTTATTTTCTGTTTGTCGTTGGTTGTTTCTTGGGATTAAGCTGTCAGGGAAGCCCTCCAATCCCAAACGATGACACTCATATAGATATTAATTCTTATCGCATGTCACATGTCTGCTCCGAAACCATCAGTGTTATTTATTCTGAGCTCATGCAGTGTCATTTTCCATTTAATGTTTTTTTTTTCTTGCGTCAAAGAATAACTTTCATCGTGATGTCTTCCCGTTTTTTTATTTTTATTTTTTGAAAAATTATGCAACAGAGGCAACCCTAATGCATCCCCCCGTCCACGGATTACGTAACACACAAGACATTGCATCCGTTTTGTTTAATGTAAATGTCCAAAAGTGGCGCACTCTCTTCCCATATTCCAGTCATGAAAATGCATAATTTAAGAGAACTGAGACCAAGCTGTTCCTCAGCGGTGCAGAGCGAGAGCTGCATCGTATCAGTGCGAACATCATTGGATAGAAAACTCTGCTCCCCGGAGAGAGTGCCATTACATTCAATCGTCAACCGCTGGATAAAACTCATTTCACTCTGCACAGTGTCTGAATGGCTCTATACATTCTGCAGAGGCCACGATGTGATAGCACAGCATGTCAGAGGCACACTAAAGGGCTTTTAAAGCAGGTTAGAGTGCTGCACAAAAGCCGCCGCACAAAGACACGGAGCGCTGGGGCAGAACGGCGGAGGCCGTGTCGCCACAGCTGACCGTCCTCACACAGCCTGAAGGACCCCAAGTAAACACACAGCACGGAGTCAGCGCGCGTTGGGAGGTCCAAGCCAAGTTGTTAACAACAAGATAATGTCAGCTTCTATTTTTAGACGAATGAAAGCGTCTTCGGGTGAACAGAGCCCTTTTTTTAAGTATTAAGTCCGTCGCTGTATTTAGCCCTCCCTGTGCACCTGAACAAAAGACCCAAGGAAGCACGACACATTTCTGTTATCTTCAGCCGTGAATATGCTTTGTTCTGTTTATATTCACTTAAGAGCACATGTCTGAGGCATGCACGTCAAGTATCATCAGCGTGAGCTAAACTACTTAGAAATTGTGGCGTTTAACATGTGAGCGTTCTTACTTTGCTTTTTTCTTGTCTTTAGGAGTCGAATTTTTTACAAATTCTCCTTTTAAATCAAGTGAACTAACTGCATTAGCTTTTATTCAGACGCCTGTGATGGATGGTGGCTCCGCAGTCGTCTTGCGAGCACCACATAGACATTCGTGCGGTTCTTTTGACAAAATGGGAGCTATCGTAGCTGTCAGACATCCTCAATATCCGTGGCTCAAAATTGCAACTAACAAGGCTGACATGATGATTTTTTTTTTTTTCCCCACCTCAAATGCATCTCATATGTTGTGAGAGCAGCGCATGAATCATTCTGATCGGACACTGCATATCAAAAGCTGCACTGAGCTTTAAAATAAATAAATAAATGACTTGCATTCCCCACAGCCTGTTGGGTTTCTCCTTCAGGTGAGCTACACCTGAGACCCGTTTTTTACTGGAGTGTGTTTGCCGCAGCAAGTTCATGTCGGCACCGGAGGATTTAGAAGCAGGAACTGTCTTTGAAAGTCTTTTAAATACATACGTATCTGCTGCAGCGACAGCTACAAAGAAATGGCAGTGCGCTGAGTTCATTACACCCGTATATGCGGATCGTTCCTGTACTTCGGTGCAGTTCGACGGATTTATGGCACTAACAAGTGAGTTAGTGTGCACAAATCATCCGCTGGCTGTTAGGGGTTAAAGATGTACAAAAAAACAAAAAATAAATAAAGACGAGCAGTGTTTGGATTGTGTTATTATCCCACCTGTATTTATTTGTATATATATTTGGAAAAAAATAATAATAATAAATTTTAAAAAAAAATCAAATGACAGCCGTGTCACATTATACAGCATTTTCACTAAGAATTATTTATCAGCAAGAGTTCAGTCATCTTTATGGGCTGGCCGTTTGCACGCTGCTGAATATTTCTGTTTCTAGTGGAAGCTTAAACAGAAGCTTTGACCAGCTCTCGCAGACATGGAAACAGATACCGGTAGCTGCAGATATACAGCGGGTTATATAATGATCATGAAAACTACATGAGAAGGAACACATCCCCCCCCGCCCAAACAAACACACTCACAAATTACACTGACAGGAGCCTCCACACACACACAGGGATGCACATAAACACACAGACAGCGGCCTGACACCGGGAGAGGCCAGGCCTGACATGGGGTGAGATGAAGTAGCGTTTCTCATCATCTGCTGAGCCTGCCTGTGTCTGACCCGGAGGATGGAGGTAGGCCGGGGGCATGGCCCCAGGACCGGGGCAGGAGGAGCGGAAGGGACCTCCGCCGAGACTTATAAAGTCCCCGCCACAATTTACTGGGAAGGCTCCAATTGCGGTGTCCAGTGGCCACAGCGCGGCCCTGCTGTCAACGCCACTCTTATTTGCTTCATTCCCTTTGACACCGGCTCTCGATTAGGGTCATAAATTCCATGAAATCGGTCAATAACCTATAACACTAATGTCACTCTCCTGCCATTAATTTTACAGCCTGTGAGCCACACTGTTTCTTAACCCCCTTTTTTACGTGACAGTGTGTGTGTGAGGCGGGGGGGTTATACGGGCTGGGATTGATTGAGAAGAGTATATAATAAGCTTTGAATGGAGCCTTTGCACCCATAAATATAAACACATATATGTGAGGGGGAAAAAAAACAATGATGATGACTGCTGGGTGACACCATATTACTACACACCTGGAGAATTTCCACTGTACGCATTTCAACTGAACATGAGTCAGTATTGAATCCAATTTCTCATCACACAGCTACCGCTAATCTATGTTAATGTGTGTAAATGTGCATGCTTATATGTAGATAGGAGGTAAAGGGACTTGGGGTTACGTCATCTGTACATAGAATCGTAGGTAAGGTAAGCGAGGTATCTTTGAGGACATGCACCTAAGCTGAGGTAAGCTACCGATTCACCCGCTGCAGTGAACTGACTCAGACGCTGTTTAAAATATTGAAGCTAACTGACCATGACACCGAAGAAAGCACATTGTGCAATTAATTTCACACAGAGACTGGAAGATGTAGAGATTTTACAGCCACAAAAAAAAAAAAAGAAAAAACTCTCTGCCCACAATTTCTGTTTCTGAATTCACTACGACTTGAAGAATCCGTTTGAATAACTGAGTATAAAATAATGGAAAGCACACAAATTACATTTGTTGCTGTGAGAGAGAGGGCAGAAGTGGTTTTCTTATCATGCGTGGCAGGTTGCCAGTGGATATGTTGCTGGCGTTCTCATAGGGGCTTCTCCTCCAATCTTTTCCTTATGTGAGAGCTGACACTTCAGGGCATATCTACGGCACAGGCGTGTTAGCGATGCACATGCCTTCTGCTGCAACGCAGCCGAGAAGGATGAAGGACTGCCATGAGAGACTTGCTGAGAGTTACTGGCAGCGCAACAGGCCGACCGCAAAAAAACTAAAAGAAATAAATAAGGCTGCAAAAATATAATTACCAGTATGTGACATTTGGCATCGGATGAGCTCACTTTAAGAGATACTTCTGTTCAAGAACATTTTGAACTGAAAGAGCAGGGGAAAGAGAACTTCTGAAAATGAATCAGTGCTGAGAGAAGCCTTTTCTCTTCTTAGATCAGCTGAATATGGACATTTTTAGGCCATAGCATCTAAATTGCCAAGAAAAATGTTTTTCTCCTCCTCCCAGGCTCAAATGACACATGCTATGATCCTGAAACGCACTTGTTGTGCCACTGTCAATGCTGAAACGATGTCTCCATCTATTTTTAGGCTTAGCGCACGAAATTTGGGGCAAAATCTTTCAACTTTTGCTCCAGATTCTTTGACTCATCATTTGTTGGACAAGACATATCCTTAATATTTACTTCTTGGAGTCTTTAAGACGTAGAATGTAACATTATCTGCATAAGTGCACATCTCTCTGCGTGTGATTCACTCATGCGGGATTGTTCAGTCAAGGGAGGAAAATAGACGATACCTCCTCGTGTTTTGGCAAGTTGGCGTGCGTTGGCAACTTTCCATCCTACTAGTCCACTGGCTCCTTCCACTCCACATTGTTTTGCTGCTCAGGCTGCACTCATCTCATTCGGCTGAAGACGAGGGAGGGAGGGAGGGGAGGGAGGAAGGGAGGTAGGGGGTGGGTGGCGCTTTAAACAACGCAGCCACCGTTAATCATTAAATCAGATTTTTATTTTTGCCTCCTCTGGAATGGCTGGAGTTGAATTGACACTGAGGCTCCACAGCGGCGAGGCAAAATGGCCGCGCGCAGTAACAGCACACAAGCCCCTGGACAACCTGAGGCATGGCTATCCAATCCCACATCATTAAGGCTAGAGTCCTTTATTGTGTTGGAGGCATTAAATGGTGTGCTGGCTATAGCCCTGAAGTCACACTCCACTAGGAGAAAACAGCAGAAAAATAACGGCACAGCTGGATAATGACTTTTCCCTGGGAGGCTGACCATGTGTACAAAAGCGCTAATGATAGCAGGTGCAATAAGCGAGCGCAAGGCTTTTACTGCGTCCGGATCTATTTTCCTCTGCTAAACTCACCAGTGATTTCCCCCGTGTAGGTGTCTTTCTGTAGTTTAAGAACACCTCCCTGCCCCCCACCACCCTCCTTCCTCCACTCCTCTCCATCCGCTCTCTCCTCCTGTATCTAATCTCTTTATCAGCTGTGCAGCTCATATCAAAGAGGACTGTGGTGTGAAAATCCTGCAAGTAAAACCTGCTGTCTGAGCCTAATCACAATTAGCTGGGCTCTAGACCCATTAGCCCCAAGGGGAAGAGACCAAAAGCTTACAGAATTATTGTTAAAGCTACTTATTGCTAATGATCCCACAGAGCTCAAAGGGTGGGGCCCTTGGTTTCCCAAAACAGAATCCACTACCCTATTTTTTTTTTTTTTTTTTTTTTTTTTTTTTTTATTTCCCAGTCCGAATGGACGTTCTATGTAGTCAGCATTCCACTGGAAAAAATATACAACTCACAACTCAGTGAAGCAGCCAGAATCTCATTGGTATTAGTGGTTAAAGAGATAACACGTTTCCTGGATGTACCGACTCCGCTCCTTCCTTAGCCCAGCTTTGTAGCAGAACTGTTACATCAGCCCTGCTACAAAGGCATGTGTGCCTTCCAGATTATAAAACATTAAACCGCAAGTTAATGACTGATTGCAACACCCCGTTACTCAAACTTGCAAGAAAAGGAGAGCAACAACTCGCAGACAACAACTCCACGTGACACCCCCAAGTGAATCACCTGCAGTGTAAGCCTTTCAAAGAAGCGCCTCGCATTTGATGTTAAGCCCTCAAACTGTTCTGGCTGTCTGAGGTCTTGCCGGGGAGATAGAAATGTCTAAAGTTATTACAGCAGTCAGGTAAAGTGTGTGGCAACACGGTCCTGTAATGGGGGTGGAGAGCCGGCCAGCAGCAGCTAATGAAGGCGTCTCGGGGAGTACTAAAGAGTCTACGTGACACTACTCCTGATTCGCCCGTCTGAGGACACAGATCAATTAATACATTAACAAACGATCGCAAGCACTTCATCTTGCAATATGAAACCGGCGGCCTAGACTCCTTGCCCTCCAGCCCAGAATGGCTGATCAGCTCTGCCTCCATACGCCGTCCGTCATGAATTTCAACATGCTCTCTGTGTGGGTTTGAAACGTCTCGCCGCAGGCGGAGACCATATGCATGCGTTGTAACCACATATATGCACACATAAACTGCTGGCTTCCAGCTATTCTCCGTCTTCTAAGAAAATCTAACCTACTGATACAATTTGCAGTATAATGCACCATAAATGACCAAATCCCAACAGCTTTGATTGAACATCTGCCTAAAGGGAATCCCATCCTGCTAATGACCACAGCTTCCAAGCCTCAAACCAGCGTCTTCTGAAGCAGTTTTTTTTTTTTCTCCCCCCCGAAAAATAAAAACAAAGGATTAATGCAGGCCAAACGCACCACGTGAACAGCCTGCGGCACATTTGAGTGCGTCGGTCGGAGAAGTCTAACGTAAACCATTGCTCCTTGCCATGCCATATATATCCAGTCTCCCCATTACCACCATCTCTACTCGACAGCAAGGGCCCTGCACTGCTAAATTATTCATCACACTGAGGGGAGGACAGAAGCATGCATGGTTTCTCCACTCCATGCTTCTTCCCTTTTTCTTTCTGTCTCTAATGCAAAGGAACAGCCGGGTGGAGAGAATGATATACAGGCCATCTTTCCATCACTGTGCGGCCATTGCAGGGGATGTCGCCTCCACTTCCTCCAATTACCACAGCGGAGCGGAGTTTGGGTTTAGGTTGAGCACTGTGGCAGACTTGGCTTGGCGGTCGCGCATATGGGGGGGAAAGGTGGGTGGCACCCAGGGGCCCCATGCATAACCTGGGACGTCTTTGTATACACATTCATCTATATCAGTGGGCAACAGGGAAATGTAAGCCAAAGGTAATTGCCCTGGATAAGAACATCTGCTTGGTGAATAAATATTCTAATGAGGGGAGCTTGCAGGTTCCCCAGACTGATGCACGGCTGACAGGCCTCCGGAGGGACTGCAGGTAATGCTCACCACCTGCAGTTCAAACAGGAGGCAGTCGCACCCTCCTCTTGCAGCTAAACGCTGGCCGACTAACACACATGCACACCACACACACACACACACACACACACACACCAGGTAAGGTATAGTAAATCCTTGACTGGCTCTGATGTCCTTCTTCTCAGAAAGTGTGATGCAGTACACGGCAAGTTTCAATTTTCATGTAAGCCAGTAAATGTCCTATCTGAATTATTTTAGTATTTTTGCAATAAAAGTTAAAAGAAGGTGAGGAGACGTCTATAATTCTGTAACTTAACTTCGCGCAGTGCTTCACTCGCTTGACATTTCCCAGTGTAGATGTCAATTATGTCACTACAAATGTTCATTGATTACTTCAGCGGCAAAGTTACATTTTCATATAACTGTCATTGCTAAAAAAAAAAAAAAAAAAGGATGTCCCAAATGCCCAGCATTCATTTTACTTGAAGAGTTAACAAGCCAAATTCTCATCTTTGAGAAGATATAACGAATAAATTCCTTTGACTTTTCCTTGATGAATGACTTATAGGATGAATCTATTACCTGATGAAAATTAACTTTCTCCTCAGCGCGTTCAGTAATTAGAATTTCGGCGTTTTATCACGTTGTTTTTTCAGACTGAAGTTATCTGAAAGCATCACTTTGTTCCCTGTAGGATTTTGCATTATAGAAATATTAGCCGCTTTTCATGCTCACATCTGGCGTCTGTGATCTTCAGAAACACGAGGCTTTCCCGATTTTTCTGAGCGAAAGAGAATTTGTAGCTGCGGAGCTAAACGATGAAATAACTCATGTATCGAATGAACGCTTGCAGCAAATTAATGTGTGAACAGAAAGGGAAAGTAGTGGGATATTTAAGTTCCATTCAGCGTGACGCTAATAGATCTGTGGATAAACAATCGCAGATGCGAATGGGATGAGAATAGACCCGTGGCAGTACGCGAGGCCCACTGTTCCAGTGATGAGCCTGCAGGGCTGTAAACTGTCAGCATTACTGCTTCACTGTATTCAGCCTACATCCGTGTGTGGTCATCACTCTGGCCGGCTGGAGGGGGAATTTGTGATGAAACTGGAGGTGGAGGAAGGAAAGCCGCATCCTCACTCTCACCTTCAAAGAGGCCAGGAGACAGTGATGAGCCTCCCTCAATAAGCATCAACACCCGGGGGACGTCTCAAGTCAAACGCTTTGAGTATCAAACAGGCCTGAACTGTGAGTGAGTGAGGACTCAAAAAAAAAAAAAAAAAAAAAAAAGCACACACAATGTAACACACTGTATTAATTTCTTATAGTTATGACATAATCTGGAAACCATACACCTTCCTGTCGCTTTCAGTCTACTTGGAAACAAAAAGCAAACTTCGCATGTGGTTCAGATAAGAGCTCACTTCTCCTCTTAGAGTAACTTCGGCCCCAAAACATCCTCTCTCTCCAGAAATACGAGCTCCGAATCGATACGCAGGTGCTGTTTCATTCATAGCAAACCTTTGTTATTCATATGTTGTCTACAGTTCCACGTAAAAAAAAAAAAAAAAAAAGAAAAGAAAAGAAAAGAAGGTGGTTCAAGTATGAAGTCATTTATAATGGAGCCTTCCATGTAAAATAACTTCTTCCCCCCCCCCAAAAAGAAGATGCTCTCCCCAGAAATCTGAACTCACGATCAATAGCTACACACACACACAGTCTGCAGGAGATACATCTGTAGCGGCATCACAGCTCATCCTGTTTACCGTGGCAACCCTAGAAATTACTTTGTATTTCTGCGAAGGTGCAAAACGCAAGTTAGGATTAAAGCGATCTGCGACGTGCATTAGTGAGAAATTAAAGAAATGCAGGAGCGGCGAGCGATGGGCGGGTATTGTTGTAGTGAGAATACAAACCACAGAGGAGACAAAACCAATCTGACTAATCGCACATGATCTCAAAGAGAATTAATCAGCAGCTCTGGTTAACAATCTGTAATCATCCTCATTCTGCGCTTAATGCCGTTTAATCTATGAATTTGCGGCTGACTTAGATATATGCGGGCAGCACAAACGACGACAACAACAACAACGTGAAAAGCGATGTGAAACACAACGCGGATGAGGAAAACATGTCCCCGAAAGACCCAGCACGAGCGGTTCATTGTCAGACGCCGGCGTTAAATTGGAGGTTTCAAACGGCAGACGTGACTGCTGCATGCTGGGTACTTTAACTGTCAGTGGAAGTTGAGTAACGACGCTTGTAAAGGTATTAGTGCACGTAAAATAAATAAATAAATAACAACAACAAAAAAAAAAACATTCTCTCTCATTTAAGGGCTGAATAAATCTGACATGTAAACACAGGCCTCTGTAGCTTCTGGCTGCAGCGCAGCAGCGTCAAAAATAAAACACGCGGAAGTGGGAAAACCATCAGCTGCGTTCATGCATGTGGGAGGCATAGCAACACTGCGCGCACATTCAAACTATATATACGGAAAAAGGCTGAAACACACTCCCGATGCCGTACCCCGCACACACCGCGCGCACACACACACACACCATTTCTCTGCCAGCGCCGGGGCAGTCTGAGCGGAAAAGATAGCCACACTTTGTGGTCCGGTACTCACCCAAAAGTACATCATCATGGTGGAAGCGGGACAGGTGTGGGCAGGCGGGCGGAGGAGAGTCGGGCCGAGCGCTGGGACCAGTCCAGCCAGTGTGTGGGTGTCAAGAGGAGTCCGAGCGTTTGGACCGAGAGCTTTACTGCTCCCTGTTCCACTGAGGCAGCCCTCCCTCTCAACTGTTCAACGGGGCTTGACTTGAGGTTTTCCCCCCTTTTTCTTCTTCTTCTTCTTCTTCTTCTCCTTCTCCTTCGTTCGCTTCTTTCCCTACAAGCAGCTTGTTCTTCAGTTAATTTTTAAAAGCCCCCTTTTTTTTTTCTTTCTCGTCTTCCTCTTCTGAGCCAACACGAGAAAGGGGGGGTGGGGAGGGGGCGAAGCAGACGGGAGAAAGGAAAGAGAGCTGGGGAGGTGTTGTAACCTCTTTTTTCTTTTGACACTCTTCCACTCCACTTGCCTCTCCACACCACTCACTTCGAGACTCTCCCTCCTCTCTCTCTCCCTCTCCCTCTCTCTCTCTCTCTCGCTCTCTGTCTCTCTCTCCCTCCCTCCTGTGCTGTCTCTTATTGGTGAATGAGAAATCAGTCGGTACGGTGCCGAGGCTCAACTAGAGCAGCAGGAGCAGCAGCCTGCGCTTGACAGCTGCCTCCAGCGTTCCTCCACCGGAGCCGTGTTGCTCTGCATAGAGGAGTGCGCCGAACAAACCGGGATCCTGCAGACGGTACTGTAAAATTCAGCGTCCCAGGGAGGGGGTGGGTGGCAGGGCGAGTAAGTGAGGGAGGGGTGGGGGGGTGTGGTGGGGGTTGGGTGTGGGGGGGAGGCAGGAAGCTGGGAGTTGTGGTGGAGAGCTCTGCGGGGAGGGGAAGGGAGGGGGGTGACTTGTGTTGAGGATGATGCTGGTGATAGTGGAGGACTAACAGATCGCTCCCCTTTCTTCTTTTCACTGTCTGTGCTGAGACGAGTTGCATTGAAGTTGTGGCAGTTTTAGTTCATTGAAGAGAAGAAGAAGGCGACGCTGAAGGAAAAAAAAAAAAACGAAGGAAAAAAAAAACAAAAACTGGGGGATCTCAGAGAAAAAAACCTTAAAGTGTGCCACAGGCAATTGGGAGGCACAGCCTATTTTCCACTTGTTTTCTACTTTTAGCTGCAGAGGGTTCAGTCTTCACGCGTGTGCCTGCACATTTTTTCCTTCTCTCCCGGCGCAAGCGTCCAAACTCACGGGCTGGTCACCTGGAGTGTTCTGCGGCAAAAGCACCTTTTCCCAGGTGATGTGTGGCGGGAGATCAGAGGCCAGATGAAGTTGGTGTGAAATACCCTTCCATGCCAAGCTGTATTACATTACATGCTTTAGTGTGTTTTCCATCTGGCGGCTATAAAGGGGGAGGGGAAAGCCGGGGAAGGGAGGGGAGGGGGGGTGGGGGGGGAGGGATGGGTAGGGGGGGGGCTTGGCCGTCTTCTAGACAGCACTGTAACAATGAGCCTGCCTCAGCAATTTTCAAAACATATCATCAATACACGAGCGGGAGCTCGCGCTTTTAAATATTAACCCTGTGGCAACCGGGGGCAGGCTGCGGAGAGCTCGAGTGGTTTTGCGGCATCCTCCAGTGCTGGATCATCCAATAAAAGATGTCCTGGGGGATGAGCTAATTTGCTGTAGGATCCTAAAGAACATTTGCCAGCTATAGAGAACATTGGCGTAATGAACAGAGCAGATATATTCAGGTTGTGTTACCCATCAGTAATTGCCACATAAGGAGGCCGAGCTAGATTTGCAGCTGGCTTTGAGCGAATTGATACACAAGGGGGCTCATTCATATGGCGCAACTGTCAACTTAAATTTATCACCCATTTTATTTTCCCTCCTCCTTCAGAAAAAGCTTGCTGAAATATGAAATGGCGCACGGGGCAGAAAAAAGAATGGCAATTACTAATTTCGCAAATACTGTCGTGTTTTCAAGCGCTTTTAATAAATTGAGGCATGCATCATATAATTTTGTCTCTCCATCTACACCGCAATACAGGCTTTCTATTGCTCTTCACACACACACACACAATCTCTTGTTGCCGGCAAAGCATGCACATACAAAGCCCTCCACATCTTTATACATGTCCACCAGAACCCAATGGATTTACATTAGCAATCACAGAGTGGATAACCGCCCTACTCCCTCCATCAATCTCTGATGGGAAATAAAAATGAAATGCACTTCTCAGGCAACTCAGATTAAGGATCACGCTTTTATCAAATACTGAAGTCTATTTCAAGTCCTGCTCATAAATAACTGAGGGGAGAGTGGGAGAAAAGGAACGAGGGTGGAGGCAAAAAAGCAGAGGGAGAGACCCGAGGCAAGCGGGGGTGGCGTGGATGTAGACGGAGAGCATCGTGGTCTGGAGCGAAGGACACTTGAGGTTGGAGGGATTAGGGGAGAGAAAAAAAAGGTAGAACGCAGAAATCCGAGGGCGTTTTAGCATCGCATAATCCCTACATCTTCTTTCTGGGAATCTCCTTCAATTACAGATGAAAATGGAATCCGGGTGAAGTTTGGGGTGCAAACCTGCTCTACCTCTCTGAGCGCTCCTCCCGTGCTCTGCACTACTTACCGGGGATGCGAGTGGCTTTGCTAACCATTTAGATTTCCCACCATAGTCTAGACACTCCCCAGAGACTCCGCCATCCATTATAAAGATGGAGCTTTCAAAGAGCAGAGGAAGCGAAAGGCCTCACGCAGAGCGTGTTCTGCCTAAAATGTACGTCTGTCTCCCGCCCTCGCTGACTCCAGATCTGTTGTCTTAATATTTGATGATGATCTCACCTCCCCTCTGTAACGTGCTGCAACTTACGGAGCATCCTCAGTCGAGCAACACTCAGAACTTGTCATCAGAGAGACTCCAGAGGAGACAACGAGCAGCACTCGTCTCGAGTTCTCACTCTCATCCCCTCGAAACTCCCCGCGGAGCTCTGGGCTAGTTACGGCTAGTTCGGCCTTTTGTCCCCATTCATCAAACGCCCTGCCCCGCGCCGCCCGGCCTCAGCTGGTGCGAGCCCCGCTTGGCTGCCAGACTCCATCCTGAGCCTCCCAGGTCGGTTTTTCTCTAATCACACACTTCGCTTTATGGAGTGACCCGTTTTATAACTCGGTGACAAGGATCCGCAGCTAAGCTCGTTTGATCTGTTTATGTGTTTTCATCCGCTCCACAGGTAGGTATTGACATTTCTATTACACATCACTTCAAGGATGCACATTGTGAAAGGCTGCACAGAGTGATACTCTTTTGACATGTTACACAGAAACAACAGGTCCAGTCTATCCTTCTTTAAGCCTAACTTGTGGTATATATATATATTTTTTTTGTGGTAAAAAGTTTCATATTGCATTTTTATTCACTTATTCTCGTTCTAGTTGCAGCTGGTAAATGTTACACATTTCACACGAGAGCTGACAATAGGTAAGCTTTATGTGACTTAAAGACAAAGAGAAATTGTGTAATGCCGTCACCCTGACAGCCGATAAATATGCAAAAAACAACAAGAAAAATTCACCGTGTTAGTCAGTTCTGCGGCGTTCTGACAGAGCCCGCATATTTAGCCTCGAAAATGTTAATGTTTTGCTTCCTACCGCTGGAAGATATCATTAAACATCATTTGTAAGCATACATTACACTATACGCTGCAAATCGCCCATCTGGTGATTTTGGAACTCACTGTCTGCGAGACAATAAATCCATTGTACGGTTCCACATAAAGAATCTCGCTAAAGCAGCGCCTCTGTTCAGACATACGTAGAGTACATTAAACATAGCGGCGTGCGCAGACTGTATGTAGTGTTAATAATGCAGTGTTTACATCTTGGCATTGAGCAGTCTGTGCTGGCCTAGGGGTGCAAAACTGGCAGGGCTGTGCGGTAATTAGGGGCTGTGTGTTGGGGATGTGAAGGCTTGCCGCGTGTCACGCTGATACCACTGCTGGGCAGACCCGGTGTGCCAGCAGCAGGCACGCCGAGTGCTACACGAGGCCGCGCCTTCCCGTCGCAGCGGGAAGTCGCACCTTCCGCGGCAACGAGTGCTCCCCGCAGGCCGGGGGCCGCCGCGGTTACACCGCGGCCCCGAGACGGGACGCGGAGGATGTTCACAGCGTGGCGGCGGGTGGTGGCTGTCCTCACATCAGGAGTGACGCGCGTGGTCTCGTTTTAACCCTGGTCGCACCGTGGCATCGAGATTATCCAAAGAGATCGTCTTAATGTTTATGTTTCAAATTTAAACTTTATGTCTAACACCTACGTGTACGTGTTTACTGCTAATTAGCATGTGTCTCGCTGTATTGATCTGTACGTTTGTTTTTGCATGTTGCACTCATTTATTTAAGGATTAGCGTCTTTCCGAATCAAATCATCTCTGCTGCTCTGCAACCAAAGACGTAAAGATGGCAAAACATAGATTACTTCAGCGTCTGAATCACAGGGATTAGCAGTTCAATAATGCATTTATGATTTTTGTTTTCAGTTATCGACACGTACCTACACTGAACGTCAGAGATACTGACAAACGCAGCGCTTAGATAATGGCTGCTTTTAAAACTGAGAACTGAGAAAG
Source organism: Mugil cephalus (assembly GCF_022458985.1). NCBI lineage: Eukaryota > Metazoa > Chordata > Actinopteri > Mugiliformes > Mugilidae > Mugil > Mugil cephalus. The sequence goes on along the minus strand of NC_061789.1, from coordinate 14,617,067 downwards.
TAAAATGACTGAGGACGAAGGGTGTGATTTTGATGCATAATTCAGCTGCCGGATTTAAAACAGACACATTAACCGGAGAGCTTGAAATCAAAGAAAAACAAGCTGAGGTATTTGGGGACAGTCTCACTCCCTAGTGTGGGTCAAACTCCTTATGCAGCCACCCAACGGTGCCTTTTTTTATTCTTTCACCCCGCACAGTTTGGCTTCATGTTTGTGAGCAAGCAGCCTCATCAGGGTTATTTTCTCAGACTTGACTAAATTCTTGAAGAGCCACATAACGTTATGTTTTTCTTTCTTTCTTTTTTTTTTTTTCTCCATCGAGTGACGAAATAGTAGGACCGTGCTCCCCTGGGGGAACTGGTTGGGCGAAACGCTCTCATCTGATCAAAATATCTCTGGATGGATTCATAGGAAAAAAAAAAAAAATGCGATACATTGGTTAAACCATTATTTTCAGCGGCGAGAGGGAAAATAAAAACAAGCTGAACCTAATGGAGACCTCTGGGTTTAACTTATTTAACGTTTACCAAACATCGGCTCGGAGTCGGCTCCACACTGATAGCCAAAGAAGATGGTGTTGTGGCTGCATGCGGTCGGCTGTAAAACTTCCTGCCTTACAATGATACATGACCTTTCGGGTTTTACGCTGGATGCTTTGAATGTGAGCATACCAGACGAGACAAATCTCAGTGTGTTTAGTCTAATAAATCTTTCATATCTGCAGGCACATCCAGCCACAGCTTTGAAAGCTCCATCATAAATTACACTTAGACCATGGATGTGACCTGCTTTTATTTCCCCTTTATTTAGATTAATATAGCAACTAGGAGGAGATAAAGTGCAAATAATAAAGTTTCCTCTGCTACCAATAGATTGTTTGAAGCGTAGGTGCGATTTGGTTTCGCACAGTTGTATTAAACATGACGACTAATATAACAGTAATGAAAGTATAAGATCAGTGAAGGGCCGCTTTAAGAGGGATTTACTCGCCAGCAATTAACCATGATGCATTAAACTCTTTGCTTTGAAAAACATCCCATAAAGTGACTTTTCAACCGCGAAACATTTCAATTATTTACCTCCTTCATCGCCTTTATGACCAAGAACAACAGGCGCATTTTTCTATCAAATAATAGTTTCTGTTTAATTCAAAGACGGATCTCTGATGTCTTCATCGCTTGTTGTGTTTTCCAACCGGTTCATTGGCCACGCCGTGTGCTGCGTGTGTCAGCGTGTGTCAGCGTGCGCTTCGTTAGCGCGTATACCGTATGAAATATACATCCCACTGTACGCTCGTACAGCGCGAGCAGACGAATTCGGGAGCTCTGCCACATGCAACCCAAGCAAGCCCAACTGGAATCCTAACAGCCTCTTGCATCTCTGTTTGACATTAATTGATAATCAAACAAGCCTTCACATTAGACATTTATGAGATCAGCTGAATTATCTATTTAATGTAACCCAATTATATGCAACCCTTGTGCACCAATCAACTCTAATTCCTGACTCATAAATGACAGCTACAACGACAGATTTAATCAATAATAAACATTGATGAAAACTTGCGACCCGCTCAGAGAGAGGGTAATTAACAGGGAGAAAAGGGGCTGCGCTGAAATTCTCTTTTCTTTGGGGGGGGAACCGCTCTGTAATCCCGTTCACAGGGATCTCTTCTGTATCGCAGCTCACATTCCACCACCAGCTTAGAGCAAAGCGAGCATTCAATTTCCCTTTAACAATTAGCGATAGACATTAATCATTAATTCTTAACGCAAGCTTCAACCGCTCCAGTTCTTAATTAAAACCTTGTAATTTTTTTTTTTTAAAAAAAACTGTTGCCATCAAACTAAATTCAATGAATAATTTAGTCAGCCTTTTACAGTACTAACAAAATGCCACACTGACTTAATCTAGGGGAGAAAGCGAATCCTTTGTTTCACAGGTAAAGAAGATCGACCTTTTTAGAAAAGCCTGGTAGGAAATAAGATGCAAAGATGTGGTGGGGTTCCCTTATCTCTTACCTCCACAGCGGAGGATTGTCACATCCTGTTCGCAGAGTCTAACTTAAACTAACACATGTCAACAGAGCAAGCATCAAAAGCAGCCCATTAGAGGCTTTGGGGAATTCCGCACCTGACGCCTGTAGGGTTCAAGAGAACCGCATAAAACTCTTCCGACAAAATGGAGGTAAGTGTGCACAGAGGGGCCTGCTGCTCTTACCAGTCTTGTAAAGAGGGGCACTCCCAAATGCCAGAGGTGATCGTTCAGCAGTCCGCTGTACACCACGTTCCCGAAGACAGCAATGCTTCCTGACTTACACAACGTGTTTCCTGCAGGGACACAAAGAAACACAGGCGGGTGTCATTGAAACGGACAAGAAGCAGCAAGGGGCAACTGGATGCACTCCAGCAGCAAAACACTCTGCTCTGAGAAAAAAAAAAAAAAAAAAAAAAAGAAGAAGCAAATTAAATCAAAGGAAGTCACTGCAAAGGAAGAGAAATAATAGAGAATGCACCATCGATTGTTATAAATATTGATTTCAGAGGTTTATTGACCTTAAACGTAATGACGAATACACATAGATAGCCCGTCTGGAATCAATAAAGTTACACAGCTGAGTCTAGTGGAGAAAAAGCAAAACAAATGAGGTGCAATACGAACATGACAATGATCGGAAACACTTATTAAAAAGGGGCGAGGAGTTCCTTCACGTTAAAAGCACATGATGTGATCTGTAAACACTTAACTGCCCTTCATTTTCTGGCCCTGGCACAAAAAAAATAACCAAAAAAAAAAACACGGTCAGAATAAAACGGTTACAGCTCTTAAACCTTTTTGATTATAGTCTTGATTCTGGTCTCCTATGAGAGCGAACACTTCAGAGCTTACCATCAAAATGTCACCGCTAGTCTCAGGGATAGTAAACACATTTTACAGAGGCACAAACATTGTTATAAAAATGTTTTTATAATACATATCTCTACGCGGAGGGAGGCTGAACCAAACCCAGCTTCGTGTGCTTTCCCCGGATCCCCCAGACCACGGATAAAACCTCTCCAACGCTTCAGTGGCACTCTCCAGAAACACCTCTGCCTGAAAGTGGGTTAGAGCTGCTCGGCCCTCGCCGTTAATTTGCATGGCTTCCCACCTGACCGACACCAGTGTGTCACGCACCTCGGTTTGGTGCTAAAACCACACATTTAAAATAAACACTGTATGTTAGATTTTGATAGTTTAATTAAATTTGCTAATATGAAGCTAATCTAAAGAACCGGGCTGTTGAGGTGCTCAGTGACTCCTTTTAGGGTTTCTGGTTCATTAATGCATCGCTTGTCCACCGGAGGGTGAGGTGCTGTTTGGACAGAGACGTTTTTGTCGAACTCAAATGCATAAAATTTGCATCCGCTGATTCTTGTTTATGTTTATTTTCTCCTTTATGTTACATTTAATGCATGCTGAAGCCCATCTACAGACAGGCTTCACAAATGAGATGCTAACGTGTAGCATCGGTTCATTTTACATATACAAATGAACATTAATAAAGTTTATATACCAGGGCTGGATTTTAAACAATGCAACCCAGTTTGGTTTTAGCTCTATAAGGAGTTTAAGTAAAAATGTAACATCACTATACTCGTCAGACACACAACAACACTGGCACGCTGCCAACATTACCGCGACACGTATAGCATCAACCCTCCTATATAAGTCATGAGCCTCACAGTTCACCCTCTCAAAGACACTCTTAATTAGCTCCGTGCCAATGAGGGCCCTCCACAAACAATAACACACACACACACACACACACACACACGCCTGCCATGTGTGCCCACACACGCGCACAAACACACACACACACACACACACACACACACACACACACACACACACACACACACACACGTGTCCCCAGGAGTGTGATGTACTGCACACTCGTGTCCCCAAGTATGTGATGTATGCAGCTTATGGAGCAGGCAGCACAGAAAACACAGGTCTCCATTGTAATTTCTGCACAAAGGAACGCTGCAAAGGCGCACCAGGGGTGGAGTGAAGCAGTGCTGACAAGCAGCACATGCATTATTTAAAAACAAAAGTAAAAAATGCCCATTAAAGTGTCAGTGGTGCTTTCGGCAGTGCTGGCTTGGGCGCGGTGTGCGTATTACTGTTATTAATGGGCCAGGCGTGGGGGGCATTGCTTCGGTGTGATTGCTCTGCTGCTGTTGCTATCCGTGGTTCAAGCCCCCCCCCCCCTTTTTTTCCCATTTCTTCTCCCTCTCTCTCGTTCTCCGTCTCTCTTTTCTCCGTGTGTCGGTGAGGAGGAGAAACAGATAAAGAGCATGATACAGACAGAGACAGAGAGACACCACGAGACCCCGAGAGCACAGTCAATGAGCTCCTACAGCTAATATCATTTCACATTATTGAATGCATATTAAGGCAGAGAGACCTTGTCAGACGAATAGGAGCACCCGTGCTTATATCAAATTCTGATCCGCCTTCACGGCCATGTCTAAAAAATGCCAGGAATGTAGTCAGCATATTGAAAAGAAGTGCATACCATTTTTCTTTGCAGTTTAACATCAAGGGCTATACATTACCGCTACTGACACAGCAGAATGAGGTCATTGTGCATGTTGTAATTACAGCTGGGTAAACACTCTTCTCTCTGCTGCAACGCTGGGAACGCACAGCGATGCGGGACTAACGCGGAAAAAAAAAAAAAAAAAAAAGAGCCGTGACTTTTTGGCTCTTCGCTAACCGTATCGGGAAATGCTTAATACGTCAGTGGGAATAAATAAATTGAACAAAATGATCACGGGCTTTTATGATCGATGGCGGAGCGGCGTAACGCGCTGAACTCAACCAATGCATCAGGTGTAACGATAAAGACTCATCCCTGACCTATTCTTCTATTACCAGTTTGTTACGGTGTTAATAATGTCCTTTACATACAGCAAACAGGGCGCGCAATTAAACCGTGAAGAAAATATCACATAAGAGAGACAGTTTCACTTTTCCCCTCACGCACCTTTCAGAAGTGTAGAGCCAGTGTGCTCTTATTTTATTTATTATTTTATTTTTGGATACGAAAAAGGCGCCGCATGAACACTGCATGTTTGTACCACTGGAGCACGTGTAGCCTAATAAAATCAGCTCTAACCGATGACATGTGCTTAGCGGTTCACGGTGAGCAGATGATGCGTTTAATTTTTCTTTTTTTTTTTTTTTTGGCCGTTAATCCTGCTTTTTTTAGGGCCCGTCTCTGCAGTTGGGTGTTCTCTCATCTGCAGACTTGTCAGCGCAGAGCCCATCCTCTGATTAATTATTAATTGTGTGATTAAAGTGTGTGTTGGTGTATGTGTGTAGCTTGCAGGGAGGGGGGGTAAAGGAATGCAACCTGCAGTCTACTTTGCATTATCTATAACTTTTGAGTTTTTATTTCTGCTGTTTCAGAGCGATGCATTCCGCTGCCGGCATCAAATTATCTCATACCCAAATCGCGGGGCATGTATAGCATGAGCAAGAGCCGCAGACGGTGAGGAGAAGGTATTGTTTTATTAAGAGAGCAACGCGTAATTGAGTTTGGCTCAATTTTTTTTTCCTTTTTTGGCCGCAAGTGAAAACATCTTTTTATTTGAGTGCAGACATATATGGAGACTTTGGCCCACATAGATCTCAAGGCTGATGTTGCAATGAGCATTTCAGGATTGAATCTGCTTATAAATTATTCTAAATGCCGTGATTCGACCTCAAATTTCGCAATCCTTCAAAACTTTTCTGAAGAAGAAGAAAAAAAACACAGAGGCGTAGCTGGATGAAATGGGATACACTAGAGAAGGAGGAATCAGTTCACAAATTTATTATTTTCTGCCACGGAGAAAAAGGCATCCAGTATAATCAGAGATGATGCATTGATTGCGCGGAGAAAGTTTCTATCTTATCGGGTCTACGTTTGAGTCGTAAAGCCGGTCTTTTTTCTTTTTTTTGTGAAAGTGTAAAAAAGAAGTGAAAAATATTTTGAGTCTGTTTCAAGCTGTTTTTAGTAAATATTAGGATGATACTAGAATTGTCTAGAAATTAGAAAATATGTTTAGTGGATTGGAAACAAATCAATATGTATTTTTACTGCGCACGCTTATTTAGACTAAATCCAACAACGAATGAGAAGATGATTGTAAATCATCTGAAACAAAGCTCAAAGCTTTTATGGACACATATAACTGAAAATGATATGATCCATACGTAAATCCATAGTATTAGAGCTGAATTAATTAGATTTGGATTCTTGTGACTAAATGTTACTCGATATTAAAACGGTTCCTCTTGATTGAGAGGAGGTGCTGTGATTCTTTATCTTTTTTGTGCTTTATAAAACTGCGATCGGCCTTTTTTTACCATTCCCTAAAACACATTGTCTCATGACCAAACAGTGATATAAATAATCATGAGTTGCAGCTGCACACAGTTTAGTAACATACAGGTGTTACTCAGAGTTCATAAGAGAAAGGGCACGGTAAAACCTCAGAGTGTGGTGTCAAAATTATTGATGACTGCGAGTTATTTAGATACCTGATACCTTTAGATACCTAGCGAGGCTGTGTGTTTGTGTGTTTGTGTGCGTGCTGCGTCCCCAAGCCGCCTGCTCTCCGGACCTCCTCTTCTGGCTTAGCCGTTGGTCGCTTTAAAGCTTTCCAACTCCAGAATGTGCAGCTCATTTCGAGCAAAGAGGCACATTGCTGCAATGCAATAAGGGAAAACAACACTTTTAATAATTCAGGCCCTGAGACCGTGAGGAGGGTGAGGTGGAGGGTGGAGGGTGGCGGCGGTGGCGGGTGGAGGGAAGACGTCTTAAAGTACCGCAGAATGGCTCATTTAGCTGCTGCTACGCATTATTAAAGTTGTATCGAACCCCCTCCTGGGTCTTTCCCAAAGTTTTTTTTTTTTTTTCCATTTCCCTTTCCTCTTTCCCCTAAAGGCTGCGAGGTAACCAATAACAGCTACCAACATTTATAAACGACAGAGTATCCCGCACCTTAGAGGGGGAGGTAAACAACGGTGTAGCTCTTAATCTCTCTTTCCCTCTGTCCACCCTGCTCACTAGTCCTCCGGTCCAAAATTTGTCAGCGCTTTACCCTGCTTGAACCGTAATACACAGCCGGGGCCGTCCGGATTATTTTCTGCCTGAGCTAAGCTCACAATGCATAAAAAATGTGGGGAACGAACCTTGTACGGAATCAAATTGAGTAATAAAACCGTGTTCGCCCTGGCACTGATGGACACATGATGGTACCGTTGAGGACATGTTCAGAGGTACCGTAAATTGCCTCTGAGCCTGATGGCAGTTTCCAGAGCAAAGAGAGAGAATATGAATAAAATACACGGGCACAAGAAAAATGGGAACGAGTAAAAATGCAGATGTGCTTTTTTTTTTTTTTTTTTTGGTCATTACGCTTCTGAATATCCGGTTTCCAAACAAGTACCTTTAAGGTCGGAAGAAATGATCTAAATCCACAACGACTGTCAGACAGAGGCAGTATCATCCCGTTTCAGCCTCTAATAGCTTTATGATGTTTACACTGAGTAAAATATTCAAGGCTGTCACTCTCGTCATTTTTTATAGATGTGTCCTTCCATCAAATTCCAGATGTTTTATGCATCGTTTTATGCGTATTCCCTAAAAACGCAACATGACACATTCGGTGTCTTTGGAAACTCGGGGACCGCCACAGAAAACAAACTAATTCGGTTGTTTTGAGAAATGGTTTGGATGCACAGCAGAAAAAAAAAAAAATAGAACTCAGCAGTCGTTCGCCTAATTTGATTTGTTCTTACTTTAAGGTGCCCACGTAGCTGTACGGGCCGAGATAAACCAGCATTTATTAATTCCGTTCCAATCCCCACGTTTGCTGCGTTGGTCAGCCTCCGAACACAGCTGTTTTTCTTTGTGAAAACTTGACATTTCGGAGATACCGCGCAACGCTTTCAGCCGGCAGCAACAAATTATAATTATTGTAATTTACGATTACTGCTTACATTGCACAATACAATGAGAGAGAGAGAAAAAAAAAAAAAAAAAAAGGAAAGGCCTATTAAAATGTCCATTTAGGATACATACACCATAAACTGCTGCAGAGCTCTTAAATCAGAGCCCACTGTGCTGGGAGAGACACGGAGACTGAAGACAGGAGGTCAGCACGGGGAGGAAGACACTGGGTGTCAGATGGGTTATGACTGGCTGATATATTGGCCTCTTATGAGAAATCAGTGCGGCCGAGTCAGTGTTGTACACCTACAATATGAGTCCTGTGACTGTTTTCATATTTAATGATATATGACGCTGTTGGAAGCACAGAGCTTGATCAGATAACATGGGAAAACCCACTGTTATTAGTCATTAAAGGAGCAGTTAAACATTATTTTGTTCCGAGTTACTTGAGAAGATTAATAACTATTGAACACAGACAAAACAGGAAGTCTGTAACCGAGCTTAGCATCCAACTCCAGACCTAAAAATATGCCATCCACCATAGGCCCTCATCACTATGCCTGTTGTTCGGGGAAAACATTCACGTGTTCTGCATCAACCGCAACAGTGTAAACACTTTAAACAAACCGGTTTAAATTAATAACGCTTTGCTGAAGCGCTGCTGTGTGGTTTGGTTGGCGGCACCAGCGGCGCATCCGAAAACGCTGATCTCCTACAACTCTTTGTCTTCGCGCGCGGTTGGGATGGAATTATTGACAAGAAGGCAGAGAAGAGCGCGCTAATGAGAGGTCTTCTCACCGAGACCTCTCATTAGAGCGCTCTTCTCACCGCTAAGGTGTGTTTGCAGCTGCGCCGCTCGTTTCCTAGCGCGCGCAGCCAGTCACTTGCCTTACTTCACACTTTTAAGCTTCACTTAGCTTATAGCAGCGCCAAGACAAAACATTTTTTTTTACTTCACCACCGGATGCTTGTCAGGCGCAGCCCTTATTGAAGAGCTGGACAGTCGCAGCGAGCCTGTGTAGATCGTCTGCTTTAAAGAACCGAGAAAAACAAAAACTGTACGAACATTAACAGGCTGCAAACTATTTTCTATAAAGACGAGGCTGTGGTGGAATCTCAGTTCCATGTTGGCAACCAACTACTGATTAGCAGGTACCGATTCAAGATGTTTACTGTCATATGATTAGTAAAAGAAAATGCAGTGGAGGCCATATATTGAAATTGCTTCTTTGCAAGCCCTCCTTACTAAAACACAATGAATAAGGCACCAACGGTTGCCATCTTGCCGCCTGGGGCTACACCAGTTGTAGCTTTTGCCACCTAAAAAAAAAAAATATGAAAAAATATTCAACTTGTAAGTAGTCTTGCGTTGATGCACCAGCGTGATGTTTGGGACTGAACAGACATGATTGAAGAAGGATGGAATCACAGAAGGCAGGGTGGACACACACTGTATCCGCTCAATAAAGTGCCATTTATAGTCTTTATGCAGTGGGTTTCCTATTGGTTTTGTTTTGTGCTTTTATTCACCATCAAAGTCTATATCGAGCCTCATTTGTTTCCCCCCCAAATCTTGGCAGGGCCCGATGTATTTCCACTGTTTTATACTAAAGTAAATTCACATGCTGCTGCCGGTAGGTTTGTATTTACTGTACAGACAGGGACTGATCTTCTCATTTAGAAACTCCCCCAAAAAATCCAATATCTGTATTCCCCAAATTGCTGACTGCTTAATACTGAATGAGTTTTTAGAGGGGTGTGTGGACCAGATCCATTCAGATTTTTTTTTAGGTGCAAGCTTCTAACCAATCGGAGATACTGATGCAGTCTGTAGTACAGTGGATGAAATGATTCGGTTGCTGGTGAGTTTAATGCATTTTAAAGCGGACAATATACTCCTTAAAACTAAACTGTAATGATATTTGTTAACACATACTAGCATGTGACAGATAATTGAAGAATTAAAACAACTGTTGACCTATATCATACACTTTAACCCACATCATATTTAATGGAGAAAGAACAAAAGCAGCAAAACGTCATGTTACTTTAAAATTCCCAGAATCAGCTCCTGTTTCAGCAGGTTCAACCTCCAAAGTGTCTCCATATAGAGTGATGAGGTGCCTTGTGCTTCAGCCAGCCTAGTCATGCAACCAGCCCGAGCATCAGACAAACCAGTCAGTCAGCTGCTTTGTCTCAGACTCTGACATTCTTCTGCCATCCAAGCTGACTAAACACAGACCCCGTTTTCTTCAAAGCTATGCAAATGAGCAACGTTGCTAAGTGGATTCCTCTTTTTTTTTTTTCTTTGTTTTTTGTTGGAGAGCCGCAGGGCTGATTAGGCCCCTATTCCTATCTACAGAATATATACACACCTACACACGGTAAAGCGCGGCGCTGGGTTTCCGCCCGTGGGGGATTCTTGGTGGTCTTTCCTTTCTCATAACGCGGCCCCGCGTTAATAAATGGGTTGTTGAATTTAAAGCGAAAAACAACGTACATATCTGTGCTGTAATGAAATTAAAAAAAGGGGTTAAAAACAGAGGTGTGAGGGAGCTAATTAAGATCAAAACACAGCGCAGACACAAAGCAGCAGCTGTAATCTTTGACCTCGGAGAACATGGCTTTGATTGTATTATGTGCGCTACATGACACAAAGTATGCGGGGACCTCCACCCAGGCCACCAACTGTGGTAGGACCTCCCTCATAGTTTGCTGTCTAATGAGGAGAAAACCTTAAAAGTCAGAAGAAGTAATGTTCTATATAAGTGGTCCCCAAAGAGTGGGGACATGGACAAAGGGTCACAAGTTAAATCTGAGGGGAAGGGACATTTGCAAAAGTGCTAATTTTCAGACTGATTTTATACGTAAGGCGACTAAATTTTTTCGCACTGGTATGCAACCAATGAAAACACACTGCGTTATTTAAAAGGCAATTTAAAACTAAACTGCGTACGCATCTTTCTGTCATCCAGACCCGTAACAACCCGGCTCTCCTGGTTCAATATCTCACGCTTCTCCTTTTATTTGATACCATCTCGAGAAGTGGCTCCTTGCTCTCTTTAATCATCCCTCATTAGTGCGCGGGCCTGCTCGCTCACACTGAAGAGATTGTTGGCACCGCTGCTGGCTGTGGGCAGGGCGCAGGGCTGGTGGGGTACAATAACTGGAAGTGGAGCTATGACCCCCCCCCCCCCCCCCCCCTCCTTTCTCTAACGACAGGCAGCGGAGAAGAAGAGGGAAGAGGGTGAGAAGGGGAGGGGTAATATTGAACCCGTCATTATCATTACGATCATTTTTGGTCATTATTGGCGCAGGGAAAGCGCGTTGTTGTGGCTACGGCGGAATCGTACTAAAAACAGAAACCCCTATTTGCTCACTTCCATCCCTTCTTATCATTATCTCTTCATTATCATTATCGCCATTATGATTGGTCACGGCGTTTTTATCTTAATTGTTCGCAGCATCATCATAACACGCTGGAGCTAATGACAACCTCGAGATGTGGAGACGGGGAAGGGGTGTTTCTTAATGCCGAAATAAATAATGCAACAACAAAACAACCAATGAAAAATGTCTGAACTGCCCATCTGGCTTGAAATGTTGTGGAGACACAAGCGGGGCAGGGGAAGGGGGGGGGGGGGGGTAGAAACCAGAAGCTGTTTTGATGTCTCAGTCTGGATGTGCGCTGGCAACAAGCGAGGGCCTCGGGATTCCATCAGACTATTGATTGTTACCAACGCTCGAGTCCTGCTTTACCACCCTTATAAACAATCTCTCTGTCAAGCACACTATAGGGCAACAAATGATTTTATTTCATAGATTTTCGGATTTGACTGATGAATTATTCACCCATGTTCTACCCTCGGTGTAGAAGGGGTGTTAGGGGGGAGGGCTGTTGAAAGGGAGAAGACAAAGAAATCTCAAAATGCATCATACATGCGTCTATGTGCATGAACAGTTTCTCCTCCAAAAGAGCTTTTATTCTTCCCCACTAACCCGCACCAGCTCAGCTTTGTCAACATCAGCTGAGTGAGAACTCCCAAGGGCCGACAAATCTCCTGTAATCTGCCAGACCTCCCCTCCGTGTCCAGCGCTGTTGTTTTCCTGTATGCTTCTAAGTGTTATTGAGTCCGCGAACTGAAAAATTGTTATCAATTTGGATCCAGTCCAGCACCTGTGAAAAGCACAGTATAGATTTGCTTTTATTTTTTTCTTTCCTCCCTTTTCTTTTCCTTCCTTTTTTCTGCAGGTGCCGTGGAATCACACAGGCTTTAGCACCGCGCACACTCTCGTCCCAGATGTTCGTTATAATGTGACAGTAAAAGCGCAAAGAAAGATGGTTAGGGGCAGTAAAAATTCAGTGTTTATATTTTGCGATGTTTTCTGATTTGTAAAAGGTCAATTGCCGGTCCCTGATCTGCCTGAGTAACGGCGCATCTGTCTGCGTGGAGCCTCTGATGGCGGCTGCTCCTCTAAGATCTCCGTCGGCCAGGTGGATCACATCAGTAATCCCGCACTGGGGAAATACTGGGTGGCAGCGGCGGCGGCTCAAACTGGTGGAAGCTGAGTGGGGGTCTATAAAATATCAAAGCGGATCGATCGGTCTGACCTCGCAGCGTATCCACGCTTAGCAGGCAGGCAGGGTTAACCCCAGTCAAGAGAGGAAAAGAAACGCCTCACAACAGCGATTTGCTGCTTGTCCGACAGGACGTCTCCTCTTACAATAAAAATACATAACAATGGGGCTTCTTTGTGTTTGCAGCCGCACCAGCTGGAGCCACACCGAAATTAACTTTAATGCCATTCTCTCTTGTGCGAGAGACGGCGGCTGAATAATGTAGCGGCGGTAGCTCACTTCCTGAAAAATCGCCAAAATCACAAGGGATGATGATTGTTGCATTGCGCTTGGCATTTGTGTTGTATCCAGTATCGGACCAAGGCGCTCTCAATTGCACCCTGGAGGCTGGAGCTTGCTAACTGAAGAGAAACCAGGTCAACTGATAGGGGAATTGTGTTGTTATCTGTATATGTGTGCGCTGCAGATACAGTGGCACAGCTCTTGCTCACAGCTTGCAACATTTTACAAAGCAATCAGGGCCTGTTATCGACGCACGGGTAGCAGGGCTAAACTACAGTAATCCACTCCATGTTTACTAATGAATCGCCATTTAGGGACGCGGCTCAATTCTGCATCGGGGCAGAGGGCGGGGCCGGCGCTCGGGCGGACTCGCATCCGAGGGAGGAAGCGGGAGCGCGAGGGGGAAGAGTGGCAGCCTCCCAGACTTGACATCCCATCATGAGGGGGGGGCCCGCTGGCTGGGCGGCTTGCTGGCAATGCAGAGTCTGTTTGTTGTGCATCCATCAACCCCGGTGTCCTGCCCAGGAGCCGATCGATAGCCAACACAAAAGCTCATTGATGACAGACAGCTCTTGACAAACATATAGCATTTTTTTTCTGTCTAGTATAGCAATAATCTCCAAGGTCACTGCGAGGCATTCAACAGCGGCCGGGACGCAAGGAGCACATACCGTGTCTTCTGTGTCTTTTCACACTGGGGAACAAAAAGCTCTGATGCATTTTAAGTCGGCGCTGAAAGCTCTTGGCACATTGTTAGGCAGCTGTACACAAGGAGAATGAAAGCACACACGGTTGACAAGTGGTGAAGCCGCCGCGACATGTCACTGACTGACAGCGAAGCCCTCCAAGGACACATAACTAGCCCGATACTTAACAGTGTAATGGAAGGACGAATCGCCGGACGGTCTCGGGCCGGCTCGAGCGCAAATGACAACAGCGGGTTTAATATTTCAGGATTGTTTATATGAGAAATCTTAATGTTCTGTTTACCTCCTGCGAAAGTTAGTCCGTGTGACAGGTGAGAAGTTGGACAGCCGCGCACACAAGCACACGCTCGGACTACAGGTGTGTTAGGGCACACACTCGGAGTTATAATAGGAGGGCCAGGCTGCCCCCCCCCAGGCCATCCTGCCAGCTGGCCGGACTGAGCGTGAGTGATGCCCGAGCGAGGCAGCCCCATTAGGGAAGTGCTGGTGGTGAGTGCAGGATAGCTCAGGTAATTAAAGCCAAACCAAAGCAGGCAGGCGAGGCAGGGGCTCCCAGATTTATGTGGCTGAGTAATGCACATACTGAAGTCAGCTCGCCATCCAAAGGCCTCCCTCACTTACAAACAGTCTCAAGAGGCATTAGCTTCCTCACCACTCTGATGCAGCCTATTACTCTCGCTCTCTCCATCTTGTTCTTCATTGCTCCACTGTGTGACTCTGTCAGAGGGAAAAAAAATCCACATCTTTGACAATTAACACTAGATTTCCTCAATACTCCGATATTATCAGTCAACCACCGCCTCGTGAAAACCTCATTGGCACATTAGGTTTGATTTAGAGGGTTTGTTTTAATATTGCATATGGTAAAAGCATCCACGTGCGTCCAATCTTTGAAGCATTAAAGACCAATAAATACATATTACAAGGATTATATTAACTGGGGAGACGCAACAGGTGGATTATTGTTTTTCCCAATAATAAAAGCAATAAATTACTAAGTGAGGTTTCAACCCATTCAGGAAAAGCCAAACACAGACTTAAAGTGCTTCTATCACATTATTAACTGCTTTTGAGGCTGGATTTAATCTACTTAACCTTCAAAAATTCATTCTAATTAAAGCATCCGCAGTTGCTCATAAAAATATTCGAAATCATCTTATTATCTGATCATTGCAGGATATTATTACACACATTGGCGGCCACTAAACCAAGCTCTTATGCATCCCTGATGTGAACTTCTGGAGGTTCTTCCTGGATCCTTGTTCTCGATTAGCGCGACCAATTCATTCCGAGCTCATCTAAAAACAGCCATGACGCCCGCCAGATGTTGTCACGTTCTCCTGACGCACATTAAGACAATTCTGAACAGTTCTGGAGACGACGAAGTGTGAGCGGCGGATACAGCTCTGACGTCTGTCAAAGTAAAAGCTCAGAGATGAAGCTCTCAGAGGAAAGCGACCACACCGCGGAGGCTTCTGGTCAATCACACCTGTCAAACCGTGCGTCAGCTGTTTATGCGGGGCACCTTGTTAGCCGACTGATAATGTGAACGGCTTCCGACTACGGATCAGGTTCTTTCTGGACAAAACTTAACCCAGCTTTCCAGATCAGACGTGCCCGAGAACGGACGGGGCTCAAACACAGAGCTGAGATCAGGGGTGACTGGAAGGTAGCGCGCAGGAAATCCAGCCTCCTGTCAGATCACATTTCATTCCCATCTGGATAGATGGAAAGATAGCCGTAGACACACAGACGTATCAGATGGACAATGCTTAGATTGTCAAACAGAAAAACAGATCAGCGGCAGAGAATGAGAGATGGGCAGAGTCCTCTGGAGGGAGGGCCGATGGGAAAAAAAGCAAGACGGGCAGACAAGCATAAAGTAAATCATAGAGAAGCTCCTCAATACCGGAGCAGTATGGAGAATGGCAGTGCAGGTTGGGAAGAGTTAGCCGCAGTGTGCATCAGCTAGCATTATCAATGCTGACAGGCAGACAACCCGTTTATAGGGAAAGGAAAAAAAAGCATCAAGGAAATCCTGCTCTTGTCTATCCCCAATTGAATTACTGCCATGATCCAAAGATGGGAGGAGCGAGGCGGGGTGAGGGGGTGCGCTGTAATATTCTTTGACGAGAAGGG
Source organism: Mugil cephalus (assembly GCF_022458985.1). NCBI lineage: Eukaryota > Metazoa > Chordata > Actinopteri > Mugiliformes > Mugilidae > Mugil > Mugil cephalus. The sequence continues at coordinate 14,601,373 of NC_061789.1, read as the reverse complement.
CCGCTCCAAATGCGCACAGAAAATGTATATCCGTACAGTGCGTCCCTCAGGGCTCACATCTCACAACTTTGCCCATCTATTTTTATTTGTTCCCCGTGCTTCTAGTTAAAGCAGTGCTGCAGCCCACAAAATGGAGAGAGGGGAGGGGAGGGGGAGAGGGAGAAAGGGGGCGAAGGGGGAGGGCGCAATGAGACGCACTGCTGGGATGGAGCGGGCGTAGATCGCATGACCCCTGCGACGCTGATGGAATACTAATGTCGCGCAAAGTTCTCCGGTAAGAGATACAAAGGAACAAAGTGCATTGGGGAGCGTGGTACAGGAACCTACACAACACAGTGACATACATGAACATACGCTACAAATATGCACACTCACGAATGAAGAAACGCTGAAATCAATAATTAAAAAATTTAAAAAGCGCCTCGGCCTGATGCATACTTCACCTCACAGGAAGATTCTCACTTATTAAAACTTCTGCGCAACAACAAAGTCAAGCAGGACGAGAAAATCAAATTTGACCAAATTACCCGAACCACTTAATTCGGAGGCGAAACCTGAAGTGAACGTCACTGCACAAGAAAAGTATGTGTGTGCATAACTACAATAAGTACAGGAGGTGAAAGCTGGGAAGTCGTCCTTGTGTGACAAACCTGCGGGTTTGTTTGTTCACAGCTCGTCTGACTGCTTCTACGACTCCTTCTTCCAATGAATTAATATTGGGTTATTGAAACAATCCAATTCTATAGAAAAATGAAAGTGTCAAACCCTTTTTCTATCTCTAATATTTGCACAATTCCATGGAAACAAAACAAAAACTGAGGTCCGGTATGATTTGGTGCTTTTGGTTGGGCATATATAACACTTTTAGGTTACGGTTGCGTGTCACTACACAGTATTAATTGCCGCATTATGACAGGAGCGCGCTACAAGCTCGGTTACCTCGAACCCAACCACAGCCTTCACTTTCCACTTCACTAACTAAAGGGCAAGCTACTCTCTGCACCGGCATTGGACAAAAGTTGCACACTGTATCCCCAGGAATGTGACCAAAAGGAATGATTTACCAACAACTCTTAAATGCGTCCAGAATCGGTGCTGCCAGCAGCGGGCTTTTTGCAGCCTCGCAGACAGCCATATTTGCCACTAAACTCCAGAGTGCCAGCTCTCAGGGAGACTGATGCCCCGGCAGAAATTGTTGTATTACTGCCGATACTTTCCCCTCAGTCGTCAGCGAGCGGGAAATAGGAAATGATGCATAAGTATCAAGGATTTACTGTCACATACAGTACGGCTGTCATCACACAGAGGTGCATCATGATGATGTACGCCTCCAATCCTCCATTTCTACTGAATGTCTTTATAACTCTGCATTAACCCAAATCCCCGGCTGGCACTGGGAGGTGTCAGTGGGGGTTTAAAGGTGGGGAGGTATTTCCTCTGTCACACCTGCCTATTATGCCTGCTACTCAACTTAATGGCACTCCCAAGCATCCCAAATGTCTCGGCGAAGATCATTTTCTTGACAAAATGCTTGACTCAGGAAGCTATTCTGCAATATTTCCAGAACACCTGTACATAAGTGTGTTTGGCTGGAAAAAAAAAATATATAAATAAATAAATAAATAAATAAAATGATGCAGGCAAAAAAGAAGCTGCACAGTGCTTCTCATTATTATCCATATTGTCTCACTGAACACCTCAGCTACTATCAGTAGGCTGGAGGTTTATAACAAGGCTGTTTTAAATTGTGGTGGAAGCCTGTGCAAACAGTGAAACACAAGCGCACAGTGTCATCAATTTATATTTCACATTTTCATAAATTAGATATCAACATGTGACCACAGCGAGGATGTGACTGTGGTCATTAACACAAAGCAACTAACTCATTAATGGGGACAGACCATTTGGAATGAGCCAATTGAGCACACGCTGCTTAGCCAATCCCACACATTTCTGTACGCCATTGATTTCATTTGACCATTATCGTCCGAGGTTGTGACCAAAATTAGATGCAGCCCGGCTAATTATCTGACAGTCGGCAGCTAATTATCCGGCTGCAGAGAGACACAGAGACAAGAGAGGGAGAGCGCAGCCTCCCACCACCTCTCGCAAAATAGGAAACTAGTCATGTGCAAGGCTTGCGATATGGACCGCAGTGAGGGTGGAGATCGGGTTGAGGGATTCCACTTAACATCTGAAGCAGGTTCCTTTAGAGAAATGGAGCGAAATGGATCTGAATCTAAAACCCAGCCAGACTCCAGGAAAAACTCTGCCCACGGAATAAGGCAGGAGGGGAAGAAAAATGAAGAAAAAAAAAAAAGACATGAGGTGTGATGCTTGGCCTGATTTTTATTACTTATTTTTCATCTGATGAAAATTATTTCCATCATTCACCTAACGGCGGGAGGACTCCACAGACTGAGCCAGCAGACCAAAACACACACTGTGTAGTCAGTCAGCCAAACAAATGAGTGGAAGATGATGCATAATAGCAAATTAGCACCGGTGCTACTACCCAGGGATCAACTGCTGTTTGGTCTTTTGTTTGGCAGAGATTCACGCGGATGTGCCTGCGTTGATGTTGAGACGGGGGGGCGTGGGGGGCGCGGGGGAAAGGGAGGGGAAATGTAGTGTTGGAGGACAACTCTTCAGGTCAGAGGTCAGGAAGACAGACCTGCCTCAGATACACTAATTACCCAAGAGGCTACGCCCAGCCTGCTGCTCGCACACAAGGATGAGGTCCACTGAACAAATGACACAAGCATCCATCAGAACACAAGTAACATATTCCACATCGCACTGGAGGAATAAAATGCTGATTAAAGAAAAGAAAATTGTCAATTGTAAAGTAAAAAATAGAAAACCTTTTTTTTTTTGGATTTCAGCTTGTTTAAAGTTGCTAAATAATAATTAAATATTACTGTTCACGAAACAAAAACAAACACCAATTTAGGCAGTAGTGTCTCATTATAATTTCATAGACTCCATCGTATAATAATGATTCATAGGTATTTTTTTGACTTTTTTTTATAATGCTGCCTCCTCATTCGCATTTGTTACACAGAAAGTATATGTACACACATATGGGAAAAATATTTGAGACAACAAGACATCAGATAAACAGATGAAAGAAGTAAAAAAAAAAAAAAAAAAAAAACTGACTTTCCAACCAGAATCATGAGTATGGAAGACTAAAGTGATTCTCAACATAAATAATAGAGAGTCAACCCAACTTTCAGCAACTGGCCCGGCACAGAGAATGTAACATAAGCTGCATTTCCTATCAAAGTATCTGGAACTTTTTAGGTACTTTTACAAAAAAGTTGCTGCACTAGTGCTGGCAAGATTAGGGATGTCATTTTAGCGTCCAACGATACATTCATGTGCTCCACTCTAGTCCCGTAAGTGGCAGTAATTCAGAAAACATTCCGGTAACGGCATGCAAAGCAGCGGCTGAAACAACCGTAAGGATGGGAGAGATTGAAGCCGTGCTGCTTCCGATTGTGATTTACTGGTTTGCAAAGTAGAGCAGTAGCAGCTAAAACAATTCAAAACCACTGAAAAGGATGTACTCTACTTTGAGCATGCTCATAGTTTTGTTGTTGTCCAGTTTACCAGATATAATCAAGTGTAGTCGTGGAGAGCTGTGCACTAATTCTTTAAAATGCCCAACTATTTTGAATGAAATAGTGACTTTACCAGATGTATTGATTCCCCAATCCTACAAAATAGCAATTTCTCTTTTCCCTCACTTACAGTGAACACACCTCGGGCATCCATAAGATGCTGTATGCATCCCAGATAACCCTCTCCCTCCATCACCCTCGCGCATGACCCCGGAAGTGCGTCGACACGGAAGTCCCCAGCAGGCGCGGGTTGCCGGCGGGTTCGTCCGCATGGCTCTTGGTAAACAATCTGCGTGTTTGTGTGAGCGATGGGCACGTCGTTTGTTTTGCTAATGGGTGTTTTTCTCCTTCACACTCCGCGGGGAGTGCTATCTAATGAGCCGCCCACCCGCGCTTTCCCTCCTGCAGCCCCTGTGCCCTGAATGTGTGGCTTTAACCCTGGCGCAGAGGAGGATGGATCACAGAGGCTGGGGCTACACACACACACACACACACACACACACACACACACACACGAAACACACAAAACACGAGACGTATATTGACCTAAACTCAACTAAACACACACGCCGAGGAAGAAGGAAACCGATCTAAAAATATGCCTTATGGAATATGTTACACATATTTAAATATTGATAAATGTGCGCTCTCGCACACCCACGTGAATACCGTGTAGCTATTCCCAGGCTTAAGCACAAAAATCTTTGCTAACACATGTGGACATTTGTGAACTGACAAGAACGCGGTAGCTCAGCTGCGCCGCTCTCTAATGCACCAGAGAGGACGTTAAATATACATGTGAACCCATGAAGCCAGGGCAATGTCTTCCTAATTCACACAGGGGATGTCACGCGAGGCTGCTGTGAGAGAAGGAGGTGCACTGATCAAAGCTGCAGCCGAACATGTGAGCACACATGTTTATTTGCCTGCGTCAATGACTGTGTGGGTGCAAAGCTCCAAATATTTTGGGTGATGCCGGACGCAGTTTGATGTAGATTTTAAGTTGAAACAAGTTGCATTAAAAAAAACGGGATAATTCCACCATTACTATGTCACATGACCGTAACTGACGGCGCGGTAGACATGTAGAATAATGACAAACTTCCCACTGAACGCTAATGTGTGTGTTTGTTCTCTTAGCAATTCACTTCAGATGGTATCATCAGACGGGAATTTTAAAACTCTAAATATCGTGACTGCAAGGAAGGAATTTGTGACACACACATCAATAAAATGAGAGATGCTCATAGCACTAAACTACCTGAGAACAAACAGGTTCTCTAACATAAGTGCAGCAACGAGTCATCTGGGGAAAAAAAAAAAAAAAAAAAAAAAGCATCTTGGTGTGAGTGGGTTTAGTTTTGCTCCATTAGTGGTGAAAAGCATCATGGTACACCATGCTTTTTAGGCATCCAAAGTGTTGACAATCCTGCACAAGCCTTTAGCGCCCATTGTTGTTTTCCAGCCCACACATAGCTTGTACGGTTGAGTCTGAGAGTGTCATAAATCACTTTAAGTTCAACTCTTTTGGCTCCTGAGTGTGCTGAAAAACAGCCTGAACCGCCAAAAACATCCTGATGGCAAACCGTAGCAAAGTGGGGTTGTAAACAAGACATATACGGTTTGTAATAACTACTGCTTGGACTAATTAAAACAGGAATGAAAACCTAACAGAATAAAGAACATTGTGACAAATCTCCTTGTACTTGCTTCAAATCGACGGCTCCACAAGCCAGCTATCGCAATAAAAAGGCATTATTGTAAACATGTTTCATGTATGATGGCATATGGATGCCGCCATTTCGACCTAAGGCATAGGTTTTGATGTGCACAGCGTGCTATATTCAGATTAGTGTGACATCATATAAAATGCATTTAGATTTGCTAACCATCTGGAGGCATGCTGAAACAGGTGTTCCTCCAGAGTGGAGGCGCTCCCTCAACCCAAATCTCTGCATCGATGAGAAAACACATCAATAGTGAATAGCACATAGGAGTGCAACAATCCTAAAATCTCATATGCAGGAATAATCCATCCACTGCCTTGTCTTAAACACACACTCCTACTGAACTATTACGGAGAGAGATGCCGTTTTCCCTCTTCCTGAATGGGAATAGGATGTTTTCTAATTAGCCCACAGTACATTTTCTCCTTGCCCATTTTGCAAATAATCTCAAGGAAAAATATATATATATATATATATCTGCATATGAAATGAATTATAAATTCAAGTCATACACCTCTTTTAGGTGAGTGAAGATAGTTCACCGTGTTCAGTTTTCCTGCCAGAGTGTCTCTATATTCATGTGTCAAATGATGAACACCGCCAAAGCCATCACGGATGAGGCGGCGGAGACAGACAGGGGCAAAGTGCTGTGGGTAAGAAGAATAAGGAACAGCTTTCCTGGGGGCACCGGGGGTATATGGGCCTCCTGTAAAAACAGTGGCACAAAGAAAGGAAGAACACTTTTTTTTTTTTTTTTTTTTAGACCATATGCTCCTGTTCCGCACAGGAGCTCGCCTGAATGGGATATGAGGTCCAGAGACACTGCCTGCCCGAGCCGAGCAGGTGTGCTGCTGAGGCTTTCAATCACACACACACACACACACACACACACACACACACACAAACACACACTCGGATATATACTGCTGTTTACACTCTGCAGAGCCATAACGCAACAACTCTTAATGTAGCAGCTGCCCAGATTGGCCATCTCGAGCTGGGACACGGCATACTTACACAGTTAAGCAATTTTCAGTCAGTAAAATGAAAGTTTTACGACTATGACCGTATGAGAGAACATCAGCGGAGAAATATACGGTGGTTGTCAGTACTGCGGCTTTCATCTGCAATGGCGAGCAATATGGTCCAACTTAGTAGCCGCGGGGCCTGGTGACAGTTTGGTCATTCGGGCCAGTGATTCTGAGCAACTTTTGTCTACACAGCTGTTGGTCAGATTGATCGTTAATTCAACTTCACTATTGATACACGGTTTATTATCACCAATGGTTCCAAATTCCCACCTGTGCACAAAGCTTCAGCTTGTAGCATCATCGTAGCAAAGGTTCTTTAAATAAAATAAGTAAGAAGGAAAAACCTTAAGGGAGGGTTACAGTCTTGGTCATTGGTGTAGCTTTCATGTGTTGGAGAACCATGAAAGAAAAGAATGGACTGGCATGAACCAGCTTTTACACAGATTGGTATTTGTAAAATAATTGGAGCAGGCTGCGTAGTTATTACATTGATTATTACTACCTAGACAATGGAGGACTGTCTAGAAACTTCTATAACCCTCTTAGCATTTTGTAAGCTTGGGGCTTTCCAGAGCTAGCTGGCATCCTTTGAAATGTAAAAATCCTAGAACCTATTGTAGAGGCTGCTAGCAAGGCTCTTCAATCTGTTTGCATTTCTTTCTTATTTTACAACCTATAAGTGTGTGAAAGAAAGAATCCAAGAACTCAGAGACCAACAGTATCAAGTGAAGGTTAAATATGAAAACACTGAAGTCTTCAGATCAATAATCATTAGAAGAAAGTAGATACTCGCTGAATTCAACACCTAATCTGACACCAATTTGAAATTCAAAACTATACTCATCAACAGTATTGTCATTTTGAAAGGATGATAGGAAGCATCCAACTGAAACTCCACAAAGCGTTGGTGTACTACTTTGTACCTTTGCTCAAAAGCACACATTTAACTTGACCATGCAGGTACATTCACCTCCATGAGCGCACCTCTCTCTTATTTCTACAGAGGCGCCAGTATTAGCGAAACCCCAGTCGGCTGGCAGCCCTATCCATCATCGCACCACGCCAGACAGACAACAGAGCACACCCTCATGCATCCCACAGCCTCGCATTTGCATTAGACCACCTTCTTAAATTCAGTAAGACTAATTCACACTCCGGAAAGGAACGCGATCTATCCATCAAAACTTTTCCCAAAGATAGTCCTCTAAGACAAGTTAAAGGTCGTGTGTAGTGTGTTTGAGTTGGCCAAAAAACACACTCTTCGGTAGCTGCCAATTTCAGATCATGATAAGTAGCTTTCTGACTGTTTGAATGAGGGAAAAATAGAGAGTTAAGACTCAAGGTCCATCCAGACGTCCTAACTCAAGGTCAAGGTTTTGCAGAGAAGCCCTACAAAAGCTTTGGAGGATATACTAAAAGCTAATGGGTTCGAGTGTCAACAGATCCATCAGCATTGTCCAGATGAAGACTGTGTAGAAAGAGCTTAGTGAATCGCTCCGCCATGCAGCAATACAGCAGTTGCTTAGAGCACACAAAAAAGCATTTCAACATATTTTTCATAAACAGTACATTACCTCCAATTCAGGTATTACAGTTTTAGACGATTTATACTTCTACTTAATTTTTGTTAACACTGAGACTTTTGGTTTTCAACAGTTCCTCCACAAAAATGCCATGTGATTCCTCCACATTTACTTCTATTAAAATATCATCATCATATACTGAATAAATATTTCCACGGATAATTACCATACTGTGTCTTTATTACCATTTTCTTTTTCTTTTTTTTTGCGCCTGAGGAAAATGTGATGTGTATGAAAAAGAAGATAAAAAAAATCAATGGAATATTCCACTTTTAGTGAGCTCTCCTGGTTGAATGTGTCATAATTTGCATGAAGAAAAAAAAAAGCCAGCTCTGGTATGTTTGCAGGAATAATCTGGAGGAGGACCATAACCTTGTGACTCTCCTCTCAGATGACCTACTGATCTTCTGCTAGATTGTACACTACTTCTGCCCTGTTGTTTATAGTACTAGGTGGTGTACAGTTGCACCAACCTCTCACAGCTTGGAGCTATGCGAATGCAGCATGCCAAACATAGGCCCAGACTTTCATGCGCATACAATGTGAGTGTTTTCGCTCCTCCGTTGGCCTCTGGCCCGTCTGACTCTTGACCGCTGCTCCGACCAGGTTCTCTACAGAGAATGTGAAGCGCTGGAACAAATGAGATGTCTCCTTTCGCAAAAACAGCTTTGCTCTACTGTGCATGCACATGCTGCAGAGGAACGCACAATATTCACATCATCGCGCTCATGCTGAGCACCAAGACTGTTGTCAATGTGTCTTCAATCCCTTATCCCTTGTGTACTAGCTACTGCAGGTAAAGGAGCCACTGATATCAAGCAAAAATGTGGTAGCGTGCTACACTTACTTGTACCATCACCTATTCTCCAGAAAGGGAGTAGTAGCAGTATCATGCTGTTACTTACATAAACAGGAGAAAAAGAGCTGAAGGTAAACTAAATGTAATAAAAAATACCTTCATATACAACACACAAAAAATATATAATAACAGATAAAGAAATTCAAGTGAAAATAATAATAGCAAATGAAAAGTAAATGAAAAAATAGCTCCTCTAGCCACTATAAAGCATCAAAGAAACAGGAAACATGTGCATACTATAGGCTGTGTCAATCACAGAGCTTACTGAGCGCACAAATAATTTCATTTTCATTCCTCGGGGAAACAGAAATCAAGTTGCTTGCTGACAGTGAGCAGTGGCTCAAGCTGTTCAATAACTGCGTATGAGCCTGACAAGCTGCAAGCGTTTCACAGGAACTCAAAAAAGCGACCGGAGGCAGTTAAGAATGACAATCAGATAAAGAAAGAAGAGGCCCTTTGCTTTTGAGCGCATAAAGTCGCTGTTACATTTAGATGCCCTCATCAGGGGTATGTTGGCTGCAGCGTGCAGATTCATTTTCTTATTGATTTTGTCCCCCGTCTTTGGTGATAAGAGGTCATTGCTGCGGTGCTTTTGCACAGAGATACAGACGCGCAATCAAAGTGTGTTTGCAGTGATATCTTTTTAGATCTGATTACGTTTCTGTTTATGTTCACAGATGTTATCGCTGCTAAGACTGACGACCAGATTTGCTTCTCTTTAGTTGGAGCAGAATCCTGAAGCAGATGCTGTTTGACTAAAGATTTCTACATGTCTGTTTCTTCATATGCCTCAAATTTCCTAGTACGAAAGCAAGATCCAGAAATGACTTTTGTGTTTAATCTCATTCTTACTTCTCACAGTTTAAAGTGGCGTAGGGGAACCCACTCAAGGCATCCTTATTCTGTAGTATACAATGTAAACTTGTTAGAAAACCATCTGGGAAAGGCCCTATCTCTGAGTCAACAAGTCCTGTTTCATGAAAAGTGCCAAAACCAATGTCAGAGTTTTGCACATCAACCCGTTCCAACCCCTTTGGGATGAGCAAGAACTGTGAGCCAGACCTTATCACCGGCATCGGTGCTGGACCTCACTAATGCCCTTGAGGCTAAATGGGACCAAATCCCTGCAGTAAGGTTGTTAAATCTGGTGGAAAGCATGGAGCATTCACCAGAGTATGTAAGGCTGGAAGGTTTGGATGACACCGTGCCCTGTAGCGTGTTAAGCCTGGGATGACTCCCAAAAATACAGTTAATGGCTACAAACCCTCCCTGTCTTCTTTGTTAAAATATAATGGAGGCAGCCCACAACTCTTCACACAATCTTCTACAGAAAAGCTTAGTCAGAACTGCAACAGACTCAAATATTGACCCTTGGTTTCTATTTTCCCTCCGCTCCTCTATTCCAAGATACTCACAGTCCACAATGTAAACATTTTCCAGACATGCTCTTTTATATATTAAGCTACAATTCATGAAAGGAAATCTTACTTCGGAGCTAAATCTCACTCAGCTAATCTGCACCTTCCTAAACATGTGATGACTGGAGGCAATTTTCAATCGATTTCCATCATTAGGTTAATTTGTATTTGTCCTTAGGGTTTAGGTATTATTTCTGAAACATATAACCTTGTATGTATATTTAGTTAATAAGTCATAAATACATTCTGTCTTCACCCTGCACATTCATTTTCATTCATTATTTGATGAGTGCTTTCCAGATTTATGAAACCATTGATAGTTGTTATTTCTTATTTTGCTGTTTGGGATCATTCCGCCACAGTGGAAGATTAAAGCATAACTATGCCACGCACACCACAGTTAGGTGAGCACACAGTATACACCGCATATTGAAATGGGAGAGCGAAAGCAAAAGGGAATAAGACAAGGTCGCTGGCTGACTTATCACTTGTCTCATTACTTGAAACAGCGACTGTCAGCAAGTGAGCATCTTCCTCCTGGTCCACTACATATCCATACTCTAGCAGAAAGGAAATCAGTGGAACAGCTAACTCAGACTGCTTCTGGTTACTCCTTGCAGCAGTGATATGTCTTCTGTTCAGCTCAATTAGCGATAGGGAATCAGAACGTGGATGAACGAGTTTATGCGAGTATAAAAAGATAGTAGGGAATTTGGAGGGGATTCATAATAGCAATAAAGACGTAGCCCGTCTCTTGCACAAGAGTTTTCTGATGATACTAAGGACAGTCTGTACATTAGCAAGCAAGAAGCGCCAATGATGAGTTATAAGTGAAAGCCAATTATCACGGCGGGGTGCATATTACTGTACCGACGAGCCGTTCGGCCTCTGAAAACTTCTGTCAAGGTTAAACAACAATGTTTCAACCTTTAGCATGCTGGAAGAATGAGACAAATAACAAAAGGAGTTCAACGGGGAGAGCCACAGAATGCCAAAGAAGGGGGGGGGGGGGGGGGGGGGAGTGGGGGAGAAATCTGAGAGAAAGAGAAAGATGAGGGAGAGGCGAAGACAGACAGAGTAGGAGAGTGAGAGGGAGAAAACACAAAAGTGTGGCCCTCCTGGGTTGGATGCTGACACCGGTGAGGGATTACTGAGGGGAGGAGCACGGCCATATGGCTGCATGGCAAAGTGGAACCCACGGGGAGGCAGCGGGCACATTAGCTTGCATGGGGCCCTCCATCGCTTCCTCTGCAGTGCGGTTTGCGGGACGCATAGGAACATTGACAATGACATCAGGCTCTCCCACCTCTGTGATGGCTGCTGGATCCCAGCTGACACCGCTGGCAAAAGGCCAGGAGGAGGAAAAATCACCTGCTCCGCCCCGCAAGCGCAGAGTTACTTATGCCACTCAATAACGACCCGGGCACCGCCGCAAAAACAACAAGTGCAATGGTCATGGGAAGGCTGAGACTGAAGGCGCTCACCCGGCGCTCGCTATCGCTGGCCTCTTTCAAACAACAGAGGAGAGAGTCATAATAGCACCACGTTTCACACCAAAAGCGCCACTGTCGTTAAATCAATAAGTCATTACCTTTAATGGGATAAGCACTTTGAAAACTAATTGAAAACAGCTCCATTTACTCCAGCCAGGCCCTTAATGCAAACAATACTGTTGTTGCAGCGAAAAAAACAAAGAAGAAAAAAAAAAAAAAAACAGAAGAAAAAGATGGAGAGAAACACATACCCCGCCACAGCTCAGGATCTGTTGCCTGATTATTTGGTCAAGTGTTTCACTTTGTACTATGCTCCGCGCTAACACCAATACAACCATTTAACCCGCATCGCATTTCAAACGCGACTTTTGAAAAGATTAAAGAGGCCGTGCCGAAACAACAGCTCACACAAAACCAGCCGCGGGCCCCCCACACACGTTTGACTTGATATTTCAGAAGTTTGGGAGCAATCTGAAACTTCTCACTTAGCAAGGTAATATGATTAAGTCTGAGTGGTTCTTAAGTGATTTGTTTTCCAAGATTTCACAAACAGACTAATCCCGCTGCACAAAACGTGTCAACCGTTTGACCGTTTCACTAGTGCTCCAGACTGCGGCCGTGCAATAGTGAGCATCAAAAATGTGTTGTGGCAGGTTTGGAGAGTATTGATTTATATTAGAGAAAATGACTGTGCATTCAATTCCAATCAAAAGCCTCTGTGGCAGGCAGCCAGTTCTGTTACTGGGTGAAAGACACTGTATTAAATGTAAAGCAAATTGAATGCGCAAAGCCAAATATAAACCTTGGCAAGCGTTGCTTAATCACAAATGGATTCTTATCAACACGGCTACTAAGTGGGATACGTCAGAGGGGTTTTTATCATATGTTAAAAAGGCAGAAAGTGATTATCTACATGTGTTTTATATAATCAAGAATAATATTTTAGGTTGCTGTGAGAAGCTAGAGGAAAGCCCAAACTATGGCGCCTCTAACGAATGCTTCACCGAGACGTTAAATCTGGATAAATCTGAGGACACGCGACAACTTGAAATTCATTCTTTCAAAATCGTACACACCCAGTTCCTGTGATAACTAAGTTAGCCATTAAGCTGCTGGAGAAAGAGATGATCGTGCTGATAGGCCGAGCCGAAAGATTAGTTAACAGGTAGGAGTGTGGAGGCACCCGCAGTCACCCATGAACACCTCCACCCCTGCCACATCCACGCTCATAGACAGATGAGTGTATACACGCACACACACATGCATGCGCATACAAACACTCATTCCATCCCGTGCCTATTTTACACTTGGAAGAATGACATGCCCACATAAATGGGTGAATAAAAGAACTGGGGGCACCATCTGGTTGATCCCGGTGCTAATGGAGCAGTTCAATTACGCTTTGACTTTCAGTGGACTGACCGGGACAGCAGCGCACTAATGTTGGTGTGTGCTGTTTACGTTTAGCTCCAAGTGGACTAAGTGGACTTTCTGGATTGGGGGAAAAAAACATAGTAGTAATAATAATAAAAAAACTTTCAATTCAGCCGCAAGGGCGCCAACAATGTGTCACCGGCAGCCTTCGATCCAGGTACCACTTCCTGTTCGGGAAATGGAGCCGCACAAAATGGATGGAATGGTGGCGTTGCGGTGGCGGCGGCGGAGTGTGCGATTCAACACTTGTTCTATCCTTGAACGAGGTGCTCAAGTTAAATTGGCTGCGCAAATGGCTAATGTGTATAATGGAATTGAGAGTTGCCCTGCATAAGGGCGTCTGCTAAGCAAATAAATAATTTAATGCAAATCCCAGCATCGTGCCTCCTGCCAATTAAGCTAACCTGTTTTAGCTGTAAGTGATTTTATTTCATTAGCATGCCGTAGCTCTGACTGCATTAGGGAGGGTTTAATCAGTCTGTAATCAAATTAGAGCACAAGACAGAAGGAGGAAGTGCCACGCTTCCACAAAGCACCTTGCTCGCGCACCTGCAGGTTTCATCTGAGAAATCTACATTTAAGGTGCTTTTTATACATATGGAGCACACGCCATCATGCTGCATGCAAATATGCTGCATCTTTGAGCCACGGGATTCATATATTGTGACGCGAGCGTCACCGTAAAATATGTGTTCGCCCAGTTAGCACACCAAAGCGAACCTGTGGTTGTTTACGTCCGTTTATGCGATTATTCATGTGACACGCAAAGGGGGTTCGATCGAAGGAGCGCCTATTTTGTTTTTTAAGATTATGCATAGAGTTAACTACGTGTCATCTTGTCCCCGCTGATGTTAGCTGTCGCATTCAATAAAGCGCCACCGAGACACAAACTGCATTACCGACGTGATTAACATAACACGCAATCATCCGTGTTGCTTCATCACGCTGGCCGGAGAAAAAGGGATTTGGAGATGATCTATGGCTACTTTGCACACGACGTTTCAGGAAATTCACAGCGAGGTAGCTGCTGTGCTTAAGCTGTCAAAGAGCAGCCTCGCAAAGCCTGACAAATCTGCCTCCGTGAGAGTGAGTGCTCAGAAGGCGCTGCCAAAACTGATACCCTCATTGCCTTGTTTTCCAGCTTTTGTTTTTCTTTTGCTTATTGGAAGATTGGGCTTGGTGGAGGGGCGGAGGGGCAGCAACATGAGGAATGTGTTTGCCCCGAAGGCAAAGAGCAGAGCGGAGTCTTTAAAGATTCTCCGAGCTGACAGATGGTAGTGATGGCTGACAGACAATGTCTCACATGAAGGAGATCTGCTGGAGACACGTTGAATCGTGATCACCTTCCTTCCCACCGTTCCCCGATGAAGGCAAACAAATAAATGAATGAACTACTCCCGGCCAATTAGGTGTGCGTCAACGTAGTTTCGAACATATAAGCACTGCATTCCACCAGTGTTTTTCCATAAAAAAAAGGCACATGATTGGTGCGAGTACAGAGCTATGAGAGGCCTTTCTCTTCTCGTTGCTCAGGTTGATCTTTTCCAGAAGAGGGGAGACGCTCACATCTTGATGTGCTTATCATCTGTTGCCAGAGATGTGTGAGTAAAGTTCATCCTTTTGGCCTAATTAACTGATGCCTCCTCTGTCAGCCTGCAACAGCACGGCCACTAATGAGACGCGTTACAGGTGGAACTATAGGGAGATTTCCTAACCCCGACAGATCTTATGACACCCGCTATACCGCCGCGCATTTAAATAATGAAAGTGACGTAACAGGGAAAGAATCACTGACTTGTCTACACTCCACAACGAAATGGACGCAAACGTTAACGACCGTCGGCTCCGTCCTCAGGTTGCAGGGAGGCAGCGATGTGGCGTGATGTCATCCGTTTTTACATGCACTTACCTATGCACAAAGCAAAGTCCTCACTCCGGCCCCGCAGCCCGCACTCAAGAGTTATGGCCGTTCAGTTTGAGAAGTCATTGATGGGAAGGCTGGGCCAGAGTAGAGCAGGAGGAGGGAAGTGAGAGGAGGAAAAAAAAAAAGAAAATCAATCGGAAGCGTCTCAATTAATCTGGCGAGTGGCGGATTGATTGCAGCCCTAAACTGGGTAAACAGGATTGTCTATTTAAGGGCCATGATCCCTTAATCATCACTTTAGCTCAAATAGACCAGGATCGCCACATCTGCTGGCCTGGCCTGATGCAGATGCCAGGGTCTCGCCTTTCAACTTCAGCCCGCCCCCCCCGTTCGCTGCACTCTCTCCCTTCCTCCCCTGCTCCCTTTCACCTGTGATGGACGGACAAGGCGCATGTGGCCTGGAGCGCTACTGCCCCAAATTGCCGACTTGGGACCTCTCCGAATGGTCCAACCTGAACCCTGACCAAGCAGCGCAAGCTGGGGCCCCCCTGGTTTGTGGCTCCGCTGAAATGGCTGCTGTCAGGATTGAATACCAAACACGGTATTATGGCTTTCTCAGCTTGCTATGAGCGCAGTGTTATAAAGCTGGGAAGGTGGAAAGAGGAGGATGAGGATGAGGAGACGGGTGGGGCGTATTCACTTGTGAGCCCCGGACCAAAAGCTCGGGCTCTCGTGGCATAGCATGAATTACAATGGGGAATGTTTTTACGATGAGATGCAGAGTGTGGAGGACCTGGGGGTGCAGAGATGCGGCTCTGAGAAGATGGCCGGGTCCAGATGAATGGTACACCTCGCTCTGAGCATAGTCATCACCATATTGGAATATCACTGTATCTCCTCCCTTCTCCCTCTCTCTCTTATTGTCTGGAGTGCCAGAGTTACCCAGGCTCCATTCTCTAGAGTCTGATTGAAGAGGCTCTCCTCTCCTCCTCACCAGTTTGATTTACTTAGGCTATCTGTGGGAATTGGGCTGGAAGCTTCCTTATTAAGAGGAGACTGTCTGAAGGGTTCCACTGACTGATTGGGCAATTGAAGGCAAGGCACGTGAGCGGGGATACAACAGCTATTGCTATTTCCCACAACACGCACACACGAACGCATACAAACACCCCAGTGGTTTATGTATGAGGTCGAGCAGGCACATGTCTGTCACAATTCTTGGTAGCCAGCTTCAGCCCAGTAAACTGGTCGGATCTATCTCTATAAAAGGCCCTTAAATCGCTCCCCGGTGGTGACTCGCTCGCATTCAGCGGCTGCTCCCACACACTCCGTCCATGCACCAGCACACTTGTGAGGAAGAGGCAAAACAAGGCTAAGATCAGATCCTGCGACTGAGGACAGAAACAGCTGAAAGGTTGAAAGACGAAACCTGGCTCGCCCCGTGCGAACGCGCGGCGTAACGACAGCTCATCATTTGCATTTTAGGCAGTGCCGCACGCGTGCGGGCGCCCTCGCTCTCGCTTCCTAAACACGGTGACTCAGAGGGGAGGAACGTCGCCGGAGGAAGGCGGAACAGAGAGATTCCGGTGTTCCTCGGAGTCGCCGGGCCCTCCGGTCATGCAGGCGAGCTGGCACGGATGCAAAATGCAGCGAATTTGAGCACGCTCACTTCATCTGAGACAAAAATAAAGCCAGAGAAGAAGAAATGTGGTTATGAAGGGGTGGTGGGGGGGGGGAGCAAGAGCAAAGGCATTCATCAAATTATCCCTGCCCATTGACGGCTGTCTGTGCCCAGAGGCCCGTTCGCTCCCATATGCGCTGAATACATTTGCGGCAAATACACCTCTTTAAACAAAACTCCTTCCGTCCTGCTCTAGGCTGACGCCCGGCATCTCGAACGCACGATTCACAAGACCTGCTCAATGACCTCAATTTGCTTCAGTCTCTGTGTCTGTAATAGCCCATCTGTTTCGTCCTACTCATAAGCAAACCTGCGTCGTCGCAATCTAATATCGGAGCACTTATTTTAGACACAACAGATAGATATGGATTGCAGCGGTAACTGTGATTGTGTTTTCGATGATTCTAAAAAAGCACCGGAGCTATAAATAAAAATTCAAAGTGGTCCAGACTTGATATTCTCAGCAGCTAATGAAATGAAGTTGACATATTGTGAGATGTATGAGAGGGAACAGTGTTCATGGACAGCGCTGCGGAATACCTGACTTTCTACGGCGCATCCATGACGCTCCGCTCATGAAAACGCCGGCTTATCATCCATCTAGCACACGACAGAGCGCCGCGCGGCCGCATTCGCATTCGCATTCAGCCATATATGCCTCATAAAGATTAGCCTTCATCTTAATCAATTCTGTAAATTATTTCATCATTCTGGGGAAATCGCATCAATACAGCCTGGATATATATTTTTTCTGCAGGTCGCTTGCTATTCTGCATACAGAATGCAAGCGCGTCATGAATATTTATACTTTTTGCTGATGAATAATGTTGTCTGTTTATCTCAATGAAAAGGACGGTAATGATCAAACAAAATTACCATTTATGACAGTTATGGTTCCCTCCTAAGACCGTGTGAATTATTAATGAGCGCCATTGATTGCTTTGGTCGGAAGAAGGTGAACGGGGTAATTCCATAAGTGCCATAGTGCAGATTGGTCTGTTAGCTCTGGTTGTGCCTCTCCTCCTCACTCCATCTCATCCTCCATTTGTGCCTTTCGTCAGTGCGACCAGGGCAGGGTCTTTCCTGTAATTCCATTACTGCTGCTGCTATGGCATCCCATCATCCCGCAGGACAACTTAGGGACCACTTAGAGACTTGTGCACGTTTAGCCGCGTTAGAGTAATGCTGCCAACTGGGCAACAAGCACTATCTATCACTATCTAACAAACAGAGGCTCCCACTCCAGAGTGTAGATGGATCCGTTTAAAAGACACAAGTGGGACGGAATGGAAAGAAAAATACATCAAGGCAGAATGGCAAAAAAAAAAAAAAAAATCAACAGAAGAGAAACAATCAGCATTACAATGACAAATAGAGAAAATGGAAAATGAGACAGAGGAGAAGGACAAGACGGCAACTAGAAGTCAATCAACGGAAAATTAACTGATCACTGATGATAGAATTTTAGTAACACAGGCAAAGAAATATTGGATTATAAACTACACTCATTTATTTATAATATTTTTACTTACGCTCCAACAAAACCACCTCAAGTGTCCGCAAGTGTCAATCATTGCGATGTCACATCCTGTTTTTATAGGGTCAAACAACTAACTGACTAAACCTCTCAGAACAAAATGGAAACTTTAATATATGTCAGCATTATAGTAACTGCTGGAAATGTATTTGACATGTGTATCTGTGTTTTAGTTTGGCCCAAGTTCCATCTGCTCAGATGGAGGAGGTGGAGCTTATGACCTATACCGCAGCCAGCCACCAGGGGGAGCTCCACATGATTGACTTTTGAAAAGTGTTGATGACGTCCACTTTGTCAACAGCCTGTGATTTCTAGGTAATGCTGAATGTTGTGATGGTTGCAGCTTCTCAGTCATGTATGATAATAAATTGTTCAACACCCATAACATTAACCTCTAAGTCAGCCCAAGTGCCCCACACCCACAAACTCTTAGCCGGCCGGGGAATTTCAGTCTGGAGTTGTTCATTCATGCAGGGCCAAACAAATCATTTAGGCTGGCTTTAAGACACAGTCATACATGTATTCTTGGCATTTTGTTGACAATAAAATGGCTGCCTTTGAAGCTGTGAGATGCTTATACTCCACTAGTGCATCTGCTGTAAAAGATATTGACGAATGATATACAGCAATTTACATACAGCAATATACAGCAAATCTGGCATTTGTTGAGAAGCATACGTCACATAATTCATCTACTCTGACCAGTTGTAGGACTATTATACTGAAAGTAAGTTATCAGATTCAAATTGAGATAAGAATTGAGTGTGACTGCCCCCACATAACATAATAACACAAAGCAGATACCAATGACTTAACAACATGCATTCAATATCGATGGTGGTTCTCCTAAAATTATGTCTGAAAGACAAAGAAAAAAAAATGTCTGCCATAACAGCTGTTTATTATTTTCACAATTTAATATTACATTTGCAAAAATCAGTTGTTGTAACTGATTAGTTTTTTGTTGATTCCTGACGACACGCAGCCAGTGAACAGCAGGCCTATCAGAGCAAAATGGTTTATTTTAGTGCGGTAATGGCTCAGTGGATTAGAGTGTGACCACAGCGGACTATGTGATGGGCTGAGGAAGTGTGTCCCCCCCCCCCGACACACACACACACACACACACACACACTCTGGGATCACTGCTGTACTCAACAGATTAGCAGCCTTTGTTACACAAGTGGTGTTTTCTGAGAAAGGACAGGGTGTCTGAGAGGCTGGCTGAAGAGTGTGTGTGAACAGTGGAAAAAAAAAACAACAAAAAAAAAACCACACACACACACATCAAACCTCAAAGGATCAGGCGCAGATCTCATCACCACTTTAAGGCGCTCGCCCCTGCCTCCATCTTGCAGTCCAGGACCGAGTCCTCCTGCGCCCGGACCACTTTGGCTGATCAGACTCACTCATCTCCACCTACGCCGGCGAGGCTAAACCGGCCTGGAGGAGGGGTCAAGCGTGGGCTCACCCAATAAACCTGCCTCTCCCTAATCACCCTCCTCTCACTCCTCCTTTTCATCCCTCCATCTCTAAGCCAGAGTGCATAAATCTGCCCTTCTTGACAGTTGCAATCAACAAGGGCCGTAGTGAACCATGCGTAATGGGCGGTTAAGACAGGGGCGTAGGGGAGCGGCAGAATTTACAGCAACAATTATAGCCCCCATACAACGCGACGCCTGGGGGCGGGGAGCCGCTCAGGAAAAAAAGGGGTGGGGAGGTGGAGGGTTTCGGCGAGGCGCAGGTACGTCCCCCGTACAGCCAGCCACTCACAGCCAGCTCATAGTAATACATTTGGATCTCTAGCAGAGCGGGGCAATAAATTCCCCCGCGACGCACGAGAGCAATTGCTCGCAGCAAAGCCAGAATCTGCTAGGAGAGAGCCAGAGCAGCGCAAAAAAAAAATAATGTGTAAGAGATAAATGATGACAAGTGTGAGAAGAATACACGGATAATCCTTTTCAGCGCGGGCTGAGGCTGCGCCGTCTCCCCTCATCTGCCCGCGCCGCGTCTCCGCTTTTCGACCGGAGCGTTTAAAAAATCCCTCACATCTCTGTCGCGCGGGGGCGCGACGGGGAAAAAAAAAAACGTGACGATATTTTCCCCGAGTGCGACGCTTTCCATATATTTGCCTGACCTACTCGGCTAATTCATGTATCCGCGGCCCTCTCTGCATCCATCCATAACAAATGGCACCGTACACCGCTGGACATGACCCGTGAGTGCGCGCGTGAGAGCGCGTTGCCAGTGGATGCTTTTAACGATCAGTCATTTTAATCAACACATGTGACCTTTTAAAAGCCATTATGACAAACAGATCAGCCATGAAAGCTGGTGACCTGGTGTGTGGCCCCGGGATGTCAGGCCTCTGGTTCTCAACGTGACCCAACCCCCCCCCCCCCCCCCCCCCCCCCCCCTCCCCACCCCTGCTATTGCACACGGACACACACAAACAAACACACGCACTGAGGAAACCTCAGCGCAGATGAAGCAGAGGACAACAGCAGAGTAACACCACCGCGCTGCGCTAGCAAACAGATGACGAGGAGGCTTAAAATCTGTGCCATGTTTTTATTTATTTATTTATTTATTTATTTATAACTGATGGAAGCAGCTCACGTTTTCCTAAACGCATTGACAGAAATCATAATTGGACTTACCACTCTAATATCTTTTATTGCACAGGCGTCAACTTGAGGTAAAGTGAAATAAAATACCGTCTAATTAGCGATTCAATGCGCAAATTCATTTAGTTTCAATGAGTGGAGAAACTAACAATATCAGGGTTCAATTTCAGATCAAATTCTCATGCACCGCGTATTGAATTACTGAACTGCATGGCAGGGGAGGATTTGGCGGTGGTAGCGGTGGGGAGATAAACACTTGGTCATTAGTTCTAAACAAGGACTGAGATTCATTAGGATTCACAGAGAAAAAAAAAAAAGTTTAGATAAACTTTAGGCGAGAAAAGAGAAATTGTAATTAGACATGAAAAATATTCCCAATAATCAAATCACATTTTGTACTCGGGGCTTTGAAATTAAATTAACCGAGTTCATATACTGGTATATCTCTAAGCCACTTTCTTCACTCTAAAATGTGTTGCCGGAACACCAGTCCCCAGAGACTAGATAGGAATCTAATTAACTAAGATCAATATTACTCAGAATTTTCTCTCTGTCTTTCCAGCTCTCCAGCTCCTCCATGCCTCCTTTGTCTGCCTGTCTCGAGGCTCAGATGAGCTTTATTTCTGCAAATGCGCTCGGCATGACAAGGTCAACACGTGACCCGCGGTCTCCTCCCGCAAATACAGCGGCGGGGCCCCCGAGAAACAGCGGGGAGCGAAAACGGGGACGTCTCCAAATTCAATCGAGACGCGTTTTTTTTTGTTGTTTTTTTTTTTTTTCTTCTGAGCATGTACAGCCAGAAAAAATGGGGATCAAACCTTTTCAATTATAAAGACATAAATGTTACAGAGTGATGACTGGATGAATGGAATCGGGCAGATCGCTCTTGCATGAGGAAGCCAAACGCGCTGATTCAGGTAAAAGGAGCGAGATTTGGTGCAAGGAGAATAAGATCCCACAGCCATATGCCGTGCATAGATCAGTGGTTGGCCTTTTCCTCTCACAACGGTTCAGATTAATTACGATCATCACGTCTTGAGCCCGGGCCCCATAAATCATGCTGACTTTAAAATAATGTAGTAAAAAATGATTCCATATATGGCATCCGAAAAGAAATTCAACACCATTATCGGCTATCTTCTGAGACGAGGGGGAAAATTAGATAAAATGTGAAACTCCTTGTAAAATCTTTTCTCTACGCCGGGGCATAAATAATTACGTTCTCGGTAAAATGGCCGGAGGTTGAGAGGCACTCGGAGCAGGACGACACGGCTGTTTGCGAATGTAAAGTTCAAAGGGAGTGTAAAATGGGGACGCGCGAGGTGCGAGGGAGCTAACCCGGCAAAGCTGGCAACCCTCCGAGCATAAATCCACTCGGAGGAAATCTACAAGGCTGTCTATCAGCAAGATAAGTTTGAGCTGCCTGTAGCCCAACTGGACACAAATCCTCTCAGTCATAAATCTGCAAAGGGAGAGAGGGACAGCACCTCAATCAACAGTCAGCTGCTGTCAACGCGTACCCCCCAGGTGAATGTGGCGTTCACATGTGTGTGTGTGTATGTATATTACCGCTTCTGCAAATGCTCCCCCTGCACTACCCCACAGCCGCTGTCCTGGCAGGTCAGTCGGCTGAGATCCGTTCTGCTTAGGGATATGAATGTTGACGCTTTATTGACGTGTCATTCTTTCTAAATTACGGAGCCCCTCAAGCCCCCCAAAAAGATGCCGTTGCTCCTTTGAGAACGCGGGTCTGAGGCCCTTCTCTTTTTATGAGCGCCGCGCAGATAAATCTTCAAACGAACGTGGAACGATACCCGAGCGTTTCTGCAGAACTTGTAAGTGACGGCGCGAGAAGCGAGTACGACCGGATGAACCTGTGGCGGGCGCCGAGGCAGAGACGAGCTCAGGGACTCCACCCGAATCGCGCTTCGCCGTAATTTAGTTAAAAATGATTATCTCTGCAACGATGTAGTATCGCGTACTGCCGCGTCTCCTCATCAGCGAAAGAGGCGCCTCAATTACCGACTTCCGCATCACCTCCGTCTGTTTTAATTTATTTACTTTCTTTCTTCTTCGCACTTTGAGGTCTAAACATTTTTTGAGGTGGGGCGCAGTGTAAAATGCAAACGGAAACACAATGCAGCGATTTGCAAAGCCTTGTGTTTAATTGTCGAATGTTTGAATTGTTATTGTTGCCTGAGAAATAGTCGCTCATTTGATGAATTCGATGCCGGAGGGAGAGTTCAACGTCATCCTCTCATCAAAGCTATAAACAAATCTGCTGTGACACCAGGAGAGGGGGAGGGGCCCTGCATAATATGAGGGACACTTCAGATCTACGTTCAATGTAGCTACGCTGATATCAACATTTCAATTTTTCAAAGAAACATAACGATGAAAATGACTGAATCACGTTTTTTGGCATATCTGTAGCACGTTCCAGCTTTTCTGGAAACGGGGCGGGAGAAAGAACTTTCCCCACCTGCTCTGCTTCCTGCCATCTCCGTCTCCATCTCAGCCTCCAGTCAAATACAAGCGAGCAGAGCCGCAGCCTGATATCGTCTCATATATCAGACTGTACACATCTCTCAGTATTCCTTTTTTTTTTTTTTTTTCTCCCCACACGCCGATTACTAATCTTCAATCTGAATTATGTGACAAAAATTCATTAGGCTTGGCGTGCTTATTCAGACTGTTGCATTGTGTGTTTTTTAGCCTCTAATAGCAGTTCAGGCGCCCGCTCCAGTAGAGACAGAATAATACCTACAATGTAACAAACAGGAAATGTTTGCTGTCTGCTTCATTTCAGAGACACCGATGCCGCCTGGGGAAAACAAAATGCAAGCAATGTCTGTTTGTGTTTGCCTATGTAGTGTACACAGGTCTAACACAATATTGCATAATGTCTTCCTCGCAAATAACTCCATCTGAAATGTGATCCACTGCATTGCACACACGTCGTGGCGTGCATAAAAAATCACACTGATTGGGAGCGACTGAAATGAGGTGTTTTATATCTCTGTCCACTGTAAAATGGCGCAGTGGCTCACAGAGTTGTAATTCCTCAGCGTGGGTTGTCATTTTCAGAAGGAAGCAGATGAATTTAAAAAAAAAAAAAAAAAAAAAAAAAGCAACAGGAGGTTGTTTACTGATTCATACGACTGGATTACTTACTTACAAATGTATCATTCTTAATTTGTTTGTACGGTTTTCGGCAGCGCACAAACTCGCGCATTTGTTAAGCACAAGGAAAATGAGAGGCTTTTCCATGTCCGGGGCTGTTGCACCAGAGGGACTGTAAAAAATTGATTAGTCATCGTTTCAGTCTTGATGAGATTCCAACACTTCATTTGATGAGAGAGGGGGAAAAAAAGTGAAATAAAATAAAATAAATAAAAGCAATGTAGATTCCTGCCTCCCCTTCCAGATCATCTCTTTTCATTCTCCTGAGATCATAGTTTGGATTGCCAGTCTTAAACAGGAAGGAGAAAAAAAAAAGATGTAATTCGGGCTTAACATAACACCCACGTGTCCTCGCTGTCTCTAATTCTCCTAAGCATCTCAAACTACAGATAAAAGCAGGGAGGCATCAAACGAGACTCATCCCGCCGAAGAGCCCGTGGCCATGCAGGGTTTGTTTCAGGCCATTGTTCCGAGAGCAAAACTCTTTATTTTCTAGAGTGCAATCCTCAACCCCCACCACCACCACCACCAGCTGCCCCGCCACCTCCTAACCAGCTCTCCCTCTTCACAGGGAGTCTGAGCAGTTCTGTGCGTTCAGCACATTTCAGCACGGTGGATATTTGAAATGTCAGGACATTTACTCTGCTTATGTGTGGTAGATCTGAACTTCCATACCACTAGGCACATTCCTGGACCGGCCCCATGTATTATTCATCCCGGGATGTATACAGTGTGCCAGTGCATTTGACTTTGTCAACGTTCTGTAAACACATGCACTAAATTATTGAGGTGTCTAAAGCTGGGCCTGTTGCTCCGGCTGGTGGGACCGGGGCCCTGACAGGTTGGACGGGCAGTAACGAGGAGCTGCGTAAGCACCCACAGACAGCCATTAAAAATGTACGAATCACCGTGTCCCTCTGGCCAGGCAGAGGATCATCGCGCCGTTCGCAGCCTCAGCTCGCTCACTCTCCCCCCGCCACCCCGCCCGAAAACAACAATACACACCTGCCAATTCACTCCTGTCACCTGTCTGCGCTACATCACTGTCACCCCCATCAGCGCGGACAGAGGTGACTGTCACTCCTTCATTATCGGCCGTTAGATTCTGATACTGCTGGGTCAACCGGTAATCACCGTAGCTGGAGGCCCCTTAAAGAAAGAAAGACGATGCCCGCGAGTGTAAATCCTCGCGCGCCTCGTGCGCATCAACTAAATCATGTTTTCCTGACAAGTATTTGTTGAATGTGGTTTTTCTAATTGTACACAATCCAATAGATAGTAATTTCCTGATGGTCTAATTGGTCCCGGGAGGAGTTTTGTCTTCATCTATTACGAGGAGACCCACAAGACCTTAGCTTTATTAGATTTATGACAGCGCAGAGAGAAAAGATACTAAAGGTATAATTTATTAACGGTGTTTTTTTTTAATTGAGCTGTGTAGCGCTTCCTCCGCGAGGTTTCGTCTTTCTGTTCGGACGCGTTCTCATCTCGACGCGAACAACTGCTGAAAATGTTTAAAATTACAAAGACATCCAATTAGGTTGATGAACTGCATGCCTTCCTTAAATCATATTTAGCTCGGGATCATAAATAATTTTATTTTTATTGATCTGGTTCTCTTCAAATTGTGCTTGTGATCCGTGATGTATTACACGGTTATATTCTGCAGATTCAGGCCATAATGATTTGCATTATTTATAAAAAATAAAGAAAGAACTTTCTGCTTGAGATTTGTTTTTGTTTGAGTTAGACGGTCTGATGGATTGCCACGTTATTTCCTTTAAATTAAAGTATGTTTGTATCATGATTTTCAGCAACATCCCCAGTCCACCCTGCTGCAGCACCATAAATGTTTCAGATTCACATGAAAGAGCAGATGATCCCTGTGAACAAATATTTCAAATGGTTCCAAAAAAAATAGTTGCGATTCAGACCTGGGCATCGACAGTCGAAACCCCACCTGTCAGAGATGAAGCTTATTACACATACGTGATATTCCCACCATGAATCCCAGCCCTGTGTTAACCCTCATAAATAAAACAACAGCATAATCACAGACTCCTACTCAACCTCCTCCATTGACAACACTATCCTAGCTGGTGTCCCTGAAGACGCTCCCCGCTCTCTCGCTGGCCCTTGGCGTACATGTCTGAGGACTAAAAGTCAAAATGCAAAAGCCAAAGCAATTAGAAAAGCATCTCCTCCCCCCCTGAAGAGCGAGGTGGATCTGCAGCAGCACGGCGGGGTCCCCGAGGTGCACCTTTTAACGCTCAAACACCGCAAGCTCCGGCACAGTCAGGCCCCCGCCATTAAGGCGGCCTGTTTTCGCAAAAAGGATGGCCATCAAAATTTATCTGTTTTTAAGCTGCAGTTGAGTACTTTTCCACATCCATCTCACGCGCATTAGAATTTCAAAAGCATGTGAGAATCAGGGCTGGAGCCGAGCTGAGATGATTGCAGTGGTTTTCTATAGTCTCCTGTGGTGCTCTCCCTGACCCCAAGTCTGTAATCTATATTTTCAGAATAATACAGAGAACCAGAGATGTTCAAGGGCATAACCCTCTAATCTACTCTACTTGCCATGTTCTTGGAATGTCCGCGGCTGCTCTCGAGCTTCAATTTACCTCCCCACTTCAGATCAAAATAACGCAACCGCCACAATAAGCGTGGCAGGTGTAAATATGTCCCGCGGTTGCATCACGCAATTAATAGCCCGCGCACACGCGAGATGAAAAGCGCACACATTGCACGTGACAGGAGCAAACACAAGCCGGGCAGACGCACAAACACGGAGCATATGCTCCTTCCACAATGATCAGTGACCTCCCAGGCTCGCAACACAGTGCTAAATGAGCAACTTTCCTCTGCGGAGTAGTCAATAACCACACAGCCACAACGATCGTGTCAGCGTCCAGCCTGGCCAACATCCCCCGTAATTAATTAGTTCATGTCTCCTCCGCTCAGAGAGAGGGAGACAGCACAAGGCATATGTACTCATCCATTACATGTGCTATCCAGGGGTCAGTGGCCCTGGCAGGAGCAGTCGGCGAGAACGCCTGCAGACTCCAACCCGGGCCCATTTTAGAAAATTGCCTTTTGGGGAAAGAAACCGTGGCTCTTGGCTGCCGTGTCAGTCAAAGGCAATTTGATTAATATCAATCAGCATTAGGAGACAGCTGATCTATACGCTGGTGGACCACTCATCCAGAAGCAACACCAGGCGGACCGATGCGCAGTCTCCGGGCGCGCGGCGGTCGGAATGAGGAGGTGGCGGCCCGATCCCTCCAGCCTCAGAGAGAAGGCCTCTGCTTTTCCATCTCTGTCTCGGTTTTTCACTTCTCTCTCAACTCCAATCAGCCCTGCCTATCCCCACATCGCCATCCTGTCATCTCTACCAATACCAATCCCACCTCCCCTGCACAATGCTTCCCTCCCCTCAACATCCCCGCCGCAGCCGCCAGACTCTTCTCTGAAACTCTCATATCGCCCCATGTGAAAAAAACGAGCCCTATATCTCCGGGTGGGGGGAGAGAATCAATCTCTGCTCGCTCCGTGGAATCCCTGACGGTCAGATAGGGAAGAGGGAAGGGAGGGAGGGGGGTATTCGGCACATCAGTCTTCCCTTCGGTCACATGCTGCCTTTTTTGACTTTGCGCTGAGTCAGGATAAACACTAAAGACAAAAGCCGACCGCCCCCCCCCCCGAATCGCAGAGCATCCCCCTTTATCGATTCCCACCGCAGCCACCCCCTGCGCCCGGACAAGGTGGAGGAGCGCAACACATCTGTATCAATCTGCGCATTCCGAAAAGTCTGCACTTTGAGCATCTGCGTTGTCTGTGTGGGGTAGCATTTTAATCAAGGCCCCGCACATCAGATTAATGGAGAAATTTGATAAACGTCTCCTATTCACCAGCGGAATTTTGCCAACTCAGGACTTCGGCACGGAGCAATGGGAAATGAAGAATTAGAGCGGAGATGGGAGAAGTGAGATGTTTGAGGTCATCTCTTTAAAAAATGGCTTTTAATCAGAATTAAAACCGTCTGCAATATCCCAGTGATGATTTCATTACCGGGGAATCGAGATGTCATCCATTCTGAGGACGGCGCGTCAGAAGTTTCGGGACCGGATCGTGTGCGGCAGGAATTTTTTTGGGGCAGCTGCTCGCAGAACTAGTCACAGTCATCAAGAGAGACAAGACAAGCCTCGTAAAATATTCATGTTTTAAATTTTCTCTCTGCAAAGTGAGCCTTCATACGTTTAATTTTTAATGAGCATTAAAGATCCCCAACAAAAACCAATTGACATCCCTTTAACTATCAGCTTTAAATTTATGTATAGTAATTGAGTTCACCAGCCATATCTGTCTGGAGTCAGCAGTAACCTGTAAAAATATGTGCATCTCCACACGCATAATATTAAAACTTCCCACTGACCAAAGGCAGAAGACGACGGAGACGACATTTACTGCAAAACACAGAAGCAGAGCAATACAGAAGCCTCTCCTCCGCTTATAAAAGCATACCTCTATTTTTCATCGCAGTTTAAATGGCTGCACACAAGACCACTGAGAGGATTCACACTTTCATAACCGACACAGATTGGTTGTTTTCTCGCTCTCTTTTGACACCGTCACAAAGCCGGGATAATATTGATGGTGAAATTATTCTATTTATTAAGTAATCTTCGCGAGGCGGGGTTTCAATCGGGCGCCGGTTCCAAAGGCTACCACAGTGGCACTTTGCGGGCACACTGAACCGTGTCACCGCTAAGCGAGGCTGACACATCGGGAGATGAAAGTCTTGTCATTCATTTGCCACTGACAACCTGTGTATGCTAATGTCCAAGCATCTTTAGCTCAAGAGGGAGGACAGTTCTGCTGGTGTCGGCACACAGACGGGCCTGCGGGGGAAATCTGCAGGGACGTACAGTGAGGCTCTGCTGTGCCGCGCGCCTCCGAACAATGGAGGATACAGAACGAAGCATATGGGTCACCACAGTGGCAGCGCGTTCTGCATTACTAAACTGCTTATTATAGACTTATAAGAAGTTTTATTGTCAGTCCTGTTTTTGGGATATAAAGAATAAAATGAAAAGAATGAAAAAAAATGGCACCTTAAAAATTCTCTGTGGAGCTTTAGGGCTCTTGTATTGCTTTGAAGTTATCTTTTCTGAGCCCAACTTCAACAGGAATAATGCCGTTTTAAGGTGATTAGATAGAAAGATCTCGTGGGAATTTTGTAAAAGGCACACCAGGAACCTGCTGAAAGCCAGGATAAAACCAGGGACCTACAGTCTGAGACTCTCCCAATTGAGAATTTTGGCCATGAAAAAATCACCTACTCATTAGAATGACTGGTACTTATGGTCTACAACTGTTTGACTAGGGTCAGGAAATGAAGAAGTAATTTGTTCCAGTCTTCCTTGCAATATCTGTTTAAAACTTTGAAACAGTCCAATTTAACCCCGGTTATATATATATTCTCCCTTGTACTTGTCTGTTACTAAACCTAACCAAGTCGTTTAGGTGCCTAAACAGAACCAAACTGCTACAGAAAACTAAAACAATAATAAAGAGGAAGTTCAGTTTTTAACTATGTGAAAAAGTGATGGTTGAACTCAGAACATAAACTCCTGCCACTCACTCTGAGAGCGGAAACTTTTAACATCACCTGTCTGCAAATTTTTCATGGTTGCCGTCGTACATTTCATTTCATTAGCAATTAACATGTTTTATCAGGATGAGGATGTGCTAGTTTTTTTTCTATGACCGGAACTTTTGTATCTTGTGCAAACATTATGTTTTAATGAATAGCTGTGATTATAAACCCAACACTGATACCAGCCAAGCTACAAGAATTAGAACTGAATGTTGAATGCAAGCATCTTCCTTATGGTATACGTCCAGCAATGTAAAAGCTTCAGCCACTGTCCACATATTTTGATTAATCTAACACAACTAGTTTCCACTGGCAGGAGAAGTAGAAGTAGGAGAATAACATAATCTTGTGACAATTCAATGTTCTCCTTGGAAACCTTTAGACCTTGCATTTGTGTTGTTACTTAGACATGTGCCACCCACCTAGATCAAACCAGGCACTCCCCACCCCATAGCAACGACAGTCCTTGATGACAGCAGCCATCCTCAAAAGGATTCAGTCTGACACAGACACACAAACAAAACCATTTAGGAACAAGTCAAAAAACATAAAAAAAACGAAAAACGTATCTGTGGGATGAACTGGAACTACACAATATTAGGGAGGTGGTCATAATGTTATGCATGATTGGTGTATGCAATGATTTATTAATGTTAAAATGTTAATAGCACATGCTGTTAATGTTTGAGATCACAGTTTTTTTACATCATCTTAATAAAGGACCAAAACAAGACACTTGAATCTCAGCGTACCGTTAAACTCTACATGATGAGAAACATTCAATTCAATAGACGCCTCGAGCCAAGGTCTTGTGCCCGTCACTTGGCAACCAAGCCAAATACTAAATTCTTCAAATGCCGCGTGTCAATAGAATCGCC
Organism: Mugil cephalus; assembly: GCF_022458985.1. NCBI lineage: Eukaryota > Metazoa > Chordata > Actinopteri > Mugiliformes > Mugilidae > Mugil > Mugil cephalus. The sequence continues at coordinate 14,570,773 of NC_061789.1, read as the reverse complement.
TTTGAGCACTATTGACATACAGTTAGCTTTTCAAGTATTCACAGAGGCTATTTAGAGGGCAATAATTGCATTGTATGGATCTCTGTTCGTTCAATGAATTCATTGAGTGGATTGATACATTCAATATGTGGATGATGCATTTAGTGATTAATGCAAAATCTATCATATGTGCTACCCGTCGATCAGTGGGTTGTTTTTGCACCAAGCAAAAATAGACTTTGGGTTTATGCTTTTTTCTATCGTGTCATGCAATTTTGTCACCGGTAGTCCTGCGCATGTCTGATTTCTAACCCTCCGCCATGCACAATAGGCAGAAGGAGAAAAGAAGAAAGAAAATGAAGTAGCACACATTATATTGATTGTACACATATGTTAAGGCAGGTGCGACAGGAACGACTCTCAGCACGTGCAGATGACTCATTCTGCTGAAAATGAAAGCCATCAGTGTTCTTCTCATTTCAATTGCCCGACCATATAATCTGTGTTGATTTTGCTCCCCGTTCACGCTGCAACAAACGCCTGACAATCCAGCGAGACGTGTTGCATCCCCGTTAGCTCTTCTGACATTTGAACTGCGGCTCTGAGGCGAATTTGATGGTGCACACAAGTTCCCTTTGACCACATCAACAAACGGCGCGCTCCTCTAACTGTAACCGCTCCGCAATTACCAGCTTAGATCGACCCAGTTAATAAAACAGTCCATTTGATCTGGTGAACCCGTTCGTGTTTTGGCTCCGAGCTACAGTGCGTGTTGTTGATGTCGTGATCAGATGTATCGAGGCAGACACCTGACATGCTGGTGTTACTTTCGCAGCAGCTGTCACTGCGGCCTGTCAGTGATTGACTCGCACCAGATTTGCTTTCAGATTAATATTTCATCTCTCACTTAATAGAAAAACAGATGTTCTGCAACCGTGTACACTGGGAAATAAGCTGGTGGTAATGTATGCATTACTTACAGCCAGCTAACTAAATTTAGAATGAAATATGCATCTGACAGATGCCTCACAATCAAGTTCCAAAAGCCTATAATGGGATATCGACAGATTTCATTTATGCAGGGCAGACTGACCTCATTGGGGGAACTAATAAAACTTTTGGTACATTCAACCGGAAAGATGCCCTGGCTGTATTTCAGTCTTAGGCGGCTCTCTGGGTGCCCTTTAAAGCATTGACCTCTTCACAGAGTGAGGGCTCCTATGTGATTAATACTGCTAGGCATTTATTGGCACGCAAGGCACTTTTACCAATAGGTCACCTGCTTGACCTCAGAGCGAGCACGGAGATCGAAACCAAGTGGACAGGAAACTATATGGCTTAAGGTGGTAACAACAGGCAAAATACTAAAAAGGCATCTCAAACTCATAACCATCCCACACATATAAAGCTATTTGGGCAAACACACACACACACACACACACTTGCACACACAGATCCTTAGTCTCTATCACATTCTCCAAGACCCACCCACACAACACACACAGCCCGGGGCATAAAAGGTTTCTGCGGCCAGAACACAAACAAACTCATTTGTAACCTGCCACGACACACTCCAACACACACACGCACGCACGCACACACAACAGAAAAAGCCAAGTAACATTATCCCCCCGCGCAGCTAGATGGATCAGACTGTTTATCAGAGGCTCTCCACCAGCACACTGTAAGAAGGATCATAATGTCAGCAATCGATTCCATGACAATCAATATAGATACCTATTCAGATATCTATTGATGCAATTTAACAAGGATATTAGTCGGCGCTCAGGTAAATGTCAGGAGTTCTGCTAAACAGCGCGTGGGTCAGACCTGAACTGAGAGGCGCTTAAATGACACCGAGCAGTTACATAAAGTTAACTTAAGTGAGCTAAAATAGGGCTCAACGATAAAAAAAAAATACGTTTTTTTTTTTTTTTTTTCCCTGTATCAGGTCAACAAGCTTCTTAAAATAGGAGACAATTTGTCTTACATAAAGCAAGGATAGATGGAGCATCAGAACGAGAATAACAAGAGGCCAGGAAATAGCGACGCACCGCAACAACAAATGCACGCTCTGGTTTATCAGCAGTAAATAGCCAGTGCCATGTTTCCGCGCTCCTTAATCATACTGATGCACGTACGCAAACACGACGTAATGCACACACACACACACACACGGATTCCTCTCCTCTATCTTCCACAAGCAGTGGGAAAACGCGCACGCGCGCCCCATTCGCACATATTTTCCGAGACCAAAGGAAGAGCTGACTGCAACATTTTTCTCCACTTCAAAAAAGTAGCCAGTGTCAAAATGATAAATGAGGGATCATGGGGGAGAGCGTGCATACTTACATTAGACTGCACAAGAGCTTCAAGAGCTGCAGCCGCGCCGGCGAACGCCGCTTTTTCACATGGTTTTCGGCGTCGCGTCCGGGCTCTTGTTATTACACAGAAGGAGTCAACATGCAAATTACATGCCACGGCAGTGATTAGCAGCGCGGAATTACCATCAACGCGCAGAAACATCTTGAACACAACAGGCGCGCGGGGTGTGTGACCTGACATTACCAGCGACTGGATGGGGGAAATGTTGTGTTCCTTATACAGGTGTTGGCTGGTAAAAGGTTGATTGCTAATTTCCCGAAGGTGAGCGCGGCTCGCAGATGTGTGTGGAGAACATCTGAAAGGCCTTCAGACTGCTGATGCAGGGCGGCGTGGGGATATTTTCAAACATCATTTATAACATCATTCCGGCATCAGTTACAAAATGGTGGCGGGAAGATTGATGGGAGGCGAGGGCTGGTTAATATGCGTGATTGGAATGATACACAAAGCAGGCTGTTTGCTGTTGTGAGGGTGACGGCACAGAAAATGAAAAGACAAGCTCCCGGATTTACAGGATCAACATTAATTCCAATACAGCAGATATCGACATGTAAGCATTTCTGTCAGTCTGAGGTTTAATGGAATATTTACAAATCTGCATATAGAAACTAATTTGTTCTGCATTCCTTTTTTTTTTTTTTTTAAGTTCATCTTGTATATCGCTACGTAATCACTTCTTCATCTTTTACCCCTTACTTTAAAGCAAGGACTTTAGCCCGCACATGGCTTGCTCGCAACGATACTACAGCGCTTTTCCAGATAACAAAAGAAAGGAAAACCCTTGGAAAGTTACTGCACGGGCACTGCCCAGCACACCCTCGGATCAATTACAATGTAATTACAATAGCAGACAGAAATACAACCTGGGTCTGTGCTCTGTCTGCACTGATAACTGATAGATAAGCACCTGAGGGATGGCTGAGAGAAGCACCTGGCCAGAAACACATCTCAATGCTGTCAATAAATTACTCTGCTGGGACCGTTCTTTCCTGGGTAAGGCTACACGATCGGCGGGTAGCAGCCACATCCCAGCCTCCTGTGCAGTCCATCTAGATGTCCGCTGGGAAACACAATAGAGGAAGGAAAGAAAGGGGAAGAAAAGAAAAAAAAAACAAAAAAAAAACAGCAGTTTCGGGTACTGCGGCACCATTCCCCGAGCCCTTCAGTTACCCTGCGAGTCGGCGCAATTTCAAAACTCCGATCAGCTTTCTTGCCTTATCGAAATGCACTCAGAGCTAAGGCGTGTGACACCGATGCAGATGTGCAGTCAAAGGGATGCGTGGAAGAGCAAATTTCACTTCAGAGAGCGCACAAAGACAAAGAGATCAGCGATAAGACAGAGAAGTGCACCCATATCGACTGCTGTCAGTTAGGAGCATGTTAAGGAGTGTATTAAGGATTAGAGGGGATTAGTCATATCAGATCACTAGAGGGTTATCAGTGGTCGCAGCTCCACAATGAGGAGGCCGGGAGCCACTCTGAAACAAGCACCTCGCCATCCTCGTATAAGTCTTAATATTAACCCATTAAGCCGGACGATTTATGAGTTTGGAGAAACAATTAAGCCTGTGATTTTTATTAGGAGCTTGATTGAGTGCCTCCTCCCCGGTGTCCCGGCACTACCAAAGTTTACCCCCTCCAGAGAGCGGCGGCCCGCTCCAAATATTACCGTGATTTAAGATGCAAAACCGACGCACATTAAAACAGCTCAGAGCTTATTCCACGCGCGCTTCCACACAAAACCAATTTAGTTTCCATTGATCGCTTTTCAAGCAATTAGATTTCCATTGATGGAAAAAGTAGAGGCTGCTTGTATGAGACGGGGAGGGTCAGTGGTTGGGCAATGTGATTTGCACGTTTATTCAGGCCGTTTGACCACCTCCACTAACCTCTGACAGATCCCTGGCTCCCTCCCTCCTCCCCCCTCAACCCCTTCCTCGTCCCCACTTTCCGGACAACAAATAATTCACCCAGCATGAAAAAAAAAAAAAAAAATGCCTGGCGTCAGATTATATATCCGTCTTTATTTCCGATATTGCCTCTTTGTTTCTGCAAACTTGGCTGATTTTCTAAATTGTGGAGTATTGACTGTTTCAGAGCCTGACCAAGCGAGTCTGATGTAACACATTGGAGGTAATGATATCCCAGCGACGGGAGAGGCAGTGGCTGGGGCAGCACTGGACGATGGCCAGGCCCTGTAACCATTAGTCTCCTCAGGAGCCGGAGTCTGTTCTGTTCCAGCGTGGCAGGACCTAGCCATCAGCACAAACGGTAACCCAACTCAACCAGTGAAACCACCAAGAACCCCTCCCATGCGCCCCGCCACAGACAGAGATGCCATCAGGACTCGCTTCCTTTCATAAAAAAAAAAAAACCAAGGTCACTCCTCGTCTTTCTGGCAAAAACCCTCCGACGCGCTTAATCCTAAACTGTCACGCGGCGGAGGCTTTTAAAAGCGAACGATTACATATTCAAAAACCGTTGCAAAGGTGAAAGGCTGAGAAGTGGATTCAAGGTATAAAATAGGAACACTGAATGCCATTAATGTAAAAGTAGGGAGTAATTCCCAGCATGCTCCCAGAGGAAATCCACCTATCACCGGCACCGAGGGATTTTGACAAATGCCTTTCTCAACACCAGCAAAGGAGACAAATGTTACATTTAAACAGAAATACTTAATTTCCGCTTTTGGTGACTTGCAGCAGATATCATTAATCAACAGAGGCCTACCACGCTCAGTGAGCCTGCTAAGAACCAGATGATCGCCTTCCTCCACTCAATCCATCAAGTATGATTGGAGAAAGAAAAGGTTCAAAAATTTTGAGTTGCACCCACGCAGGAAGAGTAATTACCCTTGTGCCAGTCGCTGAGGTGTTCCTGTGACACCTCGACCCTCTGTTTATCATGCACCAGATTACTCATGGGGGTGTCAGTGCGGCGTGACAGAAGCAGCACCTCCACCTATGTTCTCCTCACTCACTGCGCTGGAGGGAGACAAATATGACGTACGAGCGTCCGGAACTTTTAACGAGTAAACTTATTTTGGGATCTGGAAAACATAATGCCCTTCGTGTTCAGAGGAAATCTGAGGACACCGGGGTCCCGAGTTTGAAGGATGGCATCTCTATCCCATCTAAAAAAAAAAAAAAAGAAACAATCTGTTGATTTTTGTTATTATCTTCCGTTGTCACGTCAACCAATTGTTGTGCGTCGGGCGTATTACTCACTGCCTACTTTATGATAATATGCATTGAAGCCGATTTTTTAGAGGTGCTACGTGGCTCACTTTGAATGTTAATGCATCATTGTCAAAATAATTGTGATACATTTGTTTACCTCACTAGTAAACAAATGAGACCATTACAGCGGCTGCCGCTGAAAGTGTTTGTGGTAGTGGTTCTAAAAGTTTGAGCCACAGTACTCCCTGGTGTTCTTTACAGAAAAGCGGATTAATCAAACTCTGCGAGAAGGACTTAAAGTTTTGCCTCTATTTATGCTGATGGACCAGTTTAATACCATTATCTGTAATAAATTATAACATTAACAAACTCATAAAATTACAAATTACGGGCAGTGGCAAACTAGAAACCACTGATGTGGTTTATTATAGTAAAATGTGTTCATTTACGCAGCATAATCAAAAGAGAAGAGATAAACATAAACACTAGTTAGTCTTTAAGTTCCACGTTGTTGTTTTATAGAATAAAAAAAAAATGGTGCATAGAAGTAGTGGATGCAATGTAACCCGAACAGAGCTAAATGTCTGAGCTCACATGAAACAACAGCTCGTCTTTGTAGAGAGGGACAAAACTGACAAACCCTAAATGAACACATGGCTACAAAATATTCCAATATATAAAAAAAAAAAAAAAAAAAAAAATCAGACATTTATAAATTTAAATATGTGACATAAATTGTTATTTGAGTTTTACTTGCTTTTGTATATACAGTCCCTTCAGAGCAATCATGAAGCAGAAAAACATAAAGGAATGTTCCATATTCAAAGAGTTTCATCTAAATATACATGTCGTGTCGAGTTGATGGTGTTTAAAATGATGTTAATATTAGTTAATGACACCGGGATTTTGTAAAAAGAAGATTAAAATGAAAATGGGGACAAACAGTTAATGAATGTTAGTAGAAAGTAGCTACACATTTCACTAAAAGTGGAACATTTTAAAATACAGTTTTGGCCTATTTGCTGAAATTTTAAATAAATGATTGTTTTTGGTAGTTAAAAAAAAAATAAAAATAATAATAATTATATGTGCAGCACTCTGTTTGGATCCGGCTGCCAATTTTCTCAGTGGTGTTTCTGGTAATAACAATGATTTCTTAAAATGAAGGTGGTGATATTTCACTGATGTTAAAATGCTACATGCAGCGCCGTTAATGAATTTCGAAACAACGAGGAAGCTGGTGTTTAAACAGGGTGAACAAACTCTAAAATGTCAGAGGAAGAGGAGAGTCAGATGAGGACGGACATGCAGAGGCAATAACAGTAAAGCAAACAGGCTACTGCCTTTGCACCGCTGCTCCTCGCCTCCCTAGTGATACATGCCAGAGATAACAGCTTAATTTCAACCTCAGCACTTTTACTGCACTGTCCAAGGCATTCACTGCATCAATGTATCAATGTAGCGCCATGCTAGTCACTCGCCACTGCGACAACTCACAATTTTTTCTATGATGGAAGCTTTCAGAAAGGTGCCGCGATTTAGCTCACACACAAGCCGCCCTCCTCTGATGGCTTTGGTCTTTGGAGACTCTGCTGGCTGTTTGTTTCTCGGAGAACAGGTCACAGGGCAGACTTTTGATTGAATCCCCCACACTGTGACGAGCGAAGGGGGCGGAATCGCTCTTGATTTTGCTGCAGAGGCTCTTCCCTCCGCAAAACATTTCCTCCTTCACTTTGAAAAGCAGGTGCTGGAGCTGCTTCAACCCTCCGAGAGGGAGAAAAAAAAAAAAAAAGTAAAATAAAATAAAAAATAACAACATGAAGAAGAAGCAACACGAGCAGCCGGAGATTCTGTGGCTGAAGAGCACCGCTGTCTGAGGCCAGTATATCTTGCCAGAAAGAAGTTTTTGTTGTTGTTGTTGTTTTTTTTTAACATTTAATGAGAAAGACCAGATCTACAAAAATATATGTTATGTACTTCAATCAAAAAATAATGAGCATATACTTCAAAAATCTATATACTTAAAAAAAAAAGTTCATTTTTCCTTCTTTGACTGCTGCATAACTTAAAATTATAAATATTAGGTAGCAGACTTCAATGCTTTCTTTTTATTTATTTTTTATTTGAATCAATATCGCCAAAAGAGAGAAAGAAGAAACTAGTGAGAAGTTGGTTAAAGGGCCTCAGTGGCGCGATTCATCTGAAGAAAGGATTTATAAAGACACGACTCCGCTGAGAGTCGACACGTCGGGTCCCTGATCACACGTCGCATAAACATGCGATTTCGCTAAATCGTTGACGTCGCTGAAGCTTCAGCTTCCCGTCTGTCGTTGGCAGACATATTTAAAGAGCGCTAAAACAGATCGCATTCATTGCGAGTCCTCTGTATAGTCACATTCATTCTTATGCTTCCGGTGTAGCGGGGGATCGTGCTCCACGCTGGCTGGGATTTCCTCCGAACGCTCAGTTCTACGGAGCGTTGACCCCGCGTGGCTCCGCTGACGTGGTGAGCATCCCAGACTGTTATTAACACTGACGTAGAGGAGGCCAGACCCAGGCGGCCCGGGGTGCCGAGGCCAATGAGGAACGCGGTCTCCAGAGGAGATCCACCTTGTTGGGGCGTCATGGTGAGAAAGCGGCCACATCGCGCGTCGCCCCCATTCCCCCCCTCCCCCTCCTCCATCTGCAGGGGGTCGTGAAGGGCAGCGTTTAAAAGGGCAAACATGAATCGAACAAAGAATATGCTTTGTAGCACATTTCTCTGTCCTCCGTTAAAAAAAGAAATAAATATATATTTGCTTACTGCTGCTGGATTGTTGAGATGCGATACCACAGGGCCTTATTTCAAACACAGGGACGCCTTTTTCTTTTTTTTTTTCTCTGTGACTAGAAATGACATGCTCTTCTCAGCGCCTCCTATGCTTGCTGTCCTCTGTTATGACAGCAGATCCTCTCACTTAGTGCAATGCATCTCCACATGAGTAATGATCTCGTGACTCAAAAATAACACAGCTATTCTACACTTTCACATAAAGGAGAGGCATAGCTTCTCCGTGCAGGCATGTCTCCTGTTATCCATAGGGAAGGCGAAATGAAATGTGCTTTTTATCATGTGTCATGAACACTCGTCATGCCTTCCCTCCCCCCCTCCCCCCCCTTTCTTTCATATCCACACCGAACCTCCCGTCAAAAAAAAGATTGGCAAATGTTGCAATTACGTGCCGAGTATCTGCTCCTTACATGGCTCGAGGCTCGGAGCAGTCCCGGGCCTGATATTTCAGCTTTATCATATTTTAGTTTTATTTGAGGACGGTGGCAGCACCGTGCCTCCAGTCAGCCATAATTGAAATGAGGGAAGGAAGATGTAGAGGCTGTGTGCCCCACTCCTTGTAATCAAGCCCTTAGTCCTGTGTGCTTTGCCATTTTTCAAAGTGAAATATCCTCACAATCTTTATAGTAATATGCAGCAAGTCCTGTTCATGCCTTAGCCTGTGGGTAATTAGGCATGAGGAAGTGTACTTTTTACATGCACAAGGGCCATGCATTAAGAATGCTGAGGCCACAAACCGAGCCTCGGATGCTGCGAGTCCACTGGAAGCGTTCGATTAAATACATGATCACATTTATAACGACGTAAGCCTGGTTTGTTACTAATTTATTATTCTTTCTGTAGCGGCCGCGTCATCAGTATTCAACAAGCGCCGCTATCTGTTTCCCCACACAGGCCGCGTGGGCTGTGAGACTCGTGTGCGTCGGGGAGCCGAATAGTGAAAAAGTGAAGCCGGGGGGACTGATGGAGAAGTTGATGTATGATCCCTGGTGGCTGAGCTTGTTTGAAGCGTGGCGTTGGGCAGGTGATTCGGAGGCGCCGGCTCTTTAAACAGCGTAATGAGCCAGAGAGGACGCTGCAACCCCCTCCCCCTCCCCTCCCCTCCCCTCCCCACCGTATCCATCCCCTCTCCCTTCCCCACTGTCACCCCCGACAACCACAGCAACAGCTCAGGAACGCTGTTTATCGATACCTCCACTGTGACTATCGCTACAAAGTCAGAAAATGTGATGTTTGAAGCAGCGACGATTAATAATCAATCACTGAAATCAAGATATGCGAGATGCTAAGTAGGACACGGCGAAAAAAAAACTCACAGTTGGCGCCACCTCTAGAGCTTTTAGCCTCTTTTATCTCATTGTTTCGCTCTCACATTCACTGGTTCAGTCGCTTTTGCACCTTGTTCGTCATCGCTGCTTTATAAAATGACAATATGTTACGTCCCTGCTGACAAAATAGGAAAACAAATAAGAATGCAGTTTTATATTTTACTGTTTAGTTTTCGTCTGGTTGGCCATTGCCTGTTATAAAACATAATCAAAATACCATGCAGAACAACTAAATTCAATATGGTGCGTCTCTTCCTTTAAAGCAGTTCAACAGTGTAATAAATGCTCAACAACTTAAGGTCTAAACTCATTACAAGGATCTAATGATCAAAAATGGCCCATTTGTCTTAATTTAGGTGACAGTGGTTGTTACTGGGTTGAACTTTAATGAGATTATTTAGCATATTTATTAATATAAAGATATTGATTCCCCCTTTCCTCTCCTTATATCCCACTTGCTCCGAAGGTCTCACACAGATCGGGGCCCTTAGCCTCGCAGTCTTTGGCTGCACTGCCGCTCCAACAGGTACGCGGAGCGGCGTCGCGTGCGCGGGTGTGAAGCACGACAAAGCGAAAGTTAGTGTGCATACAAAATGCGGTCCCATAAAAAAAGGATGACCGAGTGAAACAGGCGCTCATGCACAATTTACCTTGTGTCTGTTTGCAGACATATTTTTTGCAGCGCTTGAACACAACAGCAGCCGCGGCTCGAGGAGGAAACAAAGACGAGGGGGCACGTGGAGGAGAAGGATGGGCTACGAGGCTTCTGTGCAGCGTTTCATTGCCGCTGATAATATATAAATGCATGCACACATGGATGCTGCTCGTAAATGAATAAACACATACATCAATTTCAAAATCCAACACATTTGAATTTCAAATGCAGCGGCGGCTCCTTCTTCCCCCCCTTCTTCTCCTTTCTTTACGATATGTCTCATTTCTCTTGTGGAGATATAAAAGGAGAGGGCTGAGAGGAAAAATTAGAGGGCTGGGAGAACAAATGCTGTATGGAATTTGAGATTATGTATTTGGTTTGTGTGTTTCCCTCCTGTTTAAATCAAACGTGTGGGGGCCGCGTAGCCCTGGGCTTGTTGCTGGTGACAGTTTCAGTGTTTCTAGACTTCTCTCCTCCCCCTTTTCAACGACAGTCCTGAATTGAGAAGCGGGGTGGAACGGGGGTGTGGGCTTCTGGCGGAGGGTGAATTAAATAGTCACTCTCTCTCCCTTTCTCTCTCTTTCTCTCTCTCTCTCTCTCTTGCACTTTCTCTTTTTTTTTTTTCAGTGGCGTTTAAAATCAATTCATTCAGTGGACTGCTGACACAGCCCGGCCCAGAGAGCCCAGGATTTATGGCTCCCTCTAATGGGCATGCTCTGAACCAAAGCCCTGCCGTCAGCACAATCCTGCCAGCCACCCGTCCGCCCCACTCCCTCACTCCATCTAGCTTTTAAAGACGCAGGCATCCCCCCCTCTTCCTCCCTCTGCTCCTCCTCCTCCTCCTCCTCCTCCTCATCCTCCTCTTCCCATTTTCCTCGTCCCGTGGAAACAAACTCAGGGTCAATTTTAGAATTTTCAACATAAAGTGAAAGGAACTAAATGGTGTCACTGCGTGCTCTCACTGGGATCCAGACTGAATACTGCCTTGCTACCTAATTATAATCTAATTAGAATTCCATCTAATAATTAATATCTGCAGTATTTGCAATAGCTGCATTGCGTTGTTTGTTTGTTTTTGTTTTTTTCCAATTAAACTGTATTACGCTGTCAATTATAAAACACTCCCTTTTATTTTTTAGTAATGTGAGCAAATATTCGGTGTCAAAAACAGGACTACCTCACAGCAACCATGTAGGCTTGCTTCGTTTTAAAGCGGAGGATTGTGATTTCCAGAAGGAAGAGGGAACACAACGCTGCCGACTTCACTTCCCAACACAAATTTAATCTGGTTTTGGTCTTTTCTTAGAATCATTCAAATCTGAGCAAGTGTTGGTTCCCAGAGCAGTATATTATATCTCTCTATCCATTACCTTGTCTGACTAGTGGTGCTACCTAAGGTCTTTGGAGTGTATATATATTCATGTATTCATAACCAAGTCCGGTGTCACAGGATCTGAAACAATTTATGGTGTGAGACGAGGAAAAAAAAAAAAAAAAAAGAAAAGAAAAAAAAAGCGCGATTGAAAACACTCGCCTATGAACCCAGTCAGTGTAAAGATATATAAAAAGGATCATGGCCTGAATTGCAATGACAACATGAAGTCGCTCCAGTGCAACACTTGATTTGAGTGGGTTAGCCCGTCTCTCTCCGTCTGAGTGACTGTGTTTCTCTATCGTATTTATGTCTGTGCCGCTGTCTGTGTACACAAAATATGCTGGGCCACTCTTGACCCTGTTATATCCTCAGGCAACCTGGCAATTTGCAGACAAATGCAGACCTTTACTTCATCCTCAGAGCTGCTAACTTACATCCCTCTCCATATTCCGGCTCTGCTCCGCAGCCTGTCAAGGCGTTATGGGCCCTGAATTAGCCTCCCATTACAGCAAGGCTCCGGCTCCGCCTAAAGTTAACCATAACTGACCATTTGCCGTGGCTTCATTATAAAGCCATGCATGTAAAATCAAGTCATGGTCTCCGGCCGTCACATCCAATTTCAAAATACAATCCCCACGCCGCCGCCACCCCCCAGAATCTCTATCTTTCTCTCTTACTTAAGTTCAACCTTCTCCTTGTTTCATAAAATATGATCTGATTAAAATAGATTACACACCTTGTTAGCAGAGCGTTTCATATTTGATACAGTGGTGCTTTAAGACGGGCAACCTCCTTCATGATTCAAAGCGATTGTGGCCTTGTTCTCTGGCCTATTTGTTTAATAAGCTCTGCTACATCAGTGGGCCTTTTAAGTGAACACACTCCCCTGCAGCAAAGGCAAAAGATCAATACTCACACCTGTAAAATAATAATAATATTAAAAAAAAAGAAGAAAAAAATAGAATTACGCAGCAATCGCGGCCAAGGATTTTCTCCTTCTCAGGAACAAGAGGCAAGAAGAGCAGTAACAACGCCGCCGCACGAGAGGAAATCCCAAACAGGAAGCGTCTTTTATGCGCCGACCTGTGAGGAGAGCTACAGGTCAGCTGTGAAATATTCAGCTTAAACGAGAGCTTTTTCAAATTTCGCGATCATGTGAGGCCGCGATATGCAAATAGGATATTATAAACAGAAGGAAGAAAGGCAGAGTCTTCGAGGGTAAATGAATTCATTATAATCCTCACCTCATCTGCGCACTGATGGAAGACTTCTCCTGTAATCGCTGATGGGGGGGAACCTTCTACTGTACTGAGGGAGCTCGGATCTGGGAATAATTCTGGGTCATATCATCTTAAAATGAAAATAATACTCCCCCATTTGCCTTGAACCGAGTCCATGCAAGAGGGTGAAATCTAATACTGTGCTTGAGGAATGTAATTATCATTTAGTGGCTCTGTGAGCTGTGTTTGACAGGGCCTGAACTGCATGAAAAACTCATTTTCATTTTTCTTATTATATCATGATTATATAAACATTCTTAACCAGTGGCCACAGCAGCAGCAAATTATTGCAAATTAGCCCCATATTGCCAGTTTTTTAGAGGAGGCAAATGAACAAGCACTAGAACTCCAGTGTTTATTCCATAAATCAGCCGAACGCCGCACCTGTTGAGAATGTAAATAGCTGAGGCTATTTGATTAAACTCTTACATCAAAACATTTGAAGAGCTCTGTCTTTTTTTTTCATTCTCCTCTCTCTTTCCGTTGTTTCTCCCGCTGTTTTCTTCTCAGCGTTAAGTTTGTTCTCTCCGCCTACACCCGCTGACAGTGAAGTTTCAATGGCCGGTGACGGGGGAGACATAACACCCACTAGCTATACGTGGGGTCATGGGAGGTCCGTCATTACCAAGCCACAGTGGTGATCACGGCAATAATATAGAACTATAACCGAGCAATTAGACTAATGGAAAACGTCCCTATTTCTCCCGGTGTGCTGCAGCGAGACGCGCTGCAGGCCCCACGGGCCCCCCCTGGAGATGAGGCTGGAGATGTGAAGTGGAGAGGAGGTAATGGTGGTACCCATTGATCCTCGCTGCCACCTGCTATATGGCTCCGCGGAGAACGGGCTGGAAGGCAGAGGGCTTCATCTGGGGAGAGATCGCGCAAACTCCTGGGCTCTCAGACATATGGATAAGAGTCTTTTTCTAGTCTTCCGCTACTTAACCAGCGCACATTAGCAGAATATGGCCGGATAGGGGAGAGTAAGGCGCGCATACATGCAGCCTTTATCACAGTGAGAGCTCTTCCTCAAATTCTGGAGCACTTGGCTCCTCGTGCCTGAATAGAAATGTGAATCTCAGTCTAAAATATCTGGGAAGTATTCACAGAAGTGCCAAAAAGAAGCTGCTTTCACCTTTAACTGAGAGACGCGTCGAGCGGAGAATTATGGCTGTTGTACTTTAAGTTGAAGGAACTTATAAGGCAGCTCTGGTTCATTTTAACCTGGAAACCTCGTACTTGCCACCTCTGTAAATTAAATAAATGGAAAGCTATTCACGGCCTTATACGCTAAAAATGTGTATGTTGCCCTAGATCCAGGTCCCTATGCAGCTGGCTATTATATCAGTTTCAGGCAGCAACTTTTTGTGTTTACTTTGTGTTGAAGTTTACAGTGACTAATGTCCGGTTACAGGAAGTCCACGCTGCTTAGACAGAAACTCATTTAGGGTGAGTCCTCATTTCTAGAAATGTCCGGGAAAGTTTACCAGAATTAACCTTTAATCGCTCGGACGGACCTGACACCACACCCACGACCCGTATCACTTTCTGCTGACAACCCCCGCAGCACACTTCTACAGAACTGCTGCAATGTGAGGACGTAAACCACTAGAGGTCTGCAAGAGATAGACGATCACTTCCTGTTCCTGCACACACTACTTTACTTCACACGTTGCTTCATTTCCTTAAACCGTCATCATTGTATTTGTGCCTGCATTTACCTTGAATCGTCGTCAGCAGGTCGGTAAAAGCACTCGTTCTGTAATAGTTGTGGAGAGCACTGACCCGTCTGTGTTGAGGATTTTTGAAACGCAGGTGTGTGATCATTTGGTCTGAGTAAAAATTGAGCAAAGAGTATTTGCTGTTTAAGACGTATGGCCACATGAATAAAAAGAAATGGATCATACTGCTGAATAGGTAGCAGCGGCCGTGATAAAAATCACAGCCGTGTGCAACACTCAGCCCCTTTTTTCCATTTGCTAGAAACAGATAAGAACATCAGAGAAGATACACAAACCACAGCATGGTCAGAATGACGATGTTTACAATTCAAACCCATGTGCGTCTCTGTTCAGGAAAGGCTGTAGTTAAATCATCCCTATAGACCTTTATGCGTAAATGGTTTTCACAGTTTTATACATTAATTATGTACAAATGATGCATCAACATTTTGCTTGATTACATTTAAGGTTTTAACAGTTGTTGAGGTTTGTTGGGTGCCGCAGAAACACAACATTCAACTAAAGCCCTCAACTAAATATCACTCAATAATTCAAATAACCTTTTGATCTCCGGCTAAGGATGTAGCAGGAGCGGTTGTAAAGCAAGACACGGACACACAGAGAAGCTGCAAAGTGCACAAAACACAGAACACAAAAGAATAAAGACACGAGGGACTGAAAGGAGTTTGTCGAGTCTGACCTGCCCAGCTGGGGGTCTCCATGTACAGGTGAAGCCGGTCGGCCTGAAGCTGGTCACTCGACTCGCTGCTAGTGCTGCTGCTGCTGCTGCTGCTGCTGCCACAGGTGCTGATCAACCCTGCGAGAGAGGAAAAGCAGAACTCCTGTTAGGACTCACACAGAAAGACAGTGTGTTTGTGAATGAGTCAGCTATTACCTTAATAAAATGATAACTTAGAGAATTTGCACTTTCGGCTTAAACTACTTTGCAGCATTAAGGGAAACATGGTGTGGCATTTTATATATATATATATTTCTTTTTTTTTCTCCACTACATTTATTTGAAAGTAGATTTTCAACCAGACACAGTGGTATAAATACCATGTTACAAATTAAGCTCTTAGTACATTTTGCTGGTAGTGTGTGTGTTTGATTAAAGTTCTGCCTTTCTAGAAATGTGCTTGCAATGAACAGTTAACACACGCACGCACAAAAAAAAAATCGAAAAAAATAAAATAAAACTTGGACGTGTTTGAGTTTTCTTGAAGACATTTTACCGCTCATCCAAGAGGCTTCTTCAGCTGAACTGAAGGAGGAGCGGTGAATCCTCCTCATGAAAACAGAAGACTAACAATCTTCATAGAGTAACGGTTTCTAGGAGGAAGGGGCGAGGTGGTGATTGTTGATTGCACGTTTTCCTCAGGTACACGACCGATCTTGACAACAAGACTGTTCGATATATGAAAGAAAACCTCTCTGAATCTGGTAACCTTGCAGTTGTGTTTGGTGCATCAGGTTCTATTTAATTTTCAATATACACCAAGGCCTGTTTAAGTAGTAACTAATGTTTATGTCCATGTGCACACTACATCAACTTCAGCATGCGTTTGAATTCCACCTCGTTAAATGAACATATATGTCGGACACACGGGCCGTCCATATTGCGCGCACACACATATTGGAGCGTTACAGCATGTTTGTGCCTCAGCGTGAGTCTGCTCTCGCACACCGGGAGCTTTTCTGCTGACTTGTATCTTCGCAGGCCTCGGGTTGGCTGTAGCCCAGAAGCCCAGCCGGTGAACCGCAGAGAAAGCGCATTGATTTCATCCCAGCAGAAATCCCTTCTCCCGGTTCCCGCCTCCCTACCCCGCCCAGCACCTGATTAAGCGTTTGCGGGGAGCCATGCCAACACAATTTGTCATTTATCAAAAGTAATTAAAAGCAATTTCTTTTCTCTCGTTGATTGGGAATTGACTAATTGTTGAGTCGGTGAAAACGGGGGAATAAATAAAACAGGGAAGGATGAATTTTACATAAACTCGGAGGAAAACATAAACGCTGTAAAACGAGGGCCAGACATCTGGCTCTGTGATTCCTCTCTACATGATTACGGCTGCAAAACCCGAAACAGTTGTTTAGCACATTCTGATATACAGCCCATAGGCAGTAAATAATATATTAGAAACAGCATATTGACTAGCCGACTTAAAAGGGTGTTTTCACTTCATGTTGTGTGAACACAAGAGTGGGAGGAAAGTACAAACACTGGTTGGTTACTTGTTAACAGAAAATGAAAAACGCTGCTCCCACTTGTGCCGAAAGAGATATTTGAGTCTGAGAGAGGGGGAAAAAAATAAATAAATAAATAAAAACAACTGGATAGAAGGTGCAGAGAAGTGAGAGTGAGGAGCCGAAGCCATCCTACAGCAGAGGTTACAGTAGCTCTATCCAATGAAACCAAGCAATACCATTTCAACATTAACGGTAACAACCTCTGAATGCACCATTACCTTCTATAAGGGCAGAATGAAATGTCAGAATTGATTCGAGAGGGGAGGGTTGAGATATAAGTGGGCAGCTAAGGTGGCCATTTTGTTTCGGCGGCCCTTTATTTGGTGTCCCTGGATCATTAGCAGACGCCGGGGAGAGGAAAAAAAAAAAGAAAAAAGTTGGACGACCATGAAGGAGGTGTGGGTGGCCGTCACGCACGTCTCCGGTGACAACGTGTGAAACAGGGCAAAAACAAAAAAAAAAAAAGATAAGAAAAAAACAACACACAAAAGCAGAAATCAAAGACAAAAAAACAAAAAAAACAAAAAGAAGAATGGGCACACGGAAACGCCAGAGGAGTCGTTTAAATTTCCCACCACTTTGTAAATAACTTCAGCTGCACAAATACCTGGCTTCGCTCTGAGCAGGGAATAAAAATAAATAAATAAAAGCCAACAATTTATTCTCCGCCAACAAATGGAGCCGTTGCTTCAGTGAGAGGATTTGAATATCCCTTTGAAGGCTGCAGATGGACAAGCTATACTATCATTGCCTGGGAACACAGAAATAATTGGGCAACAGCGGGAGAGGCCCCTACATCTCTGCTGAGACCGAGCTCGGGGCATCTAATCGAACCCCTCATGTTCCTGTTTTTATTTTTGCTGTTTTTTTGTGTTTACATTCCCCATTTATCATAAAAAAACAATTACTCATGTCCCCTTACACGTATGGGTATTAATGTTCTAATTAGGCTTCTCCCCTCTAATCTTCCGCAGCGCAATCCGCGTGTTTGAACAACGCGTCGGACGCACTGGACGTGAACGCGGAATCAGGAGTCTTTTTGTACGCGCGCACCTTTCCCGGGGAGATATCTGACGGGAGAGGAAAAAGCCCGTCGTAGTTCGTCTATACGTGGGGATTTACGCCGGCTCAGTGAGCACGTGCGATTGTACACAGACTCGGCTCGACGTGCATTTTGAGGCAGACTAATCTCGCAAGCGCCGAAACAGATGTAGCTTAGGAAACTGACAACAAAGAAAAATAAATAAATAAAATAAAAAATCCCCCCCAAAAAACAAAGAAACTACCTCTGGCCAGCTCCTCTTATTCTTTTTGTGAAAGGCTATAGGTATGACAGCTTTAGAGGTATGAAATAATGTCGGTGAGAGCCTTGAGGAGCCCCTGCAGAGAGGCTGAGAGGGTCCTGTACTGCCTCAAGCAATAAGTGTTCTTCAAGGCTTTTCCTCAGAGCACTTTTACAAGAGCACAAATTAGGTGTAAGGAATGCTCGTGTCGGTGGCGCACCCAGCCAGCACGCAGAGGAAAGAGGGGAAAGGAGGAGAGAAAGAAAAAAAAAGGGGTGGGGGTGGGGGGGGGCGAGGGGGGCAGAAACTTGGATGACAGTGAGGAAACGGAGGGCGTCATAAAGTGCGGCAAATAAGCTCTCACTTTCAAACGTTTACGGCGGCTCAAATATCTGATGATACCTCTCATAGCTTTTAATCTTTAATGTGAAAAATTAATCATCCCATTCATTATTTTAATAGCTGTCATTTTTCTCTCCCCAAAGTGATGATTTATAACCATTAAGCCCTGCGTAGGCTTGTGTGAGAGGGATTTATCGTAATGTTTGCACCAGGTAGCCTCCAACCATATTTCATTACTCTGACAAGCCATTAAAATGCCCTGGTGATTAAACAACAGCTCTGAGGTCAGTGTGTAAAGCTGTTTCTTTACCCATGCCGGAGCGCTGCGGTTCAGCCATGCAGGCAGGGACCGGTAGCCTAACAAAGCCCTTTCCCCCCCCTCCCGGTTCCCTCCAGAGTGGCAATCGTAGTTATAGATCTCTATCTGTTGTGCTCTGTGAAGGCGACAGGGGCGGATGAGAGTAATGCACATGCACAGGAGCTCCAATGAAATAAAGTTAAGAATGGGGCTATTATGCCTCTTTTCCTCGGTGGTTTGACACTGTGATAACTGTGCACTTACAGGAAAAACTCTACCCTCAGATACTCTTATATCCATCCATCTGCGAGGCTCACTGTGTTCCTGCAGTTATTTTTGTGTTGTCATTTATCCCTCTGGTCTACCCACTTGTCTCCACTACTACTATTTCAGTTATTACTTCCCTGCCGACCCCAACATGCAGGGCTTTGTCTGGAGCACCTGGGGGCGGCATCATCGCTGGCTGACCCCAGCGTTTTGAGGAAAAGGAGTGTTACCAAACCGCAACCTTTTTTAGAACATATGATATAACAGAAAATGCCCGATGGAACCATTTGTAAGCAGGTTCTGAAGACTAAAAAAGACAAGCGTATATTTAGTAGGACATGGGCGCACCGAGTTTACTATCTGGAAATAGCACTGTTGCCTCTTCCGCATGGATTTCTGTAAGTTTCCCAATGTCTTTGTAGTATAGCTGTTGCAGTCCACAGTGTGTTACTCCTGACCTTTCATTCCATTTGATGTTTTCAACAGTTATATTTCTTGTTTAAATCAAGATGAATCCCCTTTGTGTAGACAGAAGACATCATCTAATACAGAACAATACACCAAGCAGGCAAAAACAAGGAACACTGTCTGTTTTGATAGCGATGAACGTGTTGGATTTGTGCGTGTGAAGGAGGATAGTTGGAAAATTGTCAGTTCAAATCAGCTGAGAATTAGCATGCGAAAGAACAGCCTCCAATACACAATAGATTCGTCGTTAATCCCGGAGGACGGGGCTGAATTAACAGCAGGTCGGGGAGCCGGGGGAGGGTTTAACTCCCTCACATATATGTTCATGTCTAATGTCCTGAGCCCAATGAGCTGGATTGATCAGTGATGCCGCATCTGACAGTGACTGACAGTGCCTGTAATTGCTGTTTGCTTTGGGGAAAGAGCAAACTACCGTTGTGGGATAGTGTGGTTGAAACATGCAGGCATTTCTCAGTCACCTACTAATCTAGCTCTGGATATTACATCATGGTGCACAATGCTAATGGTGTTCTTAGCTACTTGACTAATGAATGGGATCAGTTCCATTTAAGGCATACATCTATGCCTCGGAAG
This sequence comes from Mugil cephalus, assembly GCF_022458985.1. Taxonomy (NCBI): domain Eukaryota; kingdom Metazoa; phylum Chordata; class Actinopteri; order Mugiliformes; family Mugilidae; genus Mugil; species Mugil cephalus. The sequence continues at coordinate 14,550,542 of NC_061789.1, read as the reverse complement.
CTACACGTCATATATGTTGAGGAGATTGACTTTAATTAATTGCTTTTGAAGAACATGATGCCATGAAGATCATGAACTTTGGAATACAAAACATCATCATTTTCATCCAATTAGACATCTATCATCAGTTGTTTCCTTATATTACTTCCTTTTTCCTTATAAAAACAGAACTAGGGAGGCTGCCCCTTCCTAAAAACTAAAGAATGATCTGATTGGACAGAGCAGGAAGAGAACAGGACATTTTTAAATAATTTTCTGGGAAATGACTAACTGTACAGCATTTTTTGTGAATTTTGAGATAAATACTGATACACGATACACGATACGTATCAGGATACTTGAGTCACAATACGATACGTATCACAATTCTTCAGTGACGATACATTATCACGGTAATATATATATATATATAAGCTAAATATTGATATTGCCATATTGATATTTTTTCCTACCCCTAGTACCACTTATTTTTAATTAAAGCACCCATTCCACCAATTTGACTACTTTTGCTGTACAATCCATTAATGATTTTCTATAATGATATGTTATGAATGTATAATTTTGATTTGTGAAGTAACAATAGTTGTCTAATGAATGTTCGTTTTCTGTAACCGCCCGTCCTCTAGAGGGTCGCGGGGGGGCTGGAGCTGCCGTTGGGCGAGAGGTCGCCACAGACAACCATTCACATTCATACTCACACCTACGGCCAGTTTAGGATCACCAATGGACGTAACAAGCATGTCTGAATGGTTAGAGGATTCCAGTCGGATGTGAACTGAGACCTTCTTGCTTTTTCTGTGAGGTATGAGTGCTAACCACCATACCACTATGTCATCTTGTCTAATGAACGTATTTGACTCAAACTGAAGGTACTTACAAAGTATATGGTAGTAGGGAAAATGCAGCAACTTTCCATCACTGCTAGTGGTGATGGGTTAAAACATATTAAACAGCAGAAATATATATATTGGCAGAAAGATGGGATTTCAGCCTGTGCCAGAGTCTAAAAACTCTGTGTTGTTAACATTTACGGCTCATGTTCCTGAGGGAGAGGAGTCATCATCAGTGAAATCACCCTCATAGCTTTGAAAGCCTGAGCTTAAAAAAAAAAAAAAAAAAAATTGGGAGATATTCTGCAGGCCATGATTTCTACAGTTTTATTTCATCTCGCTTGGATCCGCTGTGGATGAATGTTAGAGCATCCTGTTTGGCCGTGACTGCTCGCTACGACGATCCAACAGTTGTCACAGAGACAGAAGGAACGCCGCAGAGGGAAATTTGCATTCTAATGTGTCGAACGTCTCGTGTTTGTTGTGTCCCTGATGAGAAGCACAAAAAAAAAAACGGTGCTAATTTGTAATAGATATCAAAATTCCCAGCATTAAAAACTTAATTACCGCAGCAAATACAGCGGTGATAAACGGCTGATAACGCCGTTTCTGCAGACGACAGTCGTTTTCGCCAACCAGAGGTGATATTTAGTATCCAGCTGTACTTTTGGATGCAAGAGAATGAGGAAGAGGAGGAGGAGGAGGGGGAAAGGTACTTGTAATTCAGAATATTTTTTCTGCAACTTAGCAAGTTTTCATCTATCAGCAAGGCACATTAAATCCCAGCTGGTCAGATGCTAGACTCCTGACGCTCGGCTTTAGACATGAAACAAACTACTGCTGAAATGAAAGTAGTTCTCAGAGCTGTGGAAATTCGACTCCTACAAGAGTCTATTAAAAATACATGTCCGAATGAATCTCCGTGGTGATGACAAGTTTTACCATATTCTTCTTGAACTTTTAATGTACCCGGCCGTGACTTCAAAGATGAAATTAAATATTAAGGCTATTATCTAAGCTGTTCCCAATATTATTCAAGCTTAGGTTATTTATATAGTACAGTAATAATTATGTTATATAAGCCAGTTTCCATTTTGGAGCCAACATAATGATCAAGAGGCGGCTGGTTTGTAGTTCTGCAACCTAGGACGAGGAACCTAATTCATATATTTGTTGCAGTAAACCCAACAAGATCGCGCAGATTTATGATAGCGGTCCGAGCTGGATACTGTAAATGCAAATATATTTAAAATTTATTACTGCAGGGAAACAGATCATTTTAATACAGTGTGTGTGAGGGGTTGTTCAACTTTTGGCAGTGCACACTCAACATAATTTGGTGCATCTGTATAAATAAAACAAACAAACAGTGACTTATTATCTGTCCTGATTGAGAAGAATCACTGTAAATCTGCTGCTACCTAACCTGGATCACCACTGTTTACCCACCAGTGAGACGGTAAATACTCTGGCTGACATTTGAGGGAGGTTAGTGTGCACAGAGAGTAAAGTGGAAGTGGAGGCTCAGATGAATTTGTCTGACAAATGCTCCTGGAGTATGTGTTGTCGACTGCGCTTCGGCGAGGCCCTGGACTGGGATTTGAGTCTGACTGAAGCCAAGCAAAGCATGCCAGATCACTAATTGCACAATTTAAAACCAAAGTCCCTGGCAGCTTGTCGTTTGAAATGGAGAGAAGAGCCATTGCTTAATCACTGAGCTCAACATAGATCTGCAAGGCTCTCCACCGAGGAACCCAAGACGCACGCGGCTGAAGCTCAGTGTCAACCGCCAAAGCAGGGGGCGACCTGATTGGCTGCTCTCTGCCGCAGCTGTAATTGAAACGTTTTACGATCGGACGCCGCGCCATGTGATTGGGTGATTGAATAGCGGTGCATCAAATACGGCCGCATTGGCAGCGATTGTACTTTTATTTAATTGTTCATATATGAGCAGGCAACTGTTGCTGACAGTTGGTGGTGATGCACAGTGGTTTGATGTCTGCTGAATTGGATATATTTTAAACGCACCGGACAACTGTCTGGCTATTACGCTATTAAACTGGAATTCCACTTTTCACATTCATTTGGCAACTTCAGCTAAACTAATCCACTTTTCTCCCTATACAATCAGCACGTTTGATTGCCCCGCACATGCTCAGCGCTGAAACAGAACCAACTTATCATTTACAATTAATAGCATCCCTCATGACATTAAACATGTACAATTCTCCATAAAGCATTTGATAAAATTGAAATGAGAGTAGAGTGAGGATAAAGTCTACACTATGAAATTTCCATGACTTTTCAAACTTCAGTCATTGTCTTTCAAAGCCCGCTAGATGCATTTTTTTTTCTCTTTCACGTTTTTGTCAAAGAACCTTTGACAGATTTTTTTGTTTTTCTACATGTATACAGATGTTGGGCAGAAAATTTGAATTTAACATGAAAAAAACAAAAACAAAAAAAACAAGAAAGAGATATGTGAAAAGAAAGGAGCGACAAAAAGAAAGAGATATGTCAGTTTGTATAATATATAATAAAATGTATATTTTACTGGGGGTACAAAGTAACTCCACGGGGCATTAAATTCTCATTTCCTGTTATAGCAATGTCACAGGTTCAGGCGGTTCACCACTGGCTATTGGGAGGAGCCGTAAACATTATTACTACTGAGAACAGATTGTATTTTGGTGCGAGCATTAGCAAAGAGACAACTTACTCATTGCCCCAGTGACATGAAACTTGAATTCTTATTTTCCTTTTTGACTAGGGCCTAACGTGAGAATATACATACACCACCAGGGAGGACAGTGGTGGAGCGAGAGAAATAGAGAGAGGAGCGGAGCTGGAAATACTCACACAGTGGCACAAAGTAAGACGAGGAAAAAAAAAAATAAAAAAAAAATACAAAACACTGCCCTGAAGTCAATTCCACACTCAAGCAACATCCGTCTCTGATCTGGGAGCGTTCTTGCAGCGGAGGCACAACAAGAGTGATGCAGCACTGAAGGCCATGAATTAAAAAGTCAATATGTAAAACCATAGAGGGATGCCATTTTGAAAAAGCGTTCCATCAATGGAAATCATATTAACATGATAAAGGGCAGATTGGGAGACAAGGGCATTGATTCAGATACCGCTCCCGCGGCCCGCGCCATGTCCGCCTCAAACATGTTAATGAATCGCAACCGCCTAAACAGAGGTGGGGCGGGTTGACGTTAGGTGAAGTACGTCTGGATGAGCAGGGCAAAAAGAGGGGAGGTGGGCTGTCGCATGTGGGGAGAGAAGTCGGCTTTAAAGCAACAGGAGGAGGTTTGGGAGCAGGACGGCGGCGCCCCGCCGAGCTGTACCTTTGGGTGTCACATCAGTCGGCGTCACCGCATCAGATTGTTTTCTGAAGCTGAAGTTTTTGCCGAGGTAAGGAGGGGTGGCTGACTTGCACAGAATTTTTTTTGGCAAGTTTAGAGCGGATCCAATTAGAAGCAAGCTTGGGAGAGAAAGATGAAGTACCATAATGCCACCCAGAGACCCAGAGTGCTACAGCAGAGGATTCACCCCCTGTTGACCATGACTACAGACACATAGCCTGGGGGAGGGAATATCCAAGGCTTCACATATGCGCGCACACACACACACACACACACACACACACACACACACAAAGAGGGAGTGACATGAAAGCAACAAGGCAGTGCTGCCAGGCCAAACAGATGAATTACTTATCAAAGACGCGCACAGCAGACCGGCTATGAGGCTGCAACACACAGACAGCTGGGGCATTATCAATTCACCTTCAATTAGCTGTCCTTGGCCCTGCCTGCCAACAGGACCAGGAGCATAAGTACATTCACAACGCATAAGCCCATTCAACGTTTAAAAAAAAAAAAAAAAAAAAAAAAAAGTGCAGAGGATCAGGTGGTTTCTTTTGAGGAATTCAATTAAAACTGTGTCAAAAATTTGTGTTTAAAAGAAAAGCACAGAGACACAATTTCTATAGCAGGATAAAAGCAAAGGGATTATTTTCAATGCCATAGAAGGCAGAGGAGAAACGAAGGGGGGAAAAAAGAAAAAGCACTTCCTTGGAGTCTGATGGCACAGCACCTTTGTTAAATATGAACTAATTAAGTGGAAAAATGAAAGTGTTTCATCTTCATTAGTATCAGACAATAGGAGTATGAAGCATAATTGAGAGTAGTTCCACTTTAATAGAATGAACAGAAGTCATTTGGTATTGAAATGTGCAGGGTGATTTAGCCAAAAGAAAGTGTATTATTAGATTTAATAGAATACCTACACATGATCAATGCTCAGAGCACAGGTGGTAGTTTGTCTCGGGTTCTTCAAATGATTACGCCGACGAAATAATGGCCAGCCGGATTCACGTTGCTTCTGCATTGATTACGAGGAGCAGCCCATTTTTCATGAAGCGGAGCTCCACATACCATTTATTAAGCCTTTACACATGTGACATAACAACTGGCAAATAATGCACTGTTTACGCCGGGTTTGGTGAAAGCAGGATCCAACGGCGAGGGCTGTGGATGATGATGACAAATGAAGCCAAGAAAGACAAGCAACGTGTCCAGAAGTATATGGACATGCAAATGTTACAGCGTGTGTGATAGTAGAAGATCCAGTCTACTAGGATCAGGCTTTCCGCAGGACTCCGGTTGCAAGGATTCTTCTCCAAGTCAGTGGAGCCTAACACTGATGACTGGTGATAAGGCATGACTCACACTTTACGGTTCAGTCTGAAGGTGTTGGGAGCAAGGCTGCATTACTAACAGGGCAGACGCTAGACTGTTTGCCCAAAGGTGGCTCATTGAATGTCCTCTGCTGATTTGCTACCTGTGTTAGTTGATACCAGCTAGCAGTTCTGCATTTCTACCTATTGTAGCCATTTGAGTCCAGCTAAACTGAACTCCAGATGGTTTGTCGCACATCTGAGAAGTCGTCTTTGAAAACGGTTACAAACAAACAAATGGTAGGTGATTGAATTGATGATCTATCACCGTCTATCAGGGGTGAACTTCAACCAACCACATCAAGGAATTATGAGATGTTATAGAAGATTGTCAAAGAGGAAGCCAAGCATGGTCCAGTCTTAGGAGCTTTCAAAGGTAGGAAGTGGCAACCATCAGTAGACAATTTTTGCAATGCAAGGAAATCTGGGCAAAAAGTCAACTGTAGTTACGCCTAGATCAACCACCATCCTGTTATATGATCTTCATGATCACACAAATCTTGTGACAATCCAATTACATCACAAGGCTTGTGTGAATTTCTAGTTTCCGGGCCTTAATTATTTGAGTTCATATTGTATTATACTTCAAAATGAAGTTCTGCGTGACAAATTAATTCTCTTGCAGAATGCACCACACTGTATCTAATTCAAATTCACAAAGTATACACAAAGCACAGAGGGTGGAAGATTGAGGGCACAGAGGGCCTCAGTAGGAGCCCAAAACCATTTTTTGCCTCGGGCCCTCAAAGAGGTTAATCCATTTAAAGTTGGATTGGTTGTAATTCTTTGTTCTTGGCAGGCTAGTTAAGTTCTTGCACACAGCTTCAAACCCAGTTCCTGGTTTCCTGAGTGTGCATGTCAGAACTGGGAAAGTTCTTCTCCAAAGTGATGCCATAAAGCACTCTGCTGTTAAAAATATTATTTTACATTGTATTACTAACAGTTCCCTTCTTTGGAACTAAGGCCTTTAGCCCAAACCACGAAAAGCTCCCCGTGTCGGAATGTCCACATACTCATGGTTATAAAGTGTAAATCACAAGCCTGGTAGAACCCTAGACTTCACAGAAATGGTAAAGAGTTCAACTCATGCAACGTGTGACCCCAAAAAGAAAGGCGTGGTGCACAAAAGCAACATGGTCATTTTTTAAAAAACATGAGCGCATCACAGAGCCCGGCCACACTGAGACGGCTGTCTCGAGAAACAGTGAGTCTTTATCACTTCAAAGGCTGACATCCCTCCGGCGTCTCGGGGAAGCCGTGACTGGCACTCGTACAGCCCTCTTTCTGCTGCATTTGTCCAATCTTAGAAAGCCCAGAGTCAGGAAACACAAGGTCTTTTCAAAGTTAGTCAACAGGCCTTTGAAGCACAGCCAACGGAGTCAGCAACCCAGCGACAAGGTGCCGAGCCATTATCATTCAATAGACAGCCGGGATTTTGCATATTTAACAGGAAATTTCACTTTGCTTTTTTGACACGGGGCATTATGCATCCTCTGTACATAAAATCCATCAGCACCTTGCCAATTTTGTTTGTGCTTTTCGAATTTCGCTTGGGAAATGCGTTTCTCTTGCAATGCACACTACATTGAAAACATGCTCTGGAATTAAATTATATGTCTGTTTGGACAACAAATTGGACCACAGGTTTAAGGTAAATCCTTTCACTTTATTTGTTTTGTTACCTTGTTGGTTTTAGTGCCGACATAACCTTGCTGGTAGGCAACCCTTAAATTGTGGCATTTGCCATTTTTGCTCGTTTGTGACACGAATTAACGTGAAAATCCAATGTACGTATCCAGTTAATCACAAATCAGAGGCAGGAATGAGGTGACAGAAAAATGTCTAGTTTGTTTTGACAATTCAATAATGAACTGCACATTTCAAAAACTATTACTATATTGATTTTACTTATATGTCTTCTGACCGTGTGTTACATTCTTAGATTTCCTCTGTTACTTCTGTGAAAATTTAGATTTTAATGATTCACAGTGTTGAATGAACATTTGGGTTTCGGCTCCTTGTAATCAAAGACCTTATTTCGGGACTCACTATTTTACGCAACATCGATGACCTAGTTAGGCAGCGAGCTCCACTGTTTTTAATTAGCAGGCCTTTATTTTAGCAGACAAAAATCTCCACCATATAATAATTACTGCTTCAATTGAAAGCCGGTTTAAAACGACACAGGGCTGAAGGGTTAAAATAATAACACAACGCAGGCATTGAGAAACGGTTGCTAATAATGTGACATGCGGCAAACAAAACACTCTGGATGCAGTAGTGCACAGGTTTTGCCATTAATCCTGCAGAATCAACCTTGTTTCTGGACTAACCAAGTTTTCGCTGATGTATAAGAGCAATAAGGAAAGTCAATTGTAATAAGCACAACGTCTCATCCAATACAGCATTCAGCGGGTCTCAATACAATCCATTGTTTTGAGGGTATACACACTACTGCACTTCTCTATTTCAGAGCCATGTGACTATATTTGACTGAAGGGGGTAGGCTGGTGCATCTCTTCTGCACTGGACAACACAGGCCAGTGACGTCTAACAGCATCTGTTTAAGAGTGAAGAGTCTTCTTTTATGAGCAATTCATTATTTTTAACTCTTGAGCATAAACTCAACGGAGGAATACAACCACAAAAACACACTGTTGGCATTTATTATTTGGACTTGAGGGCACCATCTTGCCTCTCCAGTGTCTTCATGAGCTTTGGTGTCCCTCAGCAGTCTAACAGTTACGGTAATAGCTGCGTTTTCGCCCGTCGGGATTTGCTCTGACGAACCAGCTCGAGTGCATCCAATCCTAATGAGCGGCAGCCAGTGACCGTCTTCTCCTGTAGGCTGTCAGCTGTCTGTCCCCTGGTAGATGGAAAGAGGGAGAGCACCCAGCAACCCCTCAGCCCCCCGGAAGGGCAACTTCATAGGATGGGGTCCCGCAGTGAGCTGCTAATGATCCATATGATGGCGTAGGCCAACCATTGTTTGGGCTACATTACCCAGAGAGGGACAAACAATCGTTCGCAGTGTCACTTGATAATGGCCCAAAAAGCAAATCTCACAGACCTTCATTCTTCACAGGGATAATTAATTCGCCGCTGAGCTGGGATGTTTGGTCTCTTCCTGCTCCTCTCACGCTGCCCCCACTATATTCTCCAAAAGATTTCCAATTGTTTTACAGACAATGGTTTCAGAAGGCAGTAAAAGACCATTGATCTGAAGACTATTTGCAAATACCCATCTCCATACGGAGAAATGCATCTTGCTGTGTTACGTTAAGCAATTCCACATTTTAATGGGTGGACTATTGATGGTTGATGCCAAAAGAGTATGGTATTGATGCACTCCAACACATCCACAATGAGGTCTGGAGGGGATAACACCAGCTCAGCACAATAAATAAAGGAATGGGCATGAAACTGAGGGGGAGGGATTGCATAACGGTGCAGAGCCCTCATAAAAAAGTTACTATAATGTGTGTCATGATTGACTTTTATGATCAATGCTGCTGTGCATCCAAAAGTCCGCAGCTACAGCAGAACTCCCAATAAGCGAGTCGGATCCATACTTCTAAGGCCGGACCACGTCGTAATCACAATTGCCGATTAGCTATGTGCATTATTGGATGTAATTAGGTGTTGATTAAAATTGGAACATTACTTGGAACAGCGCAGATGAGAGTGATACTAGCAAGGCCAAGGCTTGGATATCTATCTGTGTTCATCATTTTAAAAAATACATAACAGAAGAAAAAAAAAAAAACTAAACAAAAACATGTTCACTGTGTTTCTGTATTACCAATAAATCCCACGCACTGAGAGAAATGAATGATCTTTCGACGAAACCGAGACAGCACAGGACAAGACAAATGTCTGTGCTTACATCAAATGTTCCCAGATACGAAACAATCCAACCACACCAATAAAGCAATCAATGCTAACTTAATCTCTGCAGCCTCAGCGGCACTTGCTTGCCATTTCTTAGCCCCAAAATGAAGAGGAAAAGAGAGCCTGAAAGGCATAAATAAATAAACCTCAAACCGCCCGTGTTCTATTGCTGCCTCTGAGCACAGAGGACGGAGGACGGGGGTGGGGGCAAACAACCATCGCACATCTACAGTATATAAAGCTCATTTTGGATAAGAGCGCGGCTTTATTCAAGCGCAGAGGTGAATTACAAACACAGTCACTTTCAAATTTGGTTAAAGGAGAAAGAGATGGAGGAGGAGGAGACGGAGGGAAGGGAGGCTGAGGATGAGTCATCTCTGCCAGGGTTGCCCACACTCCTCATTCGGGGGCCAAAAGGGTGGGGAGAGCACTTTTTTTTTTCTTTCAAAGGGGGGAAGCAGCAACTGGCCTAGTCAAAAGGTGCTTGGGGGGGGGGGGGGTAAGCTGGGCACTGTGTCTCAAATGGGGACACTCGAGTGGGTAAAGCCTGCCTTAAAGAGAGCTGCACTTTTTCTCCCACTGTGACTCTTCATACCTCCACCCAAGCAGAACTAAGGGCGCCGCTCGCCGAGATACAAAAGGGACAAAATCACTCTTTCACACTTCCACACTCCCATCTCTGCATACCCCGCGTGTGCACGAGTGCAGGCACTGAACGGCACGGACTCGCAAACGCACACTGGAGAAGAAGAAGAAGGGGAAAAAAAAAAAAAACAAAACCACACACACACACACGGACAAACACACACATACACACTCAAGCACAAGACTGCTCCCTTCTGGTCACACTGTGCGGCTGCACTGCCTCCATCGTCACATCGGGAGCACGGCGAGGCTGGATTTTGTCCAGATGCAGTTATAATTTCACTAATGCTCGCTCAAATGTCAATGGGGTCCAGTGACAAAGGATTCTTAATCCCTCATATGAATTTAGCGCCCAAAGGCATAGAAGAGGCGGTGTGTGTGGCAAATACGAGCGAGCCCGCATGAGGGGGCATACATTACACACGACTTGTCTCTGGCCTTAATGGGAGCGTTCACTGAATTCAGCTGATATTTAAATCAGCGGGCAGTAAAGGGGGCCGACGCGGCGGCGGCGAGTGATGAGCGCGTCGAACTATTGAACTTTGCTTTATTCACCTGCGGAAACACCCCGCGCAAGCAAGCAAACGCAGAGGAGTGAGTGGAAAGCCGCGCCACACAAACACACCCATCCCATCAGCCTAAATCACTTAAGTGGGGCAGAAACAGAAGAGCTTCCCCTCGTCCCCTAAGTGAGATGATGTAGTTTCACTCTATTTGCCCAAATTATACTCCGCTGTCAGTGGGGCCGCCTCGTCCTCAGGAAGTGATGAATCAAAAGTGAAAGGCAAAAACTGCTGCAATTTGACTTTTTTTTTTTTTTCTGTTGCCATTAAAAGCTAGGAAAAGTCGAAACCTGACGACGTATTTCAGAAACTGCACGACAGTCTGTTCGACTGCAGGTGCGGCTTCTGCGCCCATTGTTCTCAAAAAATCCATTAAAAAACAGCTTGCAGAGCCATACTGCTGCCTCCACAAATGTAATATACATCGGGCTGAGCAGCGCGCTCGCTTTATTGTTTTATCTATCCGTGCAGCAGTTTCTTACAAACATAACTTTATCTCACAGTCGATTATCGGGTCTAATTGGCACTATTTTCCACTTGGCTTCGCAGTCTCGTGTCTGGTGTCAGTCGGCTGAAGCTCGACAAAATGATATCTTCACGTTGAATGATTTCAGCGAGGAGCGCGACCGGCGCACTGACCGCACAACAGTAAAAAGAAAAAAAGAAAAGGCTCCTTAACATGATTACTATACTGTGCGGCTTACTGACATCACATTCCAGGATTTCTGGGTATTGAAATTCAAATTGTGCGAAAGGGAGTGTTTTCACAATAGTTGTAACAACACGTTCATTATTGACAAATCTGGGATCGCTTTAAGGATTCCTTTTAAAAGGACTATTATGGCAGATATATGGCGGTTTTATTTTAATTTCTTTTTAACATAGAACACTTTCATGTTCATACAAATCCCACCCACACACACTCACAGGGACCATTGTTTCCCTCTAGCAGTGGCCCTCATCAGAAGGGACAGCTCCTGCAGTTTCAGCACCAATAATTACTTGACTTCATGTCATAATCAAATCCCTTTAATAATGGGAACAATTCAGCGATTGCCTGGTGTAATCAAATTAGCCTGAGTCTTTTTGGATTTTCAATTATCTCCAGTCGGCGGAGCACTTTATCCGGGGCGCTGGCTCCGGCTCTGACTCGGAGCTCTGCGCTGCACCGAGGCTGACAACAGCAGCCTCACAATTACAATGAGGCCAGGCTAATGTGATGACAAGATCGCCTGCCCGCCTTACTTAGCCTTTCATTTGTGCCGGGTCTCTTCTCTGCGTCCCCCGGCCTTGTCGTCACATCCGTGTACCTGGCTCTGTGCTGAGCAGCCCCCCCCAAAACACTTCTGTTTGCCCCATCTTTACACGGAGGCCAACCTGCATTGAAGCTCCGGGTCCAGCACGCGCGCTTTCACAGTTTCTAAAGAAAAGGTTTGTTGAACGGGTTTGCAGCCTCTCCTCATTCATGCAGCTCTGCAAATGCACAGAGTACAACTGGAGCCTTTTAGTGTTCGCCACCAGCTTTGAAGCAAAGTCAAGTCTTTGACACTTGAAGCCACCAGGCGCTACCAATGAGTGAGCTGAGGACTTAGCATGTGCTGCTAGCAGGAAAATGGCAGCTGGGTTTAAGAGGGGGGGAGAAGAGGATTAAATTAAATGTGTTCGGGTTAAAAAAAGTGCTTTGTCGATACAGTAGATGTATTACGGTTTGTTTGTTCCACCCGATATATTCTAATGATCTTACACAGAATGGCAATGCATTTGTTAGAGTAAGCGTTTACTTTAAATCTACTCCTTTTCTGGACACTGGAAGCAGTTTTTATAATGTAATTATACAAATAGGGGGAAAAAAAGAAACGCAGAACATTTAATTTCATGAAGTAGTTGTCTAAGCTCTTATTTTGATTTCCTTAATGTAGAGGGGGCAGACTCCTACTGTACATTGTGAGATCAAGTCAATTAGCTGGTCTTCCCACAAAGCAGCATCTGATGTGACCTCTGACCCCTCCACTGATTTCTCATTAACTGTTTCAACTAAAGAGAAACGACTAAAATCTCGCCACAGCCCGTGTGTGTTCCTGTGGTCCTCTCTTAAAACTCACCTAGTAACATTATGTGTCAGAACTAGTGCACATTCAATTAATTTCACCCCGAACTGTGAACTGATAAAGCCTTTAAGTTATTATCACATATTGGTGATATAAATTTAAAAATTTAATCAGAGGATAAACCCCTACAGATGCAAGGGAGGAGGTTCCAGTAAGTAATACCCATAATAAAAACTGATCATTCGTCCCAGAGCCTTTGACGTGATTTAACTTGAGTTAAGTTTAACTTTTGTGAGTTAAGTTAACGAGACAGCCGGGCGAATCAAACCATCTTCAGACAAATTGAATTATTTTCATACTCACGCTGGACTTCCTTAAAAAACGGAGCCATGGCAAACACATTATTAGCATTTCCAGCTGAGAATCAGTGTCCTCCTCCACTTTTTCTGAGAGAAACTAACGACAGATAACTCGCCTCATGTGTCATGCAGCAAAAAAATAAAACATAGAATGACGGTAAGATAAAAACAAATTAAATAAATATAATCAAATTAAATGACTTAAATCAACAGTGCGACAGACCATCTCTTGTGCGGTGCAAATGCTAAAAAGTGACTCGGTATTTACATAAAAAACCTCATGTTGTTCCAAAAACAGACGGACACCAAAGTTGCTTCACAGAAGTTTCTCACAGGAAAGGAGCGACACATAAGGAAGTATTTCCGGCTGCTGTTCTAATGAGTATTTCTGGCAGCAGGACTGTGTATGTGGGACTGAGTCAAAATAAACTACAGTGTGTGTGTGTTCATGTTAATGAAGGAAGGAACATGTCAGGCGGCTGCAGCAGCGTGGCTCACTGATGTGTTTTTAATAGTTCTCGGACAATAACGGAGCTCCATGGCACAAAGATCGCGCAAATGACTTGTTCCTACGACAAATTCATTGTTGGTTTTTTGGCTTTTAAAAGACTACACGTGGAGTGAAAGAAAAGACAGAATATCACTGTGTTATTACTTAAGCCTAATGCTGTCGTTCCAGTTTAAGGTACTGTATGTCTAAGGCTGCACTATTCTTTCTCTTCTAAACACTGCCAGTCTGAAGATACTAAGCAGCTGTTTCTAGTCACAGGCCTGCTAAGAAATGACAATGCGAGATCAAACATTTCCATAATTTAAACATTACATTTTAATCATGCCGCCTTGTGCAAGGACAAATGGATAAGTACAGTCATTTCCCTATTTGCTGTAAATGTTCCTCCTCTCTTTTTACTCATTGACAGTTTCATTGAAGTGATTATTCACCCCTGTTGAGATTTTTTTTTCTCCTCTTGAATATTCTCTATTTGAATATTATTCCATAATCAACAAAACATGTTGCCGCTTGTCTGTGTTTACATCACTGATTTGCATTCAAATCATATTTCCTCTTTCTCTCGCAGCTTGCTCAAGTGCAGATGCTCCAGAGGTAGCTGGGAAAAAGGTTGCGTGTGCCAAATATACTGTAGGAATAAATAAACACTTTATCGGGCTAAGAAGAGAGGGAAACCTATGTACAGGGGAGGAGCGGGACCGAAAAAGGGAGGGAAAAAGACTCCATTGTCCTCTTTCGAACGAGCAGTGTGAGAAGTGATAATTAACCGGGAATTAATTTGGTGGTCTTTATCTCAGAGCAATGTGTGCTCTGCAAAAGATTAGGAGGGCTTTTTAATAAGCGCCACAGAGTTTGATTCTTCCTATTTCCGCCTGCAACAAATAAGCCTGTGTTTGTTTATTCCAGACAGGCAGCTGGCAGGGAGCTGCTGATACGTTCACAGGGAGGCTTTCCCAGTTTATTCTCAGCCTGCTGCTGCTGCTGCTGCTGCTGCTGCTGATGATGATGATGATGATGGTGGTGGTGGTGGAGGCCTGGAACCTTGCGTATGCCGCGTACCTGACATCAGAGCACCACCGATAATTACAGATGAATGCACCTCCTCCTTTTCTCCGGCTGCACTGTGTTTAAAGCGGAGCTACACGCTGGAAACTCTGGCAGTTAAAACAGTAAAGTAAAAATAATAATAATAATTCTTTATTCGCCTTTTTCTTTATACACCTGTGGTAATATATTTAATATATCCAAACTTCAAACCACCTGAATGTGCGACTTTTACATTTTTAATAGAAATACATATTTTACTGTATAATAGAGCACATTTTTGTTTCCAAACAAAGCAACTCTTTAATTAAATAATTCAAATTGTGCTTAGGTGAACAAATTTCATGGTGAAAATCTCCTGTATGTGCCTCTAAGTGTGTTTACTCTCACCATTAATATGGGAGGGAAATACATAAGGGAGGATATGAGATAATCTCATTAGGAGCATTATTTCCTTTGCAGGGCACAATCACACAAAATGTATTTTATGCTGAATTAATAAAATATATATTAACAAAGAAGCCAGATACAAGCATGGATAAACGCTTCATTCCATCACATATAAAAGGAGTTTGTTGTTTCCCGGTGAAGCAAATCCAGAGTACTGCTGCCATCTACTGGCTGAGACTGACAACAGAACTGCAGCGATGAGGAGGACGGGCAACGAGGGGAAGACGCTGACATAAAACGCCAATGTATATAAGCAGAATCTCTACGTCCAAAAAACACTTCTCTGTTCAGTAAAGATTTAAAATATCAAGTGTTTTACAAGTGATGATATTTAAATATGTTTGTCTCAGGAGTACGCAAACAAAAACAGTCATCAATCCATTAAAGCTCTAAACTTCTTCTCTTTTAAAACATGCAGCTGACGGAAAGAGTCAGGGAAATAAATGCTCCAGCTTCCGCTCCATCCCTTCGCTGCAGTCCCGCCTGCGTCCACCAGATGTCCCTGTGCTGACAGAAATGCCACAGGCTGCCTCCCCTCTGTCCTCAGCCGACCCCTTTCCAAACCTACAGCTTCCACCCAGCATGCGCCCCCTCCAAAGCCCCCACCGAATCCAACCACCTCCGGCCACCCATCAACCTACGCATCCTCTACGGGTGAGAGTCATCATGTCACCCCTCTGAACTCTGCGGAGGAAACGGATTCAGATGGTTACACAGGAGTTAAAATCCCCCCGAGAAGAAGAAAACCGTCTCCGGGTTTATATTTAGCTCGCGAGCGCTCGGAGGAGGCGGAAGCCATGTCCGAAATGTCACACAAACCCACACCACTTCCGACTGTACGTCCTTCACCGGATGACCTAAATCAATTGTCAGCCCACGCTACGGGGTGAGTGCCCCCTACTGGAGCTTGACCTTAACACTGCTGTCTCCTGCTCGAAAGGGCCCCGATAACACAAAAACTAAAAAAAGATTAAATTAGACTGCTCGCTAACACAGCCAGCCTGTGAATAATGAATAGGAGATGAACAGCGCTCTAAACAATAGAGGCCCCGGTGGCCATTCTGCAGCTGTTCGGACGGCTCCCAGCATGCACTTCACTCCTGGGCAGCCCGAGCCTTTATACCCGCTAATACAGTAGCACGCAGAGGCCACACCTGCTGTCCCAGCGGCCGCCCCAGGCCCCTCCAACACCAACGCCACACAGCCAATAAAAGAAATATGAGCCGGATGTAGCGGGAGGGCAAACACACACGTCCACGTACACACAGCACTTCCACTCTCTCTGTGAAGAATGAGGATATACGAGCACACAAAATCCAACTCTATTTGTCTCCGCTACCCCCCTCCCTCCATCTCCATCCTCTCCCTCTACACTCTCTCTTCATCTCCCCACGGCAGAACTGACTAAAAGTAATTATACATGTTTAATAACTTCAAGGACTATAAAAACCGCTGTCGGGGGGCGAGGAGGTCCAGTTTAACGACGGTGATAAAAATGAGGGTAAGGAAGAGGGGACGGAGGAGGGGGAAGCGGCGACAGTAAGAGAATGAGGCTGCGAAAGGAATCGAGGCCTCGGAAGCATCCAGGGAATTTCGCCGCGTGAGAAGCAGCTCAGGCCCATTTCAGCGTAAACTCCATTGGCATTAGACAAGCTGACTACAGTGTTACCCACCCAGTACCCAGCCTCCTCTCCTCTGTCAACCGGCAAAGCCCGGAGTACGCCATGCCCATATTCCTCGGGAGTATCGTCTTTAAAAGTCAAACAGACAACGGCGATGAGGGAAAACCTGTTTCAAAGGCGCCGAAGTGAAGCAAATCTCTTGTAGCTCGCATCCTGACGGAGTGAGACACTCGTGGGCCGGGGCTCGTATTAGTTTGAATTCTGGGAGTGTGGGATTGACGAGACAAAGCCACGCTGTCTGCCGCGTGAGAAGACGGGGCGGCGGAGGAGAGATCGGGCTTTTTTTTGCTGTAGACACTGAGTGATCCCTGGGTTAGTTCTGAATTTCTCTGCCTGCTCTGACTGACTGCGGTTCTGCCTATTTGGTGTGCAGCACAGCATGAAAATCCCCCGAATAACCCCTGGTTCACTCATTCCCACAGCAGCCTGAACACAGAGAAGACTCGCCGGGTGTTGGGCGAAGGAAACACGCAGCGGAACACGTAGCTCATCTGCTTTTACTGACCTCGAATGAGTTACATTTTTTGCTTTCGTTTTGTTTTCGGCGTAACCTCTTGATCATTGAATTATCGGAAAAGTGTAGATTTTCCTCGGCCCGGTTTAACCGCGCAGGAGAAGAAGAAGTCGTTTTTTAGTTCATTGTGTAAAAGGAACAGAAGGTCTGCTGGGTTCACGCTGCCTCTGCTCTTCCTTCGCCCCGAAGCCTGAGTATTTTGCAGTTATGTATTCTTTCCCAACTTCCTGACCTTGTTCGGGTCCAGGTGAGCGTAGATGGGTTCAGTCGACCCAGATGCCCGGCAGGTCCGCTTGGCCCGGCCGGCGCGGAGGTGCCCGCTGCCCCGCTGAGGGCGTGGGCGAGGAGTGTGAGGGACGCTGGGAGTAGGAGGAGGAAGAGAGGACATTCCTTGGCCTCAGGTGAAGCCGGGCGCCGTGCCGCAGTGCCGGGCACACACTGAGAGCAGGAATATATAAACACACTGAGCTGCAAGCTGCACCCGCTGGCACACAAACACGGTCAGGATAAAAAAAAATAAATAAAAAAACACGCACCGACATGAATATGCACAAAGATGCACACTTACTAACCATATTCATAACAAGGCTGGATGTATCCAAACAAACGGGTAAAGTGCCTGTCTGGCATAAACATACACAAGCTGACACATATACGTATTTATATTACAAACACCAACACACACTGTTGGGTATTACAGCACCACCGTCCTCCTGCTGTTACTTCCGGAAACGACAGCCAAGGCCCCAGCTCTAAAGAAAGAGTGAAGCCAGGGATTGGGCTTACGCGCCTGCCAACACAAACTGACGCTGCCGCCGCCGCCGCCACCACAACCACCCCCCCCCACCCTCCAGGACCATGCTGCCCCTCATATAAACCCACTCAGCTCCAGCAGCAAAGCACAAAGGGATGTGGGAAGAATGTGGCAGGTGTCCCAAAAAAAAAAAAAAAAAAAAAAAACGGCGCTCGGGGACACGACAAAATAGTTTGCCTCAACAAACATAAGGTCAAAAAAAAAAAAAAAAAGTAGAGGGCGTAGGTGCAGCGTTGCACATTGACATCCGATACATGCCTCCCCCCCACCAGCTTAAACAGGATAAATAAAGAGAAATACAGGAACTGAATGTGGACCACGGCTGTCAATAATAGTGGAACTAATACCGAAGACACTCTGTTGTTTTATGTGAACTAATGACAACTCGTAGGTATTAGTGTGGGCAGACTGACAAAGAATAATTACTGTATGTACTGTATTTACTTCACAACAGTCCTAATTGTGTAACATTTAATAGACCCACACTACCTTGACTGCTTTAATCAGCTTAGTACATGGCTGGTGATCAAAGTGGATCCACTTTGGCCTTCAGGCCAAAACAGAACTATAAGAATAAGTAGGAAAAGTGAAAGACAGAGATTTTCCAAAAAATGCTAAAGAAAGGCAATCACAGAGTTCAATGCGGGCTAACAGGTGGAGGCTTCCGGAAAATGTAAAAGGGGAATTATACATTCCCCTCATATATCTAGCTCAGGCTGGTGTTCTTGGTTCTAGTTGCCAAAATATAAACGATTGCACCTCCAGCTCCAAGACAAAAAAATACAAAACCAGTCTGGAACCAGTTTGTCTGATAAGAAACTTCCTCTGAACAACTCCCAGCAGCGTGAATCAAAATCAACCGGCAACAAAACTTTTGTTTATGACAAACTACTCTCTTTTTTTTTTTTTGTCTGACACAGTTCTGAAATACTAAATCGTACATATAAAGGGACTATTCCTTAATTTCCAGTGCACTGATACAGAACACACACTGGACCTCTTTAACCCACAGAGAACAGGGAGAACCAGATGGCAGTCGGAGCTGCTCAGATGCCGTTGGACTCGTGACAGCATCCGAGCGCGTGTCATTCACAGACAAACTTTCGCTGTCAGCGTGGATTTTGCTGAATTACAAAGCTCAAAGCTGTATTTGGAAATGAAAACGGACGATGAACCGGCTGAAGAGAACGTGAGCCGGCTCCACTGCGCACTCCACCTCCTGGAGTCCAGCGTGGGACTGGTGCTGTGGATCAAATTCATCGGTTTGCTACAGGGCGACGGGATCCGTGTCGAGTCAAAAAGCTGAGGTCCAGGGAATGTTTGGCAGATATGGTCAAGAGTACTTAAATGAGGAACAAAAAACATCCTGCCAACAGGACGCAATCAATACACCAGCTATGTCACGCGCCGCATTTTATTTTAAAATCATATTTAGCGTTGACCGCACCGACTCGAATCGGATCTGACTTTTAATTAAAGGCCAGCTTCGAGCCAGCACTGACACAGGGGAAGAGAAACACGCTCTGACACAAACACCGCGGCGCCTGCAGAGTGACAGAGGAGCGAGATCCGCGGAGGAGACGCAGCCTTGGCCCTCGGAAGATGGCTTCCCCTCCAGAGCCACGGGAGACAGGAGACTCAGCGCTGGCTGGCTCCGGGTTAGCTCCATTTGGCAGCCAGCGGGCCGGAGTTGGCCTCGTCGTGTTCACAAATGAGCGCGGAAGGGAAAGGTGATGATGTGCGTGCGGCGGCTAAGCCAGTGGAGTCATTATGAGAATCCATCACGACTTATTATCACCACGACTGATCGTATCGTACACACGCGCGGTCGTACTGTTCTTGGATGACAGCCTCTTATTTTCTCGGCACAAACGCTGATAGAAATGAGAGGCTTGTTGTCGCCGCCCCCGCGCTACCCGGCCCTGGCCCCGATCATCAGATACACGCGGCAAAACTGCATGCCTGCTCGTCTGATGACAATGACCTCGCCAACTCCGGTGCCTATTTTCAGGAAGTGTCTTTTTGACGGGCTGACACGCCGCCGAGCCTCGTCACGAAAGACAATTCCAATCAGGGCTGCATTCAGATAGCGCCATTCAGAAAACAAGAACAATGGAGGAACTGAAGTCTATCGTGTTCCGCCATGTAAAACAACCTTTGGGCTAATTGTTCCCAATTAGGTGGCTGACACAAAGGGAGGCTGACAAGCACACAGGTGCCTGTCTGTCTGGCTGACTGTCTCTCAGAGGGGTCCGTCCTAGCCGCTTTAGCTTCGTTAGCTTCGCACGACGCTCACTGCCTCCCTACACATCAAACCCGCGACTGAGATGGAAAAAAAAAAAAGAGAAGCGATGTGATGTATAATGAAACAAAAAGTGAGGAGGGGGGGGAGACGGGAAGCAATGACTTATTTTATCCTTGTGTTTTTTTTTATTATTATTATTTTTTATTTGAAAACGTGTTGATGGAGCAGAGTGAATTATTCAGGGTGTTAGTCTGACTCTCAGTGGGATGCAGCTATAATGCGCTGTAGATTCGCTTCAGGGCTCGGTAAAAGTTTGTGGCGTTTCTGCCAAGAAAAGGAACTCAACTGAAAACACTGCAATGAGTCTCATACATCTTATAGCACCTGGTAAGCACGTAGGGCTGGTGGTTTTCTTATTAATGAATGACAGATATCACTTCGCCCACGGTTGGTTCAACCTGTAAAGGTCCTGGCATACAATTAAACCGAGGCACCTATTGTCCCCTGTCCCATCCCTGCCTGGCTGCTGCTGAGCAGCGCTCGTCTGTTGCTTTGTGTGTGACAGCAGGTAGAAAAACCAACCCAGTACCTTGTGCTTGCATACAGTTAGGCCATCTAGCTGTATGCACACCACTGAAAACGAATGCATTCTAATGTATAGTTCAACATAAACTGAACATTAGAACAGGCATGAAGGGGATTTAGTGCAGGACTGTGAATTGCTTTTCCCACTCATGTACCTAATGAACTGGCACAAGAGTGTATATCGCATGTGCAGTACAAACTAGAAAAAAATGACATTGTGTCAGAGCAACTTAAGGTTTTTCTGACAGTAACCAGTCATACTTGAGCTCCTGATTCTTTGTGTACTTTCTGCAAAATGAGAAATAACAGATAATGGAGAAAAAGCTTTTCACTGTTCAAAGTCCTCGCAAACTCCCCTCCTACCTCTGCTCCGAAAAAATAAAATAAAACCTTCTTCTCCGGCATCTCGCGATCCGAATATTGACTTGACACGATAAGACGCTCCCCTCGAATCTGCTCAGGAGACACAAACCGGTGCCATTCATCACCAAAGTGGAGATATAAAACGAAGGCTGACATCTAAATGATTCCAGCGAATCCCCCATATTTCACAGGAGGCCCGCTAATATGAGTGTTGACATTTAAATGAACATTCTCATCCATGGGAAGGCCTAATTTGATCAATGCGCAACTCCAAAAAAAGAGGACCTCCGCCGCACGCAGGTGCGCACGCAAGGACACACAATGATATGCATCGGCCCGTGCATCTGTCACCTCCATGAAAGGAGACCTCCCGGTGACCCGGCCCCCGTAAAGACAAGTCACCGCTCACAGACGCACCGCGGGCTGCCTGCATCTGAGTCTCATCCACCACCAACGCCGCTTTCATCCAGCATGGCTGCAGGCAGCGGGGAACATACAGTTACAGCAGCTTCACAGAGACATGTGACGGCAGACGGAGACAAGTACACAGAGATACGAACAAAGCGCTTTCCGCGGCAGCCATGGCAGCGTAAACTGAGATAAAGATCCTGCTATTCTGCAATAAATCTCCCCCGAACCCCCCCACCCCCACCCCCAAATAATTCCGCGGCTTCTTATCCCAAAAAAAAGAAAAAAAAGAAAAAGGTGTTGGATTTTGTTTAACGAGGCCAGCCTGTGACATTATTTCCTTTTGGCTTCGTGACAACTCTTCACCTTTTTTTTTCTCCCAAATGAGCTAATTCACAGGGAATGATGAAATCTTCAGACAATGTCGCGGCGCGCGGAGAGCGAGCAACTTGAAGCGAATCTCTGGAGAAGATTGACAGCGCGAAATCACTAACATTTCATTTTGAGATCACACTCGGTGTTCTACAGGTTTCTTTGAGATTCCTCCGCCTTGTTCTGTTTTATTAGTATTATTTTGTTAAACATGATTTGGAGCTCCATAAAAAAAAAAAGGCAAGTACTTGATGCATATATATCTATATTTTAATTCAGTTTTCACGCATAATTAGTAAAAAAGTAAATGACAAGTGTTTATGCATGAAAATAATCAAGGTGAGGAAAATATAACACGTAGCCACATAAACGGCTCGCCTAGCCGCGCGGGCTGTGAAGCATTTTTCGAAGCACGCGCACACGCACGCGTTAACCGACCCACACCCACATCAATCGACAGCGTACGAACACACACTGTGGCCTCCCGCCTACTTATGAGAGTGTGTCACCTCTCGTGGCACCCGGAGCAGATAGCGGGGGGGCCGAACCACGGCGTTTAACTCGGGCTCCGGTGAATGGCTGTAGGTCAGCGCTGTATCATCTCACCGCCACATACACGCAGGGGCTGCCAGGTGGCTTTTATTTGACTTTAATGTGGAGAAATATTAGATTTTTCCTGGGCAGGCTAAATCCTTCCCCTGGGCTCCCCCGATAGCCCTGCAAAACCGTACACAGAGGACGGGTCAATAAGAGCCCCGATGCCAAATCTCCTTAAACAGCCTCTTTATTCATGAATATGTGCTGAAACAATCGTTCGGAGGTATTAGGGAGTTTCGCGAGCAGAGGACAGGCCTCTCTAATCCACTTTAGTTAACACAGAAATTTAAAAAAAAAAAAAATCCCCACAAGTTCACTTTAAGCACATAAGGAAGAAGGGATGATGTTGGTTGGTTCAGCTGTGGAGGCGACATTTCCATTTTTTTAATCATCGCTTGGGTATTGTTGAAGTAATTAGGCTACCTACTGTAGGTATAATTACTGCAAACAAATGAAACCATGGGGGTAGTGATTGAAAGCCTCTACATCATGCTGGTGCTTGTTTTTTTTTTTTTTCTTCATTTTAAAAAAAAAAAAATTCAGACCAACTTTTTCTATAAACCTTTTTGTGTCCTCTAATAAAAAACGATACCGCTATTCTTGGCTTTAATGGAAAATATTAATTCTGTTGATAACATTTTTTAATTTTTCTTGCTTGTCGAAGCCAGGGGCTCTGAACTTCCATCAATTTTGTTCTGCTTTGAAACGCAGCTCATTTGCACATTTTCGACATCCTTCTAAAACCGTCCACAGTTTACCGACTGGTCATGTTTCCAGTTGTTGGGCGGAGATCGATTCTCTGCTGGTGTTTTCTCAGATAAGATCATGTGTGGAAAAAACTTAGGATTAAGCACACTCCTACCACAGGAGAACCGCCAGTCCGCTCTGCGATTTCCCTGTTTTGCCTTTTGTTTAATTACACGACTGTGTCAAAAATCCACGTGGTAATGAGTATTATTGTCAAAATAATGAATGCATTACCTTTTTCTGACTAATCGGAGCAGAATGCCTCACACAACAGGCCCTTTTTTCTCCATATTTGTACCGTGTCATCACAGTTCAATTTTATCCCACCATTCACACCTGCATCTCCCATGAGATCCTCGGTTAAGTCCTGGATATATAAAGACACAGTGAACAGGAATAGTGAAGGGACGTGCTTGAAGGCTCGTCTTCAGTGGGCTGAGCGGGAAATGTCACATTTAAGTTGTCATTTCAACTTGTTAGTCACCACAATCAACCTTGATTAACAACCTTAACCTCATTAAGAAGAAAACCCGGTGAGAAAAATGTCACACCAAGGCTTACGGTGACTGATTTACGGGTTATCTCTGGGAGGAGAGGTAAGAAGAAACTCAAGGGCAACTGTCTGAATTATAGATGCACTAATCAATATTCTAAAAAAATAAATGAAAAATGACTGTGTTGAACATGAAAAGGTTCATTTTTTTCCCCACTTGACTTTGCAGATCGCCAGGTTAGCAGCTAGCTACAGAAAATCGCTTCGTTAGGTGGTGGTCGAATTCACCACAAATGAAGAAATGTATTGCTGCATGTGGGGCAAACATCCTCAGAATGGATGGATTCATTTCAGACATAAATGATCCAATCAGGTGTTTACATGGTTGCTAGGAGACAATATTTCCCTGTTAGATACAACCCCTGACAATCTGATTCACATACCTTTTAATTCTGATTGAGGTAGTTTCATTTTTAGTCTGATTATTAGTGGAACACTAGCGTCCCTGTAAATGCCGCCACTGATAAACTCAGTGTAATTCAAAAGACTACACTGCGCTCCTCACACCTGGTTTATCGGAAATAGAAAAATCCCTTTTCCTGGTACAACTGGTGCTATTTGTATCTACACTATCAACGTATGAGCTGGTGACTCGACTCAAGTATTCATTCACAGCATTTACACAGGCTCCCCGTGATAAGATACGAACCGTTAAAGTGAAGAAGGCCGTGACACAAAGCCGTAATAAACTTGTTTTTACAAGGTTTCTTTCTTTTGTAATGCTGCATTAAATTTAAGCACTGTTGCTATGGTTAGCCACACTTTACACTTTTTTAGTTAACACATACAGATACGACCAACGGTCGATCACAGAGAAATATTTCCCTTGCCTGTGGCATAAAGCTGATGTATTATTATAGAACGAAATAACATAAAAACATGTGCCACGCTGCAGAACTGCAGCATATGTCAGCTTATTAATGGCCTATCCAGCGCACACTTAGCCTCTATTCACATCACGGAGACAAGCATATCAGCGCTGAGAACATTAATTAGGCCCGAGCATGTGGACTTCAAGCTTTCCTTAATGTAAATAAGCAGTGTGATAGAGGTGTGTGGGGGTGAGGTGCACATATGTGAGGGGGCTTTTCTGATTCGCCCCACAGGATGACCCCAAAACGCACTCATTCCTACACGCACACACAATCCCACAGACTAGCGCCTGCACCGCGTGCCCCCACGGCTCCCAAGCCCCGCCTCCTTCCTCTCTCTGTCAACCAGCTCAGTGCATCTTTCCTTGTGTTTTACACTCATAATAAAATGCTCCATCCTGCTCCTACACACTCCTCCTCCCCCTCCACGCGTTCCCCTAATGAGATAAATTAGCGCCTTGCAACAGATGCATGGAATATACACTAATGGCCACCATCTGTCACTCATCTCTGGGAGACGGAGTGAGAACGTGGCGCTAAATCCGATCACAAGCCCCTGGCAGAGCCCTGCCGAGGAGAGGAGAGGAGAGGAGAGGAGAGGAGAGGAGAGGAGGAGGAGGGAGGAGGGAGGAGGAAGAAGAAGACGCGCGAGCGAGAGGAGGAAGACAAAGAAGATAAAGAGTACAGTGCAGAGCGAGGAGGGGGTGGAAGTGTGGAGGTTTAGGTGCAGACTGGACCGAGGTGCGGTACAGTAAGTGGTGGAGAGGCGTCGGAGCTGCGGTACAGCAGGTCAGACCTGGTGGTGATTCAGCGAGCAAAACAAGATCTTTAGAAGTGTCGAAGGGGGGTTTGTTCAACTCCCTCTGGTCACCGATAACAAAAATTACAAAACACTTCGGTTTATGTGTCTTCTTATTGAGTTCTGTTTAGTTCCTTTTTTAGCTGGGGTAACTCTGTTACTCTATAGGTAAATGGAGGACGATGGTAGTGTTGTGGACAAGCATTGTGAAGAGTATATTTGTGTTGTTTTAACTGGTCTATATCTCAGTGCGTTTGGAGGTATTTGTTCTGAATGTAGATCATAAAACACATCAGAAAGACATTGATTGATTAATGTGTGCATCACGACAATTATTTTATATACTGATCTGCACAATATATTAGCTGGTTCATATTTTATGTTAATAGTCTAAATAAAACTGTTACTGAAGCTTTAAAATACATATAGTGGACTAAGTACTTACGTTACATTCAAGCAAATCTGTTCCTGTTTGTGTTTTTTTGTCAGTAATTTACAGCTATGCAGAAGAATTAACCATTAGACCATTCCACTGTGTCTTTAATCTTAATTTTTTTTTGTTAATTAATAAAAATGCTTGGATCAGGGAGAATTTACCGGTTGACCTGACAGAAAAAAGACCCATGTGGCAGCTTATTAGTCCATTTGTTTTTCTCTCTTCCTTCATGTGCCATTGTTAGAAAAATATACCATTAGTTTCAGCATCTCCTTCCGCTCTTTAGCCTTTTTCTTCTTCCTTCTGTTACTGATCAATTAATTAATTTCATTTCTCGCTGCTAATACGTAAATCTTTAAGTACATAGAGTGGAAAGCCGGTGATAACTGCCACCAAAATATTCCTATCAACTGAACCAGAAGGTCATTTCCTTGTACAACAACTCAAAATTACAGACGCTTATTATTCTCCTCTCCTTGTTATCATACGCTTTGTTCTTAGGAAAGTTTTCTCCAAAAGAGACGTGCTGAATAAATGTGTAACTAAGCAACCTACACCGAGGTAAAAGTGTCAGGAAGACTATTGGACTTCATAGGAACCTTTAAATAATGCAAATGACCGTTTTGAGCATCTTGCTGGGAGCAGCGCGGATTTGCACTTCAGTTCAATGTCAGAATGAACGGGGAGGAAGCCGAATGTGTGAGAGAAGACATAAGCACCTCTGCAAAGGGCTTAAGTAGTAGTCTGAATTGCACCATTTATGCAGAAGGTACCTAAAAAAAAAAATCACTTGGAGAAAAAAAAAAAAAAAGCCCCGACGTCAACTCTCACTCTGGGATCCATCACAGATATTCTAATAGAGCTTCCCCCTTGACGGCTGGTAATTCCCTCAGCAGTTTTCGCCTCCGGAGCGGCGAGCTGCCGCAGAGCGGACGGACGTTCTGACAACCTGCCGCGGCTCCACCCGGGCCCGAAAAGTTAGCTTTTCATATCTAATGTCACCGTGTCACTTCCTCTGTGAAAATAGCCACAAATCCATTTATAGAACGTAATCAGACTGTGATGGATTCCAGCCGCCGCCGTGGCCGCGGTGTATTAGCATGCCGGCTTATGATGAAAGTGAAGGGAAACAATGAGAAACAAAAAGGGGGTGATGAAAAGGAAGAGCTGCTACATATCTCTGCAACCAGGAGAAATGAATCAACCGGGGGGGGGGGGCTGGCCTGTACGCCTTCCATGAGAACAAATGGACTAAAGCCAGCTATAATTAATCACTATTTGCATGGGGTTGGGCATGATTCTTTTTAACAACAAGTGGAAATTAATGACTTGTTGCAAGCAATTAAAGAACAGGGGCAATTGCAGAAGTAAAAACTTTGCAGGAGGAGCAACAATAAAACCTAAATATTTGCTCAGGACTGTAACAGTTCAACCCTAAAGGTTAGATAAGCATTTATTTAAAGTTATCAACTCAGAAAAACTTTTGCTCTGATGTCCGCTCACTGTTAAACCGGGCCCGTGTGTTTTGGACGGAACCGGTGTTGCCCATAAACTTCGCAGTCCAGCGATCATACCGCATCAACATTTCCACTGAAGGCTTCACATAAAAAGTAACTGGCCTCATAAAAGCGGTGTCAAATACAGCCAACCTCTCATAAAAAGCACTGATGACATTCTCAGACAAAACTATAAATGGCATCTGTAGAGAAACATAAAATACTGCATTTTATAGAGCCAAGCTGGACTGCTTCAGAGCGTTTTTTTTTTTTTACAGTCAGATATGAAGACCCCGTGACATACATTATCCTCCTAATAGCAGCAACACAAATCCACTGAAGCCCCGGACATATGAATGATGCACAAAATGCAATCGATACTTCCTGTCTAGAATTTCATACTCTAGATGTTGTTTTGTGTGTTTTGAAGACTGATTCACAGCGGGATAGATGCTCCACTTATTGCTTCCTTTGTGAAGTTGTCAAATCTACTAAAGCAGCCTGTTCTATCCCAACTTTAGCCATATCTCAGCTAAAAGGCGCGTTGTACGCAGCAGCAGCTGTTATATTAAAGGGTACATTTATGGTTTTTAACTAAATTAGAGCATAATTAGAATGATTTGTTGAATGCTTTAATAGCTCACCATGGCAAGCTTCCAAAAAGCTTTCAACAATTAAGTGAATATGGCAAATTAACTATTAGACAGAAACAATCAGACTGTTCAGAAACAAGACGCCGCACTTAACCGTCATTTCCTGTATCGCTGGCGACAGGTCTCGAGTATATTGACCCCAAATGGAGACGGGAACATGAGAACGGAATCGTGGAAACAACGTATATGGGTGGAAATCTTGG
This sequence comes from Mugil cephalus, assembly GCF_022458985.1. NCBI lineage: Eukaryota > Metazoa > Chordata > Actinopteri > Mugiliformes > Mugilidae > Mugil > Mugil cephalus. The sequence continues at coordinate 14,522,118 of NC_061789.1, read as the reverse complement.
AACCAGGTCCAAACATGCAAGCAGGCAATAATACGCGGTTGTGTTTGAGTGTGCAGCTTTGTGCAGCAGTGAGGACGAGCACAGGTAATTAATGCTGACGCGCACTAAAATATCTAACAATATTGGTTAGTTTCACATTTCATAAAGCTGCATAGACGCTGATAAGCTAACATGAGTTGTTTTGTATTGACATTCTGGTCAAATGTTGCTGTGTTAGATTGTGTTACATCACAATTGTACACACAGACAAAAAAAAAAAAAAAAAAAGGCACCAGCAACGACATTGCAACCAAAAAGTTGCACCCGAACACACCATAGAAAGATTCCAGCTAAAAGCTAACTGACACAATGGCAATTTATAACTATAGAAACACAATAGTCACACAATTTACAGATATAAAGGGACGTTCTTCAGTAGATATCCTGTAACGTGACCAGCTGAGCTCATCTGGTCACACGATCCAACCCCATCGTGTATAAATGAGTCGTGATCCGAGGACATTCGAGGCAGACGCAGCTACAATAGTTGTCGGTGTTGGTTAATTAAGGTTACTGCTGAGTAATAATTAAACGGCAAGTGTGAAGTGAGTCAACTAAACAGCACAGCGCCTTAAATACTCTTCTCTCTAAACAGGTAATACATTAGCACACTTCCTTTGTCCGATGCTTCGGTTAGCTGTTCCAGGTTGCTGGTGGGAGGAACTCTTTAGAACTAGATGATTTGCTGTAGTGCACGAGTCTCCGCTCGCATCATAACCACTCTGGGTGTGAACTCGCAGCTGAAGGTGGGTGAGCGATCATTTACTGAGTATTAATGAAGTAAACTGACCCTGAAGAGGAGTGTGAAGCTATTTTATTGAACAGCCTTTCCCGGGCTTAATAAAGCATCGGCCTGCCTTTCTCCTTCTCTTTCTCTGGGGCTGATTAGAAGGTTTGGTACGCAGCCACGTCCTTTCAACACACTGTTTCATTTTGTTTTGTGACTGGTCGCTGATTAGTTGGATGTAATTGGATTTTTTTTTTGTTGTTCCTGTCTCTTTTCTTTCCCTTTTTTTTTTTTTTTTTGTTCCTGCCTCTTTAAAGTCCTTTGAGACCTGTGTGTGATCAAGAGCCGCGCAGATAAATGACCCTGAACTTTAACTTGAACTTTCGTCTGCCGCTCCGTCTCTTTTCCTGTCTTCTCCCTCTCCGTCGCTCGCTCCATCTCGCTCAGCCTCATTTACATGGCCCGGGCTGCAGAGCTCCAACAATCCATTAGCTCGACGAGGATGTTGAGGAGATCCATGCAAATAAGTGTGAAATTACACTGTAATCAGTCATGTAAATCGCACCGGTTCTCAATCTGGGCACCGTCATTTCTTTGTACTTGTTTAGAAAATGATGTGTGGAGGCGACGGGTGAGGCTGAGGGAGAGCGGAGAGAACGCGGAAAGAGCAGCAAGGGAGAAAAAGACAATAGAGGAAGTGTTTGACAAGGAGGAGGATATAAAACACACTCCAAAAAAAAAAAAAAAAAAGCTTTGATTCCTTATTCAGAACTGAACTAATTTTTCCTGTTGGATTCAGATTTAAAAATTTATACTCTGATCAAAATTGTTCAGCAAGGCGAGTCTTTCGGCGCCGAGGCTTTGCGCCTATTCTTTGATGGGGAGAAGGCAGAGGATGGAGAGAAGAGGGGTCTGATGAGACAGAGGGATGAACAAGTAGCTTTGTTCACAACGCAACAGCTACAGAGCTGCGGAGGAACGTACAGGAGAAGACCAGCGGACAGGGAAATGTTCTGACGGCTTTAAGTGAAACAGAGGAAAAAAACTAAACAAAAAAAATGTGGAATTCTGATTGATTAAAGTTTAAAATAGACACTTTTACTTTGGGGAAACTATTGAATTAAAGAAAACTTTAAGAATAGAGTTCTCTCTGGATATAAAAAAAAAAATTTTTTTGATATGTATATGTTTGATTTCATTTTACAGAACAAATCCCCAGAGGAACAATTAAAGCATGTACCTTAGCTGAGCTGCATTCACAACATTAAGCATTGTTTAAACACGTCGGCTCATCCGGAGAAAACGCAGACCACGGCTTTGCAACATCTCCCATAATCAGATTTGTTTACTGGAAAATCAAAAGAGAAGATGAAATAATTTTTTTCTCCCCTTTTCTTTAATGCAATAAAACCGATGTGTTTCTGGCGAGCCGCTGTGCGTCAGCTAGAGGTGCGCAGCATGAATGGAGCCTTCTAAATAAAACATACGCAGTGCGGTTTCACGCAGTTAAGATGTTCACTTTAGATGTTTATATTCTTATCTATCAGGCGAAATTCATTCTGCTACAAGGCCGCAAAAACGCAGCCTGAGCCGCGCTGAATTATCTTCAGCCACGAGAAGAATAAGGAGCCCTGGAACAGATGGCGTGGCCCCCACAGAGCCCTGATCTCTGCATCATGGAGCCTTTCTGGGATTATGAGACGAGACACTGCGACAGTCCAAATACACACAAGAACTCTGGCAAGTTTTCCGAGACACCTGAAATAACCTATAAGCCTTGAGAAAAAAAAAAAAGCGACGGGGGTGCTATGTTAAAGCCAAAGGAAGGTCACAGCTAAAATAACACAACCCCCCCAACCCCTGAGAAAAATCCAAGAAGACAAGGATTTTGCAAACTTATAGAGATATCAAAAGGAGAGCTGCCACATCACATATCACTCAGCAACATTAGCATTACACTGGAACCAATGGCGGCGTGTCAGCCTCCAACGTACACCACCTACAGCCTGATGCAGCTTACGCCCGTGAGCGCACAACTATTAGAAACGCATAAAAAGCCACATTGTTGCATTCTGGTGGCGCACACACACACACACAGACGAGACGCACATTCACATTCGCACGGTCGCCCTCGTCTTCCCGTCTAACACCACGAGCGGCAAACGCAACACATCATCCCGCGCGCGCGAGCGCTCGTACGCACACGTGCGAGCGTGTCAGCATATGCGCGTCGACGAGCCGGGGAGGAGCGAGGAAGCGAAAGAGGAGCGCGGAGACGAGGGATCAGGGTTTTTGGCTCAAACGCAATCTGCGGAGGAGTCACTCAATGAGCTGACAGCCGTCACCGAATCCTGGTGGGGAGAGAGGACTCAGCCACTGTGGTCAAACACACACGCAACTCCCACGCAAACACAAACACGTCGAGACTCCGCCGGCGCCCGGGAAGCTCAAACAGACAGATGGGCTAATTCGTGACTGACTGTGTGTTATGAAACATTATCTCTGTGTCAGTGAAATCAAAATAACGTTTCGGGTGTAAACGCCGAGCTCGCCACATGGCCGCGATGGACGCGTGTAGATTGCGACGCGGGCCTCGCACAAGAAAAACTAAAACGTTTCGCTGCTGAAACGCTGCAAACGGCGTTTACTGTGTCGTCTGGGGTGAACCGCGTGCAGCCGTATACGTTTGCCAGTTGCATCCCACCTGCCAGCGCCAAATTAAGCCATCGAATCAATTTCAAGAGTCTGGAGGAAAATGAAGGCCATTATAGGCATTGAATTTTATTCGCTCTCCATTCAAAATTAAAGGCTATTGACAGACGGCTTTGTTTTGTTCTCTCCCAACCACTCCACGGTGAGAGCGTGGATAGGTGGTTGCGGCTGCATTTTAATGGCCTGCCCCTTTAACGGCCGGCTACAGAGCCACTTTATAATCCCCTTCGCTGGGGATTTGTGTATGCAGGGAGTGTATTGTAGCTAACCGAACCTGGCTCACCGCTCTCCGCGGATGTTTTGTTGTCAAATAATGGGAGAGTGATGGGGTCCTACCCCGCTGCGAGCCACGGCAAAGATTAGACAGATCTTCACACTGGACGAGTGGTGAAATTTATCACTGTCACTGAGTGCCAATCCAGGCTGGGGTTTTTCTTTTTCTTTTTTTTTTTTTGCGTTTCCTTCTCTCTCTCTGTGTCTCCCTCGCACCGCCCTCACCCACACTGTTTGTGGTGGTTTCTCATTTGGAACCTGCAAACCAGTTGTCATGTGTACTTTCCACTCCGATAGTGATAGCTTTAAGCAGCGCCTCAAAAATCACCCTCTGCTTCATGGTCCCTGCACAAATGCGCATCGCATTCTGTCTGGTGTGCATGGGAAATTTTAAGCGATGCCAGTGATTTGTGTTGGGGTGTGTGTCTGCGTGTCGTCACGTCACCGAGCAAGTGATAAATCTGGCACAAGGAGGAAAGAAAAAAAAAAGAAAAACGGGGTATGATACAGGTCGGCAGATACATATTTCTTACTCATCAAGTGATTTTCTTTAACATTTTAACATATTAAAGAATACTGATCTCAGTGAATTAGCCTTACCATTCATTCTTTTATTACAAGAGCTGCTCCACCACCACTGGAGATCCTTTGTGAAGTCATTATGCAGAGTAAATAAAGAACAGCATCCAGTTTGTAGGTTTAACCTGCCTTTCCTCTAAATGAACACCCAAAGAAGACCAGGCTTGCACTTAATGTGAAGCTGTGTTATTATGCATGTGTGCGCGAACCGGTTGGTGGAAAAGCATGAAGCAGAATTTGCTCCTTCCTTGAGAGGCCACGTTTCCCAGCCAGCAGATTTTGATCCCTTTTTTCGAAGCGCTAGTGGAATTAGCATGCAGAAGCGAGCACTGAAAGGTGCTCCGGCCCTTAACTCAATCTCTCTCTCTTTCTCCCCCCTCCTCCTCCTCCTCCTCCTCCTCCTCCTCCTCAGGTAAAAGTAATGGATTGTAGCTGGCTCTGGCCTCAGTCTTGTCGCGTCACGCCTGCTAGCCAGCGCGCTAGCCGGCCAGGCAGGAGGGCAGAGCTGTAGGCTCTGTTATTTAGCATCCATTCCTCCACAGTCACACTCGCTAACTCTGAGGCCAGCTGTCCGAGCACACCAGGCCTCCAGGATGGCGGCGCCGCCTTAACTGAGAGGTGACGCCCCCCTCCACGTTCTTTAACAGATTGCCACCTCGGGCGAGCGTGTCTGAATACCAATGAATAAAAAAAAAATAAATAAATAAATAATTAATAAAAAAAGGCTTTGCCGCAGCAATGAACAGGTAGAATGAAGTAAAGTAAAAGACATGTAAATTATAAGAATGGAAGCACATCTAGTTAAACTTTTTTTTTCTCTTGCTAAGCAATGGATCACATGAGGCTTCAGGTATTATCTCCACTATTGATTATTCTGTCAAATGCTAAGTCCACAAAATACCTCCCCTAAGTTCCTATATCTCAAACTTGCTTGTTTTATCCGATGAAGCCCAACCTATGAAAACATAAAAAAGTGGTAAATCATCACATCTGAGCTGTTCAAACCTGAGTGTATTCTTTTTTTTTTTTTTGGGTGCACACCACATTTGCTGTTAGAGTTAATATCCTCGGTGTCTTTTCCAGCAATAATCTCCAGTAAGCCTACCATACGGTTGCGTTGTGGAATCAAACAGAAGACAGGTATTAATAGAGTCCAAAACTAAAATAGCGAGAAAACGCGAGTGAATATTAGACTCAAAACGAGATCGGTTGCTCTGTATGTCATGTGCCAACAGTGTAACCGTAACAGCTATGTCAAGTACATCTAACAGTTTATTGTTTGTCTGCGAGTGGGTAATCTAAAAAAAAAAATCACTTTACTAACAAGGATAAGCATCGACTTAAAAATAAACATCAACATGCACTTTTGGACACATGCGGCGCAGAGGCTGTGTAATCTGTCCTGACAGTCACTCAGGCCTCACGCTGAAAAGGTCTCCCACTGTTGATGGATATGTAAATGTCCAAGTAAGTAGATGTGCTGCTGGAATGTGCAAGTCGGAGGGAATGTCGATGCGCAATCAGCGCAGGAGACCCTCACTGAACTGACAGCTGTCTGTGAGCGCTGGCGGGGAAAAGCCTGAGCCACCGCGCTTAATGAATGCGCGGCGCCATCGGCTCGGGATCCTCTACCAAAACTGACGAGCCTCGCGCGCCCAACATGAGCTGTGCTGTCACATTTGTAATGGTGTGAGGAAAAAAAAAACACAATAGAAAAAAGAAAAAAAAAAAAGTTCAGCGAGTAACTTAAGCTTAATCACAATTACAAATGCGGCAAGTGGTGAGTCATAGCAGCGCAAATGAGCAGCAGTGTCTGCTGTAATAGATAAATAAATAATTAAATAAATGCTCAGCACTTACTGCGTGTGACTTCTCAAACACAACTGTTCCAAAGTGGAGTAATCATCTGTGTATCATTTAAGAAGAAGAAAAAAAAAATAACTAATAGATGTAATATCTCCAGAGGAATAAATTCGTTAAAAAAGAAAGAGCACGCGTCTAAAGAAGAGCAGACTCATGCTGGAATTTAACAAGAGGGATGGGATATTATTTACTGTGCATCAGTTCACTGTCAAATACAACTGACTGGAATGGCAATTCCAATTAAAGCACGGGCCCCCCGTAGTGTGAGACAGTGGTTTAATTTTTCTTCCCCACAAAGCAATAATCTCGTAAGGCCTGTAAAATGAGATCGACTCATAACAGCTGTAAAAAAAAAAAAAAATAAGAGATGTATTTCAAAGTAGCGTTGCATTCAAGTGCTCCTCAGACGGTCTCATTTTCTGAGTTTGGAAATAGAATGTGGAAAGAACGTGGACGCTGCGATCAAGGTTCTGGTGCTCAAAGCGTTTTAGTGACACTGTGATGGCTGCTCAGTACGAAAGAAGCTATGACACAATTAAATCCAAACAAGTGTTAATCATCAGATGGTCGTCAGGAGCTTGGGAGAGATGAACAAACAGATTACACGGGACATTTTTCAAGTTTGGGGGGGGGGTCACTCGACAGGTTGTGTGACAAAATTTTATCTGAAAGGAATCTGAATATGTGTCACATGTTGCGCAATTTGTGTCCCTCAATATTTAGTTTTGTATCAAGAGCGGATTTGGATGAGTGAACACAACTCCCGAGTTCAAATGCATTGTTTAACCAAAACAGTTCAATTAAAAAGGTGCGATTCTCTTGTGAAACGCAACCAAAATAGACACAAGGAGGGGTGAATCTGAAATCTGACGACTGAAACTCAATCAGGCTCCGGTTCCATTGCTCATTAACTGTAACAGCTGCCGGTTGTTTATTCCGTGCCTTCCGAGATCGACTCTCTGCTCACACAGACACATGATTTCACTATTTAAAAAGCCGGCTCCACGACCATTCAATCCGCCGTCTGCCGAGCTGCGCTCAAAGTTGGGATGAATACATTCATCATGCAGATACTTCACTTTTGCCACACGTGTCTGAAATCACAAACTATTATTATTATCGTCTATTTCTGTAAAATCGAAAAACAACTCTTTCCCTTTTAATAAAACACCACAGATTCATCCCATTCTGCCGAATTCAACTTCGGTGAAGCGAAGTGAAACGGAGGAAGCTCGTCGCAGCTCACTTAAGGTGGCAAACAAAAGCGCAGTCCATTAGAAGCAGCATGCAGGGACACATTAACAAATACAATCATGTTGAGCGGCACATGTATTTTTCATTTCTCCTGCCACTGCTTCATAAGGCCACAGTCACGCAGCTGCAATCATGTTGCAAGACAAAATGAATTCAAAGAGCTCGCTGTGTGTATCTGCCTTCCACGCTGCCTCCACTCCTGCTCCACCTCCTCGCTGGCGCGGAATTAAACCGCGGCGCGCAGTAATGGCAAAAGTGAGAACCGTCCCCATTAAATGTGATAATAAGCTGTGTGATAAAAAACCGCGGCCCCAAAAATTGCAGAGCATGTGTCGTTTAGCGTGATGTATTCAGTTCGGGTGGAGCGGTTTGTCTTTGCGAGCTCTTTTTAATGGGTTTTCGGGGCCTGGACGATCCGGACGGGAAGGCGAATGTGCATTAGGACGGACAGTGTGAGCTCTAAACGGGGACATTAGTGGGTTTAGATGTTTCCTGTGCGATGCTGGCGAGAGAAGAACAAAACGCATTATCTCGCGAACAACAGGAAGTGAGTTCCGCGCGCGCAGAAAGCCGGCGTCTCCAACCCCACATCTTCAGCGCGGCTCCGCTGGTTCGCGAGAGGAGCGGTGGCTGAGAGGAGAGGAGGGAGGAGGTTTATGTAACCTTTGGCAAACGGAGGCAGATGAGGAGGAGGAGGGGGGTTAAAAAGTAAAATCATGATGCCTACATGGTGTGACACTCTCCATCTGGAACTCAGTGTTGCAGCTTAAACTTTTCCATCGACCAAAATCTGTCACAGTGTCCTTTTTTTTTTCCTTTTTTTTTTCTTCTTAAATTGCCCGATACGCAGGCAGCAATGACAGTCATCTCAGAATGTCATCTGAGCGAACAATTAACAGAGCAGCAAAAATGTGAGGTCAGATATAATTAACATATGTGCAGCTCAGCTATAATTGCTCAAGTCTAAAGCAAGTAATTAAATCATTCAAAGTGAGCCATGCAAACAATGACGGGATTTTTTTTTTTTTTTTTTTTTTTCCCTGCGAGAAGGAGGGGGCACCGAGGAGCTGGTGCGCTTTGCTCCTCTCCGTCACACCACCCCTGGGATCGTCACTGCATATTCACCACACAGACGTACACATAATGAAGAGGCGGTGGATGCAGAAATAGCCGACGCTGAGGGGACGCCGCGGAGGAGAAATGGCGTCGCCTCCCGAGAGGCGGCGGAGAGTCGTCGTCTCTTCTTCTTATTCTCGGAAGCTCAAAGAAGTTGAGTCACATGCGTGAGGTGCGCCCCTAATTGATGGCGCAGAGATCCGCTCATTATGATACATGCACGGGGCCGGCCTGTCAGACAGAAGGAGGTGGAAGGGAGCGGCATTAGGCGGGTGGCAGGAGCATTATCAGTCTATATTTCACAGGTGTCAGCGGGGACTTGTCCCCGTTTTGTCCTCTGGGTGTCATTTGTTAAATGAAGGAATGAAAGGGATGTTTAAGGCAGAAACACGGGGCCTGCTCGGACAAGGGATTATGCGTTTGTTACAGGAAGAAAAATTGCATCCCGGCGTCAGATAAAAAAATCAAGGCTCCGGGGAATTTAGTTAATGCGTCGTCCTAACAGCTATTCAAAGTCACACGCGGCGTTTTTTGCGGGCCGACGGCTCGGGCGTGACGCTTCAAACTTTAGACTACATTAAATTCGTTTTCACCGGGAAACGCCGCAGATTTGCTTTGCTTTCGCGCCGAGGTCAGCGTCTGACACGAATCCGTGCGGTTGAGCAGTTGCAAACCGTTTGACACTTCCGACCTTTGAGGGGAAGGAGAGAATGAGTCCGGAATCTACCATCTGAGCTGCTTGGATGAAGGGCTAAATGAAACGACTAAATGGAGTTTTGGACCAGATTTGATGTGACTGCAGTATATTTAAGGTCTCATTACATTTATGCACAAATCGATCTCTTACCACTGCTATGTCCTCTTCATATTTCTTTTTTTTTTGCATTGTTTTTGGGCATTTATTAAGTGACCCGTGAATACGCAGCACCACGCTTCCATTAATACTCGCTTCATAAATTCAGCTGCATTATTTTCCTTCTCACTTCGTGACTAAGCAGGATATAAACTACACGATGCACATTCCCATTCATAAATCTGGGGAACTGGGAGTCTCCAGCCAACCAGACTTGTTTGTCTTCAGACTGGAGAGGAAACACAGACACGAGCAGAGTGTACGGTCTCCTCTCAGCGAGGGAGGAGTCCTTCCCGAGGATTTATTTCTGTCAAATGAAGAAAGGCGGCGGCGACTTTTGACACTATGTTCCCAGCAGACCACGGATGAGGTCAAAAGCAGTACATCATCTTTTCTCTCTTTTTTATTTATTTATTTTTTTCCCTGCGATTGGTAAAACTCAGCTGCAGTGTGCCTGGTTACAACGTGTCTTCTTTTAATCACAAACCAATATGCTTTCAACCTGTCTGACCCGAGGACCGAGGCCTTCCCGAGCACATTCAAAACACTTTGCGTTCGCTCTCTGTTCCTGACATTTAAAACCATATGAAAATGAAAATGGATACCAATTAGAGCCACGGGAAGCACAAGGCCTTCTTGGTCCTCTTAGTAACTAGCCGGTTTAGACATTTCCCCCCAAGAAATGCCTTGAAAATTGACCTTCTCATTCCGCGGGCTGTGATAAAAGCAGCCTTGAGTGGCCTCAGATCAAGGTGTTTTAATAGTCGTCCGTGAAGATGAAAATATGAGAGTAAAAACAAAGGGGGGAGAAAAAAAAACGCATAGAGCTGCGGCGGTAGTGCCTCGAATACAATGTCTTCGCACTCTCAATAAAGAAACATGACATTAACCACCGCGTATTAATGTAAATCACAGGAGTGGGAGACAGTAATAGCCACTTTATGACAGGTGGTTATTATTGAGAGGACTGACAGTGGACCGAACAAAGTCTAAAAAATATGTGAAATCATGTGAGTACATCGCGGAGTTACTTAAACACACCAGTGCTGTAACAGGCTAATGTGAAGGGAGGCTGGAGGAAAAAAAAAAGAAAAAAAAAAGAAAATGATGCTATATTTAAACTTCAGTGCGCTGAGGCATGGATGTCGGTTGGATCACCTGTTGAAGAGCATTCATTTCAGCAGGGGAACAAAGGTCAGCATCCTTGCTGGAGGTTTGATTGGCAGGCGGGGGAGCTTGATGCCCACAGCAGCGGCCCAGCGGAGCAGCCAACGGTGGCGTGTGGCTTGGCTGGGCCACATCTCTGACTCAATGCTGACTAACTGAGTGTGTCTGCTGACAGTGTGTCTGACTGATAGGATCACCCCGGGAGGCTCTTCCAGGGCCTTTACAAAGTGTCTCTGATAGGCCAGGCCCGTAGCACTGCCGCGAGGGCCCGCCGACAAATTAAATTTAAGCCCCGCTAATGCATAGCGTAATCATAGAGTGAGGTGGTGATAAATTTTTCAGCGGGGTTACCGTGGGCGCAGCGGAGGAAGAGCCCGGCGCAGAATGCGAGATGGCGAAGAGAGGAGAGGCGACGGAAGCGGGAGGAAGGGGGGTGGGGGTGGGGGGGGGAAATAGCCGAGCGTGACCCCGGCTACTGCGCTGAAAAATCCTCCGCTCAGAAGCCAAGCACTCGTATGAAAGAACAACAATAACACACCATTATGAGCTGTAACATTTTGCGACGACCCGCGTTTCCAGGGGGAAATTTGAAAGAAAAGCAATTTCACATTAAACTATCTGACACAATGCAGGTCTGTGGGGTGGGGGGGTGGGGGGAGATAGTGAGGGCCGGTGCGTGTGAATGGTTGGAGGAGTGGTGGCGGCGGGGGGGTGTTCAGGAGCTTCCTAACAGCCATTGGCCAACTGGAGCGAGACACACACACGCACACACACACACACACACACATCCCCTTCCGCCGAGTTAAAAGGGATGGAGTGGATGAAATTTCAAAGCCTCCCCTGCAGACACACACTCTGCTTTGCACACATCAGCACTGAGATGTTCAAATATTCGACTCGGTCGTCGCGGCCTGGTTTCCTCTCCTGTACGCCGGTATCAGACATGGTTCTGCTGTGATTAATGAGAAAACCAAACCCAAGGAAAACGGCTCTACGGGCGTACAGTATACGCGCGCACAAGAACACACCTTCATATCTAAATGTCCTCCTTTTTTTTTTTCTTTTTTCCGTCCACGATGTTAAAAACTGTCCTTAATTAAAAACGGTGTCTCCGAGTCGTATATTTCCCATGATTACTTGCTGCGGGCAGTACAAGAAAGTGAAAGTCACGGCGAGATAAGAGGGGAAGCAGCAGACGTTCACCTATTAAACTCCATTCACTTATTATGACCAACAATGCCGTTCTCATTAACTGGCACATTCACGGCGTTATAAGGCGCATTCCAGAAGCGCAACACAAAGAGTAACTCAGCTGCCCTTGTACAGACAATACAGAGCCCTCCGAGCCGCAGTATGTTCAGCTCTCCCTCCTCCGCTTTTATTTCCCTGACTTGACAGTTTTGATTTGACCACTCGCCTCCTTTTCTTCACGAGCGCCTCTCGCGCCGAGCACCTGCGCGGCCGCCGCAAATCCGTCAAGCTCGTATTCCAACACACGAGATCAAGTGATAATTCTGAGATCTGCTTTTTTTTTTTTGTTGTTATTTTTCTTTGTTTCTTTGCTTTTTTTTTTTACGACGGCAACATCTTTGTTGCTAAGCAGTCGTTGCTGTGGTGATTTTGCACAGCACTTCCTAGAGATCACAAGTCAGTCAAAGAGTGCGGCCGGTGAGGTGACGTCTTCCTCTGTGGATCGGATGAAAGAGAACTTTGGCGCACCGTCTTCGTGTACCTTGAAGGCTGCACACACACGATTTTTCCAGTTTTTCTAGTCTATTTGCGCTTCTTGTTCATCAAAGGGCCGCTCAGCACCGGTAAAAGCCCTCATGACGTTCTTCGGATTATGTCTTTTTACGGCGTAACGCACAGTGTCATCACTCGCGAGATGGATGCGAGGAAGTTGCTGGACCTGCTGACACATCTTGAGGGCTCCTTTCCATTTCTTCCTGACCGGATATCAGTAACATCGGCGAGTGTCGGGTTCACCTATTGACTGGTCCACCACCGCCCACCCCCCCGGTTCTCTACTGTTATATGTGCTCAGATGCACCTCCAGAATCACTGTCAGCCACTCTGAGTAATTACAGCGATTAATGCACAGACGGAGCTCGCCTCTGGCTCTGGACACTCTATCAAGACGCGCGTGGTAATGGATGAACGTACATTCTTAATAGAGAATCCATCGCGTTTAAACATTAAGAAGAAAAAAAAATAACGTATACCTTTTTGATTAAGACTGACTTTAACCGCAGTCCTCTTGGGGGAGATCGTTTACCAGCCTAGATACAAGAGAGAAAGCGGTCAGGTTCTTTCGCCCTTGTCGTCGCGCTCGTGCTGACCTCTAAAAATGGACAACAAAGATCATATCGTGAAACCAATACTAGCGCCAACGGCCTTTGCACAAATTGATTTACCCACCCAGAACTCACTCCCATCTCAATGAGGTGGCAGGATGCTCACAGCATATATCACTGTCACGCAAGCACCCTCTAGTGAAATGTGATTTTTATCTTTATGAGCTTTTTCTCTCCTTTTCGGTACAGCATGTAGCAGCTTGCGATAAGTGATGAGAAATAAAGGGTTGGCATATTACGCTAATACAGGTGCTCTCCGCGCATATGGGTGCTATCACACAGGGAGAATGACACTGCTGTGGTCCTGTGCGTTTGAAAGCGGCTTGTGAGGCGGCGGGGGGTCCGTGGTATATGGCTCATAGATCACTAACGTGTGGGTGAGTGTTGTCACCAGCCAGCGCCTGCCTGCGAAGCACAACATAGTTTATGGCACACAACCGCTAGACGTAAGCATGAATCGTGGCCCAGGCAACAATGAGGAAAAGCGCACTAAAAATAGATAATAAGCTTTTTTTTTTTTTTTTTTTTGCGCTCGCCTGAGAAACAATGGCTCCTTTTGATTTTTCATGTGTTCAAACTGCGGCACAAAGGATAAAGGAAGCGGTGTATAATGTCTGACTGGGCCTGTAGTAAAAGATCGGGATAAATACAGCTGAGAGGCCCACGCTAACCTGAAAGGCACCCCCAGTGAAAGCTGGAAAGACACGATAAATGTTGCACTTTCAAGTGTGTTAAATGCACTAAGATAGTCTGGGCTTTCTCTCTTTCTAACTGACAACCTCTGTTACACAGTTAATTACAGCCAACTGCAACACAGCGCAGTGTCAATTATCATGTGCTTTAGTTCTCTCCCAATGGATATTTTTACTGCCTGGGTTTCACTGCTAAAGTTTCTACCTTCTTTTATTGCTATTCTGCCCAGGTCTCTAGGCTGAATTACATTCGCCAGACAGAGCTGTAAAAACAGAAGGGATTTAAGGATTCAGATTGGTGGAGGGTAACCTAATCTTCCGTAATTGGGGGAATGGTTCTCATTTATATCACCCTACTTTAGAAAGCAAGCTCATCGGCAGGCTGCTATCATCCCAGGCATTTCGCTCCGAAGATTCATTTTCATAAAGGCCGGGATAAGGGAGGTCGGCCGCCACGGCTACGAACACACGTATTAAACCTAATCATCATTAATCAAAGCACTACTTCAACTTAGCAGGTCGTGAAAATCAACATACACAACTGAAACGCTGCACAAAGATCCCTCACGCGAGCGTTTTCGCACCGAGCTGCAGAGCTGCTGGAATGCTGTGAAATAACACATTCTGGGCTGCGTCGTCTGAAAATGGAACTAAAATGGTAATCCTCTGCCAGGCGAAGCGTTCTCGCCTCGCCAGATGCTTAGTTCTGAAATTTGCCTAATTGCCACGCTCAGATCAATCCTTTTTACTCTGCCAAACGAATCTGCCAAAGTGTGTTGTGAGCGTTTTGTTGGCCCAATATGCTTTTTTCTCTTGCAAAGATTTGTGTTATGCGTGACTCCCGGTGAAGGCCTGAGAGACGCTTCCGGTGGTGTCCACACAACTGTATGCATGTCCGCCCCTGCTGACCCCACTGCCTATTAGCCGTGGAGCAGCAGTGAGGACACAGGGCCTATCCATCTCGGCCCTCTCACACACACACACACGCATGCACACACACACACACACACTACACCACATAGTACACCCACTCTTCATATGGCTCGGACACTTGCCGTGGGCGGACGAAATGTGGCCCTTTGATCAAAGGGCAGTGTGTAGGAATGGACATATTGACCTCCACAAACACACACATGCAAATATACATACAACTACACACACACGTGTCCATGCGAACTCGACCCTAAAGGCGCACACAGTTCTGTAGTAACACATTTTATGTATGTATGCAGCTCACAATTATTCACACACACACACACACGTGGGTGCAAATGTTACACGGAAAAAAAAAATCGAATTTGTGCAGCTGCTACACGAGTCATTAAAACAACAGTATCCGCACATCGTGAACGGCATATGCTCTGCATATCTAGGCGAATGAACACAGGGGGAGGAAAGAAACATCCAGTCCCCCTCTCCCATCCGCACGGACGACACACCACCGCGAGGAGAGGCGGCGGAATCTAAAAAGTCCTGCGTTCAAAATAATACATTCAAAGCAATGTCAGAGAGGAAGGACAGAGGAGGAGAGGCTCATCTGTGTAAATATGGAAAGTGAGGAATGAGTCAGAAGTTTAGTCAGCAGGGAAAACCTTGGTTCCAGCTGTCTGATGAGCCACTCTATGCTTGTCAACAACATCCCCTATCATTCTCGCACAACTATCTACTCACAAAAAACCAAGACCCGCCCCCTACATCCTTTCGGCAATTCCACCATCCTCCAAGAGAAACACCTCCGAAAGCAGAACGGGTTGCTCTCAGCAGTGGCGGCAGCAGCAGCGGCAGCAATTTCTGTCCCTCCTTGCCTCTTTTTCCCCTCCCCTCTTCCCCTTTTCTCTCCTCTCTCTATTTCCGTGCACGCTCTCTCATTCCTTTTGGTCTACACTTCTTTTTCTCCCTTCCCGCGCTGCTGCCGCCGCCGCCGCTGCTGCGTTTGGCGCGTCGGATGAAACACAAAAGAGGCAAAGAATACAAAAAAAGAAAGAAGAGGGGAGCAATAGACAAACCGACGTAGGGGAAGAGGCTGGAGAAGCCGAATTAGCATGAGAATACTCACAGTGTTGTTGCTGAAGGAGCGCGGGGATGGGAGCGCGGCACCGGTCCCTCCGTCAGATACAACCTGCACAAGATTGAAGAGGAGGGAAAAAAAAAAAAAAAAAAGAAAACTAGGCTGTGAGAGCGGCAAAGCGAGAGGGGAGAGGAGGAGGAGAGAAGAGCAGGACAAGGAGGAGGAGGAGGAGAAGAAGATGAGGGAGGAGGAGGAGGAGGGAGCGGAGCATCTAATGCACGCACCAACAGGAGCCCAAATAAAGAAATAAAGGATTCCTCGAGCAATGTGCGTGTGTTTGGGCAGCGATGGTGTGCGCGCCTGTGTGTGTGTGTGTGTGTGTGTCTGTGTGTTGTTATGAAGGGGGTGGGGAGGTAGGCTGTCTTTGGGAAATATAAAAACACACACACGCTCACATGCGGGGTTGCACTTGGACGCACAATCACATCTGACAGGTCTGATGTGCGGTCCACCTACCTCCTTATCGCTACCTCACTCTACCACAGCACTCTCTCTCTCTCTCACACACACACACACGCACGCACACACACACAAACAAACACACACTATCCCTCACTTACTCACTTACTCACTCCCTCTCTCTGTTGCTCACACTGATGCCAGAGATTCAGTCGCTAGAGGGGAGCTATCGCCCTCATTGCTGTATGTTGCTGAAAGAGGGGAGGGCACCTTCGGATCTCCCGCCTGCCCACGCCACCCGGCACAACACCACCCCCACCCCCCCCCCACCCCCCCCACCCCCCCACCCCCCAACACCGCCCACCCCCTCCTCCAATACAGAGAAAGAGAATGCTTCAATTGAATGAAAGCAATCCCAGTGGCATTGAGGCAATTATAGAGGCTGCTGGCACTGTTTTCTGCTTTTTTCGTCCTCCGCTCCTCTTTCTCGTTCCCTCCATCCTCTCTTGGGCAGGTGGAGGGTCTGTTTTCTCTCTCTTTCAGTTTCGCCGTGCTCCAGACATATGCCACTATTAATGTGGCTTCTGTCGCTTCAGCTGTTTTGGTCAGATCGCCTACGTCTTTGCGTCGACGTCCTCAGACCAGGTACAGTTTGCCTCTTTTCGTTTTCTCAGCCTTGAGAAGCCCCACGAATCCCAGAGTTTCAACAGAACCACCGAGAGATACCGAGAGGTAAAATATACGACCCTTCCTGATCTTATCGGGTTTTGCGAGGCTGGCGGGGGCACGGCTTAGCACGGCACAGTGCAAAAACTTCTCAGGTGGAACTTCAATAACTGTCTCTGCGTTCGGTCTTCCTTCTTCTATCGCGCCATCAAAAAAGCTGTAAGTCAAACACCTTGGCCTCTAATCAGGTAGCCCTCCCTCCTTCCCCTCCACCCCCGCGCATTGCATCCCTCCAGCCACTACTGCACTTTATCTCCCCTCAATTAACATCTTCTGAGCGAGCCTCTATTATCTTAACCACACAGAGCAGAGAGGTCCTCCGAGGAGACTCCGTGGAGGACGGCTGAGCTGCGGACAGAGGGCTCCCAGCCCTGCTGCTACCGCTTCAATTCGCAGGCCTAATTAAAGCCCGAGTCAGACATGACAAACGGCGAGCGGAGGTGCAACAGAAACAAACACAGACAGAAGCGTTGCCTGCGCGGGTGCATGTAGCCCGGAGGATTCTCTTTGTGAGGATTATCTGCCAGAAAACAGGCACGTTCACGTCAACGTCATGACAACATCATCTAAATCGCTTCTGACAGTTTGCTCCCTTAGATTGTGTTTATTTTCTACCTTCTGTATAGGCATCACCGCAGTATCACAGCATCCACTATAAATCATTCCCCATACAAAGCAGAGGCACAGAGAGACAATCGCCAGCTTGCTAAAGCTCAAGGATTTCTATAAAATATTTAAGCGATACAGCTGGTTGACGTCATGCTCATATATGACTAATTTCCGTTTAGTATACCACCCCCTCTGCCCATTTCGCCTGTTCGGTTGCCCTCACCAACTTCAATTTCACCCTATGAAGCCATCAAACCACCCATTAAGCCATCAAGCTGCCCTCTTTGTCCTTGCTCCCGTCTGACAACAAACACCGAGAGCCAGCGCTGCGCCCTCCCGCACTCTCGCCACCACGCGAGTCCGGCTATTTGGCCGGCCCCGCCGCCGCCGACTTTGGCCCAGGCCAGACTATTAAGAGTATTCTATTACTGTTAGGTTAACCTGTCACGCTTGGATGTGGCTCTCTTTATTGTCTGGCTGCTGTGAAAGGGCAGGGGATAAAACTCAATCAGCAGGACAAACGACCACACATGCCGCCATTCATCAGGACCTGGGAGTTCCCCCTCGTGGACGCCGGTCACCGCAACCTCACTGCCTCGCCCGCAGGGGTAGCCTCCTTAAAATGTGAGCTCCCGGGAGATAATCTCGGCGGCGGAGGATGGGCCGAGCGGAGTCTTTGTTCACATAAGATTTCCCTCCTTAATCATGAGCCTGAGAATAGCAGTTCTATCAGGGATAAAGGAGCTAATGTATTGACTAAGATCAGGTAGCGCAGCAGACGACGTGGCGGAGTGATTAAGAGAGTAGACTAGTGATCAGCGGATGACAGGGGTCAATCCCCTGTTGGGCAATTGGGTAGTGGCCTTGGGCTAGGTACTTAGCCCCAACACAGCAGCTAGACACTCAACTGTGAGAGTGGATAAAATGTCAAATTCGACTTCACCCTTTGCCAAGGTTCAAAGCAAGAAGATGACAGTGAACGCTTTGGTTATTAAAAAATTCATATCGTAATGAAACAGCCGTGTTCCATCTCCACACATCCCCCTCCAGCAAACACGGCGCTCCTTTTTTCATGGGATCCATCAAGGGAGGGCCACAATTAAGTGACTAATTTGATTAGGAGATAATGTGAGTCCCACTTAATGGAAAGGACAGACTTCACAACACAGGCAGATTAGTTTGGTTGATGCCTGCTTATTAATTAAGACAGCCCTCCGTGCCCATATTAAGTCAAATGCACAGATGCAGCTTTAATGGGTCACACCTAAGAGAAATGGAAAGTTGTGCAAAATAAGAAACTGGTAGAGCTCGCTGATGAAAATGGAAAATTACCATGAAATGCTTTAATTAAACCTGTAATACCTTCATTTTTTTTTTTTTTAAAAAAAGAAAGTTTGTGTATACACTTGCATTAATTACCCATTCATAATGCAATAGGTAGCTGAGCTTGTTGTTAAAATACGCCTAAGTACTTCTCATCTAGCATTGCACTGCGCTGTGTCGGTGTTTCCACTGTGTGTCATTGCACACCATAGCAACAGCAAGTCATTATACATGTTCAAATTACCTCCCTAGCTGTCATTCAGTTTTTGTCTCTGTTTCTGCATAAGCCCTTCAGACGAACTCCTGCTTTTCATTTACGATATGATCTGCATGCCGAACCGCAGCTACAACTTGAGCTCTATCCCTTAGAAGATTCGATATAAACATACAATGAATTATTTATTAGTAATCTAATTTAATCTTTGAGCAAAAGGCAAATAAATGGAGCCGACGTTTTCTTAAAAATGATGATTCCATCTGAATTCTTGTCTCGACTGAGAAGCTTTAAAGCAGGACACATGGAGACGACAGGGTTCCTGTGTGAACGCGTCTGTCCCAAAGTCATTTCCTTTCATCCCGCGTCATGTGATATCTCTTTTTTGAAGTCCAACAGATTTTGTTTGTAGCTCATGTCTCGCGCGCCTCCACGGTCGCACACTACACAACGACAATCACCCCGATGGATTTCCAGAGTGTCGATTTCTGAGTCTCTGCAGGAAAAAGGAAAAACTACGACGGAAAAGCATGAGAGATTACTATATTTGCGGCAGTCCTTGAGTTTGTGCTCGGTGTCTGGCTGGCGTGTTCAGACGCTGCAGTGCTCTGTCATTCCGGGCACAGCACACTCCCAAGCGCTCTATTTACGGTGGCCGAATCCCCGCTGCGTGGAGCAGGAAGGGTATAATCTCCCAGCGGTATTCTGGGTGGTGAATCTGCCGGCGTTGCCTGTGCATACCAATGGCAACCTCACCTCTGTGTAAGGAGTTATAATGTATAAAGAAAGGGGAGAGTCGCGCGCGGGAGAATGATATACGTCAAGATGTTGAAGGGGGAATGGTGGTGTCTGGTAACCCCCAGCGGAGAAATACATTCATTCCCATCAACACTACTGGTGCGAGTGTTACCACTTCGCTGGCTGCTACTTGTCTCACCTGCCTATGTGCAGTCACACTGCGTTGAATTCAATCGAGCAGCCATGTAAAACAGCCACATGTACCAAGTGTTTATTCACGCCGCCACCTGCAGACACGCGGCTCATCCTGAAGGTTGTGATCGTCTAGGTACACAAAAATTTGATGGGATTTTATTTGACAAGTGGAACGTTCTGCAAGCCTAGAGGTTATCGATGATGCGGGTTAAACCACCGTGGCAATTATTGTCTTTAGATTACATGGGCAAAAAAAAGAACAACTCCCCTAGAGAATATACACAGCTCTGAAACTAAAGGAGGAGCACACAAAACACACCTACACATATACATGCATCGTACGATGAAGCCCCAGAGTGCGGAAGCTTAATGAAGCCACACGAGGGCTAGTGTCTGCAAAGTGAGGTGTCAGGTGACTTCCCTCTCGGCTATATGTGCGTCTCATTGGTATGTGCGGCGTGATGAGGTCTCGACTCTTTTCTGATTATGATGTCTGCCGAGAGCCGGGCTAACCCAGGGTGAAAGCCCAACCGACAAGGCTGAGGTAGAGGGAAGATTCTCGGAGCCTCTGTTCTCTCACCGGGGGATCCCCCACATCATTTAGCGCCTCATGCAGATCGCTGCTAGTGGCAACACAGCCCTCTGGGCTCGGGGAATTAATGTACCAAGCAATGGCAGAAGTGATTTATTAAAATAACACAGCCTGATGAGAGAGGGGCCAGGGCTGCTCTTCCTCAGCTCATCCCCTCACGCAACAGAGGGAGGAAATGGAATCCTATAGATGCTACAGCGGAGGAGAGACCGAGAGCAAGTGGACAGCCACTACACAAATTGTGCAACAGTCCTCGCTGTCATTGCTTATTTATTTACCCTCTTTCCATTTGAGGCAGGCCTTGTATTAAATTGATCCCTCCTGCCGCGTTTTGCCTTGTTGAACAAGCGCAAAGCCCCGTTAAGTGTCTGTGAAAGGCTGGTGATTGTGTTTGCGGTGCCCCGGGTGTGCAGCGGCCGTCCGCTCCCCTCTATCTCCCCCGGACAGACGGGATTAGAGGCTGAGAGAGGGGCTGAATGACCCTCTGGGGAGGACGGGGGGGGGGGGGAGAAGAGACAGGCAGGCAGCGAGCAGCTCGGTTTGGAGCGCACACGCAAATGCGCGGCGAGAAACAGCACACACATTCTCTCGGTCGCACACGCACAAGTCTTTGAGCTGCGCGTGCCCCCAGAAAGACGCACGGCCATTCAGAGGCAGACGCGCACTTATCCAGGAGCTCGCACATTAGCTTCCGCACAGGCGGGGAGCTTCTGAATGTATCCTCTCACCGCTGGCGATAGAAAAACATCTGCTGTGTTGTTAAACATCTGCTGTTTAATAGTTCATATCGAGGCTCTGATACTTTTAATTTTCCTTGCTTTTCTCAATCAGCTTAACAAGATTCGAGCAAATTCCCGGTGATCTCGTTCACGAGCGGTGCCGTGGAGTAACTGCAGCGAGATCCTGAGCATCGGGGCTATTTGCAGACCGAATGAGAGGAGCTGATACGGTTCCCGACTAGAAACGCTGATGGTATCGACGGGGAGACGCGAAGATTCACATGGGAAGTCTCATGTTTACATACATTTACATGTTAGACATTTAGCTGACACACTCATGTGGGGTGGCTTATTACAATAGTGGAGTAATTGGAACTGATTAATTTACACTTGATAGAGCTGAATAAAAATTTAAAACACTGGTTTTTTGTAAGAGATTTTTTTTTTCTGCTGTTTTTTAACAGAGATTTTGTTCAAATCTGGTAAGTAAATTAGTTTGTGATTTGAAGTGTCCTTCCTTGAGAAAAAAAAATAAAAGATGGCCGTTCAGGAAAAGAACTGTGCTCTACATCTCAGATTCCTGAGAAGCTGCAGCACATTTTTCCCTGGCTGCTCCATCTGATCTGATCCACAGAGCCCCCTGGGGGGGATGTTACTGTACGGCTCCCCCGTCAAAGCAATGGAGCAGCACTCATTCACATCAAGGAGCACACTTTGAATCCATTCAGATCAGATGATTACGATGCCGGGCACCCTCCTCGGCGGGGCAGATAAGTGGAGAGGCTCCGTTCGACATTTACATCTCATACACCTCATCAAACACGGGGTCTTTGTAGTCATGTGTTACATTTGAATAAAGCAAAGTTAGAATTTTTAAGCAGCGTGGAAATTCATCAAACCGTCCGTCCGGCGAGGCCCTTGTCTCTCCTAGCAAATAACTCTTGGTTACCTTATTCAAACTGAAAGTGGCAGGGCTCAAATCAAATCACGTCAAATCAAATTGTGCTTGGATGAAAAAGTGAGGAGTGGGAGAGGGAAGGAAAGGGGCTTGAAAACAGACGCATTTTCAAGTTCAAGCTCTTTCTACCATTTAACAGCTCCGAGCGGCAATTTACTAAATAATACAGATGAATTCGCCACGAAGCTAGCTTGAAAGCGGCAACAGTTTTATTAGAGACAAAGTCAAGTGCAGGGAAAGGTGGAAAGTCGGTGCGGAGAATACCAAGATCAGCGAGAGCTTTGGAGAGAGTTTTATACATATAACGCTCGATACTGTGACCTTTCACTGTATAATTGTGTCACTTGATGTCTGATGCAAGGAATATATGTTGGGGAAAATGTGTTTATCCTAAGATCTGAACGGGGGGACGAACAGAACAAAGCCTGGGGACCGATAGAAATGATGCTGTTGATGCCGTTCAGTGCCATAGCAGTGCAATTGTCGCAGAAAAGAGCTGAATGGAGACAAAGGCAGACTGGGAGGCTAGACTAAGAGACACAGAGTGAGAAGCAACCTCGATTTTTGCCGCGTTCTTCTGCCTTCAGCTTGAACTTTCATGGCAAAGATGAAATAAAATAACAATGGGTTGCCATAGCAATAACAGTGGAGCACATAACTAAGTAGTATGAGAGATGGGGAGCATCTGAGGGGTGCGTGCGTTTGTGTGTGTGTGTGTGTGAGTGTGCGTGCGTGTGCGTCGTAGTGATGCTGAGGAGGGGGGGGTCCAGCTTTTATCTGTCAGACGCAATCCTCCATCATCAAAGCTCTTCTCCACTTTCAGGGCCAAGACTGAGAGACGCCAGCGGATCATTAGTCTCCAGTGAAGAAGACAGCCATTTATCCAAGTGTTCTTTTTTTTTCTCCACAAAACTTGAGAGGAGTGAAGGAAGGTTTGTGTGGGTATGAAGGAGTGGAAAAAAAAAGGACAGAAAGAGGGAGTAATCTTTTTTTTTTTTTTTTTTTTTTCTTCAGCGAGTCAATTTCTCTGGGCACTAACCTAGCTCCCTTTGGGCTACCTGCGCAGGTATCAAGCCTGGGGTCTGACGGATTCCTCTCTCTGTGAAGCACTAGCCCTTTGCCGCACATCAATACGCTGAACTTTTTCCTGCAGAGTACCTGAGCTCTCCTGCATGACCCGCTCCCCCTTTATCTATTCTGTTTAAAGATACCGGTTGCAGGAGAAGGAGCTTGATTACCTCCTGGGACATCCCCGCTCCTCTTTAAGTTGCCAAGTGAGAAAGTCTTCAGAAGTTTGTTGACAGATCTCTGCTGCGGCGGGAGGGAGCGATGGACATGGTAACCTTGGCTCTCCAAAGGACAAACGGGGAGTTTTGAAAAGATCAAACGGGAAGGATTTTGTTTATGGAGGAGATGGACAGGAACAAGATGGCACAGATGGAACACAGGTACACATGGGAGATACACACACACGCACACGCACACATACACACACACACACATATATATATATATATATATAAACCTATACCTTGCACCGTTCACAGAGCTTTTCAGGACTCCTATGCTACTTATGCAGGTTTGATCAAACCGAAGCCCCATCTCTAGAACGGCTTTCATGTGAAGAGGAATACAAATGAGGGCCTAACAAGTTAAAGAAAATGCACGCAGCCCCGCTGAAGACATTTAAATGTGTTAAACTACCCACTTTTATTCCTTTGCTGTTTTCATAAACGCAGGCACAGTGTGTTGTTCTGCAGTCCAAGAAGGATGCTTGAAAAGACAGGAAGAAGAAAAAAAATAAATAAAAAATACGTTTGTTACAATCTGTGCATACGTGAAAGCCTCTGCGAATGTTTCGACTAAAGCCTAAGAAACGAGTTAAGTAACTGTAAGATAAAAAACCTCAGGCTACTTGGCGTTTATGATGTAATATATAACATCTGTATTATATTTTTCAAAGGCAAAGGGGAAAGCATAAAGCGGCGTTTAGATAAGCAAACGGTAATTCAGCATCCTTCTAATACGGTGTCAAAGCCATGCAATAGATCAGAAAAGTTTAATAAGAGGAGATTGTTGTTTACTGTTAGTGCAGACTGACTGTGAAAGCAGCCCTGAATATTTCAAGAATTACATAAAGAGGCAGTTATACAAGCAAATAGTATCTGGGAGTGGGAGTGCATCTGCAGTTTATTTGGACCAGTCAGTCCTGTGTGAGGACTGCTTTGGCTTTGAGTCCTGCAGGACACCTTCTTTTAATAATCTGTACACAACATGGTTTATGTGAAAGCTATTGTTAATAAAAAAGCATAAAGCAGCCGTTAGGTGAACATTCAGGCAATTCAGCAGCCAGACCGCAGCGAATGTGGACAAGATGATGAATACACCATACATCTAGTCAAGTCTGTATAATGGATCCATGTGTCAGGGTGTGACTTGGAGGTGTTTCCTGAGGAGCGCTGTGTGTTTCCAGGCCTTTATGAAGGCTATGTAAGTGTGTGTGTGTGTGGTTTTTGTGGCTGCCGGGCTCCACAGGTACACAGGCCATCGATCACGCGGCGCGGCCATTATACGCAGGCAGGGGTGGAGGTGGATAATGCTCCCAGCGCCGCCACCGCCGGGGCCTCGACCGCTCGAGGGTCAAGCGTTTGGCTGGCCAGCGGTAATCAAGCCGACAGTGGGCTGCCTGTCTGCGTGACAGATAACGTGGCGAACGCTCATCTTAACACACGAGCGCGAAAACACACCCGCGCGCGCCCAGTCTGCCGGCGCGCTTAAGCAGGAGGCGGCGCAGCACAGTGTTAAGCAGTAAAATGAAACGCAGAGAGTGCTGTTGTGAGCGTAAAACCTGCACTACCTGTTTTGATGATTCAGAATAATTCCATGTTTATAATGAAGTAATATGATAAGTGCAAGTTTGGCTGCTTTGCGTATTTCAATACTTTCTGGAAAGGAGCTCTATATATAGTCTGAAAGCATAATGAGTATCAGATAGCAGGTCAAACTAATTGTTGGTTCTGGTCTCTTCTGGGATTTATTTATAAAGTGTTATCCCGTAAAGCTGCTCCATAAGATACGCCTCCAATAATGCAGCAACCTCATTAACTTTAAACCAGAAAATGAGGCAGAAACAAAGAAGCGCCTTCTACTCCTAATTGTTCGACTGGGTGAAGAGTGAAGATCCAAAACGGGCGAGTTAAATATAAAACTGCTCCTGTGAGCAGCGAGGCTCCAAAGACTCGGAGCAAGGCTCAGCAGTGACAGCTCCACCTGTTCAACATCTCCAACTTCACCGCTCAAAAAAAGACACTGAAGAAGAAAAAAAAAAACGGGGGGCTGCAAAAACTGATGAGAAAGTTTTACATTTAAAAAAGCTTGAAATTTTCATTTGCATCCAGCTGCTATTTGTTTTTATCTGCATCTGCAACTGCCCTCTAAATGATATCTAAAGCCCAATTAAGCAAAAGAATGCAAACGGCGAGTAAGAACAGCAGCAGACTGCGTTTGAAGTTTAATTTAAACCAGGAAGTATTTGCTAAATTTCTAATTTGCTAAAGTGTTCAACACGCATGCGAAGCGCCTACTTAAAGTTAAAACATATGCTATTCGAGCTTCCAAATGGCAGGTGGAAGAGCGAGCGAAAGGAAGCGGCGAGACACAGATGGGGAAGGAGACAGAAAGAGAAGGAGACAGAAATAGAGGAGAGCAGATAAAGAGAGGGGAGAGGATGTGGTGAGGAAGCAGAGCGTAGTAGAGCCGGCCGCTGGGACTGTGAGGAATGAGCTGGCTGTGCTATAGGAGGCCTTAATGAGCATTCTCTCTAAACCCTGGAGAGTCTCTCTACAGCTCTCACCCAATCTCTGCCTTTTCTCACAGCCAGCGAGGTGCAGGCACACAAAACATGTCTGCGTGATGCTGTGTGCGCAGACGAAGGCCGACGTAAAGGAAGGCCCCGCATCCGCACAGTCGCCGCTCGCTGGCAAGTGTGAATTTGCCCAGTTATAATTCAGCGTGGCCTCTGCAGGGCACAGAACGGTTTGAATCCTCTCTCGTAATGAAACAACAACGGCCCTCGTGACACAGTTCTCTCTGCTCCTGCCGACAACACTAATATCTTGCTCTATTTCAATTCCGTTGCATTAAATTGGTACAGTGAAGTCGGCGTGGATCCTAATAAACCAATAAACACCTCGGAACCAAAGGGAGAAGTGTGGCAGCCGCGCTCCGATAATAGCCACTTTATGCATTAGCAAAACACCTGTGGTAATAATGGCTTCCTACTGTAGGCCTGTTTTTTTTTCCCCCTCTCTGCAGACTAATGTGCCCTTGATTCTCTCTTGACTTATCACTCCTCCCAGCTGTAGTTATGGATGAAGGGGCACAGCAGACATACCCTTGTCAGCGTTTGCGAAAGCCTCCGGTTTTTATCCCCACCCCCTCAAAAACAGCCTCTTTATTTTTTCCCCGGGAAGTGGCTGAATGACAAGGTATCCTGAATTATGGCCTGACGCGGGCAGGCCTGAAAAATGGAAAAATGATGAACAACAGGACAAAAATTCAGAGGAAACATGTTGCAGAGGTGACGGGAACAGCTGTAAATCTGGTTCTGGGACAGGGCAGGAGATGAGGAAGGGATGCAATCACGGGAGCGTGTAGGTGTATGCACGCTGTTTATTTTCGGCCTTATTGTGATGCAGGGGCATCTGCAGGAGGATGGAGAGCGGGGAACTTTTATTTAACAAAATGATTAGACCTCTCTGTTGCCTCTCAATTCAAGGCTGCGAGGGCTGCTGCCCCCGAGCCGGCCGGAGCTTGGAAACCATCCAGAGCCTCTGAACGACTCACTCTCATTAACTATTAACCAGTGACTCGGGCCTTAAATCATCTTGGTGGTCCCCAGCCTGCTGACCCTGCTGTGGATGTTGGAGGCGGCGGCGGAGCTGTGTTTCATCAGAGCTGGCCCACCGGACACCCCGCTGATTTAATGGGCTACAATTACACTTCTTCTGACACAATATACTGCAAACATTTATAGATTTCCCTCCCTCTGACTCCACAGCCAGCAGCGCCGCCGATACAATCTTTCCCCCACCAACCTGCCCGACAACCGGAGTGTCGGTATGACTAAATTACACGTTCTGAATTCAGCTCCGCACCGACCTAGCGGCCAGTGCATATGGTTAATCCCGCACTGCCCGAGGCTGTTGCACCACGTATGGAGCACATATGAACATAACATGCAGTAGAGCTCACCGCTATATTTCTAATGCAGCTGTTTATTATTTATATCAAATCCTGCTAGAAGAGGTAGTTTGAAGATAGCAGCTAAAAAAACCCAACGTAATGAGGAACTAGCCGTCATGGCGGAACCATATGGCCGCCCTGCTATTTATGTATAGCTGGTCTGATTAAGTCAGGTCTGGAGGCCCCAGAGTACAGCAGTTAGTTGATGGTGACTGGAATGGGCTACTAGGACGACGACGCCGCGCCCAATCACGCGCAAAAACAAAACAAAAAAAAAAAAAAAAAAACACAACACTCCCCCGAGAACCGTGCCTTGTTTTCGCTCCTTCGTTAAAGAAGACATGCTAATGCGTGTCTAACTATAAGTGGATCACAAAAGGGACAGCGCGTGCAGCTCTGGGTCGTCATCAATCATCCCGCTGATGTTTATTGATTCTGTCCGGACTCATTATGACATCCAGGAGGCGCCCGGCCTCCAACACGTGCCCAAAAAGCTGGTGCTGCCGGGAATCTAGAGATGCCGATCAGACGAACACGTAGCGGGACGTTTTTGGTCAAAAAAACCCAATCAAGCTCTTTTTTTTTTTTTTTTTTTAGCAAGAAATACATGCAAATGAATTGTGGAAGACTTTTTCTCTGTTAATGACACATTGTACAATAGCGGTGTTAACCTCTTATCCTTGAATCAACCCTCAACCCTGACTCACACGCCAGAAACCCCTTGTCCTCTAACTATGCTAATCTTGGCACGCCACAAGCGTTTCTTTGAAGGTCATCTGCAATTAAATGAATGTCTCCTGGGCAAAGTTTGGCTCATCAACAGTATTTCTTGAAGGAGACAGAAGGAGGAAATAATCAACCTAATTATTGCCATTTAGTTTTGGCTCCGTGTTCCTGTTGGATGTTTTTTTTTTTTTTTTTTTTCATGGGGGAGAGGTTCTCAGTTAGGAGCCATTTTTGAATATATCTTAATACGAATAACAAATGTGAGTGTCCTACCATGCCTGCTGTGAGAACGGCCTGTCAGTGCAACACCGGACCTACTTCAATTACTGAAGAAAAAAAAAAAAAAAGCAAAGGTGTGGATGAATAGTTCAGAGGTCAGAGCCAGACTGAGAAAAAATCCCATTAGATGAGGGAAAAAAGAAATCAGAGACAGAAGCTATTAAAAAAATACTCTTGAGCCTGGATGAAAGAGAAGAAAGAGAAAAGGCGACGTAATGAAGCAGTTTTATGTCTTTAGCAGTTTAGTAGTAAAGTATACTCAGGACAAATGCTGGAATTAGACTCTGCCCATTAAAATATGCCTAAACTACTGGTGTTATATTTGTCCGTAGAGCAGCTCTGACTTTAGGAAATGCCCTTTTTGAGAGTGGATGATTTTGCAGGTGGAAAGAGATTTTTTGAGAAAGTATTGCAAACTTTGGAAAGGGGGGCTTTATCAGAAAAAGAAGCGCGGCCACTTTCTGGCAGAAGAATTCCAGCCTCGGTAACATACGGTGCAAAATGCTGACAAAAACATGACAGTGACCTCCGTGTTCTCCATTAGCCAGGTTTATCTCTGTCAATGACTGTCAGCGCGGAAAAGCCTCGGTAAGAGTTAATGATTCAGTCCAGGATCCGGGTGGGAGGGAACCTGCTGGGTAAAACCGGCCCGTAGGAGATGGCCTCCGGGCATGTGGGAGGCCTTTGTGCCAAACATAAGGCCTGAATCCACCACGCCACCGCACAGTGACAGGAAGAGGGAAGGAGATGAGATACCGGGCCTGTCCTCCTACTCTGTACTTCCTGAGATGAGTGTGCGGTGGTGTGTGTGTGCGCTCATACGCTCTATGAGAATATATACATGTGTGTGTGTAAGTCTACTGTAAACAGAGCGCCCCTGTGCTAACACGCCATGTGTTGTATAACGTTACTTTGAGGTTTGTTTGCTCATTCTCCGGGATTTGTCTGGTGGGCAGTGTGGACGTTTTGGGAGTGGAGGGTTGTGGAGGGAACCGTGAAGCAGACGCGGCCTTTGGACTTGCAGACATGGGAGTGAGGGACTTCACAGCATCTCCACCACCACAAACACACACACACTCGCGTACAAAAGAAGTGAGGCCAACTCGGCCCCTTGATTTAGCACTGTGGGTGACAAGACAGAAGCCAGGAATCCAAAAGGAACAGAGAATGGCCTGAGTTGTCATGTTCTGCCTAGAAGGTTTGTTTCTCACACACTCTTGAGTTACACTGAGAATGAAACCACTGCGTCTTCAGACTTGTGATATGCTCGATACCATTTCGAGAGTGTTACCGCCAGTGTCAGTGGATGCGATACTCGAGTTTCAGCAAGAGATCGAAATGAAACTCAAGTTTCAATAGACTACGAACATGAACAAAAGCGTCAGGATCAAATGCCGTCTTAACAGAGGCGGCCGTGTAACAAACAAGCAAGACGGGAAGAACACGTCACGTTCAGGTGCGTCTTTATTTTTGAATCATCTGTGCTAATACCACATTTTAGTAAAAGGTTTTTGAAGCTCTGCCAGTTTCAATGGGGAAATACACTCCATCACAAAAAGTGTCTCATGACATTTAATAAGGACTGCAGTCATGTTGTTACTGTGCGATCAGGGAAACAACTAAGAAAAAGCATGTAAGAATAACATGCTCGGCACAATTTAAAGTTAGCAGTGGCTATGTTTGCATGGACAATTGTCTGAAACTGTCCGAAAAATGTCGGGGACTAACAAGAAGATTTTTTTTCGGCCCATGACATCACTGAATTTATTCAAAAGAAGAAAGTGACCACGATGGAGCCATGTCTGTGTCTTTTTTTTCTCCATCTCTCCAAATCCTTGTTTGAACAACTGGTTGTTGTCATGTTTTTTCATGGTTCCCCCAAACTCCTCACGTCGCCTGACGCTTACCCCATGTCGGGCAAACATGCACAGAAACATTTGTTCCAACCAGAGAGAAGCAACAGGATCAGGTACCAACAAGGTCATTAGGAGCTAATATTTTTACTGTTTTACACCAGCGCTCTCAATCTGACTGAAAACTTTTCTTTATTAGCCGAATATTAACATCCGTGTAAATGCACCAGCCTTTTTGTTTTTTTTTTACTAGAAGTTGGATTTTCAGAGCTCTTCAAAATTACCGCAACATGGCAGGTTATAATTTACATAATGTATTAAAAGATGGGGTCAGGTAGGGTTTTCTGACAGCAGAAATAGCTTTCACGGCACATTATGTTGTTGTTGAATAACAACCAGCTGGATGCTTGTTTCTAACCTAAAATAAAAAAAAAGAAAAAATCACTGGCCATTTGATGAGAAAACAGAAGCAGCACATGTCTTATTAACAATGCACCAACTTTCTCCGCCGCTTGCGATGTCACTGTTAAATTAAACAGTAATTTTTCGGGACGATTACATACGTGCGCATTAATATTAATGAGCAATAAAATAAATTACCAAACCTCACACATTTCCTTGTACATTTAACATCGCCAGTTATAATGAAGAGTAGCTACTAAACGTTGTATTATTCAAAAGCTCAAATCAATGTTTGTATTTTGAAAGACTTGAATGAATGATTAAATTGTATTTTTTACTCAATTTACTGTTGTTTGTCGACACCGCTTTATTTATTTTTTTTTGCGTGAGATATTGGCAGTGAACGTCTGTGTGAAGTACACTCCACCCAGGCCATTTGATAAGAAAACAGAAGCGCCGCATGCCCTATTAAGTATGCACCAACTTTCTCCATCACCTGACACACTGCAGCGCCGCAGCTATGACAACACGCGCACACAAACACCTCGGAAGAGCCGCTCGAACCTCCTGCCTTCTCTTCCCTTCTCCTTGACAGCTGGCCTGAAATGACAATTTCAAAGCCTGAATATTAAAGGTTTGGAAAGTCGCTTTAATCTGATTACCTATCGGCTGCAAATCACCACACGGGGAAACTTTATCGACCGGCGAGAGTGAGAAAAGAGGCAAAAATACATCTAGGGCGCCCGTTTTGACAAATGCAATGATAAATGGAAGTTAACTGCTGGACGGGAAATAAGTGTAGCTGTCTTTTTTAGAAGGAAGGAATGTTTTCAAAGATGATATTAACACTATCCATCACTTATGTGTCACCATTACTCATGCATGATCCATCAATCAGATTAGTTATCGTGCAGCTTCTATAATAATGTTTACTGATGGTGCTCCCAAAGGAAGGAACATATATTACTATACTTTATCAAAGGTGTAAAATAAGTACAGAGGCTGCGGGAAAAAAGAAAAAAAAAAAAAGAGCAGCTTAAACTGCAGACACTTTATTGCTTGTTTTAGTTGCTCTACCAGCATCACTGACATCAATTACCAGCAAACTGACATAAAAACAACTAGTAGGACCAGCAGCGCTGCCCGTCACACAGGGGTCCAGTCGCTGCAGACACAATTAAATGGATTTGACTTCTGCAGACTGCTGCTGACATTCAAGGCTGTTTCCTTGTGGTTTGTTTCATTTATTTTTGAATTTGATTTCGTATTTCGCTGTGTAACGGCTACATGCCTTTTAGCTATTTTGATTAAAAGACTGTCAATTTACCGGTGTGCTTGCTTTCACTCCGTAAATTCCAGGGATAACATGGCATCGACCGGTTCGATGGTGTTTATTTGAGGCATTTTGCCTGGTTGTGGTGGCCACAGTTTTTTTTTTTTTGTGCCTGATTTTTTTCTGGCTCAGTACCACAATTAGAATTTTGTGCCAAAAACTTTAAAAGAAACTCAATCTATTTTGAGGAGATTTAGCTTTCCAAAAGAAAATAATGCTTCTAATTTAAACCTGCAAATACATTTTGTGTACATTTTGTTGAGCTAAACCGCTAAATACATACAGTAATGTGACAAATAAAGAGGTCATGTCTGCTGATCCACTTTAGATTAGTTAGAGATTCAATTTTTGGATTTTCATTTATTATTTTTTTTTTCGCTTTTGCAAATCAATTATAAAAACCTTTTTGTTATTACTTCTCTATTGAACCTTTCTACTGTCCTCAAAGTGTAAACAGGCTCAAAATAATTAGTAAGCAGGGCTACTTATTAAAAGTTATATTTAAAGGATCGTTGGTAAATTTAGCTAATTAAATGAGTCAAAGTCATGGAAAGCCGAACTGTCTGCAGGAGGTGCAGCGCTTTTTTCACAGCGTTTCGCAATTAAATTGTCAAATTTATTCTTATTTTTTTGGCTTGAAAACTGGTGGGTGAACAGAAAACAGCCAACCTCTAAAGAGAACGCCTAAAAAAAATAAATAAATAAATAAATAAATAAATATCTTGTGATCTGATGAAAATAAAAAGTAAAGTCTGGATGCGGTGCTCTGCAGTCCACATGTTGGGAAGGCAGCTGTTTGTAGCAACAGCTGAGTGGGGCAGGTGGTATTTTAGTCAGAAAACACTTTGAAACAGTTGACTGGTCGGAGTGAGGATGTCACTGACTGGCGAGATATCAGCCTGTTCCACAACTCATTAGTCAAGGTACAGAGACCAGCCAAACAGCTGTGGAACATTTTAATTCCAGCCCCAAATCAGCGGCTTGGACCTGAGCTGCTGCTTCCAATGACCTCCAGTCTGCCTCTGCTGCCGGAGAATAACACTCATAGAAACACGACTATAAAGTGAATAGTTCTTCTGTACCTCATCTCCCCTCGACTCCTGGCACTCCTGGCACCCCCCCACCCCCCCCAACCCCGTGCCTTCCTTATTCCACGCAGCAGCTACTTCCAGAGCCCAAGGCCACGGCGTAGATATTGCTTACCCAAGGCTCAATGAGCTAATTAAGGGGGCCGTTTCCAAAGTGCTTTTGCATTTTGTTTATTTGTGTATCACCGAAGCCCTGCAAATTACACAGACCAAAGGCTTGTCTCAACTTTTAATCTAATCACGCCTACCACGAGCCCCCGTTTCCTGGTGTCAGTTCGCCTTAATGAGGCCTGGTCTGAGCCACGGCCATTAGTGGAGCTCAGTGGTGGAACAGTACCGCAACGAGACAAGCTCGACGCAGCGCTGCCACAGAGCCTAATCCCCGGCTGCTCCCTGCGGACCCGCAGCCATGGAGCGAGTTGTAAAACCCCCAGCTGTGCAGAACATGGATGACATTTGAAAACATACAGTATCTGGGTGGCAAATTAGAAGATGAATGCATTAAAAGCAGCACTTAAACGGCATAAAAAGGACCGGCAGGTGCGGCGTGAATAGATTATTGAAGCGTTTTCCTGCGACACAAGCACCGAGGCAAAAGGCCGGGATCAGACAATGTCAGTTAGTTGTGGAGTGCACAAACTTTCATGTATAATAGGCATATTCATGCAGGGGTGTTTATTATCATCGACAGCATAATGGCTTAATGCCACTTACCTTTTATATCAGCGTGCACTGTATGAAGAGCAGTATTTGCTGGACAGTTGCACTAACATTCCCATTAGTACAATAATCATGTGGAGAAGGTCCCTCCACTATTCATTTTCCATGTATCTTTCATTAATTCAAATTCTGGGAGAATTTAGTGCACTTTCCCATTTCCAATCTGAAGTGCTTTGAATTCTGCTCACTGCACCCGTTTCTGTGTCATCAGCCCACTCAGAGCCTGAATAATTCATAACAATATTTATTAGCACTCTGAGGTACAATTAGATGAATTGGGATTAAGAATTGGCTCGTCTGTGGAAGAGAAAGTAGAACAGCTCTGCCGATGGATTTGGGCAGGCGTAGCTCTAAAACATTATCAAAATAAAGCTGAGCGGATTAATTCCTTTTCTCTACTGTTTTTTTTTTTTTTCCTTCCTTCCCCCCTCGTGTTTAAAAGAACATACTTAATATTCCATCTGCAAGAGTAAATCAGAGATGACAAGTTAAAACAAGGGCTGTGCAGGGGCCTCACGCTTTTATTTAAGCTCCAGTTCTTTGGGTAACATCTATTTTTTTTTTTTAACTAAACCTTTGTAGAAAGAACTGGCTTTTCATCCGAGGGCATCTCTTTACAGCTAGATACTGGTATGTCATTATTTGGGGAGAACTCACAGATTTGGATGTAGAGTAATGCACATCTATACATACATATATAAAAAATAGTGCTATCATGCATACATAAACCACACATACATAATTAAAGCTGTTATTGATATGCGCTGATGCATGACTGAGTTGTTTCGCAGCAGACATTTTGATATCTCATATCTTACGACCCATGTCTCTGGAAAGATGAGGTTTTTGTATTTTGATTGGTGTCATTTTGTCAATGTAAATATTTCTTGAGTGTGACTTTTTATAAACACGCCATTGCACTTGTTTTGACTCTTTTATATGAACAAAGTTAAGTTTGAAAGAGGGTAAAAATATCACCACAGTGTGTACATGCTTCACTTACTCTGTGTCAGTAATACTGACAGTCAGTCAGGATATGGGATGAGAAAGGCACATCTACAGTAAGTAGAAGCAATCAAGAGCTTCTATACTTGGCACATGACCATGAGGAATGAGGGTCCTTTTAGAGTCCTCAAATGGCTTCTGTTCGGGACATCTTACTAAAAATATTTGTAAAATATTATTTTTCAGCAGTACTGACCTTCAATTTGAACTGGTTTTTAACTGACCCTCTTTTATTATAGTACTGCGTGACATAGACACCATAACATACGTCACCCAAACACCACCACCTCTACTTTCCTGCGTCACTTGTTGATTCGCATTCAACAATGGCAAGTGAAACTTTCGGCGAAATTTTGCTAAAGACGAGTCATACAAACGTTTGTATCTCATAACCTCATCAGTTAACAATCCCTCAAAGTGTTCGATCTTTATTGAACCAAAACAATCACTTCGGAAATTGCAGATATGGAGAAGCAGATGGAAATTCTAAGGCTACACTGCTACTACCAAGCGAACCAATCACAGCTCTTGCAGTGTGAATTGTCATGGCGTGTAGTTACATTTGTGGGGAGGTGCGTATCAGCTGTAGTGCTAGCGGCTGAGCAGCGTCTGCGTATGGTCTGCGTCGTCGCCATAGTTTCTGTGTCAATTTCACGCAGACGTCTAATCCGCCTATCAGTCAGACTTCATGCTGTCGTTCCATTGGTTTACAGCTAACAGGTCACAACTGCAGTCGTCTGCAGGCATCCGTTTATAAAGAATATTCTGACTGAAATAGAGACCTTCACTTCCAGTGGAAAATTGTATAACTAGCAGCAGTTATGGTGATTCTGAATGACTTGAGACCCAATGTGAACTATATCTGCACTTAAATGGTTCAACAGTATTACATTTACTTTAGTTACGGCTTTGAGTAGTGTTGGAAATTAGCTTTGTTAAAGGTATTAATTCCACCCATGGTTTTCTACAAAATGTCTCCAAATTTGATTAGT
The DNA here is from genome assembly GCF_022458985.1 of Mugil cephalus. NCBI lineage: Eukaryota > Metazoa > Chordata > Actinopteri > Mugiliformes > Mugilidae > Mugil > Mugil cephalus. The sequence goes on along the minus strand of NC_061789.1, from coordinate 14,486,306 downwards.
GCTAGTTTTAATAAACAAAGTTTTACTTAGAGGTTTTGTAATCTTAGTTTAACAACCATCCATGATTAGATGTAGCGTGCTCCCCATCAGAAACCACTAATATCAGTTAACGTTTGACATATTGTTGCTAAGACATAACATATTTAACAAGCAGCTTCCTGGGAGGACAAAGGATTTAGTTTTACGAAGACATTGCAGCGTATGATTTCAAATGTCAAATTTCCTCTATGGGAAACCAATATTATTGTCACAGCTTCTATTAACACAATTAACACTAATAATGGTTTAGATAAGCAAGAGCAATCTAGATGAGGGAATTTGTGTGTTGGGGTCAGCATTAATCTGTATTTATGTAGATTGAATCTGGCTCTGCGTCAATGCACCGCTAAAAAGAAAATGCTCAGAGAAAACAAAAGAAATTCACAATGGCTCGCTGATTACCCGAGTCACCTCGTCCATCCTCAGGTCAGCGTCTCCCTCACTGGCCAGAGCAATTTACAGCATTAATAAATTACGAAAATAACTTGTTTTGGACCGGAAATTAAGAATATACAAATTATAGCCTCTAAACTCATTATCTCATCGTGCATAAATGGAAAATGAAGCTGTGACAAAGTTAATCATGCTGTAGGGGAGAGAGGATTGGAGGTTTCTATGAAAAATGTTGACCTTAATACATGACCCGTCTATTCAGCTCAATTGTATTTTTTTTTTCTTTATTTCCCTCATCCCCAATTAAAGGAGCTTCCGTCTGGCCGTCTCTGTAACGGATGAAGCCAGCAGTTCTTGAACTCCGCATTAATTAACCATAAGTGCATGTCTCACTGTGACTTATGGTGGTTCACAGTCCCTCTCCTATTCAGATAATATCCTTCACTCCTCTGGGTCCCCATGTACCACTGTGCCACATACAAACAAGCACTAATCTACAACTTTTTATTGGAAGAATAAACTATTTTAAGGATGTACCTTGAATCTCTTGCGTAACACTCAAAGCTCAACGGACGCAGGGGCCAATTTATTTGATGTCTGTGTGTCTGTGCAGGCAACAAGCTGTGCTGTCAATTAAAAATTCTGGAGTTCATCTTGGGAGTTCAGCTCATTAGGATTCATGCAGAGCCAACTTTTATCCTTTATTTTAGACACTGCGGGCATTAATCTGAGTGTGCATTCAAAATATCGGTATCAGGAGCTAACGCACACAGTCGGGCTTATACATTCATGCCGCCGAGAGCGTAGGTGCGCATGTGTCTGGTCGGCTAAACTGAACTTTGTTTTTGCAGCTAACAAGACCGCACTGGCCTTCCCGATCACCCTCAAAGCACCGTGGTATTAACTGTATTGTGGCCACAAAATAACAGATTTAAAGCAGGATTTTTAGTATTTTATTAAATTCCCCAAACAGCGGCTAAGGTCTCAGATGCTGTTATGAGTGGCTCCATTTCCAAAGCTGATACCAATGTATCTAGGTTTTTATTGCCAGATCTTATAACACCGTTTATTCTCTTTGACTCCCACATTCCAAAGGAAAGCATCCATCAATGTATTTTTTTTTAATGTGGAATATTACATTCCATTTTATATTACTAATTTATGCAAAATCATTCCTTCATTAAAAGATAAAACTACAGCAGATTGTTCAGAATACGGTATGTGCTGGATGAAAATGGATGAAGTCAAGGCTGGATTCGTTCGTAGCGAATTACCAGCTGCTGAAAGATATCTTGCAGTCATTCTGTAATGAAATTCGCGTTAGAAGGATGAACACCTGTTATCGGGGTTATTCATTTACAGACGGAAAGGCAAACCTTTGTCGCCGGAGCTTTAGGACCTTTAAATTGTTGCCAAGAAAATTTACACCTTCAAATAGTCTCTGCCACGTTGCTTAACCACTGCTGTTTAGCTGGAGAAACAGGTCAGACCGTAAATATCAATATGTTTGTGCCAGAACCAGAAAGCAGCCACAGAAAAATGGCACAAACGTAGATGAGATCCAAAATACGATTGAGTTAACTTACAGATGTGTTACAGGTATCTGCGATATCTAAACCTCTGCCTCAGATAAATAAACTAAACACCACACGGCTTTCATGACTGCTGATCCTTTGCTACGGTGCTGACCGCAGCATTGACCCATCAGACACTTTTTAATCACGTTTCAAAAATTCTTTGAATGCGCCTGGTTAAGGTTCCCCACACTGTACAACCGAGGAGAAACGCTCCTAACGCCGCGTACAGCACCGCTGTCTATTCACAACCAAAAACACATTTCAGTCCTTTAAAGAATTTACCCCCTCTTAATCTATTGCTCTATATTACTTGAAATGTGTTGTGTTAGAGGCTGAACTTCTTAACATGACACACATGATGCAGCTGTGGACAAGAACAGCAAGGTCTAGCATAAAGGAACGCACAACTATTTTGCACGATTTTACTGAAAGGAGTTCAAATAAAATACGGTATTTCAAATATCTTTTTAGTTTCCGTCTCGTGCGTTTACACGAGTTGATGGCGTCGATGTGTGTTCCACACAACCCACGAGACTCGAGCCGCGCCAGCTGAGCCAGGCCTTTTTTCCGGCCATGGAGGTATGGGGTTCTTTGTTATCAGGCGAACAGTGGTGGGTAAACACAAGATAAAGAGGCTGAGTGAGACTCTGCCATGTCTGTTTTCCCATCTTGTCAGTTAGAATGACTCAAGCCATTAAGGCAGTTACCACAACATGCTGACAACATGTACGGATGCCACCTGGACCCAGATGTGCCTCAGCGGTGGGTAAATGGAGAAAATGATGGAGAGGAAGTTTAGGGGCCATGTCTGCGCCAGCATATGCCCCAACCTGTGCATCCTATCACTCTTCCTCTGATAGTCCCTGCCTCTGGGACAGAGACAATAAGCTATTGTTATTCTTAATGAAGAGGACACAAAAGCCACAATAAAAGAAAGGGGGAAAAAAAAAAGGAATCACAGTGAAGTCCTTGGCAACTGTGCTGCATTTTTCACAGCGTCGTCTTTTGATGTGCGCCGCGAATTGAAAAAGGCAAAAGGTATTGTCCACGGCCGCCCTTTCCCGTGCCTGAATACCGGAGTACATATTTTCACACAGTGTCCGCGGTTCTATGAAAGTGATCACTTGGGACCGAGGTTTTGTTTCTGCAGACAATCGGCGATTCTGTGTAGAATAGACGAGGGACATCGGGATCATAAAGAACAGACCAGTGATGAGTGCGGAGACAACAAAAGGCCCTCGCACTCTCATCCCTCGTGTGGCAATACAAAAAAAAAAAGGAAAAACAATGGCGGCAGAGCCTGATTGGTGCATCCAACAGCATCATCTGGAATATTCTACTCCATGTCTCTCAATCTCATCTGTGAATATCGCAGATGAGACTCTTTTACCGTCTGAGCCTCGAACGTCCCTCTCTTTCACTTGCATTAAGCAGAAGGGTATCAAGCAATTACAGACCAAGGTCTCCACTCAGTTGGGGATTCTTTCATCCCATAAAGTTTTACTACAAAGACTGCCAGTGACCTTCACGAGGTCAGAGAATTGGGCAAGAGGCATCCAGTGCCTATTTAAATGACGGGGACTCTTTATGGAGCCTTCACAAAAGGTTTAGAGGAATAACATGATGACGCCGATGATATACAGAAGCTATGTCGATGTTAATGCGCAAATACAGTGTGATGCTTAGTTGGGGATGAATGTCTGACCTGGCAGAGCCTAAAATGAAGCTTTGTCAGTGGCAGTCACACAATGGTGGACAATACCACTGTACCACATGATGTGTTTGTGCATTATAACACGTCAAGTGTTTCTGAATTTGAATTAAATTCTTTGTTCTCCCTTACCTGCGAATCTTTTGTATTTTTGCTTCGCAGAGAGCATATGGGACGACTTATAAAAATAGTTGTCAATAAATTATCCATCCACTGACTCAGCGATTAATCATTTCATAACGAGATGTTTGTGCGGCCAGTAAAAACGGCGCGAGCCTCTCTGGCTCACAGTGTCTCCACCCGAGTGTTCTTAATGTCATTGGGACGGACACGGCCTCTTGCGACTGCCGTGATGCCCCTGCACTTAAAAAGGGTTTAGAGCGCGAATCAATCACTGTAGTCTGACAAATGAAAAGTATCACAAACTTAGACTTTTAATCTGCCAAACAATCTGGGCTAGGTCACCTCTCTGATTTGGGGAAGATTTTCTCACTTTTTCCAATCTACCCCACAGGCTATCTTCATCTTCCCCCCAACATGAGGCCAGTGGGGGCTTGTTTCCCAGCGCTAGGCCACCCAGGGGAAATGTAATTCCCTTCCTCTGGTCGGTCAGGGGAGTGAGGACAAGGAGGAGGAGGAGGAGGAGGAGGAGGGATGCTGCCTGGCTCCCTGATTAGGAATTGAGGATGCGAGTGGCCTCTCGCCAGCGTGGTTTCACTCACCAGTGTGCATGTTTAAGGTGATCAGAAAGGCGGCTCACGACACGCAGCATAGAGCAAAACAAATGACCAGCTGCGAGTCACGAGCCAGGTGGGGCGAGCATCAAACACTTGCAGCCGCGCCACGCCGTCCCACCCGCTGGCGCGGCTCACCCGCCCTCCCCTGCACCTGCCCGCGGAGCGGTCGCTGTGTGAGATGGAGAAGGCAGGTTAGGGAACAGGGACCCCGCTCTGTCCATTACTCATGAGCGTCCTGGTGTTTCCAATCCCCATTCACAATAGGGTTTTTGAGTGATCATACACCAAACACCATGATCACACACTGGACTGATTATAGTGCGCTGCGAGGGGGGCCTGGCTGGGGGCGCAATCCGCTCCCATAACCTTTAGCTGCACAGCTCTGGCTCCTTCACACTGCAGGTGGAAGACACTATTAGCGGATAACTTGTGGACCGGTGCTTGCACCTTAGGGTGACCGTGCTGGCTTTTCTGCGTCCATCTCCTTTTGTTTCAAGTTTCCTTCTTACTTAGTAAAGATAATTATAGTTATTACAATGTGGTCGACTTCTATTATTAATAATAATTTGTGCATGGCGCAATGTTCCATCACTTTACCTATGATGTGAGCTCTGGGAAATAACTAAAAGAATGACACTGGAGGGAATCGTCTGGACTTACTTTTCAGGTTGAGAACTCAGACTTGTGGGAGCAAGTCAGGGTAGAACCAATGCTCCTTTGCATGGAAAGGAGCCAGCGGAGACGGCTTGGGCATCTGATTAGGATGCCTCCTGGAAACCTCCCCGAGGAGGTATTCTGGGCACATTCAGCGAGGACGAGACCCCAGGGCAGGCCCATAAAACTCTGGAGGGATTAAATATCCCATTTGGCCTTGGAAAACCTTACAATGCCACAGGGAGAAGCGGGTATCGTGGCGTGGCTGGGGAGCACATCCAGGCTGCCCTGCTTAGCCTGCCGCCACCTAAAAAGTGGTGGAAAGTCTTGCACTTAAATGTGGAGACCATCGAGAAATATGAGCGTACAGATGATTGGGCGGGTTTAAAGTAAAATGCTCGGAAGGAAGAACAATAAATATCACAGTTTACAGACATTTCAACTTCTACTTCTACAGTTTCTTCTTCTACTGTATTTACTTTGGATATGAGCAAAGGCCTTGGTGCGGGTGCAAGGAAGGATTATTGCCAATCGTTTGGATCTGCTCACTTTCAGTTGAATGTTCAAATAAATTAGTTCTAGATAATAAGGCTTAACTACTTCTGTGCTTTGTTTATAGTCTGTCTGACTGCTGAAGTTACATCTGTTTTATTGTGCCTTCATTCAAATGAAGCTGTGCTCATAAGAGAAAGGACATCATTAGCCGAATAGTACTTGGAATTTCTTAAGTATTTCCAGTGATTGTGCCAATTATGAGTCACATCTGTCTTCCACGAATGTTAGTTAAGTTCTGGGGGGGATATCTCAGCTCAGAGGCGGCAGCAGTTATTTTGGTACCTTCAATATAACTGGCCTAGAAATGCAAAGCGATTTCAGCATTAAACTGTAATAAACCAGAACTTCAACGTCTCAGGTTTGACATGCCCTGCCATGTTGCTCATGTTTTGTTATTATTATTATTATTATTTTTTAAACCTGTAGCAGCCTTTCCTGTAAGTAAGCGTGCGTCTGTAGACGACAATTCCTCAGTGAGCCTCTCGGCGATTAATCCGGCAGATTCTCCTTTAATATCCAATGCCACCAATACATTTTAATGCAGCCTGAGATCTGGAGATGAGACCTGTCCTTAAAAACTCCCTCACCCTGCAGGCTTAGTGGAATATCTGTCCTCTCCTGGCGTAATTGAAAAAGATGGATCTCACCAAGTGTTTCACCAGCGCAGCGGGTAGGAATTGGATTGGGATATGTGTTCTGTATCATATTGCTATGTATGTGTTCGCCAGAGGCTCGCGCACTGATGGTGAGAGCGACGTGTTCTGCTGCCCATATTGAAAGGCAGGAAAACAGAGGAAGGAGACATTTGCAATTTTATTACTACTTTAATGGGTTTCTCTATCATTCAGGAATTGCACTTTCTAATGCATTGGGCCCATAAATACAAGGTTCAATAGACAGACGCTCTGCTCTCCTCATTATTCATACATTCAAACAAATTAGAACAGAAGGTTGAATAAAATATGCTGTCCATTTCCCGCGTGACACCATCAGAACTTGATCATGCATACAATCTAATCGCTGGTATACTATTAAATGTAATAACTTGCACATAGCATTGCTTTCTCAAAATACTAATCATTTGTAATGTCGACCAAATAGCACCGAGTGACTGAATGACTTGTCTTGAAAATTGGACCAGCTGCTTCTCCATCGATGGCATAAATCTCCAGGTATGATGTGTAAGTAAAGTTTTTTTCTAATACTTCACCCAGGCTCACTGTGTCAGTCAACATTCTTCAGATATCATTTCACATCTTCACTTTTCAGGAATTGTTTTCATCTTAGTTTGATTTCCAGTAATGGCTCACAAGGGGAAGGTTTAGGACGGAAGAAATAAACACCCAAACTATTTTTACACTTACTTTTGAAAAATAAATTGATATGATTATTGCTTTTATACAGCTGGGTGCTTCTCACTTTGTTTCTATTAATTTTAGAGAAAATGATCTCAACATCCAGGTTTAGCTTTTTTTTTTTTTTTTTTTTTAAATCAATTCATTACATAAATAATGCTTTGTTCCTCTCCCCGTGGGTATTTGCAGCTTTTTCTAAACCATTATAAACTAAATTGAATATTTCAACTGTTTAGACAAAGTAGCATCAGTAGAAACTTGTTGGTGGTTGCGTTGAACAGATTATGAAAAGATTAAAGACGAACAAAGTGTCTGACCTTCAGCATTATTTAAATTACCTCCCCTATCTGTGGCACTCAGCTCTAAGGCCATTCACTCCCATTAAAAGTCATGAAACTTTGCAAATGACTCACAAATAGATACTTATATATATATATAAAATTATAGCTGGACACATAAAGTTTCCCCAACTAGAAAACTGTGAATTTTATCCAAATAAATCCACATTTGGTGCTCTACTCAGCACTGCAGAAGCAAAGCAGTGCATGTGAGATTGACTGTATACGGAGTAATTTCTGTGCACAGCAAGGAAGGTCTGGATTTGAATGTGCTGGTCAAGTTCTTGTTTTCCCTGTGCCTATGAGGATTTTCTCTGGGTTTTCTTTCCCCTACAGTTGATGGGTTAAATTGGTGATTCTTAAATTGGCCATTGGTCTGAAGGTTTTCGGCTGTTGACCTGCCCAGGATGTCAGCCTCCTTTCTAAAGGGAAAAGCAGGGAGACAATGTGCTGCACGTACTATTTTAAAGCACAAGTATATTTGAATAAATCTGAGCGATGATTAAAATATCATCTAACCTAATATAAAAGCAATGAGAGCTAATAAACCATTCTATTAATAGTAATAATAGATTATTAGCTCTACGGAATAAGCTTTAGTTGAGATGACCTAAACAGTTTAAGTGTGGTCAGTGTCAGCAGTGAAACAGCACCTGTCTCGGTCAGAAAGAAGTAGAAACCATAATGATTTCTTCTGGCTTCACTTACAGCAGCTCGCTCACCAGCTCCATGTGGGAGGAAAAAAAAACTTTCTGGCATGTAAGCAAATCTAAATTTAAGTCTGTGTCTTTAGCAGGTATCTATATAAAGGAGACAATTAGTAGCTGATGGGATGCCAAGCACTGATGCCTGGCTCTCACAGTGACGAACAACATAAGAAAAGGAAATGTGACCTGTGGGCTGGCAGAGCCCCTACCACCTCCACCACGCACCAACTCCACCACCGCCAGCCACCTCAATCTTCCCTTTCAAGTCTAAACTGTTTTCATAAAGCGGAGCTCTATGGCCAGCCAACTGGAAGGAAGAGGGATGTCAGGGGAAAAAAATCAAGACGCGGTGATAAAAGAGGGAAAGATCAAGTGTGGATAAAAGAGATCAGCTTATCCTCCAGACTAAAATCGAGTGACAGCCGAAGACAGAGGATATGAAAAGCAAAGGGCTGGAAGACGACAAAATGACTAGGAACTAAACAAAAAAAAAAAAAAAAAAGGAACCTCGATTTGAAATGGGCACATTATAAGATGGATGGCAGCTTGAATGACTCCAAATGGACTCATAACACGTCTGCTGTGTCTGCTGCATAAAAATCCGCCTCTGAAATTGGTTTTCATCTCAGTTTTGATGTTAATTAGTTGCTGAATCTCACTTTTAACAGTGTTGTTGCAGAAAAGAATGTGCGATGTACAGATCCAAAACAGAATTATTAGTGTGGTGCGGCATCCACAGTTTAATACAGTCTGAGCAGCACAGTAATATGCAAGTCCTAAAGAAACGAGAATCTCTTGCACAGGAGCAGCTCCAAAAAATAAAGTGTTGGCTTATCGCAGTATGTTGTCCAACATAAAACTGAGGTATAACACTGTAGCAGCAGCTATCATTAGACAGTTAGTGTCATGAAGAGTTTGGAAATGGAGAGCTTCTAATCAGGGCAAAGGAAAGAGTGCCTTCCTCCAGCCTCCCAGAGGAGGCAGCTGTTCCCAGGCCCTCCACCACTTGTTCATTAATTACTCTGAATTAATGCTTTTCTGCCGGCGAGGATAAATAAAAAGATGGTGGTAAAGCCTCACTAATCAAGTGTGGCTTTTATTAAATACTGTGAAAATGTCAGTTGGTTGTGGCTCAATTGGAAGGAAACAATCTTATCCGGTTCCACTCTAATCACCCATCATGACTTGCTACTCGGGGCTAAACAGCCAACACCTGTTTTCACGGAGGCTGCAAGATGCATCGCCGTCGCCCGAAGAGAGCGGGAGCGGCGGCTTATGTCCACGACCGGGCTTCTATGAAGCTGTGAGTTAGTTCAGCCTCTCAGGGATCTACATCAAATAAGACTATTGACTTCCACCGCTTGCAATGTTCCACCGGAGGAGCCCTTTGTTTGGTCAGTTTTGTCTGTCTCTGTCTGAGCTGAGATGCTAGTGACTCAGTCAAACTGAGGCGTAGCCTATCAATATGTTGCTATGAAATGGGATTCAGTGGCATATACACACTGGTCCTGCAAATGACAAGCTGTTGATTTTATATGCAAGTTTAGTAGCCCATACAATGTCAAGTTATAAGTGCATTTGACAAGGAGACAAAAGTATGCGTTGCTTAAATTGGTTAAATAAGAGTTTGGCCAATCCCAACAAACACAAATATTAAATGACACAAAACAATGAATGCTGGGATGATGAGAATGTTTGGTATTTCTGCTTGGTCTACGACTAAAATATTTTGTCGATCGTCTTCAACAGGAATTCTTCAGTTCAAGACTATGTATCTTTTGCTAAAAAAAAAAAATGAAAAAAAGGAACAAATTGTAACTGTGTGGCCTGGAAGCTGGCCACAAAATTTAGTTTGTGAGTTGTTGCAGGTTTGAATTCATGATGGCTTTCAAAGATCTGCCAAGCCAATTGGGTTTGGCTATGACAAGCTAGTATTTGTGGATGATCCCAGATAATTTCTTTCTAAGTCTCTGTCAATCAGAAAAAAACACAATGCAACCATGCGCCCATGTACATAAACAGTCAGTAAACGGACTAAATTATTCCATTTGTCAAATTCCATGTTTTAATTTTTCAGAATTTTTCTGAATGAATGCACATTTGTTGTGTTTTGGAGTCAAATTTGTCAGCGACAGCTATGTCCCTAACACTTGTTTCCATCAGTTATCACAAGCTACAAGTTACAACAAACTAATTAGAGAAAGTTTTCTTATCAATTTAGCATGTGGGAAGAAGGCCGTGTCATTTAAAAGTGAAACAGTCTTGCTTTAAGACCATGTTTCTAGTAAAAAAATGTCTTTCTAAAGACTTGTTCTGTTGTCCAATCATCCAAGTTAAGACTCCAAAACAAAAAAGAACATGAGGACGTGAGATGGATGAGGACAAATCAGACAGCATCTCGGTTGATGAGAACAAATGAGGGGGCCCGGTGATTCAATGTGAGAATGACACATCACATCCAAACAGTCTATAATACAGAGAGGCTTCAAACAGATGGGAGAAAGAACAGCTGCGGGTTTTAATTGGTCACACATGCGACATCAAGCAAGCAGCCCATCTAAAACAGTAAGAACGCTGCAGTTTTCTCCAACATAACTTGGAAGGATTGTTTGCCACAAGGACACAAACACTGACTTGGATTCCTTGCATTTGATGTTCACCTCCTGTAAGCGCCGCGGCAACAATACCTGGTTCTTGTTTTGCGCCGTGAAGTGTTCTGTCTAAGTGTCATAAAACCATCCAGCGGATTTACCACCAGAAGTAACTGTATGTCGCTTAGTTAGACTTAATGACAGCAGAGGCTACATTAAATGAATACAACATAATCCAGTCTAAGAACGCACACACTGTACGCAATGTAGGCAACAAGTGGAAGGAGAGACTTCAGGGAGACAAGAAATATGAAATGAGTGGACTGTAATATCATAATATCTTCTGTTTCCTTTAATTAACTGAAAGCGATTCAATATTTTCCATATGGTCCATATGTTTACAATAGATACGATGTTTTGTCTTTGATACTCAGGTCCAGGTTTACAGGAGCATTTAAGGACGTCTGTGTATTTTAGTGTTGTAACCAGCCCTTTATTTACAGTTCCAAATTATAATATTGTTAGCTTAGCATAGCATGCTTCCTATTGTACATTCAAGTATTGAGTTGGAAACGTATAAACTATTAAATAACTGTTAAGCGAAACAAACCACATTTCTTTCAAAATTCTATTGCTTTTGCATGAACTGTTGGCAGCATATAAAATCAGATTTGACCGACAGAAATGATGCAAATAAACACTAAAGGACTAAAATATTTCCCGTGATTTAACAACATTTCAGTTGTGAATCAGTTCACCATAACTTTAAAGACAACCCTATAATTTATGTGTTCTTGCAGTATAGCAGAGAATGAGGAGTTCACCGTGTTCCCCATAATGAAATGATGATAAAATTAATATGAATGATCCGGTTGACAAATTTCCCTCAGCCAAGCCAGCAGGATGTGCGGACGCTGCCAAGACACCGGGTTTACTTGGCCGACATTTGGCAGACACTTTTTACCCTCATATCACTCAAGTCAATACTGACTATGAGCGCCTCTGAGTACTATTAAAACCCCAGACTACATAAATGGACTGAACGCTTTCCTTATTTTGTCTCTCGTGTATTATTTGCCAAGGTCACATGTCCATATTAAACACGGCCAACATTTCAAATAATGATGTAAACATACATGAAAATGCCCCGAGGCTTATCACAAGTTCTTTATATGGGCGTCTGCCACAATGTGTCCAGTCAAAATGGGCTTTTTACATTATTTCACAACAGTCTAAGAACTTGTCGTCTGCGTTATTGCGATTATTATGATTCTCATATTTTTCCACGCTCATGTTTCAGATTGGATTCAGGTTTGAACATGTTCAGATGAATTTCATTTGCAATCAAGAAAAGCAAAAAAAAAATTGTAGTGGTGTGTACAGTCGGAGCAGTGGGCTGCAGCCGCGCCCGGGGAGCGGTTTGGGGGTTAGGTGCTTGCTCAGTGTTCCTTAACCACGGACACAAGGGCAGGTGATGCATCCCTAACCACTACTCCCACAGCTCCCTTAGTTTCTTAGCTTTCCGATGTTAATATGGTTACATCTGCTATGAGAACTCCCACAATGTTGCAGTGAATTCACTGGTTTGAACAGGTCGCCATTATTCGAAAGCTTCTGCAAAGTCTGACAATCAGAACAAAGTGGTCTCTTAAAGAGACAGGAGATAAAAACTGCTTGATTCAGACGGCGGATGAACCTGGAGGCTGCATAAAGGGCCGGCACGAGTCAAATAAGGATTTTTTTGAGCTCTGAATTATGCAAAGCTGCTCGAGTGGATAAAAATATGGAACTAGAAATGAGAAAAACAGGTCCCCTTTAAAGTGAACTTCACCAATTTAACAGTACTTGGGAACAACACTCAGCAAACGGCTGCACGATGGCAAGCACAGGCCATATAACCTAAAGATGCCATCAGGGTGGACGTGTAACTGTGGCATCATGTGTTTTTGTATCTCTGATTTCTAATCTAATTTGCCTTTTACTGTCTGATGCTGGGTTTTATGTTTGATGTCTGTTATGTTCATATGACATTACCATCTTCCGAGATGCAGCTTTTTTCAATGCAGTTTTACATTTTGCCTCAAATAACTATATTATATTCAAAAGTAACTGAATCTTTTACACAATGCACACATGCCCCAAAGCTGTGATATAAAGCATGTCACTTGATGACTTCTTCACTCCTTTTGACAATAATGTTTGTTTACCGACACACTGTTATAGTTTCACAACCGGCCTTCTCCATCTTTATTGAGATAACTGCAGAGGAACTAGTTATACGGGGACAAAAATCACTTTGAAGTAGCCTTGGTTACTTTGACAGTTAGGTTAGCTGATAGTAAATTGCTTAAAGCTCACTGCAAACAAAGCATTATGCAAAATGCACGCAATTAATCACCGAGAGGGCGGTTCATATTTTTTATGATTATTAATGGCCTTTGCCATGCTGTGGGGTCATCTCACCTCTCTGAAATATTTACATCATAAACAGCATGAATTATGAGGGTTGCAGGAAGGGCGCTGCTTTAAAATACAGTTTCCTTTATTTTCATCAGCTGGGGCGGTCAGAAACTAGCCATCCGCACGGCTCTGTATGGAAATGAGACGCTCGCTCCGGTCACGTGATGCCTGAAGGACATTGTTAGGATTCAAATCTCCTGTTGGTCAGTCACTGTAGAGGGAGCAGTGAAGGAAGCAGCTTCCAGCTCATTAGCCACAGATCAATATGGTAATCATGAAAACAGCGATTGAGATGTAACAAAGTTTTTGAAAATTGTAAACAGGTGCGGTTGGATCATTTCTTTCCAGACTCCTGGTACCTTTTGCCCTATTAAGAATCTCACAATGTGATACACAAAACATAAGACAGTTGCAGGAAGTGTTTTGAACTGATCAGGCTGTAAGAGACAATGCAGCCGCGGCAGAATTTAATTTCACATCTATAGGAAGTTTGTAGTAAGCGTAGGGAGTGAAGTGGTTTGCAAAGAACTTTAATATCCCCAGAATGTTTTTTGAAGCGTTGCATGAGGAACATCAGAAAATGCCAATGTATTCTGCTTAAATACTACTTTAAAAAGGGCTGGTTAATTGAACAGTATTGATGCTTCAGTGGCTGCCCCGCTTTTTGCTTTCCCCTCAGAAGGTGGACTACTAATCGCAGAATTAAAGATGCAATGCGATCATGTTTGAAACATGAGGAAAGCCGTGGACCATTTAAAAACTCATAATTTTTCTGCACTTTCTGACAAACTTCTTGTTGATGGTTAGAATATTTTCCCGTTAGCACTACTGTCTCCTGTGTGATGCTGTTATCGCTCATTACCTGAGGCATGACTATTGTATGGACAAAACAGAAGATATTTTCTGTCTTTCAAACCGAGGCCAAGGCCCTTTCACTAGTTCTGCCTGCATTTTCTGGTTGTCGATGCTGGATCTGCATCCAAACAAGAAAACAATTTAATCAGTCTGGAAGAGATTCTACACAATATGAATCAAGCAAGTCAGATCTATTCCCTTCGTTCCTCTTTGTTCTATTCTATTCCTTCTGAAGGTCTCTAAACGCTGCTGCTGTTGTGTGAAAAACCGCAGCCAGTTCCGAGAGAAGGGAAATCGTCCTTGGAGCGGTTCATCAGGAGAGAGAAAGAGCGAGGATGCCTCCACCTCCTGTTGTTTGTCCGGGATGCCAAGCTCACGCTCAGCATGCCAGGCCCCATGCGGGCGCCCAGGCCGGCCGGAAAAGACAGAGCTCTTGGAAGACTCGGGTCTGGTCAGAGCCAACACGGTGCCCATGCCAGGCAGAGCAACTGTGGCCAGCGTCTGCTAGTGCAACTCTCCCCTTTAGCCGTCGGCACACGGCGGACCTCAGGAGAAAGGATGCGACCATCAGGGGAGCGCTAGTCCATCCGGACCGAGCTGGAGGACAGACCCCGTGCGGCGGAGAGTGGGAGGTTTGGAGCCGTTACACAGGAAACAGCTAGCAGCCTGGTATCTTGTTTCAACTTCTTACTGTTGATGTCTAATTTAAGCCAAAGCATCCCCACTGCCTGTAAAAGTGCTGCGTGAAGCATTTTAGACACAAACACGCAGTAATGTGGTCCAGTTAATTGGGATTCTTCTGTGGCCGGTGGTGATGTCGGTGGTGTCGTTTTCTCAAAATTAAAGTCACATTTCCAGCAAATCCCAGCGCTTCTTGTCAAGTGAAGGATATTGTAATGTAGTCTTCCTGGAGTGGATGCACTGCTTTATGTTTTCATTAAAGGCTCAGTGTGTAGGATTCTGGGACCTCCATCAGCAGAATGTAGGCTTATTAATAATTATGTTTTCCCCTGTAACTAAAAATTGGTGTTTTTTTGCATTTTAAAATGAAGTCTTTATATGTACAGAGGGAGTACATTCCCTTCCTTGGAGTCTGCCATGTTTACTTTACAACCTCACCACTAGGTGCCACTAAATCCTACGCACCTGTTTAATCCTAGAAGCCGGACCGACTTCCCCGCCCACAAATTTTGTCTGAAGATTTGTCTTGAACATGTCTGTTGAGAACTGATTATCCGCTCGCAAAGATCTGCTGGGCCAATTATATCGTTTGGGAGGGATTCAGGGATGGACAGAAGAATAACAGCTACATAATCATAAACGTCATCCAAGCGTGGAGTTGAATTTGGAAACAACAAAATGGTTCTGATTGGTTGTACACTCTATCCAATTGTGTGCAGAGGTTTTTTTTTTTTTTATTATTTCTATAATGGCTGAAATAAATCCCATAATGAAATTCGAATAGCATGTGAAAAAAAATCCTATTCTGATAAGAATTGAGTCAGCACCAGTCCTTTAATTCAGATACATTAAATATTTTTTTCAATATTTTACACTTTATCTGCCAAATGTTGAACAGAACCTTTCCAACTATTTCAAATAGAGTTCCTGCCAAATATGACTCAGTTCTCACAAAATTTGAGATGCAAGTTTTACAGTCACTGAGATGTTCTCTAATTTTAGGCTTATGGTGCATATTTTGGCATTTATTTTGTGAAAGCTTTCTTTTTTTTTCTCAATTTTCCTTTGCAAAAAAAGTTAAATATCATGTAAAAACTCAAATGCCAAGGCCTAATTTATCAGTGAGTATTTTTTTTTGTTTTTTTACTTGAATGCAGCAACACTGTTAATCTTAATTTTTTAAAAGCAGTTCGCACTTTTTTTTTTTTTTGCAGGGTTTCTATTAATGGTGGCATAGGACTACAAAATAAAGGCATCGCCTATCAAGGTTAACACCCGCACCGGAGTTTTTTATTACACGGAATAGGAACATTTCACAGGTTTTACAGCACTGAGTGACATGCAAAGAATAGAGAAAGATCAACCTTTGGCTGCACATCTGATTTTTCTCCATCACACTGGGACACAGAAAGAAAAGCGGCAGCTGATGCAACCGGCCTCGGGAATCCTGAGCTCGTTCAGTGCAAATACATTAAAAGCGTGTGCTTACTACAGAGGACAGCTTTAAAATATTCATGCATTTATATTTCTATCATGGAGTCTATCTTGTGGATGATGAGAGTGCTGCAATTTTTGTGCCGGAGAGGAGAAGAAGGGAAAAAAAAAAAAACAGAGGATGTGTGACACATGAAAACTAGCCACTCGTTTTGCTCCTGCTCTGAATTCGGAATTAGCGGGTGTTTCGAGTAAATCCAGATGAGTACGCGAGTTAACGGCGCTCGCATGCAATCACTCTTTATGCACCTGGTCGATGCGACTGTTCATCTCAGCAGGAATTACACAATATCTCAGCTGTGACCTGCGTGCACCCGGCTAAGGAAACCAGGGGACTGCAAAGCAACAGGCGAGTGCGACAGTCATCCAGCACGCAGGGCGAAAATGAAGTTTCTGGTTGACACACAGCACGGGGGTTTTATCTGCTTCAGCGTGTTATTCTTGCTGTTTGCTTTATTTTAATGCCTCCACGCTGCCAGTCAGATAAGACCTTTGCCACTGAAGCTGTGACAGAACATCTGACGCAGATCAGGGTGCCACACTGCTTTTGAATGATAATACTGCGGCATCGTGCTCGCATCGATTCATTTCAGAAGAGAGTCAGTATTATTTTTTATTGATCGCCCTTTCTTTATAAACAAAGATGATATATAGGCCGAGTAATAGGAGGATTAAATTACATGGCCTGAAAATAAGCCGGATCGATAAAAAAAGTAATTTAGCACAATTCGGTTCAATTTGTTTGAGGAATCCTGCGTCTGAGTTAGCAGGTGGGGCGAAACGCCACAGACAGGACCGAGCCACAGCCACAGGCTCTATTTCCATCTTTTACATCATTCCTTCTTCCACGTTATCAACGCGATCCAACGGGGGAAAGTTTGTCGAGTTTAACTAGTTGACAGAAAACCACCGATGCTGCAGTAATGCCGCGCCGCTCGTCCAACAGTTGCAGCTGTTGATGAAACCCTCGTACCGTCATGTTGCGGGATGACGGGAATTAACATATCGGGAGAGAAAAAGAGGAGAAACAGATTCTCCGAGCGTCTAAACACCTACTAACCAGGTGTATATGAATGCCGAGAGAATGAAGAGCCCCCCCGCCCCTACGCCAACCTCCCTCATCAGCGCCGCTAAACCAAATGCTGTGACTCTCATTTGGGGCATTTGTTTGCCTGTGTGAAAAATAATGGCGGCAGGAGCAGGTGGAATATTGCTTCGGCAGCTAACCCATATGGATGAGAAAAGCTGCCTGCCAAGTCCAAACTCCACTTTTACAGGCACATCTGGAGCGGAATCTCCATATTAATTGCCAGTTAATGTGTTTACACACAACGAGGATTAATCCCTGAGAGAAGTTGGTTGACCTGGGTCACGCGGGCAGTGGGAGGGTTGTGTTTTTCGGGGGTTGAAAAGCAGTGGGCAGACGTACCGAGCCAAATGTGCGGACAGAGGCACATACATAAGATAATTATATTCCAGCTGAAAGCCATCTGTCATGTAGCCATTTCTGGTATGTTGAGCGCGTTTATGTCCATCTATATATATCTATATCTATATATCTATACGTGTGTGTGCGTGTGTGTGTGTTTTGATGGCTGCAAACAGCTCAACGGCAGTAAAAGTTCATGCAGGGATTTATCGGCTTTGATCACAGGAGACGCTTTGTTGAACACACCTGCATTTTTATTGTTTATTTTGGATGTTTGGTCACAGCAGGCAGGGGGTGGGGGGTGTTAAAGGATTTAGGGGCCCAGAGCTGGACAGAAACGCTGGAACACAGCAGGAATTACAGATATTTATCGTGTCAGAGCTCCCGCTGAGCTGTTTTCAGGGCAGCATCTGTGTGAGTTTCTCTTTAAATCTACGAACCAGACACAGAGCGAGCTCTGAAATGAAGTGATGAAGCTATACTGTGGGAGAACGCCATGTGAAAATGATATAAAATAAAGCAGTAGTGGACAAAGTGAGAAAATTCATATTTGTTTGACTTTTACAGCCACAAATTTTCAATGGTTTTTATGCAAAATTAGATATTTGCGCCGCCATGCAACACATTCTGAAAGTGAAATTGAAAGTGAAAGTTTTTGTAAAAGAGGTTTCTTCCTTACTATGATTCAGTGATTATTTATCGAATTCGTACACTTTTCAGGACCCACAATTCATAAGAAAAACAACAAAGACGACGCCAGTGTTTACATATGCGACTTCCCGCAGCCGTGCGAATGAGGTGCATGTAAAGCCTGAGGCGGCCAGAGCAGGTCCCGTTACCATGGCAGCCAAGAAAATGGTGGAGAAATTTACACTGTTGAAGCGTTGGCCGACGAAATCGAGATAATGGAATGGTAATGAAGGACTAGCAACCTTCCTCAAAAAGCAAATTTACCACTCGCAAATTTGTAAAGGCTTGTAAATGTGCATTCTGTCAACCTTTGTGTGTGTCCTTTTGGGAGAAACTGGAACTACCTATTGTGTGTTCATGCTCATCAGTTTTTAACTGCTCTTAAAGTGGTTTCCTACCTATTGGTACTCAAACCCCCCCTTTTTTTCCACAGAAGCACACACATTCACAGGCCAGTGTCAGGACACACACACACACTAGAGATCGAATTGTTTTTTCAACAACTGTCTCAATTGTGTAACTTTCTACTGTAATTGCATTTTCCGTCGCCATTTTAATGAGGCCGCTTTTATTTTAGTGTCAAGTAGTAAAGTTATTCTCACCTCTTGTTATGGAGGACCTCTTTGACACCGGCGCCTCCCCACAGAGCCTCATTCTATCCGATAACGGCATCAGACAACACCTGAGCCGCCGTCCCGCCCTCCTTATCCTCGAGATAGC
The DNA here is from genome assembly GCF_022458985.1 of Mugil cephalus. Taxonomy (NCBI): domain Eukaryota; kingdom Metazoa; phylum Chordata; class Actinopteri; order Mugiliformes; family Mugilidae; genus Mugil; species Mugil cephalus. The sequence continues at coordinate 14,467,320 of NC_061789.1, read as the reverse complement.
CCCGACTCTCCGAGGGTTTGGTTTAGCGCGACCTCCTAATGAGAGATTTACTGTACGGAGATAATTATGGGGGATGGCAACATCTCGCTCAGGCCTAATGAGTAAGATAAGAGCACTTGACTGGAGTTTCAAGCAGCAGCCTCCTCCTCCTTCTGACCCGCCGTCGTACCGGGGTTCTAGTGGTCACAGACAATCAGCTACGCAAACACAGAGGGCACGTCTATATGCATGACAAGTGCTAGGCAACACGCAAACACATACATTAGACCAGCCCGAAGATCACAGCCAGAGAGGACGGGAACAAAGAACGGCGCTCCCTGATATCTGTATTTTATAAATACGCCACCTGGGCGATTAAGGGAAAAATTAGTGAGCAGAATCAGAAACGCGTGCTCTTGTTTATTGCTTTGGAGAGTTAGCTGGCAAGGAGGCAGCCATCGTGTGATGATGAGAGTGTCCCCTCTGGAGACGGGCGTTCACACACTGGCAGAGGAGCTAATACAGACTTTCATTAGGATGCACACTTCAACACACTGTCATAGTATTTACAGTCTCACACTGGGGAAACAAATAAACTGCGTGATTAACAAGTTTTCCTGATGCCTGGCGCTTCGCTGTGCGCACATTGGAGTGCCACCTCGCCGACTTAATGATTCTTAATGGTTTCTTAATGACTTCTTAATGACTTCATCAGGAAGATCCTGCAACAGCACATTCTGACAAGCGGGAGCCTCCCCTTGAGACCTAGGATCACACCACAGCACTAACCCCTTTTCAGTTTTCTGCTCAAATAACACACACTTTAAATCTGCTTATCTGAGACAGCATCTTCGACTTGGATGACACAAGCTTTTGATCCGTGGTTAACTACAGGGATACGTGATGTAATGCGATGTGAAAGCGTGCGAGCTGATGCGTGGAAACGCACTAAAAGGCGAATAGGGATGTCCACCTAGGTTGTGGGCAAAAGCAGTCACATCAAACTAATCTCAGAACATTGGAGTGACATCTAGTGTTGTGTAACCAGAATTAAACTGTATTGTGCGAGGGTTCCTAGGAAACCCATTTGGTAGCATTCAGAGCAAAGCTGCGGCCGTGATGCAACGCCGGGGGAAGCAGAAGGAAAACAAAAGGAACAGGAAATTCTCCAATCACTGGAGTAATTGGAAAAAAATTTCATTACTGCAGGACGGACAAAGAGATGACAGTCAAAACTCCAGCAGGAGAAACAAGCGGCGTGTTGTCGAGCCGGGAACAAAGTGGGGGTCAGCGGCGAAAGATCCTCCAAGCATTTAACGATACAGAATTTTCTGGGTCACCTCATTGTCACTGAGCAACAAATAGTTTGCAGTGTGAAGTACATAGTGCGTAGCATCAGAGATTGCCATGTCACTCTCAGGCAAGGAACTCCGGTGCAGCGTTCAAATTATCTCCGAGTCGAGAACTGAAGGCTCTTTCCATCTAGACCATGTTCAACGGGATTAAGAGTTTGATTTCCTTTGAACAAATTCTTAATTATATTTTTGATAAAACAAAAGTTAATTAGCTCGCAAATCAATTCCAAACATCGGTGTCCTGGGGAAGCAAACGCTGAAAATCCGGAATGAAAACTGAATTCATTGAAAGAGCAAAGTAGAAGTGGAGCTAAGTTCATAAAGCAAAAAACAATCCCTGCAGACTTCAAGGGTCACACACTGGGCATTCACACACACACACATACATAACAACTGGTTAACAAATTGTATTAGCAGAGAAGCGTGACTGCATGGCAAATTACACCTGTCCTGATGGATGTCCTCTTTACGGGTTGTGGAAGCAGGCTGAGGGGCCGTGGAGAGAGGACGAGGCTCCAGCCAAACACTCCTAAAATGATGCATAGCCGGCCATGTGTCACCTCCTGGCAGAGGCGGGTGGGAGGGGCGTCTCGCCCAGATACCAATGCCCAAAACACAGAGAGACACGTGCTCCGTTTAATCCATGGCAATCTGCGTGAAATGTGATGTGTGATTCAAACATCCCTTTTACATTTTAGCTCTTAATACATCCACACTGTTTATTTTTTCCACTTTTTGCTTTGAGAGAGAGGGACTCAGAGACTGAATCTAATCTTGAAAATACTAATATGGGACACACAACAATCAACACTCATTGGAGAGAAGAATGCTGCATGTTCACTGAATAATTAAAATGATACTGGGAGTATTAAATGCTTTATATTTGATGGAGCTGTCATTTTATGAGGTTTTGTATCTGACGTAAAACAGGTTTCCTGTCCTGATCCTTAGTCTCCCCTGTATTACTGCAGAATGTGTTCAACACTAGTCCAGTTGTTTAGATAGATACATGAGTGAACTTGGCTTGGGTTCCAGATTTTAGGGTTAGGTAGGTTCTGATTCCTAGGCAACACTCTTGTATATTTCTCTCGTCAAAACAGTTAAGAAAAAGTTGAAAATATTGGTAGGTTGTGGACCAAATCAGCTTTGATACTAATGCTCTAAACCCGATACCAGTAAGGTGAATTTGGTGGAAAGAGCCTAAAGTTGTGGACGATTTTTCCCCTCGGTCATCTGTCTGTCGATCAACTGTATCACATGCTGCCTCTGATCATGGTCCCCCTTCACTGTGTACGTCGGAAATAAGAATAAAAAACTGCCAAGTGACTGTCGTGCACATTGAATTCAATCAAAGTATTCAACATTCAACTGAAGTTGTATTCATACTTTATTTATCTTAAACTCAAGTTCAGCAAAGTTGTTTTGGTAAATTTTTATATAACTTGCAAATTCATCAATTTTACTGGCCTAAGTTTTCAACAGAGACTAAAATAATCATTTCTAAATAGATCTGATATTCATCTCATGGGAGAAACGCAGGTCTGTAACATTATACAATTACATCAGCTGATAAATAAACCACAGTTGTTACATCAAGCGCCGCGACACCAGGGACAAATATACGATCACTGCAACGTCTATGCACTCATTCATGGTATCGGCTGTGCCTGTGCGGTGTGTGTGTGTGTGTGTGTGCGCAGCGTCTGACTCATGTTATGCGACCTTCCTCTGGAGATCAGGAAAACACTGTATAAATTAGACCACCGAGGACTTTGTCTGGCTAGACGGGGAAGGAGTCCATGACATGCCTCCACTGTGACGATCGACCACTTTCTCTGAAGCATCCAAACAACGTTCTGAGCGAGAGGGAGAGAGAGCGATGGAAACGGCGGAGGGGTGGGGGATTTACTGCCGCTGGGATTTACTCCTTGTTCCAATTTGCGGGGGGGATTACTCATTTTTTCATCATTTCATTTATTTATTTATTCTATTTTCAAATTCATTCCTGCTTCACCTGGAGGGAAACAAAATATCAAGCCAAACGCATAAATAGTGTCAGAGTGAATAGATAATGACAGCAGGTCAAGTTGAGAGTGAGTCACGTCGTCGCTCCTGGAAGAAAGTGATTACTGTAACACAGAGCTGACAATCACCACCAAGATAATCCCATTTCTCTCATGGAGCTCAAATTGTATTATGTCACATTGTATTTCGCATATGCTCTCAAAAACTGGGTTTGGATATGCAAACTACTGGGGGGAAAAAGTGAAATTGTAAAGAAGAGGAGGAAGAAGAAAACATGCAGCCACAGGGCTGGCATACAGGCGTGTCACTTTGTCAAGCTGTCCGCTTTCTAAGAGAGCTTGATGGTTTCTGAGGGAGGGGAGAAAAAAAAGTGTCGCAAAGGCATGCTCTTCTCCAAAATGAACAGATGGCAGAGCCTAAGTGTGGAGATTTGTTTTATATCTCCATCACATGTTGTGGTGCAATAAATGTGGGCTTCTTTTTCTTTTTTTTTCTCCATCTTCAAATGCTATCTTAAAGGATAACGGACACACGCAATGTTTAAGCTAATGAGGAGTGGGTGTTGCTTTGTCTTCCTCTTTATTTCTTCCCCTCTCTCCCACCAACACATCCTCTTGCTTTCCATTCTCCCTCAAACCCACGCTTGGAGCGGAAACCTATATGCCACACAATTACGCAACACAACTGGGAGTGCTGAAGCCTGGGTGGCTGTCGAGAAGCAGAACGGGAGAGGCGGAGATCTCGGCAGTCAAAAGAACACATCGCTCACGGAGCCGGGGATGATATCAGGTCACCGCACCGCTGCTTCCTGAGCAGAGGGAAGATCCGGGACCAGTTCGGTGGCAGTTTTTAGCCACAGTGGTTGATGATGGGTCAGCGCTGTGGCTTACAGGGAAATAACTCAGCAAACGGTGACTGGGAAGCTCAGAAATTTGTTACACGTGAAATATAAGAAGGACGATCACGAAATCCCACTTGGCATTTAATCTTCATTGGTTGAAATATTCCACTTGTCCAAAATGTCACTTCATGACGAGGTTCTTGCCTTACTTGTGCTCGGAAACTGTTCTTATGACAGGCTCTCGAGGTAAATATGCATGATACTGCAGCAGACCTCTGTAGAGTGCCATTATGTCATAGCCTATGCGAATGTCCTGCACCTGTGCACATTTAAAATGTTAGTCGACGGAGTGACTTCTGTGTTTTGTGTATTTCTAACAATGATGCGTAAAGGAACGTTTACTAAAATCACTACAACCCAGAGAAGAGACCGAAGACTGGAGCAAATCGTGAGAGTATAATTTCTCTGCTCGTCCTGACACTAAGAGAAGTGGGCTAGGACATACATTTTGAACAAATGACAATTGGTACGGTCTTCTTTGCCATGATGTGTAGTTAAATTTCTGGGGTGGTGTAGGTCTATATAACTATGGAAAAAAACTGGAGTAGAAGCACAAATCAAGCTTAAGACGTGAGGTAAAACTTGGATGCTACAACCAACGTGTCAACTCCACAAATGGAAGAACATTATGTATGATATAAACATAAAAAATACTAAAAAAAAAAAAAAAAAAAGTTTAAATAACACATATATATATATATATATATATATATAACTAGCAAATACCTCACAAAAGAAAACCACAGAAAGGTGCAGTGTAAAGGAAACCAGTAATATAAATCCACTTGAATGAACCGATCCGAATGGTGGATGAGGTGTGTTGAAATTCAGAATCCTTAATGTTAAGGAAAAAAAGGCTAAAATAATAAATGTGACATTTTAAATTCCAACATGTTAACACCCGATACATTCTCTTCAGACTCCAGCTTAGCCTGATGAAAGTTCAGGCAATTCTGACAATCTGGAGCTAAGCCCGCCGAGCTGAATATGAGAGGCAGTAAATGCCCCTCATACAGAGGATAAAGCCAGCTTCTTCTTCCCTCCTTACCTTACTATTAATAAGGATCCCATTTTTTTTTAATCCATCTAATAACTTGGTTTAATGATGTGTAATGAGCAGTCTCCGTACAGGTGCATCATTGGTATGTTTACAGGGTGAGAGAACATGAAACTATAAGCGTATGCTTCTTACTTTCTTACTTTAAAACCGAGCATAAGGACCTTCGTGGTACTTTTTTTACAATTTCCCTGAAACGAGTTCAAGCTGGTTCATTTAAATGTTTAGCAAGAGGATTTACAGTCACACCCAGGTTGAACCTGAGCAGCTCCATCAAAATAAGACCGGCGCGGTCAGCCCCGGGTGTATTCACACAGCGAATGTTTGGAGCAATGTAATCAAACTCTCATTCAGTCTGGTTCAAGTGACCGTAAACTCGTGAAATTCAGAGGCACCGATAAGTGCTGTTTCCAGGAAAACCTGAAATTGTTAGAAATTAACACCACCGCAAGAGCTCCCAGAGTTCGGCGCGTTTCCTAAAACGACCTAAACTTGTACTCTTATATTGCTTTATGTGCCGTTAAGAGTAGACAAGGCAGCGCTCGGCAGAAATGACAGGAGACGTGAAGTGTTTTGACTGCTCACCTGCTACAAAAAAAAAAAAAAAAGAAAATCTCTTCTCTGGCAGCACGACAAAACACAATCCATCAAATGTCCGCAGGACAAAATAACTACTTCTGAGTCCACGCAACTTTGCTTAAAATGACTTGGCTGTTTTTAGAACTCGGCAGCGCGAATGAACCAAAACCTTAAAGCGACTGAAGTAAAAGCAAACGTGTTAGTCTCCAAACGGCCGAGGGAAGAAGCCAAACAAATGCCCAATATGGCCGGGGCCTGGGAGACGAGCCCCCGCACCTGTGACCAGGTAAACTCTCCTCACCGCCGTTAATGGACACGGCGGCTGTTGTTTACTGAAGACTCCCCACAGAGGAGACTAGCTGACCCATGTCTGCAACCAGTGAGTGGTACAAATGGCAAACATCTCTTGGAGTCATTATTTATGCAGGAATGCCCTTGGGAGTCTTTGCACTTGTTTACACAGTCACGGCACAGTCCATTCATGACGGCTCCGAGTAAATGAGCCGCTTGCTACCAATTTGTCCTGGACGACGAAGCTTTGGGGCTCGACTCCCCGCACTTACTTTGAGGTGTGTGTGTGTGATGCCGTGCGCGTGTACGGAAAAGAGGTTAACGCGGCAAGCGCTGCGCTGCTGGGAACCGACCTGGAACTACGGACACACCTGTCCCAAGGGTACCGGGAAGCACGGAGTCACATTTGGAAATAAATGAGAGAATTTTATATATTTATTTCATTATTTATTTTCTGGAGGAATGTCATGGACTTTTCACCTTTGAAATGGGCTGTTTGTTTGCCCGAGGACAAGGACAGTGGTCAAAGTTAGTGGGCGCCGCCTTTCACATAAAAACCAAATTCAAGACAGGAGTTTTATGGAGGTTGAACTCAAAGACAAAAGCAAAGAAAGACGGAACCCAGCAGGAGTCGGAGAACCGGTGTAACTTTTGTTCTAATAAAAGTGACAAGAGCGGTGTGTGGAGGCCAGAGATAGAAGAAAGTAGATGCTTTAGTATGAAAACGTCACACCGCATCTACTCCGAAAGGAGACAAGTCACGTTGCCCCCGGCTTCTTTACGGTTCAATTTATAACATTGGAAAATTGAGCTACTGCCGCATTAACGTGAAAGCATCATTACAGTGTTGCACCTGGTCGTCCTTGAGCTACTTTTTCCCTATTTTATATACTGCAAGGTAACAATTAAGTTTCTGTATGATGATGAAAAAGTAATTGCTATAATTATTATCTGCTATTTAAGATCTGGAAAAGCAAATTGTTATGTGCAAATGTTAAATATGTGCAGCCCAGCAAAGAGTACAATATCCCTATTATGACTACATCATTGTATTTTGTCTATTGGATGTTTATGCAAATGAGTGCATATTTAATTAGACGGAGCCTAGTTATCTTAAAATACAAATAATAATTGTCTTCATAGATGTAAAAATGTATTTGTTTCTTTAAGTGTATGCAAATGAGCCAATACATACACATAAAACCATTTTGCATTTTTAGACATTCAGATTTTCATTCAAAAGCTTGTGATTGTAAAAAGAAGAATTGCAATAATGTAATAATTCTTCTCAATAACAATTTTCTTTTGAACAGTAGCGTCTGGAAAAAGTGATGTGATCCTCCTTGATTATCAGTTAATGTGCTTCATGTTACGTGTTCAACTTTAAGTAAATTCTAAAACTGGTGTTTGTTCACATCTTTATCTCTTTTTGTGTTGCTTTATTTATACATATGTGATTGAGACGTTCTTCGAAGTTGTTTCCTCTCAATCAGTCAATCAGTGTACATGCTATTTTTGTGTTTTTGGTCCTGACACTGCAAATAAATATGGTTTGGAAATCACCCTGAAACGTCAATAGTTCATTAGTTAATATAATGTACCATTGTAGCTTAGCATGAATATGTCCAAATTCCAGTGGGGATTTTAAAGCTTATATGTTCTTAATTCAAAGCTGCCATCCTCTGGCAGCTTCTGGCATTTTTCAGTGTCACTCTACCTCAGCACGAGGATGTATGTGCAGCTTTCTTTTACGCCTCCACTTGTGTGCATCTGATATACATTGTTGAAAAGGACACAAAGAAGCAAATTGGGGAGAATTCAATTAAGCAGCAAAGTACCAAAGGCAAACGTCTCGCCCTATAGTTGTCGATGAATCGGTAAAAAGGGGAGAAACGTGGCTAACGGAGAGGCAGAGCGACAGCGAGAGAAGAGGGGAAAGAAGCGATGGGATAATTTAACAAGCTTCCTCCTAAAGCACTCCAAAACCTCCAGAGTTTAATTGCTGGGAGGCAACATTATCCCTAGCAACACTGTGTCTGTCTCTTGGCTGGGATTCGGTGGGTACCTGCTGTATCCACTCCCCGCACAATACAGCGCCCACTGAGCCATATAATCCTCTCAGGCCCTCCTCTTCTGGAGAACCACATTCAATCCCTTTGTGACACGAGAAAATCTCCTCTTCTCCATTTTTTTTTTTTTGTCAGGGTACGTGCTTCAAATAAGCCCAATCAGTAGGTGCTGTTATGTGAGTGCGCAATGCTACAGGGAGCCATAGGGGAAGGGAAAACAGAGAGGAAGAGTCGAATAAAAAGACGTTTGATTTGTTGCGGGGAAATTCGGGGCTACTTTCCCGTTCCTCTGCAGAGCTCCCCGGAGCGGCCGTATTTCTGTTTATGTTTAAATGTGAATAAGTCAGATGGGTGGTTGGGTTCCTGCTGAATCATCCTACACTCTGCTCGGGAAGAGCGGGGTTACTTTTGAACCGGCTGCCTTGTAGGAGAAAACAAGGAACTAATGCAGCTTTCTTCCCCGACTCCTCTTTCAAGTTGCCCTTGAGAAGAAAATTACAACAACGGCTTTGATGCGAGTCAGACACGCTTCCAGATATTCTCCATAAGTGCCGACGCACACCAGATTATCATTCCAATGAGTCTGTGCGACGTCTTTTAACTGTCTGCACAGGCCGGAGAGAGAGGGAGCAGCCTTTATGACACAGTGCAGCGGGAGACGGTGGCTCATTACACCGAACGGCAGAATAAGAAAAACAGTTATTTCTCTGTTGTCTGCTGGTTTGTTACTTTAGTCAGTATAGCATTTACAGCCCTGATGAGATGTCTTTTAATTAACAGGTTAGCTTCATGATGAGGAATTACAGAGGTGATGGACTGAAGAACATCTCCGCTTTTTGAATTTTAACATTTAAGGCATCTCAACCAATAAAATTGAGCTTTAGTTTTTGTTCTCTTCGTGCCTACATAGAGTATATGTTCACCACATCCTCTGCCGCAGTCATTTGCCACAAAATCTGTTGTCTTTTTTCATTAAAATAAAGTTTTAGGAGCTTCGATCCATTTTTACCCTCAGGCTCACTGCTACAACAGGACCATTTCTATCATTATCCATGACTTACAGTATGTGCAGTTTGTCTTGTAAAAGTGAGTCATCATACCTGTCTGGGTGGCTGGAGGCGCTGGGAAGAGGAGAAATCACTTGTTGCCACTGCAGAGAGTGAAGTCCAGCAGAAGCTCTGCAAAATACCAACCAGCTACTGGAAGAGAAAGAGCACAGACGGAATCTTTGTTAAAGTAATAAGCAACAAATCACCAGCTAAACTCAAGTCTTGCAGTCAGTTTTAATGTTTAAAAGCCGTTCTTAATGTGTCCGCCGCACATGCAATTGAAGACCACGTCAAACAGGGGAGGAGGACTGAGACAGAATCTGCCATCAATTTACAGCACAGTTTCACCCCCGTTCACTTCTTCAGACCGGAGCCTCTGAGTGATAGCGAGTCGTTAGAGCTCCATTCTTTGGAGAAAGGACAGCATCAAACTGTTTCCTCCGACTACAGGTAAGTATCTGGTCGTTAGCAGATACCAGACGAGTTTTTGATGAGCAACACCCCATTTAAACCCCGACAGTCTCTTAGACGTGAAGAAATACTCAGAGGCAAACGCCTTCAAGAAACTCTACAAGTCAAGTTGCCTCTCTTTTTCTTAGATAATACTGTGTATCATATTTTCTATAACTGCAGCGGACACAAGCTTTAAAATACAAGATATATATCAGAAAATATTAAAATATGAGTTGAGGAAATACTATTTGGTCCGAGCCTGGACATCCCCTCCACCAATGTAGTCGTAAAGTTGGGGTTTGAACGTCTCCGTTGGGAACTCATTACGCTCCAGCAAAGATCTGCCGGGCCAATCAAATAGTTCGGAATATGGAAGAGTCACAGACGGCTCTGATTGGACTATTCAATTGTATGCAGAAGTATTTTTCTCTGCACTGGTTGAAACGCTCAACGTAATGAATCCAAATGAGTCCAATTGCTCCAATTGAGGATGTAACTTTAAAAAAAAAAAAAAAAAAAAAAAAATGCTGAAATATATATTTATATACATCTATATCTATATATTTTTTTAAAAAAAATCTGTTCTTATAATAGCTTTACTCAAATGTTGGATAAATTTCAGTGGCAAATGACATTTGATGCGTTACAGCAGCGTGTGTGTGCTCATGGTAATGCGGTGTTTAGGGTAGGATTTTTGGATAGAACTGGAGCTTTAGAGGAACAACACATCAGTCGAGAAAAAACACAGCGAGCAAACATTCTCTGTTTTGGTCTGTTTATGGGATTTGTTGACGACAAGAGAAACCAAGAATTTCACCATCTATCCTTCAAGATTTTCTAAAAGTTTCCCTGCTTTATGCTACGTGGCAAACAGGAAGGAAACTTCAGAGCAGAAAACTTTGCGGCCGTACAGTGGTTGCTAATGATGGAATAAAATATCCGCCGCCCGAGTCCCGAGCAGCTGTACTTTAATGTGGCCGCTCACATTCTTAAAAAGATCTTTCACAGCCAACGCGGCTCTGGGAAATAAGACGCCGAGGTGGAAGGTTAGCTCATAATCCATAACAGATAGTTGAGATTGGCCACGCTGGCACAGAGTCCTTATGAAAATTGTGACGGGCCTTGGCACGAGCGCTGAGCCCAACAAATCAAAACTGCTGCATTTCTACTCATTTGCAGTCTGGCCACGAAGGACATTTTGATATATATATATTTTATTTTTTTCCTTTTTTGCGAAAATGGGGTCAGCTGCTCAGCTTCCACCTGCTGCTTTACTTTTCAGGAATCCGCAGCAATCGCAACGACCACGGTGTTAAGCAAACACAGCGAGTGACTCAAGTAACATTAGATTATATAAATTGTCAGTAATGAGGCACCGGGGACGGCGGCTGCGATTTGCAGAGGTCGACCGCAACGTTCTGCTTCGCAGCTGAATAAAATGCATCCTGAGTGCAATTTGACAGACTTAACATGAGCAGGTACATACAAAGAGACGCGCCGAGGTCTGAGGGGGCGCCTCGCTCGTTGTAGAGGTCACGCACGTGCAACACAACAGCGATGCGCAAACAGTGCTGACGTGGGGAAAATGCGAGGACTTCGGAAGAACTGTAAAAATGTAAGAAATGGATGTAAGGGTCATTTTACTGAGCGGGACCATTAACATCGCTGCCCTTGTGTGAAATTAAGCTCAGATCACTCACACACACATGTAGGCGCGCGCACACACACACACACACACACACTCACGCTCACTGAGAGCAGCATTTTCTCCTCTTTTTACATTTCTCCTCTTTTCGCCCTCGGAGAAGGAGAGGTCGACATTTTAACTGCGGCGGCGAGGAGATGGCTTCCTTTCACCTTGACGGGCATATAATGAACATTTTTCATTTTGAGCTTAGCTTCACTTACAGAGTCAGTCAGCTATTTTCTCTTTGAACCTTTTTCCCCCCCTTCCTGACATTTCCCTCTGTGGTTTCGCCAGGATGATCTTCACAGTAAATTTGTGCCCCTTTTAAAGAAATAGGTTACATTTGTGTTGATTCTTTTTCAAAGCGCTCATTTCCATAAAGGTCCCCGTATAACACAAATAGGCCTACGGTGCCGCACCAAACACAAACAATATGCTAATGACACCTGTTTCAATTAGAGCCTGCCTGGGTATCCGTGAAATCCATATCATTATTTACTTATTGTTTTGCATTTTGCCACGGAAAAGAAAAGGCCGCTCTTTGAAGCGACGGGACAAAATATATGACTGATGGGCTTATGAACGCACATCAAGGCGGCTCAGGAAGAAAGAATACAGGAACCGTAACGCCAAGCGTAAGCACATATACGGAGATTGGTGAGGTGAATGGAAATACCTGACTAAATACATAAACAATGGAAAACCTTGCATATTGGACAGCTTTATAATATTAGCCAATCTATGTCAACATATGAGTCTGGTAACACCATTCACAATGTGAATGTGTTTCAACCAATACCTAAAAATCTAGCCCTGCACCAACCAACACCATAATGTTGTAAACAAATTAAACTCCACGGCGCTGGGATGTGTGAGTAAACCGCTGTTACTCATCACCACGTAAAGCCTGAAGCCTGCTCATACGATTTGACTGGTAACAGATCTCTGCCAATGAATAATCAGCTCCCAACGGCACAACTCCAGACATGTTCAGGCTGGCTTCCACCCTAATACTATTAACCAACCCCACCACATCTGTTGAGAGCTGGCCAATCAGATTCCAGTCTGGAAACTGCCATGTTCTCTCCAAACATGAACGTAGCGCCACTGACTGAAAACCACAAAATACGACCCAGGTGACAGTAATACTGACTGACTATTTAAAAGACTCCATCAACATTTGAGGTTGTATTGTAGACGCTGGTACAGAAAATATTCTAATGTGAGTTTTTTTGAACCATTTGAATGTGAAAGATTGTGGTTCAGTGCATTGTTTTTAATGTTTTATGTGTAGCTCAAAGCTATAATGAAAACCTTTAGTCACTCTTCTGGCAGTGACAGTAACTACGCAGTTTGTAGTCCCATCTCACGTTTCAACACTGAGAGCCAAGGAGAGAAAGCCACACAAACGGCCAACCGTATTTATCCTTACTGTTGGCTTTCTTTTATAGACTAACCTTTCTTCTGAACACAATTTTTATTCTATCTGGAGCATCAGAAACTTCTTGGACCCTTCCTAGTTTCCATCCCATTCGTCCTGAACCACCAGAGACGGTGAATTCGCTGAACCTTAGTTACATTTGTAACTCTAGTTTGAATCTAACAACTCCGTCGCCCTCTTCAGCTTCAACAAACAATCACTGGTGGTTGATGTAAATGGCAGCGTGAGCCTGTCGCCACAGGCAACAGATTTAAAACTGTAGTATACAGTGAAATGTTGACGAATGTACCTGTTGCTTATTAGTGTTATTTGAAACAATTTGCTCTAGATTAACTTAAAATATAAAGGGCCTTCACTATTTCATTATTATTATTATCCTTTATCCGACAGTTAAAACCTTAAAAGACAGACTTTCCAAAAATCCAACTCTAGATACTGCAGCCTGCACTTTAAGCATTAGACCTCCATACGCCCTACAATTAGTATTCGACAAGTATAGCAGGTAGGTGCACAGGAGTGGTGCATAGTGTACCTTAAACACATACATTTATATCGACAAATTTATATACTTTAGGTGGATACAGAAAAATAAAAAGCGAAATTCATGCCTGCATCTTGTAATCTCAGATTGGGGAAAGAAAACCTTCCTATGCAACGTGTCTCTACACCGAGTTTGAGACTAAAATGCACCTCACAAAAAATAAATAAATAAATCTTCTTGTTCAAAAACCTCTCACTTGTATTCAAAAGGCAAAACAAGGCCACATGTACCGCGTGCGCGCACACACACACACATACACACACACACACATGCCCACATTTGGCCACACTGGGGGGGCTGGCAGGGTGCGTTCCAAGACAGCTGGTGAAAACCGGGTGCGCTCTGGCTGCTAGAAGGAGCAGATTCAGGTGACATCTGTGCCTCCTGTTGCAGTGCAATAGTAGAAACACTAAAAGTGAATTACAACATTAATGATAGTGCTCTGCAAGCTGTCGTTCCATATTACGCATCCATTATTCCTTGCATGGATACTCAGAGGCATCGTGAAGAAATAGGACCACCCCCCCCCACACACACACACACCCCAACCCGCCCCACCCGCCCCTCCCCGCAGCCACCTCTACAAAAAAGCCACCTCGCTGTGAAAAGGAGCAGTGTTGAAAGGATTGTTGGTTTATGGAGTAACACCTTCCACCGCTACACCATGTCAACACATGGCACGGTTCTGACTGGATGACTGATTCCCTTTCTCTCCATTTCCATCCCTCACTTCATCTTTCAAGAAAGCAACCTCCCACCTCTGACCCCCCCCCCCCCCCCCCCCCCCCCCCATCCCCCCTCCCTCCTCCTCTCTGCACTGCCGCTGCTATTTCAAACAACATTTGTTTGATCTTGCCGCCCTCTGCAGCTGAATGAAATCAATCTGGGAGAGATGTCATGTGTGAGCAGAAATGATTGGCCACAAGAATAACATGTATTTGAGAACACGCGGCTCGTGCCCCGCGCATCTCGCAGGCTTGCAGCGCGCACGCGCCCGCGCACGGACGCACAACAAGAGTGGCCGACGCGCGCCTGATAGGCATCACACAGACATCTCCGAGCTGTCACCCATCCCCAGACTTTCAATAACTTCAAATCCCCCGAAAACTTGGAGAATAAAGGCACAGTCGATCACTCATAGCTCCCTTCACTTGGCTCTTCTCTTCAGGGAAATAACAGCCGAAGGAGAAAAACAAAGTCAGGATCCCATCCTCTCCCGCAGAAAAGCACCAGCATCCCCGGAGGACGCGGGAAGAACACTTCTTTCATCATTCTGGTTAAGACACAATAAAAAAAAAAAAAAGATTCATTTAAGATGCCGTGACATATACAGCACGCAGGTATAAACCAACTATATGGGAGGATCAGTGTTAATCAAAGCGGGATTTTTAAGAATAAAAAGCTAGATGAGAATTTGAGTGGGAGGCGTCGGCGGCGGCATCACTGACACACAGCCTACATATTCCTATAGTGTGTGATCTGGATCGGTGCCACGCAGGATCGGGTGGCGGGCGCTCCCTCCGCAGAGTTTCCCCGAGAACATAAACAGATCGTCGGCGCATCCGACCGCAGCTCGGTTGCCGCTTGCTGCCTGCTCGTGATTTCTTCATTCAGGAGAGTGCCACAAAATGCGTTGTACTTGAAGTGTTTTACAATTACCAGCTGATTATATCAGCTGCATTAGCATATTAAAAGGAAGACTACTTGAACACACAGATAATGTCTGAGTGTTGGAAATAATTTCCCCACTCATTATTGACGGCATGCACTGAGATCTGAGAAAGGAAACGTCGATAAATACCCGTAAACCTTTGCTGTGTAAATATCAACAATTACGGAGAAATTAGATCAGGCTGTGTTGGTGAAAAGGGAGATAATTCTAATTAAAAACTTGCAGATATCGGAGCAAGAAAGCATAAAGATTCCCATCCAACTATAGGAGTGAATTATTAGTCACTCGTGTGTGGAAAAACCTTTGTGGTGTCACTAAACCAAAACACTATTCTCCTTATTTTAGCACCAGCCTCCAGTTTTTCTTCACATCTACGCAGAACGTGAAGCGCTCCCTGCACAGCGAAGGCAGCAACATTAATACTAGATGATGAAACATCACTTTACACTTGAAGTAACGCTCAAAGTAATTAAATAACCAATGCAAATGTGTGCACCTCTCCCTGAAATTTGACCAAAAGAAATGTTGACTGTTTTTTATTTTGTTTTTACTTACGCTGTAATTTACTTTATGCTTTAATAGCACCCAACCAATTACACAGTCCATCTTTGTGACAAGGTTTCAGCACCTAATACTGTTCACTCAATATATGTTTGGACACTGAAATGCACTATTTCATTCAAGTTACAAAATACAATAAATAAATAGTAAGTACATAATGACTAATTTAAAGGCATTCACATCCAAATACGTAGGAAATTAATCAAAATGCATCAACACTGATTGGACAGTAGATGGACAATAAAGTAAAATATAGAATAAAAGCAACCACAGAGTTTCTGGAGGTAACACATTCTAAAGTAGCATTCACCCACAAACAAAATGCTGCAGTAAAAAACAGGAAAAGCAACACACAAGAGAAAACCTTTACTGAGGTTAGGTCCTGCTAAGACTTTTAACAGGTATTAAGAATTAGGTCTTTTGATTAGCTTAATTTGTCACTTCTGAGATGTTGACAATAGGAGACTATGAAGTAAAGAGTCTGCACTTTAAGACCAGATTTGTTATTTAACTAAATTGTCAGCAGAAAAATGTGCCTGTTTTATCAGGTAATCAATATCTAAATGACCAGAAACCAAATCACTTCAATTACAATCATCAAAAACTGTTTGATTGAAGCATATAATAAACATCAGATGAAAAATCAGGGTGGAAATTTTAGTTTTGACATTAAAATCAGTGGAAATGTTGACGTCCTTCAGTTTCATTGCAGCTGTAAATAGTTTGACTTTGTTTCTTCTACTTCAAATCCTGTATTTGAATATATAAAATGAAAATGCTCTTATCTGATCCTGTATGTACCCAACGTTACGCACTGCAGGTTAAGGCCAGTTAGATGACAGGCATTAGCTAATTAAAGTCAGTATGTTTAATAAGCTATCTAATGTATAAGCTATCTGAGTGGTTAGGCCAGCAAGGCGTTTCCAGCCTTTTGGCAAGAAAAAACAGCAACAGTAAGACTTTCTTTGTCGAACGCTGTTTCTCCCTTGAAATCCTAAAGCTTTCATCACTGGGACGATGCTCGCTCACGCTGGAGCTCCATTGTTGAGCAGCTGAGGATGCACATGGACGTGAAGGAGACTGTGAATGTCATGAAATTCATCAGGGTCCCAGTGTTTTGTTCAGTTTGACTGAGTTTTCCCAGGCAGAAGTCTCAGCACCGGGTCCAGAAAACGCTGCGTTATTAACATTTCTGAATGAGGATCACAACCTCCCTGCAGATACGTGATGGTTATTTGGTGATTTCTGGCCCTGTGAAGTGTTGTGATGCCTTCAAGCACTATGAAATATTTACTGTGGCAACGGTAGGTAGATTTCTCCCTACTTTTTCCACTATATTTTTTTCTTGAATCCACCAACACCAGCACTGTTAATCAATACACACTTCTCTTGGCCTTTTCCTCCTCCGTACACATATCTCGCTGTCTGACCAAACTGGTAAATTTGTGCTCTTAATCAGCTTGCCTGCCTTGTCTCTTCACTGGAGGCTGGCGACACGCTTCCCTTCCCCCTTAATTCCCCGGCTCTCGGCAGACAGGCGCGCTGATTAACATGCACGCCCAGGTAGGAGCTCCCTCCAACACAACCCCACTGCCCACCAGGTCCACACACCATTATCCCCGCTACTCAATAGCACCCATCTCAACGCACATCTGTCGAGCTGCCGCATCCGCGCTCCTTAATTAGCTTTACAACTTTCCCCCACTTCTGGTCGGAAAATAAGGGATGAATTTGTGGCCGTCGCGCGGATAAATCGAGGGAGAGGAGAACGGGAGACAAAGGGAGAGGAGGACATATGCTGAATGCTGAGATGGAGGATGAAATAGAGTGTGTGTTTATGTGTGCGTTCGAGGAGGTGGTGGGAGCGGACGAGATTCGCATTAATTCCTAACGTGTCCGGGCCCCAGCATCACCAGGAAACCCTGTCCTTCTCGCCTCTACGCCGCCGTCTCTCCACCCAGAGGATACAGCCCCACCAGAATGCGCCTTATCTTATCACACTCCCTCTCACATCGATCCTCCTTTTTCTTTTTTTTTCCTCCCCTCTTTTGAGTTGCTCTTCATAAACTGCTTCAAAGGTGCCCGGTCTCCCTTTTTTTTTTGATTCTCGACCCTCCCCTCCGTCTTCGTCGCCGCCGCCGGTCCCGCTGACAGCAGTCAAGGTGGCGTCTCTTACGTTTGGAGCCGGAGCTGTGGCCAATGCTAATCCGCTATGCTCCCTGTTATTCCGCCGCGGCGCGTTGTTGTCAGCGGCTCCAAAACAAACCAACGAAGTAGACAGTGAGAAAGACGAGGCATCCAATTAATATGAAATTGTCTCCAGAAGTCAATAAGGTTTTAGTTCCACTTGAGTGTGTCTAAATGCGCAGAGTAAGGCTAATTATAATCCCATGGAGTATTTATACTATTTACGCTTTGCCCCTGTCATTACTACAAGCTGTAATCCTCCGACCCGTGTTGTCTGCATGTGCTGATGAGCCTTATGCCTGTTGCCAAAAATACTTAAGCTCATTTCCCCTTCCTGACGTCTCCTGCAACTGTTTCATGCACAAACAATATGAAATTAATCACCGTTTCTATGGCGATGAGCATCGAACAATATCATAATCAGCGCCGCTATCAAGAATGTAGTTTCAATCCAGAGGGGCAAAGGTTGCTGTGGAAAGAAGAACAATGAGCTATTTTAGTCAATCTGCTTTTCTACATACATGGCGGCTTCATTAGAACTTCCCACTGCGTGCATAACCTTCTGCAGGCCTCCTACCAATCGTCTCCAGTATTAGAAATACTAATCTCCTATGTGTGTTTCACCCTCTATCCTTCCTTCCATCCAGCAATTATGCCCCCTGCCATCAAAAGCCATCAAAACAGTAATTTCACTTTTTCACAGGCAGGCTTTTCACATTTCCTTCCGTGAAAGGCCTGAATCATCCCCTTATCTCCATGGCTATTACACAGTGTGCATGAGAGTGAAAACAATGGGTTCGGCGTGATGAGATCATGGCACTTCATTTCTCCGAGGCCACTCCGGTAGACACAAAGACAATCTACTGGCAGCAAGGAGGACGGGGATGGCGAAGTCCGGAGGATTTCTCGGTCACTGAGCCCCGGGCTGCGAGGCAGGTCATCCCCGGTAATAAGGGAGGGAAGGAAAATAAGATGAGCAGGAGGAGGAGATGGAGGAGGAAGCGGCGGTGAAGGGTCTAACAGCCTCGGTGGAGGCTTTTGAGGCCCTGAAACTAAGGTCAGTGACTGGAACTACAGCGTGGGTCCTTTATTCCTGCTTGTGCACAAAACCCCTCAGAGGATTGAACAATGCTGCTGCTGTGGCTTGTGGAGGTGTTTCGGTCAGCGACTGGCAGAGGCAGAGGGAGACGGAGGGAGTGCTCGGCTGAAGAGGATGTGGCAGCGTCGAGTGACAGGGCGGAGGAGGGACGGAGAGGCCTGAGTTGCGGGGAGAGACTAGTGACTACAAAAGCAGGTCTGAGATCCAAAGTGTCTTTTTAGTTGCTCTGCTTCATCAGGCTGCAGCTTTCTCAGTTTCAATATACTGTAAGGACGTCTGAACAACTACACTATCTAGCTTATATAAGAGAATGCATGAATAAAGGAATTAAAAAAGAAAAATCTGTCTCTATATCGGGTCAGGGAGCCTCAGATTTACACTGATTATTCACAACATTACGACCAGATGCCTAATTTAAGTCTCCCTCGCGTCTCCAAAACAGTCCTGACTTATTGGGGTATAGACTCGGGCCTTCTGGAGGTGCCCTGTGGTGTCTGGCACACAGACAGTAGTAGTATTAGTCTTTGGGTCCTATGGGTTGAAAGGAGGGGCCTCTGTGAATCAGGCTT
Organism: Mugil cephalus; assembly: GCF_022458985.1. NCBI lineage: Eukaryota > Metazoa > Chordata > Actinopteri > Mugiliformes > Mugilidae > Mugil > Mugil cephalus. Next base: position 14,447,805 of record NC_061789.1, on the reverse strand, counting down.
GTTCTAGTGCATCCTACAAATACTTGATCAGTTTGGGATCTAGAGAATTTGGAGCCTCTTCATTAGCTGTTTCTACACAGTTTTGTGGCAAGCTGTGTCTAAGTAACACCCACATGAACACCAGGACCAAAGCGTCCACAGCAACAGAACCGTTATTCACTTCACCAGTAGTTCTAATGTTTTGGCTGAGAGGATAATACTGACTCGTCCTGAGATTCAGAGCTGGGTTAAATTAGGCGGCATAAACGTGAACCTGACTTGTCCTGCGCTGATTATTACCTGATACAGATGTCAAAATGAATGTATTTTTATTTCTGTCAGCAGATCTTGTGTTTTGGTTGTTTTTTGTGCCCTTTTGAAAGAAACGCTTGTATTGATTTCCAGACAATATTAAAATCGTTAAGACGCCGGTTTAAGTTGTTACAGGGAAGATCAAGTCTTCAGTCGCTGTGTATTTGGAGGTAATGCGGTGCAAAATGTTCTCATCGATCCACGTATCAACGACCCAACAATGCAATCACATTGATACATGACATGACAAATGGCAAAACAGTTAAAAACTATGTATATATGTGTAGTTAAGCCCTGCACGCAGTTGTTGTCCTTTAAGACGGAAACCTCGTGGCACCTCTTTGTAAGCTGTAAACTTCTCTTGCTTATGAGGCCCAACCTAATTCCCTGACATGGCTCCTAGATTCCACTTCCATTACTGAACCTTGTGTCTTTAACTCCGTCTTGTGCAGCACATGTGCACACACACACATTAAAAAACCCACACATGCGCTCACTTCCTCTATCTCTCACTCCATCTCTCTTCCTCTTTTCCTCATTGGAAAGGGGGAATCGGGTGGGGTGGAATGATCGTGTTAGGGGGTTCACAGAAGACTGACTGTTTATTATTGTCTTCGGCCCACTTAACTCTGACAGTAACAGAATGAGATGGGGAGAGAAGCGAGTGCCATTAATCACGGTGTCGGGAGGGCCCGAGCCGAGCGCAGACGCATCCATATCGCATGTGCCTGCAAAAGGAACACAAAGTGATTTTCAGGCCAGCCGGCCTCGCAGCGCCGCTGTGCAGCCTCCAAGTTGAGGCTGCTGGCGGGTGAAGAGCGCGGGGGGGGGGGGAAGAAGTGGGCGGCTTTTCACACTCAATCTTCTTCAAATGTTCTGACACACTGCACCTACAGCCACCCCGTTACCAGCAAACCTAAACAGGGATCAGCGCTATTTAAAAACCTCAAATCTCTCCTGGGGGAATCTGAGAGAGGAAAGTTGTTAATGGCTGCTTTTATATAGAACGTACCGCTGCGGCGCGGCGTTCGCATGAGATTAGATCGGGGCGTAGGTAGGTTGACGTGATTCGTCCTTAAAGTGTGCCTCGTGGCGGCGTTAGCGTGTGGCGACCAAAAAGAGCATTCGGCTCAGACATCAATGGCAGCCTCAGTCTGGCAGGCGTCAGTCTGCGTCAGCTGGCCCACCATACAGGGACGCTATGAAGCCTCAGCGCCTGTGCCACTCGTTTGATTGACAGCTGTGTCTCTTATGTCTCCCTCTCCCATAGCAACACCAGCCGCACACCTTCCTCTGCTATCAGTGACACCCAGATGTGCTATAGCAGCTGTCTCCCAGATTATTCCTCGGCGTCTCCGAGCCGCCATCTACATAGACAGCCGTCTAAATATTTAATCGTGCCAGAAGGTGCTGCTGCATCGCACTCTTTAGCTGAGGAAATACAGTATCTACCGACTGAGGAGGCAGACTGCGAGGAGCTGAAAGGGAAGGACAGAGAGAAGAGGAGGAAGAGGTGAAAGGCTGGGGGAGGGGGTCACCGCTGGACCTGGCTGAGTTGAGTTACAGGTAAAAACCAAAGATGACAGTATATGCCACAATTTTTTTGGACAAATGACAGCAGTGCAGGAAGAGATGACAGGCTGCGTTTTGGATATACCCCCAGGACAACCTCGCCTGACATCAAATGTCTAACAAGCCAGACAAGACCATTCTGATTTCGTGCCATACCTGCGGGGAGAGACACAGGCCCCCTTGAATGTGACATTGCTAACCATGATGCAAAAATTACATTGTGTATATGTGGATGTCTGTCTTTCTGTCTAGTTTCTCTGCCGCTTTATTTCCGTGCGCATGTGTGTGTTCATCAGAGTGTGTCATCACTGACAGCTGATCAGAATATACACAGCGCCTGAGGTACTTTCTGTAATTTTGGCTTTTTTTTTTTCTTTTTCCCAAAGCCTTGGCTCATTCCCAAGCAACAGATTGCTGCTGTCGCTGGAGTTGCGCCTCACAGATGGAGCAGCATCACTTCCTGAGGAGCCTGACAGGATCAATCCAGGAGCTCATTCGCTCGCAGTCAATTAAGCCATGTTAGTTTTGACAGGAGCCACGGGCGAAATAACAGCCGTCACTGTCTAGGCGGAAAATATTGTGACCACACAAAAAAAAAATGCACTTGTTTACTGGAGGGGGGACTGACTTTGCAAAGAAAAGGGCTGCCGGCTGCATCGAGCCGCAGCGGGAGCCGAGGCAGACATGACGGAGAGCTCAACCTCAGCAACAGTCAAAGAATTTAATTTGTTTGGAAGCATAAAGCGCCCCAGGTGATTTAATGAATTCCTAAATGAGGGCTAATCATGACCTTCATCGATTCTGAAGGCATATTCGGTCCATCTGTCCATCCTATGCCTCCTCCGCCAAGATTCTCCCCCTGCATCTTCTGCACATGTTTCCCTACTTGCGTCTGATACAGGTGATTTGAAATGCCCCTAAACTGCTTCTTCTGATTCCTTAATAAACCAGATTATTCTGAAGTGAATAATACAATACAGGAAAATGAAACACGCTAGAAACCTGTGTGCCACCCACTGAGAGAAGAGGTGGAGCTGGTCTCTTTGAACCTATTGGAGGGAGAGTGAAAGTCTTTGATTAGGACATGTAGGTAGGTAGCTGTGGGCGATGGACTGAAAACACTTGGCATCTGCTTGCAAGTCTCCACACACCCGAGGTGAGGGACACGCACAGGAACACATACACATTTTCCCCTGGCTGAGCTCGGCTTTACCCTGGGCATCATTACAGACACTACACATCCCTCCTTTGAAGGGTTATCAAGGCTCCTCATTAAAGATGTCCCTGGCTTTCTTAGTGATGTGGGCCTCCACAGGGCGTAATATACCCCCTTTAATTAGTTTGCAAACTCATTAGTGTGTGCCGGGCAATTAAATGTCCTTCCTTCAGAATAGTTTACAACAGGACAAAGGGATCCCAGGGGCTGTCAAGGAAGTAGGGCTTATAGCTGAGACGACTGTCCCTTCTGCAGGGGACCGTCATTAGGGAGCCGTGGCCCCTCCATTATTCCCGGTCCACTCTGCTGTTCTGAGAGAAAACCTGCTTCTGTCTGTTCAGTGCTTTTATATATTACCGGTAGTCGCCAACATTAACATTTTTATAACCCTCTAATCAAATATTCTTATTGTATTTAAGAGCCACTTAACACACGGTTTAAATCGGAAACTTATGTGTGTTTAAGTATGGTTAATTCCTGGACAAATACGCTAAAAAAAAAAAAAAAAAGTATGATGGTTTTTCAAACCTGCTGTTTGCTCCTGTACTCTTGCACAGGTGGTTTTATTGTGGTCTATATGTTGTTTTCCATCAGTCAATATTAGGAATAGGTTAGAATTGTTTTTGATGGTTTGCCTATATAATACACCCCTACTGTACCTCAATCAGGCATAACATTATGGACACCTTTTCTAATATTGTTTAGGTCCCATTCGTGTCTCCAAAACAGTTGTGACTCATCAGAGAATGGACATGGGCCTTCTGAGGATCTGGTTACATAATTTTGTTAGTGGGGGCCTTTGGGTCTTATTGGTAGAGGGGAGGGTCCCCTGTGGATCATCCCACAGATACTTGATCAGTTTGGGATCTAGTGAATTTGGAGACCAGGTCAACACCTTGTGCTGTTCTTCATGTTTTTTGGGGTTGTTTTTAAACTGTTTTTCATGTCCGTGTGTCAGGCTGCATCCTGCTGGGGATGGCTGCTGTCATCAAGGAGTGTCACTGTTATGGGGCGGGGGTAACGTCCACATGAATGCCAGGTCCAAATGTTTCCATGTGTAACATTGCATTGCCTCAGCATGGGCCACGTTATTCACTTCTCCTGTCAGTGGTCATAATGTTGTGGCTGATGGTATGCAATTTCATTTGGCTGAGATTTAAGTTGTGATAGACCGAAGAGTAAGTGTTATTCACGTCACCTGTGCAGTTTTAATTTGTTTATAAGAAAATGACTGTCTAATCGTGTGCGCAGGCATTTTATTTATCTGCACGAGCCTCAAAATGAAATTCAAATGGTGAGACTTATATTCTAAGAAAAACTGAGTGTGGCTACTTTGTATCACTAAAACTTTTTACTACTAAAAGGTTTTAGTATAATTAGTTTAGTTCAAGTTGGTGTACAGGGCAGATTGACTCATGTTCCCCAGATTTTCAACTAATTTTGAGTCTACAATTCATTTCATTAATATTAGTGGACTTTTCTTTTAGAGTTACAGTCTACAATGAAAACAGTGGTGGGGAATGGCAATTTGTAAATACAAAAGCGCAACTCTGAAATACTAAAAAGGAGTAGAGGAAAAAGACAATGGTAATTGTTTTTTTTTCTCCCTAGAATTAAAAAAAAAAGAGAAAGAAAAGAAAAAGATATCCATAAAATAATAAAGCAACACCTTCCAGGAGGTTGCTTCCAGCTGTGTGCCTGTCGGGGTCACAGTCAGCGTTAACATTACCAGTTGTGTGCGGTTACATTGCTTCCAGGCATCACGCTGTCTGTCAAAAAAGAAAAGAAGATGCAGATATTTGTTGACGTGAAAGGCGAGTGATGAAAAAAAAAATAAAAAAATATGGAACGACATTATAGCTCAAAACAATCTGGCTAATCTGGATGAATCGCCTAAAGTGGACTGTGGATGTGCAACAAGCAGCTATTGTAGGACACGTTAGGCAGGCGAGTTTTGCGGTGAAGTATAATCGTTGAAACGTTTATGGAGCCTTGTGAAGAAATTTACAGTTTTTCCCTCTGTCCTGTAATGAAACAACAGACATAACACACACTGGCCAGCAAGACATTTTTAAGGATTAATGTCTTAGTCCTGATTATGTTTGATATGAGGAATTGCTGTTTTTACTAGTGACCCATGATACAGCAAAAGGCAAAACAAACTGAATGTAGATGACGTTTAGACTGACATTTGTATCTTCTCAAAAGTGACTGACTCGAAATCAGAAAACCGCGAGTGTTATGATCGCTACCATCTGACACGAGACGTCGCTCCCCTCATCAAAGCCGCTGCAGCCGTGAGTTTGAGAGGTTAGTGTGATACGTGTTCAATAATTTAGCACGGCCCTCAAAGGATGTTATAAAAATTGAAATGGCCCTTGACAGGAAAAAGGTTCCCCCACTCCTGCCTTAAAGCTTTATTTTCTAGTCAGCTGTGGCATCTAAATGACCTCGATAGTTATGACACTAATTTTACTTTTAATGGCGTGTGTGTCACCAACGCATCCCAAATGCTTCGCAATTAAATCGAAAAGTAAAACATAAATACAGAATAGTTCGGTAACAAGTAAAACTTTGAGAGATTAACATTAAAAAGGATAACGATAAAAAAGTGCTTTGTAATAAAGGAAGAGACATAATGAAAATGAGGGCTCAGGGGGGAGGACTACCCCCATGTGAAACCACAATAAAACAAGAGGCCTCTATTTTTTAACATTGTAAAAACCGCTCTTTATTTTTTTTTTATAGATTTGTATTTGGTTTATCATCTGAGGTTCACAGCTCTGCACTCTCTCTGATACTGGCCCCAGAGGAGCCTACGGCACATTCCAATGCACTGTGACTCTCTATAAATCCAGCCAGCATGAAATCTCAAGGAGCTAACGTGGAGAAGAGAGCCAATCTGCCTGTTTACACCATCTCATCTTACACAGAAGCCTTGGCGCCTGCCCCACAGAACCCCCCCCGTCATGTTTGCAGAAGTGTTCATGCTGAACAAAGTGATTGTATCATCTGGGCCTACTCTTCCATTTGTGTTGCTGCTTCTCCTGAAACCCGTTTCAAGCTGTGTCACCCCCGACTCAGGCGAAGTTTGAAAAATGGAAGAAGGGAACCATGCAAAGTGGACATATTCTCCAGCCTGCCGTAAAATAACCGGGGGATGGACCATTAGCCATTTGCTGCTACCGACCGAGTTGCAGATCTCACATCTGCACAAACAGAAGGTCACAGGAAACTTAACAAAAGAAGGAAATAATGGGAAGTTTAAAAAAACATATGCAAAGGACAAACAAAAAGAGGAAAAGGCATCTATTTTTTTTTCCCCCAGCAAAACAAGACGAGGGAGAGACTGTGCAGTAGATAATGCGGCTCATTTTCTGACCTTGCTCCGTGATGACTTGACTAAAATGCCAGCTCCACCTCCTCCTCTGCGATTTTAGCCTACCGCTAGCGACGAGCGGGGTGGACCAGACATGTTCCACCGCTTTTCCAAGGCACAAACCAGTCAATTTGTCATCCAGTGAAGAGGTTGAACCTTTAATTAAAGTGGAGAGCTGCCGCCATCAGGGCCCCGGCTAAATGTCACATGATAAATAACGGCAGAAGATCTGAAAAGCTCCCTTGGAGTTTGTTTCACTCGAGGGGATAAAAGGCCACACACATTACAGGGTAACTGCATATCAATATGTTAAATAGGTTCAATTGTATAAATTGATTAAATGACCCAATTGCAAACCAACCATGCTTCACAGACCCTTTTGTTTGAGCAGTGAATGTTGACAATGTCACGTAGGCCGGCTATTAATGGAAACCAAGCAGAGAGAATGTGGTGGTGAGTGACATTATTAAAGTAGATGATGGGTTTCTGAGCAGATCATTCACTGAATGCAATCGATAGCTCTGTGTCTAAACGCTCGGGCAGAAATTACACTTCAAGGCATATCGGCCGGGATAAAATGACACTGCCATGAAAACGCATTGCTATGGACACTATTAGAAACGATCGTCTAATTACATCCACGAGAAATCTCGATTCTTTATTGGTGCTTCACATTTGCCGTGAAGAAACGGCAGCGCGCAGGTGCCCTGATGCAGCCTCGAATATGATCTGTGCATAAATATAGTGCGGCAGGCGGTGAACAATCCAATATTTCCAAAAGCCTGTTGTCTCTGACAACCCTCCCTTGCCCCCTCCCACCTTCGCCCCGGTCGACACTGCATCAGCATATATTTTCAAAATTGGTTCATTTCACTCTGCTTATTATCAGGCAGCTTAATCTTGACCCTTCAAATCTCTAAAATTATCGCCCTGTCTCTTGTCTTCTCTTCCTCTCAGAAACCCTTGAATGTGCTGTCAATTCCACTAAATTCCTCTCTCATCTTTCAGCTCTTGATCCCCTAATCTTGCTTTTGTGTCACTCACTCGACGGAAACTCTGCCTCTGTAACTCAGTGCTTAAACACAGCTTCACCTCCCTGTTTTAATAGCACATCTCGCCTCACTGTTCACTGATCAACAGTGATCTTCAGCCACGGCTTATTGTGCTTATTTGATCATTTGACAAACCATTTATTACCTAAATAATTCCTGAACATCGCAATGAATTCTATAAAACTGGCTAATGAAATATGCCACGCTGCTTATTGCCTGTTACTTCTGAAGCCCTTTTATATTTCAGGGATGTAAAAATTTAACTGCCTGAAATGTCATTTTCTAGGGAGTTTCACGGAAGCCGTTATTCATTCTGTGCAGAAAGAATTATGAATGTCTAAAGAAAGAATGTCTAAAATTATACAAGTCATTACAGATGATAGTCACATATATATATAACTATTCGCACAGTATACAACCACTCACATGTGTATTTTCCTTGTAAAGGTGTGTCAAAATGCACATGCTCAATTAGTAAAATGACGAGTAATGAAAAATGTTAAATAAGTGTATTTAAATCTGCTGTAAACCTGAATCTTTTTACTCTTTTTGAATGTCTCAGCTTCAGACAAGACAAAGGAAAGAATGAACTGAACTAAAAATTGTTCAAGTTATTGTTTTGAAGTTAAACTTCATTTTCCTTCACAATATGTAGCAAGAATATATTAACACACTGAAGTCACAGAGTCCCACATAACAGCAGCCCTGGAAAAAATGACTATTTCGCCAATGGAGCCAACAGCGTCGGTTCCTATTCGAAAAGCCGGTGACAACGTGGTAAAGCTGCGATGTTCTAAATATATCAAACACTTCATAAGATACAGATTTCTTTCAGGTGGTTAAAATGCCTTTTTTCTTTTTCTTCTACAATCTTGCTTGTGCTGACCACAGCACTAAATATGTATGAAAACCTCATATAGCCCCGCTACAAAGAACCCCCAGTCTGGTAATCCGCTCCACAAAATCTTAATTGGGGAATTTTGGCCTGAAATTGCTCCATTTGGAATTCATTACGGACGCCGAAGATCAGCCGGGCCAATCAAATCGTTTAGACAGGCTTCATGTGGCGATAGACAAATGGTAACAGCGACGTAGTCGTACACGCCATCCGAGCACTGCTCAGTGGAGTTAATTTACAACAATTTACAGCACTGACTGGTCGTGTTACTAGTTATGTTTCTGTGCATTAGTTGAAAGAAATAAAATAATAATAAAATAATTAAATATGGTTATGGGAGGCTAGAGAAATCCAACTGTCCCTTCAATGGTGACATGAGTTCTCGCTCTTAGTTCTTTTAGTCACCTTAAATAGATGATAGCCTGAATAGTCATTTCTGGAGTTTTTCCAACTTCCTCCCTGGACTTTGGTACAAGAATTAAACACTTGAACGACAGAAGCCACAAGACAGATTCAAAAAGAGGCTCTATTGATATTTACAGAAAATAACTACACTTGCATTTGCTTTAGACAGAGATGAAGACACTAATAATGTTGTCAAGGCCTTATAAGCAGCATCTATATACTCATATTACTTATGAGGGACTACACGATCCATAGGAGACTAGACATTTAGAGCGACTTAAGATTATAATTAATACATTTATTATTGTATGGAAGTGGAATACATTTATATCTAAAATGAATTTTTGAAGGATGACAAATATGTGGGCAATGTCTCAGAACGTCGTAATTTTTCCTCTCAATGTGTACTGCATGTAAAAACCCACCTCTAGTCCCTTTGTCATACGTTGCCACAACGTGCTCTCTTTATATAACATCTCAATCAACCGATACAAATATTGTTAATAATTCAAGCCTCATTGGTGTACTTAATCTACCTCATTTTCTAATCTTCCTAATAATTCATTTGTTCAGTGATTAATTACACTCATTTGTGTCATGCGGAAACGACATTTGTTTTTAATCGTGCATGTCAAAAGAATTTTCCAGTCATCCCATTTGCGCTCGCGAGCGGCGTTTGGCGCTTTGGTCACCGCGGGGTTCCCGCGTTTCACTTTTTCTCTTCGACTCCTCTGCATCCGCCAGCGATCAGATTTTCCACCACTGCGCCATATGTGGCATCACAGTTAATTACTCAAGAGAAATTGGCTGAAGACGAGGCATAACAGCAGGTGAGGAGATCCAGCCCAGAGCTAAACCAACACTAACTGGTCAAGCTCAGCTGCCCTCGCTCTTCCAACTGCCTGAGACGCGCAGGATGGGCTCGTTCACGCTGTTTGGCCTTCATTACAGATCAGGGAAGGTGCAATTAGCGGCAACCCCCCCACCAGTTCATAATTACCTTAAGACACCCACTTAAACAGAGAACCTTATAAATCAGTTCCTGTTGCCTATCAGCCCTGAATGCTACATCATGCCAACAGATGTCGGCTGCAGCCATGGACAGGCCCCTCGGTGCCACTGACAGCCAACAACACTGCGAGCTTGTCTAATGAATAAGAATGGCCTTTAGGTTTGGCTTTACAGGCTCCCCGCCTCAGAATTATGGCTATATTTCTTGCAAATTGAGAAATTAGGGGAAAGTGGAAAAAAAAAAAAAAAAAAAGTTGGGGTGGGCAGAGAAGAAAAGGTCAATTAAGAGTTTTGTGAAATGCAACAGATTATAATTTGTTTGATGACCCACTGTCATTTCTACCATTTGTGCAGGAATATTATGTCCAGTTTACAAATGCAAACGAGAGGAAGGCGGCTGCTTTTTTTGGTTTCTTTTCTGAGACATCTGCATATATTTGCATCCGGAGAATTTTACAAAGTAGCAACGTGAGGGAAAAAAACAAAACAAAACACAAAAAACAAAAAAAACAACGCTATTTGCAGATAGAGTATCATTGGACACCTGCTGTTTCGCAATTATGTAAAAGTATTTTTGGGTTTAGCATGGTGAGGGAACGTAACACAAAGCAAACTAAGTGTCGCACAGACAAATCCTCCTGAAGACTCCTACAAACAAAGCACAGATTTGGCACAGATTCGGCGTGTTTTAGAAGGGTGAGCTTTTGTTTATCAGTAGCTGCTCTGAATGAGGAAAGAAGATCCTTTGCAAATGAAACTGCTATCTGCTTTCTTTTGTCCTACCTCTTGTGTTACGTTCTTTTTCCTTCTGGTGTCAGTTTATTGTGCAATTTCAACTTAGTTTGTGGAAAAAATAATGAAAATACCTATAACAGTCTATTTTAAAAATAGTTGATTGGGCAAATAAAGGTGGCCAAGAATGTATTTTTAAGTGCTTGTGAATACAGTCTGACCTTCACACACCTGATGCTGTCAGGCGCCAGGAGAAAACACGGGAGAAAACACAGTCGGATGTATGAATAGCAAAGATTCCTTTTAAAGGTGCCAGACAAAGGGAATACCAGTTGTGCGGAGATGACATTCCTGTCCCTGCGCCTGAAATTTTAAATGCACCGAACGCCACTATTGAGGAGATCACCTCTAACCCTCATCTCACTTGTGTTTGCCCCAAGGACACGTATTGCTGAAGTACCGGCGGCAACAGAGTAAAAACCCACTAGACTGTGTGGAAAATCAAACACGGCTATGTATAACGATAATAAATGTCTCGCTCTAAAAATAAACCTGAACGAACCTCTGAGGTTTAATGAACGAAGTTTGTGCTGAGGGGATTTATCTTATTGGAAAGATGAAAACACTTTCGAGGGAGGCATACAGACAAGAAATAAATGTGTTTCCAAACTGTAAAGAGTCTTCATATCTTCCATTGAGAGAACATCATTCAGAATAAAAAAAGGGAAAAAAAACGGCTTTGGTGTGAAGAAAGGAAGCACCTGCATGAAGCAGGATTGTTGTGAACGCTGCTGCAGAGCAACAGCTCGGTGCAGAAACGCTGTGGGAAGCACGGTGTGTTTATTTTGAAACATCGTTTTGCACTTTAGTCGCATTTAACTTCATTCAGACCTATTTTAAAGAACTGCACTATAATGCACAACAAATACAATAATTAAATGTCTTGTCATCAAACCCTTAAAGGAAGATAACAGAATAGATGTAACATGCAGATGTAGAAGACGAAGTCATTGCTGGTCCAGGCAGAGGAACCTGATTAATATATTTTTCAGTAGTTCAATCTGGAACAGCACATAGCATTAATAATAAATAGTAACTATAGTGACTGTAAAATAATGAATAAAACTGTAGTCTTCTATCTTTATACAGGCTCAGGAGAGACGCTCCTGCCATGAAAAACAAGTACGCAGAAAAAAAAAAGATGGACAGGTTAACAAAACACAGGACTCTTAACTTTCATGATTTAACATATGTCACCATTTTTATACAAATCTCTGACATTACAACAGAAAGCGACGAGTACTGGAAAGAAGGAGCTACTAAAAAAAAAAATCCTCTCATTAAACAAGTGCCCTTTGAACCTTGGAGCTTTTTGGTTCCTCCTGAATCTGCTGGACACTGAATCAGTTTTATGAGGTGGTAACATTGCGGTTAAAGTTTGGACACATTTGTACGATTAGGGGAAGCTTAGGATTGGGTAACTAATTGGTGGAAGCTACAAACAACATTTTGCCAAGCTGAGTCGGACTGAATGGAGTAAGAATGACAGAAGCAATAGTTTAATGCAGTGGTGCAAAATAAAAATAATTTTGGAATATAAGAATAAATTATAGTAGTAAAATAAGTGATCTTTTTGGCAGGAAAAGTTAAATATCCGCTAATCAAAAGGTAAATAATATTGACCAACCACCCCCATGATTCAGCATGAAATGGTTTGGTCCTGCCTCAGAGCATTGGTTGCACAGTCTGTAGTCACTAGATCCACAGACATGATAAATTATTACTATGGCTGCATCATTCACAATGCTGCCCAGTAAGCAAAATCGTTTTTTTTAAAGAAGGAAAGATGGAAAGGAGAGAGAAGAGTGAGACAGTTCTTCTGCGAGAAAGGTGTGTGCCCTCTATAGTTTGAGTTGCAGGAATTAACCAGATGTTCATAGTAAAATAAGCTAGCTAGATACAGGCTAGAGTTACGGTACCAATCATTCATTTGAATTTCAATTCAGACCAGAAAATCAATAAAATGGAAAAACAGTTTGTTATTTCATCATTCGAGTTTCAATGTCAAACAAAACTTCGAACTCTATTTCTAATATCCAGCTGCTTCATCTAATACGACAGGCAGCAGCCTAATGTCTCTATTTGTACATGCATAAATAATATTGTTATAATGTGCATGTTTACAAGTATTCTATATTCAAAAAGTTTTAATGGTATGAAAAATACTTATGACTTTCACCTTCTATGTGTTTTTCTAGTATTTCTTATACATAATACTTCTTGGACTTAGTTTTACCACATAAGGGCAAGTTACCAGATATGGTCCCTTCATTGACATGATTTTCTACATGAAAATGAGAATTTTAGAAAAATTTCACAGCAGTAAAAAAGCCTTGAAATGTCATTTTATTGATTTTCCAGTCCGAACTGCAATCCAAATGAACGAACGGTACAAGGATCAACCTTCAGCCTTTACAATGAGGGGGTGGGGCACAAAGTGATTTATTTATTTATTTTTTTCTCCCCACAGGGCCCTGGTTTAATGTGTCGAGTTATATTTTTGAGGCAAACCAAAATATTTGCAGCTCGGTAGCACATACCTTGAATTGAAAGTTTCTAGAATACAAGTATTCGACAAGCTGCTTTTTAGTGGGTGTTTGTGTACGGCCTAGCTCTTCAACTTTCTTCTCTTTTGGTTGGATGAATGTAGTTGAAATAAATTAGTTGTGATGCTGTCTTTATTTGTAAGAGCTTTTAAACAAACTTTGAAACGTCCTATGGTTTGTTAGAGATCTGACACTGTAAAACCGAACCAGTTTTAAATTACTGACAAGCCTTTCCTGGGAATGAACCACTTGCTGCCATGTTGTGTGTCTGTGGGGAATACATTTAATTCTCTCTGCAATTGAAAACATCCTTAACCACAAATTGGAATTAATCAATTAGACTGATTTATCACAGAGCCCTACTGGTACTATCGATGCACATTTTGTGGTTGTTTAACGCCGTGTAATCTCATACATATATCATACTTTCATCTTTTTTTTTTTTTAACTCCATGACATTGTTCTTAACAATCCTGGCAATCCAGAAAGCAACAGGCTGGGCCTACATGATTCAATACTAACATGGTCAAACTGGTTACAAAATGCATAGGGATATCATGACTTGATGATTATTTCCATCACATACACCTCTGTCTGCAAAGATAAATTCTCTGCCAGTATATATGGCTTTCTTCTTTCAGGCTGACCATGAGACAAGTAGGCATTCTTAAGGGTTACAAGCATTACATGTAACTTCCTGTATTATATAAGATACGAAATATGGAGCACAGGCTCTTCGCTATAAAAACCATGGTACTGTATGTCTCACTAAACTTGAAAGGAAGGTTTTGTGAATGTCATTCATGTCAGAACACGACACAAGCTGTTACTTTAAATGCTTCACAAAACAGTGACGTTTCAATAGGTACTCCGTTTTTAATAACTATAAAACCAGACACGTCTATCTATACGGCATCCACTGCTGTCAACACACGTGTGAGCTCATCTGAAGAAAGCTATTAGCCATAGCTTAACATCACCTTCCTGTCATCAGAAAAGCAAAAATTCATCAGGGTGTGGAAGGAGAGCATGATCCTGCCGTTTGTATACAGTCTGTGCAACAGTGTGAAGTTTACCATGCTGCCAACAGACGCTTCTGATTGTGACACTTTCCTTTGATAGGCTGAGGCTGAGATTTCTTTCAAAAGTGCTGCTTTCCACCCTGAAAGTAAGGACGGAGACATAAACAGACAGCGCTCTCTATTCATAGGCTAACCTTGCTGTATAGCTCAGATTTGGCCTTGACGGCAAATAACACAAAGATAAGAAATACTTCAACAAGAGGACATATGGTAAGCTCAGTTCAGCTGCTGAGTGAACACGAACTCAGCTACCGTCAATGCGCCTTGTGTTTTGAGTGACATTTCTTTTTATTCGGGGGTTTGAATTCACATTAAATTAAGAAGTCAGTATCTCGGATGTCATTCAAATGCATATTCTAATTCTGCTTATGATAACTGGTGATTTCAAAAGTCTTCTTGTCTTAAAATAAATTACAAAATACGACAGTTTCACAGGAATTCATTAAGAATCGTGAAATTAAAGCAACTGATTTGTGTAGGTTGACACAAAGACCCCATTTTTTTGTGACATCCACTACATCTAGTTTTCATCTTCACAAGCAGTTTTAATTTTAAGTCCTTCTTTTCTTTCACTTTCAGTCTCTGCTCAGTTAGGTTAAAATACACCCTTCACACGTGTGGCGCAGGAATGAAAGGCACTGCCAATTGAAATGCAAAGTCGTGCCCTGTGAAAATTCAAGTCCAAGGACAAGAATCACTTTAATTAAATTTAGTGATTATTTCCCACACTCATATGAGACGAGGCTGCAAAATCTACCGCTCTGTCTCGAGTAAAATAAAAAATATTTTTCTTTGCCTGTCGTGCAGCAGTCCCGTCTTTTTCTTCCTTGTTTGGAGACATTCGTATCGAGAACATTCGGCATGCTCGTGTTTGTGTGTGTGTGTTATGACTGCAGCTGGTTCATCTGTCACAGTTACTACAGCTGGACACTTCACATTTGGAGGTCGGTGAGAGGTAAAGGCTTTACCCTCTCGTTGATTCCTGGTGACACACGGTGCTGCACTCCGTGTCCCTCTGACAGAGGCTAAAGCAATCTATTTTGGACGCACCCTCAACCCCTTTGTTTCAAATGTTCCTCCACAATAGCCATTCGCCCATTTCCCCGAATCAGCCGTCGTCTAATAATTATTTAGGGTTGACATGACACACTCACCTTCCATTACTAGATTTGGCGGAAAGTGTTTTTATTTATTTTTTTTAAAGGATAGCATTTAGGGACCTTTCAGCCTGTTATTAAACTTCACTGTTTGCACCTAATCTGAAATCTTTGCGTGCTCTCTTCGCCTCCAACAAACGAGTTCAGCCTTAGTCAAGCCTCACTTCCACACCGCATCAACATCGTTTGTCATTTTTTCTTTTCTTTTTTTTTTTAATAATTCACTCAATATTAACAAATTAAATGAGCTTTTTGTTCCTCGGTTTTCTCTTCAAAAACTTTTGCGAGAAATTATTGGTTTCTATGGTTGACAAGACAAAGCAGGACAAATAAATCAATACAAAGCAAATGAAAGCAAATTGAATCTATTAAAGCAAAATTACTGGGGAAAAAAAAGAACCAAGCGCAATGTAACCCACGGAGTCATGGCCGCAGACAATTAATGACAGTAGGAGCAAAAAGGTGCTGGCTCATTAAGCCTGGCGGGCTTGTGCATGGAGACGAGGCCAGCCACCAGACCAAAGCGGACCAGCGCAAACCAGTCTGCTCAGCTAAAGCAGAGCTGGGCCCTCGGGGAGGTAGCCTTCTACCTGCAGCCACTGAAGGGTAAACGCCAGGGATGGGTTTCATTTAGCAAAAAAATTCGGGGGAAACAAAAGCTGAATTAGAGAGAAGAAGAGCTTCCCCGTGGCCCCGTCCGTCCCCTCAGCACCTCCCACGTACCTGCGTCCCCTCCCATACCTGAGGAAAGCCAAGAAACACGGTGCCACAGAGGACCTTCAGATCGGTGTGAGCCAGCAAGGGGGGCTCTCCCGGGCAGCGATGAGTAATTAGCACTAATTAGTGGCAGTGATTAACCGCACTGGGGAACGTGGGGGCCGGAAGGGAGCAGATTGATAGAGCTGGCCCTCCTAACCCATAGAGGCTCCATTGCATCTTAAGCAGGGAGGGTGGGGGGGGGGGGTTGTGGCTGCCGGCCAGATGCAACTATGGTCATAAATAAAGGTAGAACATGCAGCAAGAATCCGAACAGCCATTTCAACAACAGGGAGGTGAGAGCTGATGATACCGAAGCAAAAGTTGCAAATCAAAGGTTGTCAATTCATTACACCCTAAGGCAGGGTTATTCAAATTATGGTCCTTGGGTGGAATCGGGCCCTTAAGTAATTTCAGAAAGGTAATTTGTGTGATTCTGTGCAGCTAATTGAAAACAGTATTGATTCACATATTCAATAAAATGTGGCCAAGTTGTGTAAATGACCACCAATAGGAGAATAAATTATTGGTTATTAGTAAGCAGGCCTGTGCTAATGGCAGAAAGAAGTCGGGTCATGGAAACAAACAAGAGAATGGAAGAAAACAAGATACAAAGGAGGAAATCAGACACCCTGTGTATGGTGAGAAAGAGGAGATTCTTGCTACACAACAATATTTCTTCAACCTGACTGAAAGTAATTCTGATAAGAGATTTTATTCTGAATAAAATGATAAGATACTGTAAACTTTGACAAAGTCAGATCTGGCGAACAAACACCAGAAACATAATAGAAGATTTACTTTCTAACCCTTTAACATTGACATCATTCAAGAGAAAAATATTAAGGTTTTTACTGTTCATCTCTCAAACACTTGTTTAATCAACTGTTAGTTAGCTGTGTTTTGTGTCCGTCCTTGAAATTTGTCAACTGTTCCTTAGCCCGAATGACCGATACATGAATCAGCCCTGTATGATGGATTCATTCCAACCAGAGAGAAACAATCAGATCAAATGTTTGCATGGTTATTAGGAGCTAATATTTTCCTACTGAGCAGATTATCAAGGCTTTACATCAACCCTGTCAGTTGCTGTGTTTTTTTTACCCCTAGAAATGCGCTAAACCCAAATATTCCAACGACAACAAAAAAAAAAGTCTGAGTTGAGTCACGATGGATGCAAATGCAGGATATAGTTAGGAAAATGAAATGATTTGTTCCGATGTAAAAAATTCACTGAAATAGTCATTCCTGTTCCATGGCATACATGCGTCAACATTCTCCAACCATTTAGAAATAAATGGTCGACGTGATCTCCACAAAATTGCTTCAGGAAAATAAACAGTAAAACAAAGTTTTATGGCACAGACGACTTGATCAGCCAGTAGATAAATAATTGATACACTCTCCTTTACTGGGACCATTCTGCCCTTGATTAGCTGTAAGCGCTCCTCACTCCATGTCCTCCCGCTGCTTGAGCTTCCCAACCAGAAATACCAGGTGCAGCAGTCACTGTGGCGAGACTCTCAAATTCCACTGAATCGGTGTGGAAAAATATGTTTCTGATTAAATCTGCGAGGTTGACAAGTTTAGATATGGACCCCCTTCTCCAGTACGCTGGTTTGTCCGATGTTCAATCAATGGATATTTTCAAAAAAGACAGAAGATTGGGTCTTAGGATCTGAGTAACGTAGTCCTGACAGAAAGGCTTTTTAAGGTAGAAGATGGACAGAATCTATTCTGGAAATTAATTAACAGCACTCATCAGTCTATGTGGATTGTTTTGTTGTTTCTCGAATGACAAGATTTGCTGCAACGCAAATGTATGAATATCAATGTTGACGTTAGATGGAGTTGTGTACTGTACATAAACAACAAAAAATACAATTACGCATACATAAGTCATGAAGTTGGAAGTAAGGAGGTACTAGAAACAACTTTCTACTACGTGTAATATAATTCACCATAAAACCTTGAAGCAAGTTCGGCATAATTTGATTCACAAACTCTGAATAGGAAAGTAATCTAACTTGGAGTAGCATTTCATATTATGAACCCAGCGTGAGTTATGTCACCATAGTCAGCTGAGAGGGAAGGGCCGTGATTTATAAACAGCTTTTTGCTTTTTCGTTTTGCTCTGTTATAATAAAAATGAGCTCAGTGAGCTTTAGTATTACACCCTGCCATACACAAATGAATTCTCCTGTTAAAATGGAAATGTAAACACCTCAAGCAGAGCTCTCTCCCATGTTGAGATATGCTTCTTTTTTTTTTTTAATGAAGTGACACACGCACATGCTAGTTTCTCCACATGGCTTGAAAACAAATGACGTGATAACTACCACCGGGGCCAGGTTGAGAAGCTATCTGAGCTTTTGTGACAAAACAAGCGGGACGTGTGGCGCTTGATTTTAAACATCAATGACTTTAATTAGTGTCATTCCACAATCACCAATAATAGTCCTGAAAACGTGTGGGCCTGGTGTCTGACAGCCGCGCAGATCTGTGGCGAAGCGGGGGGCTCTTAACAAGATAAGCTCTGAAATCAGCGAGCCTGAAGGAACATTACCTGAACAAGAGTGCTGATGAAAATGACTGTAGTGTCGGCCTGCTTGGAAACAACTGAAGTGTTGTTCACACGTCTTATCGTGGAACAAGCCAACAACACAAGTGGCACTACACCGGATATTTCCCATCACTCGTAGGGTGGGGAAAGAGGGATCATCCTTTTGTATGTAAATGATCCATTTGAATCTTTGGATCTCTGGGAAAGACTGGGAGATGAAGAAATATTTGGCATTTTCCAAGGAAACTGATGAAAGAGGTGACTCGAGTTCTGACCGTGGAGCCAAATTGGCCATCTGGAAAAGGATTTTATTAACTGAATGGATTAATGCTGAAGAAAATCACGACTGTTATTCTATATGTTCGCATGCTTTCAACAAATCCCATGGGAAACCTGCAGTTCTCAAGTTCATTGAGTTAAAGTAGCTATAGTTGGTTGATGCAGATGCATGTTCACATACCATCAATAGTAGAATATCTCGCAAGGAGGAGTTTCTTTTTTTTTTCCCCAACTGCAAAGCAACACAAAGTCCAGGTCGTGGCACACCAAGCCAATGGTTGCACATCTTGTGTCCACACCCTCTCTGATGGGTCAGCCCTGCAATAGTCTTTATGGTGCATTCATGTGCAATTTTTTTGGCCAAAGCATTTGTTCCTTTTTTGGTAGTAGTTCTTTGGTGTCAATTTGGTGTGTCCATAGCTCATTTTCATTCTAACAAAGCAAAACGAAAAAGCAAAATATATATTAAACATGTTCATATCATGTTTTTGATGAGGACCTTGGCTCGTAATGGCTGCTTCCTCTTTCACCCAGTATTAGGCTGGAGGGCAAAGTATATCATATGAAATCTTATAAAGGGGTTATGTGGTGTTTGAGTTTGGGGCTTTGACTGGTTTTGGAAAAAGAAGATAGCGTTCACACAATGCCCGAGTTATTGACCGTATTCAATTTCCTCCATCTAGGCATCCCATTTTATTCACAACTTTGAATGAAGGCGGTTATCACACAAGGCTACGACGGCAAACATCAACACATCACTTATTATCAGATTAAATGCTGCCCACAAACCAAGACCTTTAGCCCAAAAAAAAGGTGAGGAAAAAAAACGGTGTGTGACAGAAATACGAGATAATGGCTCGTATTATATTTAACTACAATCACAACCAAAGTTGCGGCCAACTTGATTTAAGCACAACAAAAGTAAAGTCATGCTGGATTGGCGCGGGCAACAGAGGAGATGAAGAAAATGTTCAAGCGCAGTGGTTGACACTCATTGAATTACATGTTGACAGCTCTGTGTTAGTGAAGAGATGAAAGCAAAATGAGATTTTCAAAAGTGAATATGGGGAATGACGGTATTGCTTTCTCCACATTGTCAAACTTGACAGTGCTATTACCATCACTATAACATCAGGTGCTGGCATATGGTATTCAGTTAGCAGAAATCAGCTACCTCCTTTGAATACTGATTGCATTTCAGGCAAGAGGATGAAACACATTTTAAAAGAAGGTAATAAATCTGGAGATATAATAACATGGGGAAGGAAAGCGGGAGTTTGAATTAAAGTCCCTGGTCAAAACTATTCATTTAACAATTAGTTAGGAATCAATCAGATGTTACTGGGCGCAGGTCAGGTTTAATTCAGGGAGCTCTACTGGAACTTTTATACTAGACTGACCACCATTTTGGACCAAGGCTGATAGACCTTCTTTTACCAAGCCACATTTTTGCCTTCTTGGCGACAAATCAGTTTTTCTAGACGGACTTACAAAGCCAAGGTTAACAGGGTTACGTAGAGGCACAGGAAAAACTGTTATAAAGACCAGACCAATCTCATCACGGTCACACAGTTATAAGTTAATAATAGTCAGACTGAAAGATCCTGTGTCATAGCTCAGATTTGGGGATCATCAGATAGCAGTAGGTAATAATTAGGGATGTCAATGGAGTCAAATATTTAATAGTGATTCCGCGTTAACAAAAACTAATGACTTTTTTATTTTCATCTGTATTAAAAGTACCTTGAGGGGATATTTTTAAAGTTTGTATGACTCTTACCAACATCTCAGCTTCTCAGAGAGCACCCTGCTCAGTTTACATCTCAACAGAAACTGTAGATGACTTTGTTCTTGTCAAGAGGCAGGACATTGAAGCTGAACTTGCCGTTCAAAAGACTCTTGTTCTGTTTCTGCTTCTTTTGGAATATTAGCAGTGTTGACATTACAGGGTGCATTACAGCTGTCTGCAGGGTAACCTTTGCTGTAATCGCACTTCAGACGGCATTGTAGTAACGTATCATGCTGAGCTGTTGTGTTTTGTGCAAATGTTTGTTAACAGCAGCATATAAAATGTATGCTTCGTATTATATTGCTACAAAGTGCAATACAAAGTTGGTACGAGTAGTTTAAAAATGTATTCACTCTAAAATCTGCTGGGTTATTCATGCTGGGTCGTATTTCTGGGTTGTTTGAGGTTTTGCGTTGGGTTGAAAGGGGTTCATTTATAGCTGAACACGTAGTTGGGTCATTTTGACCAAACTCCTGGTTCATTTATTTTCCCGCTCATTAACTGTCGAAATCTGGTTTTGTCTGGATCTGAGTGACAGAAGGAGAGTGAAGAGCATCACACACACAAATATTATTTCTGGTAGGTTAAACTGAATATTTACTTACATTTTTAATAGCTTTTAACTTAATACAAGTCATATAACCCACTTATGATCATGATTCAAAGGTGGGTTTAATGTTTTTTATTACTTGGCATTCATTAACAAAGTTAAGTTTGCAACTGTTTTACTCTCTAAATTAACGTTCTCTAGCTAACTATAATGACCACCCATCGAATTTCACAATTTAATGTTTGGCGGCTCAGGATGTCTTCATCATTTTGCTTTATTGTTCCACTGCACATAATCATATACTAACTTTTAAACTTTAAGGTAGCATAAATGGCAGTGACATTACAGTTCACGTTAGCTAGCACTAGCTATCATAATACATTTGTCATATAATTTCACTAGAAATGCGTCCACAAGGATAAGCAATGACGTGTAAAAGCGCAGGAGGAGGGGAAGAACAAGGAAGAGAAGGAGGAGGACAGGAAGATGGAGCAGGCAGAAGTAGGAGAAGGCCTGCAAATCAGTAAAACAAAAGAAGAATCTGGAGTTGTTGTTGTTATTTTTATATCATAGGATGCAATTCTGTTACTGGTCCTTGAGATTGAACTGGACTGAATGTGGCCCCTTAACTAAAATGAGTTTGACCCCCCTGGTCTAGAGAGTGTTTTTGAGAGTGAGTGAGTTTTGATTTGGAAATGTTTTTTTGATCTAAACCGGGATTCTGGGTTAAACGGGTTAAATGGGTAAACCCAGAATCCGGGGTCAAATAACCCAGAACGTGTCCTGTCCCATCGTTGATCAACCTTTATGGTCGGGTCATTTTTTAATGCAGCAATTTTTAGAGACTACATTTATAGGATTATTTGTGACAATTTATGGGAAACTTGCACCACTGTGGATAAAAATAACGGAATTTGGATTATAATGTTGTTTGTCTATATGTAGAGAGATATGTAGATATTTTATTTATATAAATTAAAGTTACGATATGAAAGGCTATGATTCTTCTTTTCTGCAGACAGGCAATGTGATTCACCTCATATGTTCACAGTCAAAGAAGAATAGCAGCTTTTTAAAAGTGGGCCCAATATTAATGAACATGATTATAAATTCCATTATTGGAAATTCACAATGATTTCCTCATTTATCAAAATAAAAAATGTCACATTATATACCTTGAGAAATGTATGTCAAGAAATTATATATATTTAATGTGATTTTTCAGCTTTTTTTCCAGAGTTTAATTTTTGAATAAATGGCCAAATTTGAGCTTTAGAGCTTTCTACTCAGCTGAACATTGCTGAAATGTGTCAAAGGTGTGTTATGTGACAAATATATATGGTGCTTTTTTAATGACTCTATAAACATCGAATCCGAAGTTCAGGTAGTTAAATGAGAGAATAATCTTCAGAAAATGTAGGGCAGGCAGAAAATTGGGCAGCAAATGAGCTTAATGTGCCTTAAAATGGATCAACTTTCCAATAGCAAATGAAAACCAGGAGAAGAGTATTTCATCATGAAAGCAGTCAAAGAACAGCGAGTAAAAAGAAAACTTATTAAAACTTACATTAAAAACTTCCATAAGCGAGTCAATACTTTCCAAGTACAAGGAAGAGGAAAAAAAGTCTTATTCTCAAGACAAAAAGACAAATGACATCGAGGTCCTATTATTCCAGGATTCAGTGGTAATATATCATCTCTTCATTAAACATTTGTGTTGGATCTCTGCTCTAATTAGTTAGCTACCTTGTCTCTTTGTGCCGCAAGTTGTGTCAGTTTTATGTGGAACTGTCACCGAACCTGGAATGATGGTTCAGCTGTGAATTTGTCGGAGCGTTTGACTCTTCGGTCACTGAAAATCAAGAACGCAGCAGCAGCTCAGATGTTCAGGATGTCCAAACTATTCAGAAGCTGTAATGCCAGCCACTCTGACAAACATCAACTCACTCAGCCAATGAAAGCACAGGAGAACATCCAGTCTGCCCTGTCATCTCCCTGACAAATCAGCATACTGAGCTTGTCCTGCGCTGTCTGCAACTCTCCAGTAAAATATGAACCACTGAAAGACTGTCGACGGTTATAATCAAGTTTATCCACCATGCACGTCTCCCTCCCTGTATCTGTTATGTTTTAGAGGGTATATACGCATACATACAAACACAACATTGATCAGTCCCAACATTAAAACCTGACGGGACAAGAGTGAATAACCTTGGGCATCTTGTACAATACAATGTTCTACTGGGAAACTTGTGAACCTGCCATTCTTGGGGATGTTACCCTAGCATGTTACATAGCAATGACACTCGTTGATGGCAGCAGCCATCCCCAGCAGGATGCAGCTTGACATACACAAAACTGGTTTAGGAACAACTCACAAACAAAATGAAAAACAGCACAAGGTGTTGACCTGGCCTCCAAATTCACTAGATCACAAACTGATCAAGTATCTGTGGAATACACTGAAACAAGCCTGATCCACGGAGGTCCCTATGGCATATATAAATTAATATGATAAGTTGTTTACATGCCACATCAGTCAGTTACAGAACTTGGTTCGGTTCACTGTGAAGTAACACATCTGCTGGAAATATAACAGACAAAACCCAGTTTAAGCAAGTCTGTTCTGACTGAGGCGGTTATATGAGGCAACTTTATTCTGATTATTAGTGGAATACTATTTTCCACATAAACTTAGACTGTCAGTGCAGGATATGGAGGAGGAAAAAAAAAACTTTGTGCCTTTTATGTAATTTCAATGACGGAAATATCTCTTTTTTTATTGCAGGGGTTTATCTTGAGCATCACATCAGCTCCTCTCAATCTGTTTTGGCAGTTCAAAATGTAGCCTGCCGACTTTTCATTCATCCCGAGGGAATTTAATCTATGCAACTATTAGTGCGCTGGAAATGTTCCATCAAGCGATGGATGATAATTAAACTGTTAGTCTCAATGATAAAGATCAGTCATCAAGAGGAACTAGTGATCAACTAAAAGTCAAAACAGTCATTTGTCTGAAAGCTCTTGGGGCTAACAATGGTATTTGGTCAACATCATGATGGAAATCACAGACATAGCGTTCTGTTCTTATAGTGAGATGGTAAACAGTCAAACTGCCTACATTAGTCAGAGAATACCCGCAACAAATTGATCCTGGCAAGAAACTCAGCCCATTATCTGGTCAGGTTTGACCACACATTTTTCAGTTCGTACAGCTGACAAAAAACAGCAGTTGGTAATGTGCCAGCCAGTGATGACCTCAGACGGGGGGGGAAGGTTTCCAGCACTCAGCGCCTCTTCTTTCCTCCCACTTTGGAGTTCTTAAATCAGGTCCACAGCAGAGACTTCATGAATAAGCCTTAATGTGACAGAGAAATTGGGGATCACTTTCTCTGTCTGGCTCTGCCAACAGTCTGATGATATCGACGACTAGATGGCGTGAACGCGGGAGACTCCAAAGAGCGGATTAGAGCGGGGAGATAAGGCTATCCACTGTAATTAAGCCCTATCTCTGTACAGCCACTGAAGAAAATAAATCACCCTTCAGAGCCTGCAAGTGTTGAAATGCATGAACAATTATTCAGTAATTAATCCTTAAACATGCAGGCTCCAAACACTAATAGGACATATTAACACTACAGCATTATAGTAGTGTTAAATTAAATTAAGTCCGAATGCATATAAGATCAATGAAATAGATCACCTATTTAACCTTTTTTAATCACTCTAATGTAATTGTATTAGCTCCATTATTAAGCTTTTTATGATGTGCCCTATGTTAATTTCCCCCATTTCAGCCTTGTATAATTGAGAATGGAGATATACAGGGCGTGGCACCAGGCATACTACTAACACAAACAACAAGTGGGACATTAGAGGAAGCTGCAGCACAGTCCTGCTGCTGTAGCTGGCTGACAATACACAGATGAGGTCAAATATAATGATGCGAGGTCTTAAATCGTTACTTTAGAGAGCATTATCAAGAAGCACTCCTGCTGCCAAACAGCTAATTTATCTCTACTGGCTGTTTTAAACACGACTTGGTCATAAAGTGTGAGTTTTTGGAAAACTAAAAATCTTGGTAGCTAACAGAAAATGTTCCAGTTTTTGACCCCATTCTGAAAAAAGACAATACTCCTACTGGTCTGCTTATGTGGCTTAAGTGTATATTCACTAAAATTACCGCTGATATTTCCAGACGCAGCAACTTGATCGATCGTCCAAAGAATGCTCCCAAAACCCAGCTAATATAAGCATATTCTGCATCGTAAAGTAAACTCACAACCAAGCCGCTCAAATATGAACAAAGCATACGTCAGCATGGAACACTTTCATTTAAAGACAAGAGATAGAATCTGCTCAGTGTACCAAACTATCAGGATATTACTTATGGTACAGATGAATGGCATCATGTCATGAAGGTATACGTTGCTGCTGGTATATGATGCTCCCTTCACCTCGCGCTCCCGAGCCATTTTACTTCATGTGGGAAATTGCAGTTGCAAGTTGAAATAAATATCTGTCAACATCACATTTTTTCTTCCAATTTGTTTCAATATACAGGACTTCGAAATGACTATGACTAAACGTTGGCAAAAGCATCTGTTGTTTAACCCTCTGGAGTCGATGGACGCGCCGGTGCATCCAAATCACATGACCAACTTAAGACGACGTAGCAGCAAGACGCTGAGTCGGTGAATCTCCGTTTCAACTTTTGTAGAAAGTGCTAACTTCAAATAAATGTGTTGATAGGCCAAGTAAAACTAGATTTATTAGAAATTATTTACAGCACACTTTTTCTTAATATCAGTGTATGGAGCGACTGCAGCCAAAGAGAGAGGAGCCAGAGATCTGGGATGTTATTACTTATCGTTACACCTGATAGTTTTGTAAATGATTGTACAAAAATGCGTGATCCATTACCTTCATTTCAATGGAAATAGTTATAAATGCATTTGTTGTTTGCTAAATTTGTACGTAAGCTTTTGAAATTTACACTTTAGATTTACATTCTAAGTTCTAAAAATGGTTCATTAAACATGTTTGTGGTTTTCACAGTGAAAGTTCTAACCCTTTCCTACTTGGATTTTATGGTTTTAGTGTGGTTTTAGGTCCAATGTGTTAATAAAGTAAAACCAACAGTAGTTAAAAACGGCCAATTATACTATGGACTTATGGAGGGTTAAGATTATTAAATGTATCGATTTAAGACCCAAATATTAAACGGCTGCAAATAATGTCGCAGGATTTGACTGATAATCACAGTCATAGGAAAAGAGGACAGGGACAAATAGTGCTCCTTTCAACGACAGGTAAGTATCTAGCTGTTAATGCATCAGTTTCAGTTTGCACAAGTCAACCAAGTTTCTGATGGGTTATAACCAGAGTTTCAATTTTTTAGCTGGGTTTGTGTCATCTGTTTTGTTAATATCTATTGACTAAGATGGTTTGAATCTCCAGTAATCGTGCAAGCAGTAACAGCACAAGGGGAGAATGGCAGTTTTAAATGTTGCGATATTTTCTAAAACACACGATTTATCAACAAACGGATGCCATATCAATAGATAAAGAAGGCTGCAGAGTAATCTAACTACACACTTTGACCCCTTATCTTCGAGCCTTTTGCTCAAGTAGAGAAGCTGATTATCAGCACTATTTAACAAGAATTAAAATATTTCATTTCAGGACACACAAGCTCAAATCTGCAGCAATATAGTATACCACGCAAACCCTTTTCACTTTAATACGCTTCAGGCTCCGGGCCTGAGACAAAATGAAATATTTTTATTTTCTAAAGAGCACTCACAAGGTCTGTTAAGTCCATTATCAACATTGTGAACAGCTCTTATCACAATGAGGGAGTGAGGCCAAAAGATATCCAACTTGTTCTGCAAGTGACGATAAAAATGATTTCATCTCTTATAAATAAAGTGGGCAACTTTTTCTGACCGATTTCCCACTCACCTGATCATCTCTTCAAACCACAAGGCATCGATGTACCAAAAAAACAACAATATTTGGCTCAAAGCAGCGAAAGAAGAATCTACTTTACACGCAAATTGCCTCTGTAGAGAAAAAAGTAATAGTTCCCAGCTGAAGTAGTCGCACTTATGTGCGTTTTCATTTTCTGCTGCAAAACAATTGCATGTGCGCAGTACCTTCTCCAGTAGAGACTTTTTTTGCCTCCTGACGGCTTGGTTAGAGCTCCTCCAGGTCTATATTAAGCAGTCAAAACTAAAAGAACATTAGACATGAATAAAACAGAAGTTCTCTTTGAAATGATGTGACATTTCCATATCAACTGGAATGAAAACATTGTGGTACCCTTGATCTGGGTATGTGAAACTGAGCCAAGCAGCGAGATACTCAGATGTTTGATGTTGTGCTGAGGGTTTGAGTCGGGCGGACAGCTGGTGCTTAGATGGACAAACGTCTAAAATTCCCATAAACACTGTGGTCAACAACATGCAGAGACATCTGAGGAATCACACACGGGTGTGTGAGATGAGTGAAAAACAAACTAACACCATGTGTTATAGGTGTCTCGACACACAGTATCACAGTCAGATTTGGGAGCTTATCAGTAAGGTTTTAGCTATAAAAAGTATATAGTGGTATTTTATCATATTAAAATTAGAAGCTGACATTTTCAGGGATTCTGGCAGGATTTTCACAGAATGGGAGTCAATGTCACCATTTCTCATATCTAATATCAACAAATGCAGTGCAAATGCAACATTTTTCTTTCAATATTCTTGTCAGGAATGAGGCAGGATTATTTGTGTTGAAGTTGGACGGGTCAGCAGTGACAATTACTGTGTGACGTTTGGATCATAATAGATTATTAACATGAAATATGAACACAGCATAATCCTTTATGACACATATTAGACATGTTAAAGCTGTGTCCAACATGTATATAAATCAAAAACATTGAACTTTATGTTGATTATTTTGTGACCTAGTGAGTCTGTGCATTAAATGTTGTTTTTCGTAGTGACAGCAGTGCTACAATGCCTTGTTTATATGGAACATTTCCACTACAACATATTTGTAGATACAAATTCTGCATCTTCATACCCAGATAAATATTTATTGAGTTTACTGTTGAATTACATTGAAGCATTGTCTTGTGGCACTAACCTTATCAAGGTAGGCTAATGGTCATTCACATATATCGATCAACACCAACCACTGAACTTAATCACACTGACACTGACAACCTGAATATTGTTACAGACCAACTATAATCCCGTGGAAACAGCAAAGGAGTGTTCCTTGCATCCTGGTTGCATGTGTTTCCCAGTTAAGCCACGCAACGGTACTGGGTCATCCATATGAAAAGAAAATGTGACAGACCAGACCAGGCCAGTGGCCCAGTGGACCAGTGGACCAGTGGACCAGTGGACCAACGACCACTGTTGGCGCTTTTGGCAATGGACATGCGTCAGCAAGCCCAATATAAAAATCGATGTATTGTGTTCTGAAACTGTTGTTTTTTTGTTTTGTTTTTCCCAGCAATTTGAGCTACAGTAGTTTGTCCGTTGGATCGGACCATATATGCCAGCCTCAGCTCTCCAAATACATCGATGAACCTTGGTCTCCTATGCCCCTGCTGCTGCCGGTTCACAGTTTTCTTCTTCCTTGGATAACTTTTGAAAGACACTGGCCATGCAGACCAGGACCACAACAGCAATAGTTCTGAGAGATGCTCTGACCCAGTTGTCTAGCCATCACAATATGACCCTTGTCAAAGTCAGTCAAACCCTTTCACACTGTTCCTGCTTCTCACACATTAACTTTCAGGAAATAATGTTCACTCACTGCCCAACATATCCAGCCCATTGACAGGTGCCGTGATAATGAAATCATCAATGTTCACTTGACAAGTGATTATAACTGACTATGGTAGACTTTTCTGTGGCAACATTTCTGTAACCAGCAATGACTGTTTGCCGGAGCTGAAGAGCAAAGCCACCACAGAGACAGGGTGTAGCCTACAGCAAGCACAGTAACAAGAGTTATGACTGTAACTCATTCAGGGAGAATGAAATGAGATGGAAGATTAGTTTCTGATGCTCCAGATAAAAATAAAAAATGGTGTTGCTTTTCTACAAGGAGCTGCAGACATTAGGCAAACATCGAAGAAGGTCTGAGGCTTTTAACCACAGATTGTAACCTCCTTTGACGAATCAGTATGACTGTTTTCTATGATTTCTTAAAAACAATAAAGGAGAATTAAATTTACAGTTTGACTTCAACAACTCTGAATGTTCAGTTGCTTTACCTGCCTGCTGGCCTTGATTAAATTCTGAAACCATTCAAACACTGTTCCCAAACTTTTTTTTCACCTTCTTTCCACCTTACCCCGAGGCAGTTGCTGAGTTTGGTAAAAAGAAGGACATAGAAGCATTTTGCCAGGAGCATAGAATCACTAGATTTAAGTCAGTGGCTGCTTGACTCCTCTGGAGAATGACAACCACAAGGAAACAAAGACAGCATGACGGTTTGACTGACAGCCTTTTATGTCTGTTCACTACAAGGTCAGATGTACCCCAAATAGAAAATAGATGTGAGTGATGCTGAATTTCTTAAAGAACGTCCTTCGTGTAGAATTCAACACTGTATGTTTTGGTAAAAGGAAAAAAAAAAAAAAGAAAAAGAAAAAAAAGACTATGAATTATGAGTGGCAGCGAAAAGAACTCCTCTAAAGTGTCGACATCAAAAGAGGAAGTCAAACAGGAGCAGAGTAGAATAATCTAAATATAATTGTGACTGCTGCTATGTCAACTTCAACCTTGTCTCATATATGCCATAAGGAAGAAATGTTCTCCGAGGTTAATTTCATTATATTATCAAGAGAATAAGGCAATTACCAACAAATGACAAAAAGAGCTATTCAGAACCAATTCTGAGGATAACTGACCGTGCTATGTCCTCTCAGCAGGTGGTTATTCATAATACAGCAGGTGATTCATATGAATTATTTCCTACCTGTCATTCACTTTGCTCTGCCGCCTCAGTCTGTCCAAGTAATTGTAGTCCTGTAGATTTCACTTTGGCACCCACGGCGGGATTCCTGGCTGACCTTCCTGGGCGCTTCCTTCTAGCAATTATCTGAGGACATTTTGGAGAGAGAAAGGGAGTAAATATTCCAGGGGGAATCACCAAACAAATACTGTTTAATACAAAAAGGCATGTAAATACACAGGAGGTCAAACATTAAAAAAAAAAAAAAAACCTAATTACTAATTTGAAGGAATGTTCTGCTGTCAAACATGGGCTAAGGAGGAAAATATCACACAGGATCAAACAGCAGTCAAAGATGTTTGCTGCCACCTTCAACATCCTGTGTCCACCTGATAAAACTGGTGCAGTACGTCTGGCATTACACGTGTTTTCATCCCTGAACCCCTAAGAAGCACAGAAATATATCATAATCTTTCAGCTGATGTCTTACCGTTACATGCTTTGGTATTTTCCACATATGCTTATTCAATATCCCGGCGATAAAACCAGCAGGACCTCAATTTGCCTTCGAACGTTTAATCTCCAAAAGAAAACACTTCCACACAAAGCAGCAAGAAGCTAGCGCAGGGTCATTTGGCTCCAATGAAGTATTGGTAAAATGAGTTTCCATGGAGACTAATATGCTCGCAACTAAAGACACAGAGTGGCATTTTGGAATGAGCGAGGCAAACTGTGGGGTACAAAGATAACAAGCTCAGGCAAAGAGACATAATGTCAACACAGGCACGCACAGAGGGCTCAACCTGCAATCAACATGTACAGTAGCTCTGGAGACATAAAACATGGCCGAATGGCAAACATAAATGAAGAGCTCTGGGAATTAAAACATTAAACTCTCACATTAAAAGCTGGATCTAGGCGCTGCACATTAGCGTTGCGTAGAGTTACGGGTTAATGTTCTTTCTAGGAATAAGCTCCTATTATTGTATAAAAGAATGTTATTAAAATATTAACAGCCGTCATAGACAAAATAACAGCCGATAATACGTCTGTGTTTACATCATTGCCCCAAAACATCAGTCACAACAGAACTTTATTGCAAAATGCGAAGGGTCAACTCTGCTGCAAATATAACAGAAGAGGAAGAAAAAGAAGAAGTAGTTATTCTTCTCTCATCTTTATTGAAAGTATGAATTCGCTAAATAGAACGGCCAAGCTGGATCCAGATTTTCAAGGTTGCCGTCAACACAGATTCAGGCTTTGTTCAGCTTGTTTGAACAACGGGTTGTTTTGCTTCTTCCTCGTTTCTGTCCCTCCTGTGAACTCGTCACATCACCTGAAGTTTAACCCATGTGGGGCAAACATGCACAAAAAGTATGGATTTATTCCAATGAGAGGCGAATTATTCGATCCAGTGTTTACATGGATATTGAACAGGTTGTTAAATACAAGTAATTTGCGTGTTTTCTATGGAATTTGCTTGTAAATGTCTAAATGGTAATGAAACTGAGTCTTAACCCAGCTCAATGGACATCTTCCTTTCAATCTGATGACACAGTGAATAAAACGGGTAAACATATAACACGTCCCTTCCTAGTAATAATTTTAGTAATCTAGGCATTCTATTTAGAGACTATTGTTTCAGTTGAAAATATCACCCTCATTCATGCTGTGCCCTTGGAGCATGTGGTGTGCTTCCCACGGAAACAAATTCCTCTATGAAAATGAAAAGGTGATTCAGATTCTGTTAATGTGCACAGGTGCCTGTAAAACAGATATAAAGCCATAAAGCGTTGCTCAGGGATGACCTTTATTTTGAAGAGCTGCCGTGTGACATGGTGTGAATTAGCCAACATCGACGCAAGAGAAATTTATGCCTTTGCGCGGCTTGACCTCTAAGTCAAACAGCATGTGAAGACCAACTGGAACGATTGTAAGGAAAACAGACACTGCACACACAGCAATAAATGTATGACAAAGCACGCGCGGCAGAAAACCTCCGATGTCTATCTGCCAGCGAGCCACTGCGGCCACTGTCATTGGTTACAAGGTGAGACACCTACGTGCAACCAGAGCAACGTATTGATGTGATCGAGTTGGGATTTTTGCTTATCACCACAATATCAAGTCACCTTGTTCTTTTAGGTTTTTTTCTAATCAAATGTCAACAATGGGGCTATCTAACCCTGATATGAAGCCAATTAAATCCTTGTCTCAATCCATGCCGCTGTGGAGCGCATTTTAATGTGTTGCGGTGTTTAACTCCTCTAAGTCTCGTGTCCTGGTTTGATTTTGCTGAAGGAAAAGTTTTGATACATGATCTTGAAGAATCAGCTGCCAAATGAGCAAAATTAAAATGAAAATGTAATCACACGTGAAAGAACAGGTGTACGCAGACGGAGCTGTAGGACCATGAGCCTCTGTTTTATCACAAGGTTGAGGGAGAGGGTGAAGCTATTGACACACAGAGGTACGGCTAAGCCACTTCACATCCCAATCGATCACAGGTCCACTCCACTACAAGTGGCATTCCCCTTATAAACCAAGATTTTCCTGCCTGTGTTGACTTTCAGAATTCAAACACCCGGTTGGACTTTGGTCTCACGTCTTCAGCTCCGGTTCTGTCCTCCTCCTTTCGTCCTCAATCGAGACTTGAGAATGTTTTGTAGCGCAGCGTTTGGCTGGTGCGAAAGCAAGAAACAGATGGCTGTCTATTCCTGGATGCTACTACAGAGTGTCCAGCTCAAATAAAGTGTTCTCTCACTTAATGCCTGCATTGGGAACTTCATAAAGCCTTGGACCAAGAACTTGTAAATGGCCCGTCACGATGAGATTATAACATTTTTTTTTTGTAGTATTTAACATTATTGCACTGAATTCAAATGTCTCCCGCCTTACTTTTTTGTTCTTTTCTTTTTTCTTTTTTTTCTTTTAACTCCAGCTAATCCTTCCCTGGAGGATGCCTATTAACCTGGACCAACACTCTGTCCCCCCTGATGAGGCTACACAGGCCTACTCTATTTGCTCCCCTGAACTCTGTCACTCAAATGGTCACATAATTATTGTGTGTCTTCACAGGTTACATAGAGGATATTAGCTGCATTGTAAGCAGACATTAATTACATGAGGAATTGTGCTGAGTTAATAAGGCTGAGGATCCATTAAGGGTTACCATGGAGTCATGTTTACAGAGAGGACATGAATAAACTGTTTATGTCGTCGGAGGTAAATAAAATCACGGCACAATGATAAGCTATTCATGACATGACGTCCTGCAGGAGGTGACAGTTTGAAATTGCATTAATCCTTATCTATTCATTATGAAATTTGTGGGTCTGCATGTAGGTGTAGCAATACCTTATCGCGGTAAAGTGCCTCGGCTGAATTTGAATTGATTTCTATCTTTCGGGAATCCATTGCAAATTCCTCTCATGGCCCGGCAATGCAGAAGGCAGTGACTGCTGCTCACAGGTCAAGTCAGATTAATCTCGGCCTATCTGATCAGCCCATCCCCGAGCTGCGCTATGTGTGAGAAATAGCACATTTTAGATTACAGCACTCTCTCTAAAAGCCTTCAGCTGTAGCGCACGTCTTTCAGTAGTTTGGAACAGAGCATTCATTTCATCTCTGGGTGCTTCTTTTAAAGGCTATCCCACAAGGTCCTATCAGGAGGAGGTTCAAGGGCAAAATAAATCAGCGATGACACGTCCCATCGTTGTTATGTAGGGCACAGAGGTCTCCTGTCTGCAGCAAGAGCTCAGGTTGAGAGATCCCCCTTGTGTCTGAGGCTGGATCACATTAACAGCCTGACTCATTACATTAATAGCGGTGCCACTGCCGCAACATGAATAATGCCATTCCTTCTGTGGAGGGGTTACAAACCAGTCTGACAGCGGAAAAAGCATCCGACTATTATTAACCATAAATCCATAAATGACACACACTGTCCATACAAAGGGGGGTGGGCATATATTTAGTGCCGAGCTACTTTGCTGAATCCATTAATGGCGGATACGAATTGATATGAGTAAAACCCACTGTTCAGATGTAAATGAAAGATGCATCGAAAGCAGCGGGTCTAAAAAAATGACTCTGCAGGACTTCCTGGCAGATTAGTGGTTTAAGAAGCACACTGTGTAGGTGCAGTTTTCTGGATCTGAATCTGCCCCAGGACCCTAGTCACAAGTCTTGTTATCAAATAAAGCAAAAATGACAAAATATAATCTTCAAAAGGAGAAAAAAAAAAATGTGTGGGCTGCAAATGCTTCGCAGCTTCGTGCCCTTCATTGTTATGGATTGCAGGCAAGCTTGTGGCAGCTCTACTGGATCAGCAGAATTTGGGAAATTCTTCAAAAGCTGAATCTCCTCTAACCTTTCCCACCTCTCAAGCACCTTCCCCACCTACACCAGCACCAGGGGATCTGTCACAAATCAAGGATGGGAAGGTCAATAAAAGCAAACCATGCCAGACTCTCTGACTGACACATCAAAAGTTCCCTCAGCAGCGCTCAACACTCTGCCTTCCTTCCCTTCCGACCAATTTAGTGGAGTCCAAGGGGAGCCCCCTAATCCATGCCTCTGAAAGTGCGCTTAATCAACCTCTGATTAAGAGGGAGCACGTCAAGGTGTCCAGCAACATTTACTGCCCCCATCTCCTCCTGAAGTCAATCAAAACACAAGGAAATAAGATTTATTTGTCCTCACAGCCTCCCGTGCCTCATGTTCCTTCTCAAACGTCTCAACTCTCATTGGTCTCATTTGAGGCCATTCATTCATTACATATCTGCCAATAGCAAATACAAAGCAAACATTTAGTTCCTTCTAATTTCTTCTTCCTTTTCTCTCTCTCTCTCCCTCTCCCTCCCTCCTTTTGTCTTTTTTTCTGTTGTTGTTATGAGTGTCCCCCAGGTGCCTGGGAATGAATTAAACATCAGTGTGTTGGTAGGAAGGGCACAGCTTTCTCTGAAAGGATTGAATGCAGAGCGCTGTTTGAGGGGAGAGCAACAGTGGAGGTGACAGGGGAAGCTTTGCTTAGCACGAGGACGTGGAACCATCAGGGAACCACTTTGACCTCTAGCATCTATCTGCCTTCATGCATAGTCATTTTTCTTCTCTTCATGACTCTCCAAGTAACTGGGGTATCCCAAACTTTCAATAAACAAAAGTCTAGCGCGGTATGTCGAAAGAAAAAAAAAAACACACAGTACATCTGTGGACTTCAGTTGGTTTTGATTAAGGCGCGTCGGCAATGATCAATGCCATGAACACCACCATACAAACATATGAACGTGTGCCATCTTGCAGGCCGGTAAGTGGACATTTTTGGTAAGGTCATGGAGTTCTGACGTGTTTACTGACATCAAAAGAAATGGTAGAAATAGCTTGTACATCTGTATTAACCATCTTGTGACAATTCAATGTTCTGCTGGGAAACCTTTGTACCTGGCATTCTTGTTGATGTCATTTAGACATGTACCAGCAGGATGCAGTCTGACATAGGCACACGCACACAAACCATTTTAGGTAAAACTAAAATAAAACATGAAAAACATCAACAACGTTCTGTTTCCAGACACCACGTGACGCCCTCAGAAGGCCCATGTTCATTCTCTTATGAATCACAACTGTTTTGGAGGCACGAGGGAGACCTACACCATATTAGGGAGGTGGTTATGATGCTATGCCTGATCTGTTTATGTATACTGTCCAGCCTCATTCCTTCATTATGCCTTTACATTTCCTACATTAAAGTTCCCCAACTGTTAGATTACAAACTGTCTGTGTCTCTGTGCTAGACACCAACGGTTGCCTAGCAGCAATGTTCTCATGACTTACAGCTGATCTTATGAGTTAAAGAACAACCATTTCATGTGCATGACTTCCTGCAACATAACCACACTCCTGACTATCTAAATAGTCATTGGTGTGCTGACATCAAAGTTGTGGCAGCATTGCCATTTTAGATGAAAATTTGAAGTTTTTTTGTTTAGTTTTTTAGACTCTGGTATCAGGACTTAAAATGAGAAGCTCACCTTCCTGTGCCAGACACTAGACTAATTAAATCACTCAAAGGATATGGCGATGGAGGCAGCAGTTTAACGATGCACTTCCAGCTCCGGCCACTAAAGTAAAATCCAGACCTGTGACCCACAAAGTGACATTATGAAGATAACTGCATTCCAGAGGCGAGCCAAATGTGGGTGGATTGCCTCTTCATGTGAGGAATCAAATGCATTAAGCCACGAAAGACGGACAGCATGACTACACCGCATGACCAATTTAAAAAGAAAAAGGTCACCAACAGACACGAGAGTTCAGTCGAGTGCATTCTTTAACGTAAGGCTCTCAGGCAGAGTTTATAGGGATGTGGGCCAAGAATGCAACGTTGGTGCAATTAGCAACAAAGCTGTCCTTTTGTGCTCTGCACAGTGTTTTAACTGTGGATCTGACAAGTGGATCATTTGCATAAAACGGTGTGTAAAAAAAATGAACAAATATTCAAAGAAATACTGAAAGCCCCATCACTCTGGTGATGTGAGTCCATGCGTTTTCTCGAAATAAGAATCCTTGCTTCACATCAAAGCTAAGAAAAGTAATGCTGACATAAAATTAAAATAAGTGTTGCAGCAGAGCTTAAACTAAAACGTCTGGTCTCGTGTTCGGTCGTATAAGAGATAATGTGCTAGACTCACAAATAAAGGTAGAGAGTGTCAGTCCTGTCATTTTGACCAAAGAAAAGTTATTCCTGTAACACTGGTTCCCAGAGACAATGAGGTGTCAGTCTGACCTTAACGAAAACCTTCACAACATTAACAACACAGCAGGTGTGTTCTGGCCACATGAAAACAAAACAAGTCTGCAAAGAATGTCAATGTTTGATGCCATTATTATTGACATCTGAATTTCAGCAGACATGCAGACATGCATCAAATTTTAGCGATAACATGTGGAAGAATTGTTGAAGGCTGGGTTTATAGCCACGTAATGAAGTTGAACTGTGCAGTCAAAATGTGTCGGTTGGTTAGAGGGCGATTAGCTAAGTACTTACACAGAATCACAACTTCACTGACTGATTAAGGCTCTTGAAAAAGCATGTCTGTTAGGTATGCAAAACTGGCCAAAATATAGTATTTAAGCCAAAATTACCCATCTGCTGTCAGCTCTAAATGCAGGAAAACTACATTTTAATTAATATGAGCTTTCATGTAGATTTATTCATTTACTTGTTGGCATGCACAGAGTGCTGTGCGTGTGCTAAGAGAAGCTGCTCTGCAAAAATCCCACTTTTCATTTCATTTGTTTTCTTTTGGTCTAGTATAATCAGGCGGGAGCATGACGAGTTTAAAACCCTGCAAGCAAGTTATGAAGCATTTCAAGGTGAAATATCGGATTTTTATTTTTCCCTAAGTTGATTATCCAGGAGAAAGGAGAAATGAGTCTCATATTTCAAGGCAGAGTTCAGTGAACTGCGATCATGTGATTAATATCCTTCTGTGAGTCTTTGCCAAAGAGCTAATGCCCGGCTTTTGGTTTACAACAACAAGAGATTTGTGTTGCGCATGCGGTCAAAACAACAACGGAAAGTCAAAGGCACTTCCAGAGCGAGAACAGACTCCAGAGTGCGAGTTAAAAAGAAAAATCCATCTCCTCAGCCCAACTCCTCTGTCAGATATCTTCACTATTTCAGTGTGACTTTGATCAACAAAGCTCTGCGCCTGTCCATGGAAACACCCACATAAAAACACACAGTCGAGGTTGTGTAATCTCTTTTGCATTACATACAACAGCGGAAGACTCTTCCTCATTTTTCGGCACTTAGCAACAGAGAAAATGTTCATTCTCGGTATTGACCTGCAGAAACCGACGACACTCCCACAAGCTTAATGTCACTTTTTCCTTTTTTACCGTGTTCTTGTGTTAGAACTTGAATGTCCAAATCATGTACTGAGACATGTGCTAAAAACAAACACAGGATTTAGTGGTCAGTGGAAGATCTTACACAGGAGACAAAGTCTAATTTGCCAAAAAAAAGTGAAAGCATCTGTGCGGACTTACGGCTGAGTCAAGAGATTAAAGAGCTAGATCACCTATATCGACATTTTAGACAATCTCATCTTTATTTTTGAAGTTTTGGGATGGAGAACGGAATAAAGTTCTCAGACAAAAATTCGCTCAACTGTCTGTAGGTTTTTAAATGTCAAATAAAAGTTGCAAAATGAAATGTTATTTGCCTTCCTTGATCCAGTGTGGCTGTTGAAGTTCTCGATACGAGCAACAAAATCTAAACTTGCATTTCCAGGGCTTAAAGCCTTTTTTATTACCTTTGTCCGGCTCCGCCATACTTTATTTATAGTCTTAGTGGGTGGTGGAGAAGGATTAACCTGAATAAAACTTCTATTTGATCTCAACTTTAAGCATTTGCTCGCAGTAACTGGGGAATGTCTAAAATTATGATACACGTCTTGCTCACTGTGCAGAATTACACCTTGTTCTATATTTGAACAAACAGGGAGAGTCCATGGGGTTTTAATTAATGGATGTTGGCAACTCTTCTGTCCTGCAGCCCTGCGTTATGTTTTTTTTTTTCTAAAACTGCGCGCGGTATATTAATTTAACATTAAAGCTGGCATTATGCAATGTTAAATAAAAGTTGTGGAGGAAGACATCACCTCCCACATCTGCTCAGCCCTCATCCTTTTCAATGGCTCCTTCTCTGCCTTGTATCAATTTGTTTTTCAGCATGTCGAGTCAAAAGGAGGTTGTCACCAGGAGACAGCTCGCTTGTCTCACGCGCATGATTGAGGTAGCTGCAATTTATAACGTACCAGCCGGAGCGACAGACTTCACTTATCTCGGGCCGGCTCCTCCGCTAGTGCCCTTTCAGTCAACCAATGAGAATGAAGGTTGCAGGTGGGGTTACTTTGTCAAAAGCGGAGGAACCATTACAAATCTACACTATCCATCCTTCTGTAGGGCATAGAGCTTCTCCCCTGGCGCAAAGCTGTTGCAGACCCGACTCTCCTCAAAGCTGTCTGTCTATCTCTCACGCCCGGGAAGCTCACAGGGGGGTTGTTATCAGAAAGGGCCAATTTGTTATCCTGCTTTCACTCCATCACAGGAGCCATTATTTGGGACTTTTATCTATCGAGAAAAAGCTGTTAATGTGAGCAAGAAAGTGTGTACTCCGTCATTATGCCACAGAGGCTATTGACTTCATCTAATACTGATTCAAGCTGAATGAACTCGAGGCAATTACTGCAGCAAAAGAAGATTGACACAACTCCGCCGGTGTGAACTACCTTGAACTTTTAAGTTGCGCCCCGGTGGAAGCGCCACGCCTGATCCTTATGTTAATATTTTGTGTTCTAATTGCGCCGCAGCACAAAGCCCTTGATGGAGTGGGCTCTTCCACCGTAGGCGGATCTTCCTATTAGCCACAGTGCCGCGCTGCCTACATGCTCCGACACCGGCACCTCAGCACAGGAACAGCGACTAGTAGATAATGCGTCCACACCTGCAGGATGGGTGATATTTCATAAACCTGAGTGCAAAGCCATGATTTATCACTTTCACTTATTACTCGAGACACTTGGAATGATCGATTGGTTTATCCTCCAAGTTGAAGCTATGTATATATATCAGCTGGGGGGGAAAAAAAAGGGAAAAAGACAATTACCTGCCTACGTATCTGGGAGGGGGGATATTTTCTGAGTCAACCTTCATGCGACAGTCTCATGCCCTTTGCGTCTCCATCATTCGCTGTGACTTAGCCATCATTATCAGACACTCGGCCGGTCCGTCCATGCAAATCTATTCTTTCCCCTGCGCGTTCTGACGGATTTAGGAACAGCACTGAAAACAGAGCAACACTTACTTTTTTGTCTGTGGCACAAGAGAAGGGACGTGTCACCCAGGACTTGCAGACATTAACATGGTTACAGGTTGGCGCTGGAGAGTGATGGATTTAATTTAGATTTGTTGCAAAACTGGTTTTAGTCGAAAGAAATGATGCAAATATTTTCTATCCTACTAAAAACAGCCACTAGATAAAATGCCACTGTCGCTTAGGATTAGGCGCTCTGAGCTTTTTCACACGGCAACCTGTGAAATATCTATTTGGCTTCTTGACATCTGATCCAGAAAGCCCTGACATCCACAAACCATTCGCAGTCCAGCCCAATCACTTGTCACACACTTAGTGTGGGCTGCAGGCCCCCTCTACCCTCATCACAGCTCATCATTTCACCACAAGCTGTCAAATTAAAACTTTTAAATTGTGTGAATGCCTCCTCGGAACTTTCCCTTTTTCCCAGCAACATATTGCAGAGATAATTGAGGATATTAGCAGCCAGACTGTTACCAAGAGATGAAAGGCAAGGAGGGAGCGGTGACAGCTCCTCTCGCTTGTGGCGGTAACGAGGGACTGTCAAAAGTCTCTCCGTGTTTATCTGGGATCATCTAGGGGGATTTAAAACCCTTACCTTCACAATTCCATTCTTTATGGCGCGTCCTTTATCCACAGTGATTTACGGAGGCTCAAGCCCTGCGCCGCGTGATGAATGAGCA
This sequence comes from Mugil cephalus, assembly GCF_022458985.1. Classification (NCBI taxonomy): domain Eukaryota; kingdom Metazoa; phylum Chordata; class Actinopteri; order Mugiliformes; family Mugilidae; genus Mugil; species Mugil cephalus. The sequence continues at coordinate 14,406,931 of NC_061789.1, read as the reverse complement.
CTCTTCACAAGGTGTCAGGGCCAGGCAGCGGTGGGCGGCGGTGACTCCCCCCCGCCCCCCTCCCGCCCCCCTCCCCCCCGCAGTCCCTCCCACTGCTTCATTTTTCTTTGGCGTTCTTCTCCTCTCCTTGCCTGCTCCCCCATTCAATTTCCAAATTGGGCTGATTAGATGTTGACACATCAAGTGGATTTACGCAAGAGATTCTGATTTGGACGAGGCAGTGTAAACAGACGACGCCGGTGACACCTGGAGATAATTTGATTCGGAGAGACAGTTGCGGTTTCAGATTTATTTTAAGATTCGGGATTAAAATGTTACAAATCTCATGACCCGACTTTCATTCCGGGATTGAGGAAAGAGCCCGGGGTTCAGGCAGCTCTCCATCAATATAAACCCAAAGCTATGAAGTCATCAATTTTCCTGTCTAAATTAAAATCGCATCCGTTTACTCATCTGAAGACTGTGAAAACATGCAGACGTACAGAGGGAGTTTAAAATAAAACGTTTTCTGAAATCAAATAACATATTTGTTATTCATTATCTGTGTGCTATCCACTGTGCTAGAAAAACACTGACTGTATATGGAGATAAATTAACCCTCGTCACCCACAGATTTCTTGAAGAGCAGTTTTGAAGCTCAGTGTGTCATCATCTTTTAGTGTCTAATTCCACCTAACACCCAGCTAATTCAAATATGGTCAAAGACGCGGAGTGAGAGCTAGCAACCTGCTCCTCTGAGCAGCCACACTCTTAATTACGCATAACTTAAAGCCTTGACATAATTTAAATATATATTCTAATTATAGATTCACATGAGTTGTTGTTCATTAATACTGTGCTCAGCTCTAACTCCGGCAGTTACAAAAAAACGTTGTATAATAGACTGTATTTATTTTATTTTATACTATTCTCGCAGCCAACAGACAGCTTCACAGAGGGGTTGGCATGGCAACTGGTAGCCATCAGGATGTCACTTCCTGTTTCTGTAGCATAAAAGAACTAATAACTAAATAACTAAGTCCTATCATTCACTAACAGATGACACCAGGGGGAGTTCTACTTGCTTTAGCTTCACTTTTCAGGAGTAGTTCTGCAGTCCATCTTTATACAGTTTATGGCAGAGGTGTGAAACTCATTTTAGTTCAGCGGCCACATACAGCCCAGTTTATTTTCACACGGGCCGGACCAGTGACATTATAGTACAATAACCTATAAATAAAGATAATTCCAAAGCTTTCCCATTGTTTTACAGCAAAGAAGTACCAGAAGAGAAGAGACGGATGGATGTTTTTAAAATACAATGGTGCAATTTTGCTGTGGTCTGCTGTTTAGATCTGGATGTTGTGCTCTAATAAATAAATAAATAAATAAAGCCTAAATAAATAATGTCTAATCAACCAAAGATTTTGCAACCACCCTGTAGTACCTCCGCAGAGCCCCTGTTGAAGACCTATGTACTAAAGTTTTAAATCTGGGATCTGTGTGTAGCAGCCGTCAGAATGTATGACTCTCTTGCTAAGGCGAAGAGAGACGTGGTTAGCTTCTACAGCTATTCTGCCCATGAGAGCTCAGCCTCCCGTGCATTAACAAAACCACCGGAGCCCCGTAATTCCCCACAGTTCGTCACCAGGAAAAACATTATCACAAAGGTACTTCTAGAAGGACAAATAACATTTATTTCTAGCCACGCGGTCCCCGCATTTGAATTTCATATCAAAACTAAAAAAAAAAAAAGGGAAAAAAAAGTATTTTGAAAAGATTTTAAGTCAATTAGTGCATGGTACCATATAATTTGCGCGTGCGCATATTGGCTCTCATTTAAATCCAGTTCACAGTCTCTTAACAGTACTCACAGTTCCCGGGATGCAGAATGCTGTTAGATATTGTTTGGCAATACATTCTTTCAGCAGTGCCCCGTCACACGTGGTGAAGAAACATGTCCTCGGGCTCCGTCCACGGCCATAAGCATCCAGCAGGTTCTCAGCAGCTCGGTGTAATAAGTGTTTTCCAAGCAAAAGTCTGTTACATAGTCTACTGCTAGCACGAGGAGCTAATTTACAACGGCCCGCAGTGTGGTCGCAGTTTAGCATCAATAAAGTAGAATTCGCGATGGAAAAGGGTTCCCACTCACTTAAACATCTACAACTTACTGAAAGTTTTTAATGGTGACTATCTTTATTGACTTGCTCCGCCGCAGCCGGTTAAAATCCCTTAATTGGCCAATTAAACAGATCGACACGTGACCAAAGATTGTGGCGCATTCAGGAAGCATGCTGAAAGTAGGACATTCCGTATACTTAATGAATCTTCGTAACTACCAGTAGTCTTCTATGTAGTTTGCGCAGTTTGCACTTTTCAAATTCATAGCGCGTGCCTCCGTCGGGCCGTATATTTGACACCCCTGGTCTATGGTTTAAACATGGAAGTCCACAAGGGGATGACTCACTACTGGAACCAGTCTCTAGAAGAACTGCAGTTTTGACATTACCACCTTGGTTGCCACTTTCATCTCATCTCATCTTCTACCACCACTTATCCTCACTAGGGTCGCGGGGGTTGCTGGGGCCCATCCCAGCTGAGATTGGGCGAGAGGCGGGTTACACCCTGGACAGGTCGCCAGTCTATCGCAGGCACTCTGAAGAAAACCAAGCTTTATTTAAGAAAAAAAAAAAAAAAAAACACAAAAAAAAAATGTTTTAAAGACTGCACTTTGCTGTCTTTGACTGAGCACAAATTCAAGCACATAAATCCGTGAAAGAACTTTAATATAACCTCCTTTTCCATGACAAATATTCTTTTTGTGAAAACAACCATTTCAAAAGCCTTTTCAGGCTGCTATAGAACGGACGACTCAACAGGAAGATTCGTTTTTCCGAAACTTGAAATGTGAAAAGCAATATAAACAGAGTTTCCAGGTCAGACAGCAATTAACAGAGATAATATGTAGACGGCAGAAAATTGATGATAAACACTTTAGGTGAAGATTATCTTACTTGCCAATAGGCTGCTGTCGGTCAACACAGCGAATATTAGCTGATAAATCAGCGCTTCCCAACAACACAATGATGTACTGTATGGTTTAAGGAGTGTTTATGAATGACTGTCATCTGGATACAATGTTCAGTCTAGCTTTGTCCATCTTCACCCACTTTCACTGATGTGGACATCAGAGGGAACACAAACGCTAAAAGTAAGCCACTCAATTCTATAAGGACAATACTGAGTGAAACAAACTTTCATGACAGAAACTCACCAATAAAAACTGAGTTTTAAATATTAATAAAACACGCCTCTGGGTTTGCCCCACACAGCGGGAACAATGATTCCAGCAAACATTTAAACAACAGAAAAAACTTTTTGAAATGAGCTGGGTCGCATTTGCATTTTTCAGTTCATGCATTTTAATTCGTTTTAGGGCAGCTGTCAGCCTGATTGTAGAAATTGTGTCACAGATTCAGATGGCGCGGAATGCTACGGGGGGAGCTTATTGAAGCTCTTCCTGTTTGGGGGGATGACAAACACCTCCCTGACGGAGCGAAGTGTCATCTTATTGACACTGTCATGCTGACAACATGTTAAGATTTGTTTTAAGAGTTTGGAAATCCAGCCCGCGATCCTTTGGGAGCGTCTACGTGACCTTGCATGAACATCACACAATTAGCAGTCAAGGGCGAAAGTAGATTCGCGCTGACAAGTCATGGCTCAATCATTTTAAAAACAGCAGGCCCTTTGTGTTTGTGCCGCTGTGAGTTTGGCAGGTTAGTCCATTAAGCAGAGTTCAGCTGTGTATGAACAGACTGTATAATACAACACAAACATAATAAAACAAACCGCAGCGTGGCAAGGAGAAGAAGAATCACGTCAAGGTTACTTTAGTTCCACATTTTCAGATCCGTTCTACTTTCCCTCAGAATTTGATTTTACTTTTAGTTCTGATTTAGTTTTCTTCTTTTCAATTAACTCTTACTTTTGAGACCTACTTCGGTTTTAAATCAATTTGGAGGAAAATGGCAATCACAAGCCACACTCGAGTTTAGCATGCCGCATCGTCTTTCTGATGGCATGTCATGTCAAACAATGTAGGGAGAGAGGCCTGATTCTTTACACTGCTCGCAGCTCTGGCCACATCAGCTTTACTGGAGCATGATGTTACAGCCTGCTGGCTTTAGGCTGCGTAGTATGGGCTGCGTTTGAAATCTATCTGACCAGTGATTCCAAATAAAATGATCTACTAAGATATACCCATCAGGCATAACATTATGACCACCTTTCTGAAATTGTGTAGGTCTCCCTTGTACCTCGTTTTGGAAACTGGTCATGAAACATGATGTTTACTCCACCCCAAACAAGCAGAAAGATTCAACGATCAGACTGAGTTATTAGGAGCTAATATTTTCCTATTTAATGGATTACGAAAGGTTTACACCACCCCTCTCAATGTGATGATTAGTCAGCAGCAGCGTGTGAACCTACTCAGCAGTGGCTTACATTTAATGGGCACTAATTTCGTAAAAAAAAAAGTATATGTATGCTGAGTCTAGGTCGGGCTCTACAGCTTGAAATTTAAGCAGAAAAACAGAATAGAAGAGTGGAGGAGTGGGATGAATATTACAGGCTCCTAATAAATAGTCATCATAAAGCAGGCTGTCTCAAGGGCAGCTGTTAGGTGACTTTTTTAGTTCTTCATTGTAGTGTATGTGAGCGGCTGTCTGAATAGAATCTGCCTTTCTGAAGGGCAAACTTCACTCTCAAAATGTGTTCTCTTCTCCCTTTTCGCCGTCGGCCGCAACACTGTATGTGTTCCCCTGATTAACTCTGATAAGCATGAAAGCTAATTTCTGGACTTGGAAACGGTAATTTGAATATAAAAGAAAAAACTATAACTACCTTTTTGAGTGAACGTGAGCAACGTTCTTCACATAACTATTTGAATATAGCCAAGCGTTGATTAATCTCTTCTTAGGTCGTATGTGATGACGAGGCTGGTTGTACATTAGGAGATTCTGTAAATAAAGAAACGATGATCAATTCACAAGTGATCTAAAGCAGGGGTCTTCAACAGGGGGTCCACGAGCCCTAAGCGGAGGTACTGCAGGAAGGTCACAAAATCTCTGGTTGATTAGACATTTATATATATATATTTTTTTTTTTACTTTTCCCCACAAATTTTATTTCTTTAAATACACATTAACATGAACCCAACAAATTTTAGAAAAGGAATAAGTGTAGGCAGAAGATGTTATCTTTCAGTCAGCACTTCACTCATTCTACGATACAAGATCTGTCTCGACGGCGCATCTAGTCAAGACCTGTCAATCTAAGCCTCCTGTACACAGTAGGCCCCGCCCCTATCGCTGCTCAGCCAATCACGAGGCCGCATATTACACGCCGACTCTGTCACGTCCCCCACAATTGGCCGAGAGCCTCATCAGTCAGGTGAAATCCCAGGGGCACGCTGCAAAATTAGCAGGAGAGAAGCTAACAGCGCAGCTGCTAACACTGGGTATGTTTGTGTTTACGGCAGTTGCAGGGCCACACTACTGTTGCACTTGCTAACTTGTACCTGTGTATTATTTGAAGCTTAATATTGAATGCAAAATGATAATAATAATGTATATTTCTAAATAGCACTTGGTTGAGTTTCTTAATCTCTATATCACTTTGTATCTGAAAATCTTCTTCTGTTATATTTACATATACATGTAAACATATAGATCAGCGTCTATGTAACCAGTTTAAATCTCTGATCAGAATGACTTCAGTCAGGTTGAAGCAATATTGCCCATAAGCGTATATCCAGTGTTATAATAGCGACAGCACATGGCAAAGAGCCCATCCAGGCCGCTGAAACTTGATGCAACATCACACGCTATAACTTCACATGACATAACGGCACGTAGCGTTACATGACGACGCGACCTGTCACGAAATAAAGCGCTAGATTTTGTCATTTCCTGTTGACACCGTTGTCTCCTTTCCATTGTCCATCATCCTCCTCCATCCGCCGGGAGACACATGAGCCCCTCTGCCAATCCATCTTCCTCCTTTACTGTTTGTCTTGCTGAGTGTCAGTGTCACATGTTGGGGCATTAGCTGTGAAGACATCGGAGGATGAGGTCAGCGCCGACACCGCGCCTCTATTAAATCAGCAGCCTCTTAAAGTGTGAAAACAACAAGCCCCGCTGCCACATTGGCTGCGAGCACGTTCCGAGGGTGACAGACGTTTTATCCTCCCTGTTGAAGGCGCTATCGGATGGGTGTGGCGGCTCGGCAATCGCCGACGCTCACCTCCACACCTGGCCTCGCCACGGAGCTGACAGCAGCCATATGCCACTCTGCTCCCATCAAAAAATGGAAATAAGCAATCCAACCGAACCGATCCTCTAAAATCTCAATTGTTTTCTTCTTTCTTCTTCTTCTTCTTCTTCTTCTTCTTGAAGAGTACTTTACAGCTAAACCAGGCAGCAGATGGTTAAAGTGACAACAGTCTGGAATCTGGCGGATAAATCGCTCTCTAAAACAGTAAACACACTCAGTAGGAGATTATGGTTTAAACTGGGATAACGAAGCAAAGAATTAGCGCTATATTAAAATATATGCAAAGAGTCCATTTAGCAAAATGAACCGGATGAGCAATGAGAATCATAAAGCCATCTGCCCTTGAGTGGTTAGGTTGGAGCTAAGTTTCCGTCTAAATAAGTCTTGCTTAAACGCATGCTGCTCCTCTCTCTGTACAATAATCATGCCTTTAGTGCTGCAGAGTGTTGCAGTGCATTAAGATAAAAGCGCTAAAACAGTGTTTGTGCTGCATCCCAAATGGAGGCTGCTAAGTGAAGTAGCATGCTGTTATAAGAGTCGAGGGATGATGCTAGCATGAGTGGCTCTCTGAGTGGGAACACTTCACACTGTTGGAGTTTGCACTGATGCTACAGCATAAATTTGTCATATATCTTTAGGCCTCTCTAAACGTATGCTAAGATAATTTATCACATTTGCTCATTTAGCCCCGTGCTTCGGAATCGCAGCCGTATCACTATTCATGACGTGAGTTTTACATTTTGGGCTTCTGCTGATTTTATTTTTTCAGACAAATGACTTTGAAGACTGTGAATCAAAGACTTTCCGGGGGGCAGGGGACGACTGATGGCACAAAGGAGCAGGGAAACTTATGATGAGGAAATTCACACTCAGAATGTGTCGACGCGCTCCCGATGCTAAAAGAAATCTGTATCAAAATAGGCAGGAGTATAAAAGGCGCATCAGAGAACTTAAGGGGGTTGGAGCAGAAACTACTGTTCCCATAATCCAGTAAGTCACACCTTCATCTGGAGAGAATGCTGAGAAAGAGTATCGGCTTTACACTCTAATTCACCTTCCATACACTCCTTTTCATACCGAGAAGCTTAAAATGGATTAGGTTCATAGGCTCCGAGATGAAAAATAACAGAAAGGTGCATTTCACCATATAGCCATCAATCTGCTTCATGTTAAACGACAGGGCTGATCACCTTGAGAGCTTGCTTTCTGGCTACACTTAAACGCCACGCGGTGAAACTGAAGCCGATGCACGGCGCAGACTGGGAGTCCAGCCTGTTGCAGCCTGAAACCTGAAGACCTCCCCGCGGTTTAACATTGAACCCGCCGCAAATGTGTCGTTAACGCACCAGGAGGGGGGGTCTTAAAACCCCCTCCGACGGCGCTCCGACGATTCCGAATACATTCTTGTAAAACCGTGGGGGATGAGGAAAATAAATTTGTTGTGAGGTTTACGAGTCCGCGCGGCTGAGGGCATCGGAGCGTCGCGCGACGCCATCCTACAAGAGGAAGGGGGGGAACCTTGGCCCTTCCTCTTTCACACAAATGCATACATGCACCGAGGCCGATAATGAGAATCCACCTCACCAAATCTTTCAATTCAAGGACTTGCTTAGATTGACTGTAATGCCTAAGTAATCAGCCTGTTCTGACCCACCTTGTCCTCGGCTGGGATTTATAGCACCCAATTACTGATCTCTATTACCCGGCATGCCAACGGGATGGAAATCAGACGACTGGACGGACGGCCAGCGCTGTCTGCTGGTCTGGGTGACCAGGTGATGAGAGAGTGGCCTCCACTCCTGTCTGCCGTCCGCCCATCTTTCATATCGCATTATACAGCAAGACATTGAACTATTTTAATATGAGATTAGATGCTGGAAAGGTATATTTTCCTCAAACTTAACTTTTAACTTTTGTAATCGTGATCATAATTATCTAACTCGGGGGTCTTCAACGTTTTTCGGGCCCTCAGACTGATGGAGAGATTAAGTATGGACCCCCTACCTACTTTTTGTGTTCTATATTAAACTCAGCGTCTGTTTAATCAACCAAAGAGTTTGCGACCCCGCCTGCAGTGCCTCCGCGGACCCCCTAGGTGTCACAGACCCCCTGTTGAAGACCTACGATCTAACTGACAATTGTCTGCGATTAATTAAAAGCTATTTAATTTAACATCTACGTAACCCTGGGCATTGACCCATAAACTAAAAGACTTTCACACATTTCAGCACTGCTACACTATTTTTTTTTTAAATTGTGTAATTGCGTCATGATTTTTTAAACATAAATCCAGATTATCATTATTATTTATGTATTTTTGCAGCTATTCTGCAGAAGAGCAAAACTTTAACCATGGAAAACGCTTTTCACTCCACTTCTACAAGTACGGCAAAACCTGAGACGTGTTTACCAAAAACAAGTATCAGATAGTCGCCTTTGAAATAAGCATATTGGTGCATCGAAGCTGTAAAGGAATCCACCCAAAACGACACGGCACGCTCCACATCGATCAGCCCTCAGCAGAAATATATGAAACAACCGCAACCAGTTGCATCAATGTTGCCGTTTCCTTTTCTTTATTCAGAGGGAGAAGTATTGTTTTCGATACGCTCGGCGAAAGCGGACTGGTGCGGAACGACGGTTGCTGCGAGGGCAATGGCCGCGGTTTCCTCCTCGGACGAGGATTTGAGTTGGATTAGAGGTCTTGTTAAACAGCGCAGTGGGTCAGTGGTTAGAATTGTGGCCTCACAGCAAGAAGGTCCGGCGTACATCCTTTCTTAACCGCTGCATGCTGGGATTTGATTAAAGCTTTCGCTTGATTCTTAACATCAAAGCTCATACTAGCTCCTGTAAATACGCATAAACCTCACTGGGTTGTATAATGGGGAGGGGTGTTCTGGCTGCTGTTAAAATATTTAAGTACAGGTTCATGGTTCATTCATGGACGCCATTTGAGTCCAATTTCCAAAATTCCGCATTAATGAAAAAAGCATTTCAGATATGAAAGGCTTGTGTGACGCATTTGTCAGTTATTTTGTAAGGAGCGGCAGCTCATAGAGATAATTTGTAGGTTCGGCGGTGCACAGTTTAGATAAAAAAATAAAATAAAAAATAGTATTCAACTTTTGAAAATACTCTCTTTTTTAGCAATTTCTTTTCACATAAAGTCTCATCATAAAGCTGCCATTTATTTGATGGCGACAACAGCCAGGATAAAAGTTTCCTGGGCTTTCTTGATATTCATTCTTTGGCTCCTCCAAAATAATACTATCTCCGTGCAACACAGGCAGCCGAGGCCATGTCACACTGGAGTGGTTTATTCTAACAATTCGGTGCTTTCATCAGCGCTGACCCAAAGCTATCACTTTAATTCATGTGAAGGAGACAAGAATGTGCAACAAGTCTAGAAAGTAAAGGCGTCTTATTTTGAAAAGTTCACTGTGTAATATGCTTTTCGAAAATAAATTGCTGACCCTATGTATTACCTTAGGTAATGTAAGGATTCGGCTCTTTTTCAAACACGTTCTGATGAAATGAATCACAGAAACTAACCCCTGATGAGTCTGAGATATGTTCAAAGTAGCTAGATGTTGTGCAACCCTGACATGAACTCAGTGACATCTCACATCCTCAGCACTGAATTTAGTACAGACCGTCTCTTTCTACCCACGGGCAGCTTTCATACTGTACACGGAAGCTTTGTTGTGGCCTTCTGCGGCATCTGTGGATGTTATTCCAGTTGTTTTCAGTTTTGGACAAGTACTGTTGAAAAGGTAGATAAGGTTTATTCAGACTAGTGCGTCTGACCACTTGTCAAAATAAATCATTAAAAGGTTTGCATTACAGCCTCGACATCCAGTCAAACGCAATGGGAAGATGTAAAATGCTCTGAACAATTTGACAGAACGCAGAGCGACACAACGGCTGTGTAACATCATTGTCCCTATAGGAAAAAGGCCGGAGAGACACAAATATTGGTGCATGTCGTTGGCGACAGGAAGCAGTTGTAAGGGGATCTCTATTGACTGGTTGTGGCTTCAAAAAAAAAAAAAAACACAGACGTAAAAGAATCTCATGACTCAAATAGGTGCAAATGAAGGATGAAAAAAAAGTGACATGGAATAAAAAGCTCTCATTATTCTTTAAATAATAGTGTCCATGTAACACAACCTATATCTAATCTGAACACGCGAGACAGCAAATTAGAACGTGGAGCCCGAGTAAGCACGTTCAAACTAATTTTACATTATACATCTCAACACACAACGTCAAATCGTGAACACAGAGTACAAACACTCCACTCCTCCCTTTATACGATTCTCAAATTACTTCTCGCGCTGATTGTGTTCGAGACGCTGATTCAAACGAACACGCTCGATACACAAGCGTGGTTCATTTTACCTTCGGAAAGCGGCGCCAATGAAAGCTTGTCACAGTGAAGTCGCAGAACTCTTCGTTTCTAGAAGCGAATGTGTTTTTTACTCAGGGCTACGAGCGGGAAAGGCAGAGAGAAAGGCCTGCCGTCACCGTAATGATCCTTATGCTTCCGAATACCGTTTACATTTTTTTAACTGCCTAAAGGCAGCCTTTTCACATGGAGGTCCTCGCACACCATTTCCACACCGAGCTGATTCAATTAGATGATACAAAAAGATCAAACAATGGAGATATTGTCCAATCTACTACATCAGATATCAACTGAGTCATACAACCTCACATTTTCCATTTGTTTTCCAGACAAAATCTGCACCTGCAACACCATATACTGAATGACAAATTCAAACATTTATTAAATTAACGGCCGCCCCTTAACTAAAGTGCTGTTTGGCCTATATCTAATCTCCAGTGTACATACAGTACGGAGGCAAACTGCATCGTAGTTTGGCCAAAAGAGGCCAAAAGTTGTGCTTTTATTTTATCGTTATATAAAACCCTCATTACGCGTACAGCGAAATGCCACCTCCACAAAAGAGGCAGTTGACCTTATTTTTGCCTTGGTATCGGGAATCCAGTTCGCAAAACATTATTCCTCTATTTGCTAGACCACGAAAGGAGAAAGTTTGTGCTTACAATTACAGCCCATTAGACGTCCATAAATTCCGAACGAAAGCGAACCCTCTCGGCCCTTTAGCGGGCCTTTTCCGGTCAGGTAGGAGCATCTGTGTTTATACAGTGTGAGAAGTATTTACGGATAATTGGGGGGAGTTAACGCGCTGAATTCCCGCCGAATGAATCGAGCCCCTGAAATCTCTGATATTAGCTTCGCATGAATCATTGTTAATTCCCATGAATCCATTACTGTTCCATGTGCAACTATAAATAGAGTCCTGATAAATCAATGAGGACACCGGAGAGCGAGGAAGACGGGGGCTGGGGCTGCTTGTTTCTGAAGCTTTTCTTTTCACCGCGGCATAATACCCTCGCCTCTCGTCGATAATCATTCTCCGTAGCTCGCTCGTGGGTTTCTGTGTTGCAACCGGGGCGGTGGAGAACGGCAGACCTTGAGCAGAACGTTTCAGCCAAGTCCTAATTGAACGATTCCTCACGTTTGATCTTCGTCGAGGCCATCTGGTGCTCGAAACACAGCGCTCTTTCTTTCTCTCGTTTCCCCCCCCCCAACACTAGCACTATTCATGACTTGAATACGCCTGTAATGTCAGTCACCTATTTGTTGTCTACGCCAACAACGATAGCCGCTATTTGCCAATTTTCCTCCACCTATCTGCGCGGGGAGGAAGCCTAATCCATTTGAAATGGCGTGGCGATCTCCTGTACTGATTGCATTCGTCACAGCCCAGCCGGTGTGCTACCTCGTGTGGAGGCAGCGGCCCCCTGGACCTGCCCTCTCTCCTCTCCTACGCCGAAAAGCCTTCTCAGGCAATGGGCATCGCGTGGCCTCGCTCATGCGCCGGGTGCAAGGGCAGACAGGTTCATCTGCACACAATCACAACGGACGGCCGCATCCCATTCCAATTGCATTTCCGCTCACGGGGGAAAGATCCCGTGGTGCATATTACTGTGGCTGAGACAAATTTAGCTGAAATGGAAGAGGAGATGGAAAAGGCTCACCTCTTACACTAATCTGGGCAAACGACACAGCGCCGGCTTTGCTACAACAACAACTCCACGGAAAAATGGTTTTTAGATGACAGAGCTGCCCTGCCTGTCTCGCGGAGAAGACAGTGAATTAATTAAGATAACAAATTGCACATGTCATATTTGTCATCTTCTCAATCTTTACTTAATGAGGTGGAACACGTGCGCGGGGCTGTTTCTGAGCAAAAAGTTGTCCCGCTAACGACGAGGCACCTTAAAATAGGAACACTCAGCATTAAAAAAACGCAGCGATCCTTCGCGCTGACTGATATTTAATATATGTCATGTATACATTCATGCTTCCTGGTCCGGTGTGGATACACGCAGACAGACATGAATGTAAATGAGGCCCGAGAAGAAGGATGGGGAGCGAGAGACAGAGCGGGAGACTCAGAAGTCGGCATATCTGATAGCAAAGCGCCCTGATTAGAATTTTGTCATGCCACAATTTACAAATTAAAATGAATTAGATCTTCCATGCCCTGACCTCCATTAAAAACACTTCATTGTTGATGAGCCTTGATAGCATCTGCTATTGATTGGAGGAGCATCAGTATGGCCAATCCTGTCTCTTCACGAGGAGGTCATCCAAAGCAATTTAAGCATATTGAGAGATTGATCAGGGCTACGGAGCTGCCACTTGGGGCCTCTCAAAGCATAAAAGTCTGAGGTGTGACGCAGCCACTCCCTGCTGCTCTGCGGGGGGAGAGTCTCAAATCTAAATGCTAATGGTTTCTTTAAGAGCCTGGCTGCCCTTTAACCACTACAGTCAGACGTGAAGGATGGCTCTCAGTGTTTCGACAGCTCAGCCTTGTTTGGACCCCTCCCCAGCCGCCTCCGACAGCGAGAACACATTCGCCGGAAAAATATCTGTGCGCCCGCAACAGCAGCACAACAAGTTCTGCTCGGTGCGTCACCACCGGTGGCCGTCCGATTCCATATTCAACTCCAGACACGGAAAAGGAGAAAATGACTCTCCTGATACTGGAATTTAAAAAATCAAATGAAATTCTTTAGCTGGAAATAAATGAATAAATAAATGTACTTGTGGTATTTTTGTATTAACATCGAGAATTTTTTTTTTTGTAAAGCCCTGAAATGCCAAAGAATCCTCGCTCTTACTGAGCTGAAACACAAAAGCATTAAGCGATAAAATAAATATGTTACCCGGGAAGAAGAGAGAACGAAAACATCTGTGTTGCCAGTGAATGTTGGTTACACAGAGAACATGGTTTGTTTACTGTAGGAAAAATGCTTGAATGAAGCACTAAAGGCAGGATTTGAAGTCTATTTTAAAATGCCGTTTTCAAATTAAAACGATGACTAGTGAGCTGGCACTTCTAGTGGGACAACTCTGGTCTTACAGAAGGGCATGAAGGAGGGATGATTTTCATCTGGACTGGTTTGTGTATGATGCAGGTTTTGGAATAAATAAACTGCTGGCAGTCATGTATTTGGCATTCCATTATAACACCACTACTTTACATTTATAGAAGACTTGTAGGAGTGGAGCAGTGTTGTCAACTACTTAAGGGCAATCTGATCCGGCTGGTGGACCCAACAAGAGGACAATAGAGAGATGATGTCCTACCCTTCCTGTAAAATGTGTAAGGTATTCAATGTGTGAAAGGGAGAAAATGACATGATCCTGTTTGAATTGTGCCATGAACGATCCTTTTTCGAGTCAAGGAAGCTGTAAAAGGGCTGAGGTATGAGACTGTGACAAGACGCGCAGACAGATAGATGGCCACGCTGGTTGAACCTCCAGTTCTTTGACTGGCAAAGCTGACTTCATGTGTGTGATTCATAGCACAATTAAAATGACATCTCTCACCATCGACAAGAGTAGAAAAGGTCCCTTGGTAAAGGAAAGGCAGACTGTTTGATGCTATATGTCTTTCAGTCAAGGCAGAGACCTTGAAGATCTAACAAACTTACATTGTACATATCCTTCTATAACCAGCGCCTGCTGGAAGTACATTAAGCAGCACTGTGCGACAGTATTCTGTGTATGTATGTATGTATGTATGTACATTGGGCCTGAATGCATAGCATTGTGAGCGTCACCATGGCAACAGAGGTCAGAAGGCAAAGGTCATGCAAAAGCATTGGTGGCTGCGCAGCTTGGCAAGGGCAAGGTGGGGGCGTAAAGAAAGAAACCTCCACACAGGCCTTTTTCTATACACTGAGCACGCTCATCATCATCTCCTGTCCTCCAGCATCTCCCTGCAAGGTTAGTGAGAGTCAATAAGCCTTCCGCAAAGGTTAAGGAGACCTATAAGAAAGATATTATGCAAAGTGTGATCTCTCCGGATCCAGAAGAACCACAAATAGAGAGGCATAACTGTCTTTGTTCGTTTTCCTTCTGAAAGCAAATCATAGAAAGGTGCTCGGTTTTCCTGTATGACTGCCTCATGAATTCAATATGAGCCATCCATACACTTTGACACAAAGTACTTTGTGAATATGAAATCTGAAAGATGGCATATCAAATGGCTCAAACTGCCTGTTTCTGTACAAAGAAAAATCATTATTTGTAGATCCATCTTCAAAGAAATCCAGACTTTTATTTAGATTATACAATTCGTTCATTATTAACCTTTATTACTGATTCATTGTTTGCACTATCTGGTACCGACAGATCTGTCTCCAAAACTCGCTTTGATTCATTTTTCATTTGCTAAGCACAGAGCATTCCTTACATTTGCAGATTACTTTGGAAGTGACAACGATGGGGGAAACAGAAATGTGGGATATAGTTGTCATCACAGAAAACACTCGCACAGGGTACTTAAAAGTCAGAGCGAGCACACTTAAAGAACCTTGGCTGCTGCGTTGTTTGCGCAAACAGAGGGGTGGGCAAACAAAAGTGTCCTCCAACTGAGATTTACTGTCCAGCAGAAGTCACAGGATTAATTAACAAGTTTGAAGACTGTAAGCCATCATCTTTGTGAAGATTATCATCATAAATACCCATCAGGGAGTCAAACTAAACTCCGACAGAAAATTGAACCCTTTGTCCTTGATCTTTTTGTGATTTTCTGTTTAGGTTACTCAAAAGGAAAGTTAAAGTTTAGGCTTAATATCATTATTTTACCACAACTTACCCATCAAACTACCTGTAGATTTCTTGCAAATACCTACGACAGCTGTCTGTTGCAAAGGCCTTGTTTTTAAGCTTGTTGTTCAGTGGGTTGTTGGAATTTCCCACTCACATAGGTCAATTGGTTTTGGGTATGAACAGTCATGGTTGGACTTTAAGAATTTGACATTTTGGGCATATAATAAAGCAGAAAATTTCAGCTACTATTTGATACAGCCTGGTGTACCCATATTCATCAGAATACAAGTCTGGTAACATGTCATTTGGGTTTCATTACAGGCCTGTTCCAACCGATAGGCTACAGTGAAAGAATATCACTGCAACCAACCAACCACGGTCCTCATTGTCAGCTAATTCAACTCCTCTTTGTTCACATTACTATGTCGCTGTTACCTTTCTGTCAATCACTGCATAAAGCCCAACTGGGTTGGCCTGGCAAGGGTTTCCACATCAACTTCATCCACAAATAATTGTTTGCCTGCCTTCTGGGGTAATGTTTTTGTAATTTACGTTTACATCTACAGCTTCTGTAAACTCATGGTATATCTGCAACACAGGAGACACCAGCCACGACGTGTCTACCAGACACTATGTAATGTTGGTGAATTACAGCAATAATAGCAATGAGTAGCAATGACAGGAAAAAATAGCTTTGGGCGATGCGAAGTCGGCAGGTATCAAGTTTAACAAAGCTCGGTGCTGATGTGACCAATGGGAACGTTTGATACAGCTGAATGCCGTGTGATCCAAACACAGAGTTCATCAAACGTTTGCCAAGGAAACATCATCCCCGACTCTGGTTCCTAAACCAAATTCATCATGCTGATAGCGGGCTATGAGCCTCAGGTAAACCCAGATGCAAGCGGGGCCGTTGACCTTCAAGTTTTATTTTCCAAATAGAAAGCGGTGATGGCGTGACGTTCTAGCTCTGTCCACACTCTAATAAGATTTGATCTGCTTTTTCACCAAGAAATATCTGAGGTGGGAAATATAGATGGGCTACTTAGGCAATATAGTCTGGAACACACACTAGAGATCAACTGTCATCTACAAAAAGATGGACGGCCGACGAATTGCTTTACATGGACCTTTAAAGAGACAGGAGCTAAAATGTCCTAATAAGGGGCTGCACAAAGAGAGATGACAAGTTATTATATATGTAATATGGAAAGTCATTGTATGTTTGCCTTAATTGTTTCGTCTACTACTAAGCTCATGGCATTACACTTTCAATGATTAACGTATCTTTTGTTTTATACAGGCATCAAAAGTTTGTCTCTGTCATGTTTCATCAGACACCAGCTCTGACCGGATTTCTTACCCCTCTTAATTATGGTAAACGCTCCTTAATTATTTCCCCTCAGTCTCGCAGGCTACCGTTACCTCAAGAGGACCGAAGAGGTTTAAGGCAGTTTTCGGAGATAAATGTTCTGTCAATGACGGCTGATTGGAACAACGCCGGCTCCCGAACGCGTTCGCTCGCATCTTTGCCGCCGATCAATTTCTTTTGCTCGAACCCTCGTTGCAGGTTCACATCCACGAGCTCATGTTTCAATCCCTCGGAAGGTCTGCGAACCTCCACGTTGTCCTGGAACGCGGTGTCCCCTTTTGATGTCAATTAGCTGAAAATAGAATGTCTACAACTGGCTTCAATAACTTCAAATGTCATCTGTACAAAGCGCGGCTCAAGTAATTCTATGAAATCTCCAGCAGCCACGAGGAATACAAAGACCTCTCACTTTTTTTTTTTTTTTTTTCTCACAGATTACACGTGTACGTACTCCAGCCGCTGAGACACTGGAGGTAATCCAGTGAAACTTCTTGAGCGGTTAAAGCTTATTGGTCTCCGCATCTCTGTGATGGAATTATGTGTACCGAAATTAGAGTGCAAATTCGAATCAAAACCTCTAAGCGAGATCTGTGGGTTCTTGGCAGTGAAGGGAGAACACAACAGGATTCTCGCACATATGCCATGCACATCCGCGAGAAGCTCAGCGGGCTGCCAACACCAAAGTGTTCATCACTCTCCTCCCACTCCTTCTCATAACAGAGAACAGACGAAAATAAATAAATAAAAGAAATCACAGTACCAGAATGAGACAACCAATCAGTGGAAAGAATCAAAAAAAAAAAAAGCAGACGTTCAAGGAGAATGAAATGCCCCCATTGATTGGCCGCGGTGCTTTGCCGCCGCCACCCCCCTCCCGCACGGCCGGCCAATCGATGCGTGAGAGATAAGCAGCCGTCACTACTGACATTGGTGATGTATAACTGCTGCGTGCTGACGAACGCCGCCTGATGACTTTTT
Source organism: Mugil cephalus (assembly GCF_022458985.1). Lineage (NCBI taxonomy): Eukaryota > Metazoa > Chordata > Actinopteri > Mugiliformes > Mugilidae > Mugil > Mugil cephalus. The sequence continues at coordinate 14,389,106 of NC_061789.1, read as the reverse complement.
TGCCATCTCGGTCAGGACTCAACCGTCTCACACCGAAAAGCAGACCAGTTAATAACATCTGGATCTCACTCATCAAAAAGGCAAAACCCGCACCTTCGCCCGTGCTCCCACATAATGCGACCCTCCCCTTTTTGCTTTTTGACCGGGGCGACATCCGACCCGTGCGCGGGCTAATCAGCCGGGGTTAAACCTCACGAAGGTGAGAGCGAAAGCCCGAAGACGGTGACCGGGATGAATTACTTGAAAAGGAACCCGCTGTTATCGCTCTGTTTGTTTTTCAAAAGACAATAATGAAATAAATAAATGAAAAAAAAAAGAAAAAGAAAAGAATGGTTCTGAGAAAATGAAATGATGGCGTGGCGGTGTTTTGTGAAATTGTGCTGTCAAACGTTTCTCCTTTCTAATTTCCTGGAGCGCAGATGATGGAGCATGTGCGCTGACAGCTGAATCAGATAAAGAAGGAAACAAAAAAAAAAAAGACTTCTCCTTCCCACCCCCCCAACACACAAGCATTTTTATGCCACATTCATAAATATAATAATAAAACAATTAGTTTGTGGCAAATGACAATTGACGGATACCGTGACCTTGCGTGCGCTGGCGTTTTTTTAACGCGGTCATTTATTAAAGTGTCAAGGCTGACGGACACAGACGTAAACACAAAGCGCTGTGAGTGAGGGGTCAAAGAAAGAAACTAATGTTTATTTACCAGGACAGTCTCATTTAAATGGTGCTCGCCTATAGTTTATACAAGCAGACAGATGCTTCAGAAGATATTAAAATTAACTCGTAGCCCAGATCTGCTCAATTTCTGACGTCTCTGCAATAACTGCTGAATCTGTTACTGTGTTTAGAAACTTGCAAAGGTCTCAGAGCGAGCAGTCCTCCGCGTGTGTGCCTGTGTGTGTACGTTTGATGGGACCGTCCCAGCACAACTGTCACTTCGTTCCCCTGTTACAGGTGCTCCACACAGGGGAGCTGGCAGCTCTGACGGACGCCTCCTCCCAGGGATTTATGGGAAATGACAGCTCCCGCTAAATAAAGCCGAAGTGGCCGGGGAAGGGAAGACAACGGAAGTTCCAAACCACGAGCCGCGCCGGGCTGACACGAGATGAAATTTATTTCCTCTGCTCTGCCTGGCAGTTTGGATGGAAATGTGCTATTCATACTTTGGGGCCTGGAGATTGAGTGAGAGCAAGTAAGATGGAGACGGAGAGAGCGAGCCCCACCCTTAATCTACTTCCTCTGTTTGGGGTAATGGTCTACGAGGCCTTTCTGCTGGGGAAAATCACATTTCTTACATGGCTGCCTCTTGATGAATTATTTCACATTTCACTTACTTACCTTTTCAAAAGCTAATCTACATCAATAACGTTAAAGGAAAATTTCACAGCCACAATTGAACAGCTCCCCTTATTCAAACTCAAAAGGTGTGGAGCGTTCAGCTGCTTAAAAAGTCCATTTCAAACTTCATCATTTAAGCGTTCGACAGCGTATCTGAATGCACACGGGCCGGGGGCCGGCGTCCTGATTTTCTACACATTTAAATATGGACCATCTTTAATTGAGCAGAAACGGCGGCGGAGAACAGTGCTGAACTAATACTGAGGCTGAAATATCATTACGCTGATGGAAGCCGGGCTCTCTGACTTTTATTGGCAGCTTGTGAGCTAAATGTGTGGTTCAATTCAGAGGCGGCCATAGCTGCAGAGGCAAAGTAATCGACTTTGGGACAAAATGGTGTGGAAAATGACGTGTAGGCCTTTGCCTACAGCCAACCTGGTGCGGGCAGAAATCTATCAGTCAGGTGCACACCAACATTGGCATTTTCACAAATGTGATTTAGTCAACGATACTGGAGGGCTGATGTGCTGGACCACTGCTTTTTGGTGGAATAAAACCCTGCTATTTCAAGCCACGCAATCTGCCGCTCCCGCTGCTGGAAATGTCTGAGCGCTCGGTTCAGTTTGAACCCAGATGAAACAATGTTTTACATACGAATCCCTGAAGAGCGTCAGAGCACATTTGGGTCAAAGTGCCCTGAACCTTGCGAGCGCTTGACTCCGACTTTTTAAACGTCTAAGTCGTCCCTCTCTCAGCCTGCGGAAGATCAGCCTTTTGTTTTGAAGACTCGCTAGCGTTCCGCGCTGCCGCGCCGCGAGTATTTTTGTCTCGTTCGGACACGGCCGTTTGTGATTCTCTCGCGAAGAAAGCGAAGCTCGCTCCTTTTTCCCAAATAGACTCCGTTGGATACAGACTGGCCCACGCTGTCAAGAGGTCCGCTCGCAGGATCACACAGTTTTTAAGCGGGACGAGCCCTATCGACCACCAAAGCCAAAAGGGCCCTCGACCGGCAAACCAAACATCAATCAACGCAATAGGACACAATTAAACAGCAATTATGTAAAAGACTTTTTTTTTTTTCTTCTTCTTCTTCTTCTTTGCTCCGGGAGTGTCTCAACTCTTACATCAGCTTCTAAACCTCACATTCGCAGTGTCTCTCTCCCAGCAGCGAGCCTGGAGGAGCAACAGTCACACCCACACACTTGTGTGCGCGCAAACACACACACACACACATACACTTGCCGAGCCACAGAGCAGATCAAGTGTGCCTGGAGAGCTCTATGGAGAGGCCAGTTTTCCTCATTAGACCGCATGTGCGCCGCTCTCCAAAAAACCCCTCACTCTAATCACTGTCACCAGACCTCGGCTGAAAAACAGATAATTAATGTTGGGCCTTGCCTCAATCGGCTTCCATGCTAAACAGCTCTGTGTACATATGTGTGCGCGTGTGTGGGTGTCTGCATGTTTGTCTATTTGGAGTCTGTCGATGTAGGAGGGCCTCCACTCCCCCCCGCCACTACCCCCGCCCGCCACCGCCGCCGCGCCGCCGCCTCCTCCCCCGGGGACCACGGATGCTCAAACCATCCACAACAGCGATTTCTCTCAGGCTCACATTAGCTCTCGCAAGAGCAACTGCACACCAGATAACGCTCAGATTTACAGAAGAAATATCGCGAACGAAAGCCGCCTCTGTTTCACGGCATCCCGCCCCGCCGACGTCTCGCACCCTTTCGCCCTTTTATTTCCCCTTCACCTATTTATTACACGGAATGGACTTCTTAATCGTATGCTTTGCAGAGCAGATTTATTTATGATCTTTTCTCCCTTCCTAAAGGCAGTTATTAATATCATAAATATTTGATGATACTTTGCATGACCCTGCGGAGAATGACACAGAGAGGTATTGAAGGTTAATGCTGGGGGTACAGACTGATTAAATGGCGACTGAACGGCCCAAGCAGGGCCGCAATAAACTTCCTAATAAAACGGGACTAAATAAACTCTGCTGGCTACACAATTTAGCTACGGGACTAACAAGGCAATTTACAAAAAAAAAAAAAAAAAAAAACACATTTTCTTATTGCCTCCAGTGATGTCTAAACATCAGAAAAATAAAAATAGTTTGGGTTTATTTGCCCAAGTTCTCAGATATCAATTTCAGAGATTACAGCCTCCAACCAAAAACGCGGAGGTGGAGGTAAAATGAATATCACTTTATTTTTAAAGCCGACGCCTCAAAATGGACCAGTTTGGGATTTTTATTTATTCATTTATTTATTTATTTATTTATTTATTATAATTAGAATGTTTTCCTGATTTTCTCAATGTCTTTGACTTTAGCGCTGTTTGCGCTGTTAGTCACTTGAAAACAGATATATTAAGATATTAGCATGGGTGGTGAAAAAGGTCGAAGACCAAAGTGCAAATCAGCTCGTTGTAAAAATAACCGAGAGATTAATTAACTGAAAAGAACAAGTGTTTTCTCCTGAGAACTCCGTTCAGCTGCAAGACTAAAGTAAGGACATTTCTGTGAGACATGTGTTTTCAGTGATTTGAGCACGACAGACCATTGGACGCCATTGGACGCCATTGGACGCCATTGGACTTTTTTCAGGCGACAGACCCCCAAACTGTTGGAGAGATTAAGTAGGGACCCCCTACATACTATATGTGTTCTATATTAAACTCAGCCTAGTGCTATTTATAAATATACATTATTATCATCATTTTGCATTCAATATTAAGCTATCCCTTATCCCGTTGCTAAAATATGTTGGATAATTTGTTGGATAATTTGTATTAAAAAAAAAAACTAAAAATCTGGAGGAAAGTTAAAAAATATATATAACAAATGTCTGATCAACCAAAGCTTTTGTGATCCCCCCTGCGGTACCTCCGTGGACCCCCTGTTGAAGATATACCTTAAATCATACAGAAGCAGTTTCGCGAGACGAAGCTAATGTTTCTATCTAAACCTCGCAACTTGTAATCCTCCAGTATCTCTCATCTTCTTTTTTTGCCCCAGGATGACCACCTTTCTCGTAAAAGGCTTTTGAGACGAAGGCGAATCTTCCCAGACTCAGTCATCAAATCAATTCTGCTTTTTGGCTTTCCATCGACAGTAGAAAAAAAAAAAATATCTTCAATATTTGCTACACATGTCCTTCATCACTGAATTGCTGCATTCAGGGGGATTCTGAATAGGCTGTGTATCGCATTGTCTAAGAGCGCCGGCAAAAAGCAAACAGCCCCACAAAGCACCACTTACAGCATCAACTCCCGGCAACACAAGAAGCAGCGCATCTGTGTCAAGGCTGGGAAGCATAGAACGAGCTTGCGATTGTAATCAGAATCGCTTAAGTGGAAGTCTGCGAATTCCATCACTCATTATTGAGGATGTGCACCCAATATCCTAAAGTCAGGTGCAGATGAAAACACTCAGGAGGAGCTCAACCCCTCTTCTCCAGCAGACATAATTTAATCAGCGAAGTATCTGATTAAAGTACTTAAAGAGCTGCGGCATACAGCATTTATTGACTCTCCAAATGTGTCTTTCTTTATACATTCGGACATGGCTGAATGGCTCGACAAAATGATTTGGGGCTGACATATATAATTTGACCTTGTCAGGCGCTGATCTCCTTCCCCCCACATTTCCTTGCACATGCTGTGTAATTGAGCCTTAAGGGAGAGTGGAAAGACTACCCGGCCCTCACTTTGTAAGGATCTGTATTGATGATCGGGACTGGTTACCAACGATCTAATCAATAAGTGCAAATACACAAGCTGATGGGAATGAATGTGGCATGACTCTAACTCGTCTCCCCTTCACGAGCAGTTTAATTACCGCAAAGATCATAGACTTACATTAACAGCACCTCTGGGGTAAATGCTTTGCACTGAGATATGTAATTAAATATGTTTCCTGGCACAAAAGGCAATTAACTTCCCTTCACAATATTTCTCCACAATGGTACATAATGTACAAGTGAACGGCAAACATTTAAACTGGTCAGTGACCAAGCCAGAAGCAGACTGGCTTTCTGCATTTAACTTTTTTTTTTTTTTTTTGGTGTGAAAGCCGCAGGCAAATCCAAAATGAAAGTTGCATTAATTGAGAGGGAGTTTAAATTACTTTTTTTTTTTTTTTTTTTTGGGCGATGTGGCTTTTGTAATACTTCTTTGCCACAAATGTCAGAGCTTTGATGGCGCTTGAAGGTGGCCGGTAAGGCCGTGGCTTAATTCTGAACTAATCTGTTTTCCAGTGAGCCCTGAACAGGGCTACGTAACCGACGCATAATAGTTTTGTTTACCTTGATTTCGCGTGCGTCAAACTCTCACAAGGGTCCTGTAAATTTGCCAAGGCCAGACAAAGGAGGATGTCGGTCTCGCTCTCTTGATTCACTTTTTCGCCGAGACATTTGCAACCGGGAGGCTCGCGGGGGTCTCGGGAGCAACTGATGTATCGCGGCACATTTCTAACACTCAAAATCAATCCCTCATTTAGATTCAGCAACTCGGAAAACATGGGGAGAAAATCACCTACAGTGGGCAAACGTGTCAGGAAATCGTTAGGACGTAAATAAATAAAAATGACAACGGAGGGAAGAACAAACATGTAAAACGAGGAGTAATACAAATTCAATTTTGAGCCTAAATGGGAGCCGCGGTGCATGTTAAGCCACGTCATAAAAATGCAAATACGCTCACAGTAGGAGTTTACAGTCCGGGCAACAAATCTAATATATCGTGGGAAGTTTAACATATATCTCTTTTCATTTTCCACATTTGCTCATCAGATTGTCAAAGCAAGTGAGGCGCCGCACAATATCCCGGGCTCCTCAAATGCAATATAACCTGGATTGAAATGGGCCAGTGCGATGCAGCTGTGGCATTAGGGCCAATGGGAGCTCTTTAAATGAGAGAGTGGCTGTAAACACCACGTCTACTTTCTCCCCCTCGCCGGCATTACTAGCGGAGCTGATGACAAGTGCCGAGCAGCCCTCTAGTGCCTTTAATACAGCGAGAGCATTCTCCAGGGGAAATGCAATCTGTGTCCTCTGCACAGATCCACTGTCTGCACTTCCCCGCATGTGAGCCGCTATCATATTATACTCCCCGCTCTCGAAATGGGAGAAGGAAATAGGAAATCGCCTCGGCCAGAGATGAACCAGGAACATAATCAAAAAATAGTGTGGCGCAAACGGCGCAGATGAGCCCGGCGCGCAGACCTCCCCTGGCTGAGCGCTAAACAATAAGCAGTGGGGATTGCTCAGGGATTCTTGTGCCATTCAGAAGAAAGTACGCCCCTTTCTCTTTTTTTTTTTTTTTTTTTTCACCCCTCAGGCGTCTATTGGCTTATAGCAGCTTATACGTTTAAGATGGGAGATAAGAACAGGGACGCTTCCCTCATGTGGTGATCCCGCAACGGGTTTTTATTGCCAATAAAAACAGCACAAGTGCACAGACAAAAGGCGCTCGGCGACGCGAGGCGGAGTGTGTGAAACATAATTCGGTTGACCTTGCATATTACTGTGACGCTTTTTCCCGTCTAAGTCGAACAAAGAAACGCGAAAACGCTGTGTTGACTTTTGGAGAGAGAGGAGAGAAAGAAAAAAAAAAAAAAAGCACAAAAGTGATTCCGTGGAAGTGGGTGGAAATGTGTGACACTTCTGCTGGATTGTTTTGGTTTGTGCGTGTACTGTGGTAAATACGGGACAAAGCCCGAGATGAACAGCAGACATAAAGAAACACAACGGGAAAAAAAAGAAACACACACGCGCACACTTGAATTCTTCTCTGAATGTTATGAGGAAGACAAAGAGCAGCGGTTGCATGAGTGAGCAGAGTGAAGTCACTGTTTGAAGTAAATGCGCCGGACACGTGTGTGTGTGTGTGCGTGTGTTTGTGTGAGAGAGAGAGACAAAGTGTGTGTGACAGCGTTAAGCCTGAGTGAGAGGTGAAAGGACTGCTGTACTCACAGTTGTGCTCTTGTTTCCCTGTGGTCTGTCGGCGTGTCAGAGTTTCATCCTCTCAGTGTCTCTCCCTGGGCTGGGCTTCCTCTTCCTCTTCTGACCAAAAGGTGTGAGGAGGAGGAGGAGGAGGAGGAGGTGGAGGAGGTGGAGGAGGAGGGGATGCACGGATTGAGCGCAAAGGAATGAAAGCCGGAGAGAGGGAGAGAGAGAGAGGAAAAAGAGGAGGAGGGAGTGCGAGTGAGTGAGAAAGCGAGAGACCACGGTGGATGGATGGAGGGAGGGAGGGAGGGAGGGAGGGAGGGCGAGCGGCGGCTTGCGATTGGCCTGTCAGTCCGGGAGAGGGAGCGTCGGTCTCGGCGGTGTCAGGGCGGCGGGCTGCCCCGAGTCTCAGATTTAAACACCTCGAGAAAGAGCCGGCTGCAATGGATTCCTACGGCACGCAACACACATGCCGGCTGGCTGACGACTCACACACTCTGCACCCACATCACACACATGGACAGAGAGAGAGAAAGAGAGATGGAGAGAGAGAGAGAGAGAGAGAGAGAGAGGGTGGGTTGATAGAGTGAGGCAGACGGATTCAGAGGCCGATGACAGCTTCAAGCTGAAGCTTCTCCTTGGCTCCTCATCAATGACAGGTACCGAGGAACAAGAGGCAGGGGGAGGCTCTCCCTCACATCCACACGCCTCGACACGCGCGCACGCTGGCGTACGCGCACGAATCACATCCAACCGCCGACCACCACCACCACCACCACCCCCCCGCCCCCCTCCCTCCTCGCTCCTCCCGCCTCCCTCTCCCCCGTCTCAATTACCATAGCCGCCGCAGATGTATTGGGCTTGTCAGCTCTCAAGCAAAGGCTGTGGAGGAGATGTGGGCTAACTTATCTCATCTAGGCTATAATCAGACGACACCACGGCGCTCGTTTCTGCTCGGACTAAGGCTGGGGACTTTGGAGGTGGGAGAGTGGGGGTGGGGGCACAAACGAGCTGTGATTAGTTTGTCTCGGGTCAAAAAGTTCAGACTGAAGAAAAAAAAAATGTTTTTTTTGTGTTTTTTTCAAATACAAGATTATCAACATCCAACAGGATGCAACCCCACTTTCAGTGCGGCTCATGACTGCCAATGCGATTTGACTAATCCGAGCGAGGCGACGCCCCGCACGTTCCAAAAACAAGATTCAGTCCGAAACAGGAAGCTCTGTGGAGGATATTGAGCCTGGCGCTTCTGCGGCTGACGCCCAGTTTGCAGCCGAATGTCAAGCGGCGGTATTTTTTTCCCTCATTAACCGTTGTGCCGGGTCAACAGCGGACCGGCTCCAATCGGCTCGGCGCAAACTCCCATGAATCCTATCTCCGTCCTCTTCACTCCACCAAATTCAATTAAAAAGAGAAATTGGCAATTAGATCACTGTTATGATCCTGTAACAATGATCTAATCTGTAATTCATTGGCTGGGGTTCCCTGGGGGGTGGGGGTGGGGAGGGTGGTGGCGTTTGATGGAGTGGCTCTGAGACTCTTTGGCATTCACCTCAGCTCGGGCGCCGCACAAGGGCGCGGGTGGAGCCGTGGGACCCCCCGCTGCTACCGGAGGCCTCTATAGTGTCACCACCGGGGCCTCGGCTGGCCCGCGGCAAGAACACAACCTGCGACGCGTGCTCGTTTGTTTCGTTCCCGTATGCATGAGGGCTCGTTTTGCAGGTCACACGTGTAATGTAATAAATATATATATGTGCACGGGGACAAACACAGAGTCAATGCTGATGTGCAAAAGGCAGAAATGTACAGAAACGGCGGCTCCTCTCGTGGGAGGAGTATTTTTACTCCTTAATTGAATTAAGTCAATTCCATTTGGTTAATGAATGGGAGGGGGGGGGGGTCGTTTGCCCTTTCTGCAGCTCCGGGCTAACAATCACACTGAGACATGTGGGGCGGAGGCGGTTAGAGGAGGGCGGGGTCACCGCATCTAGACTGGAACCAGTGTCTTGTCGCCACCTCTGTAACTGGAGTCGTGCTACTGGAGCAGCGCTACAGCTCCACCACATGTGCGCTGTCTGCAGCGCTTAGCGTCAGCACTCTGACCCGAGATAGCAGCCATGTTTATGTGTTTGTTATTTAAAAAGCTTGTTACCTGGCAACATTTATTACATTTAAAGCTCTTTTTTTATCTTATCATTTATCGGGTGGCGCTTGTGTTTAGTCCAGGGATAAATGCAGTGTCCTTTACACCAGACACGCACGCCCACGCGGACACGGAGCCGGTGGCAGCGGGGAAAGCAGACGGGCTATCATATAGGAGTGTGTGAGCTCGCAACACACACACACAGGCGTACGCACACAGGAAGAGTGTGATTGCTCTGCTACGCTCGTTTAGCACTTCTAAGGCAGAGATCCCCAGAGGCCACCCATCACATCCAGTTACCGTGGCACACAGACACGGCCGAGCCCCACCTGCCGGTTCTCACCTCAATCTGTAGGAGGCAGGAGCCACTAGCGCCGCGTCGCTCTCTTCCTCGCACACATCACTCACCGGAGATCAAAGATGTGGTCACACACACGCGCGGGTCTGCGTTATCGAAGATCAAGAGGACTTTCTACGGTACGGACTTCTACAAACTGACCATCGCGCACGTTAACTCGTTCCGAAGAACGCTGCTAAAACGCGTCCGATAACTTATTGTGTCGGCGTCACACTTTTCACGGGAGGCGTGAAGAAGCTCAGAAAACCCCCCAGCCAGTAATCCAGCACGAGTCGACGGAACATTATAATCTTCATCATCCCGGCGCTAATTTTAACAACTTTTTCTGTAATTAACACGACACGAGTAAAACGTGTCAGCCACAGAGAGCCGGTGAGGATAGCAGATGGAATGAAGGGGAATCGGCAGCATTAATGGATACTGTTAAAGAGGGAGCGCTAATGAGACGGAGCCGCTTCGACTGCTGAGTCATTGCTGGTGCTGAGATGAAGATGTAACGGGCCTTCTCAGAGGTGATACCCCAACAGATGTAAAAAAAACAAAAAAAATGGGAAGCAGATAGCTGGAGTGAAAGTGCGGATGGGGGGGGAGAACGAGAGGCTAAAGGAGACGGAGGAGGTCTGGCCGGTGATTAGTGAGCTCCTGTGCTGGTTGGGCCTGACTTGTCACAGGTTGACATGGGATGCAATTATAGAAGGGAAGTTTCCCAGCCCCTCAGGCATGTGCCAGCCATGCTGTCAACGCCGGCTGATGTGTGGGCTCTTGGCACTGCCAAAGGTGTCACAGGCGCTTATGTGTGCTCAAAACTGCTACACTCCCATGAAAATTGGCCTTGGCTGTCCCAGATGCTTTGGATTGGGAGCGCGCGTGTGTGTGTGTGCGTGTGCCGCTGAGCGCACACATGCTCAGTTACCTTTGTTTGAGTATTAGTTAAACCCTACTCCACTCCCAACCTTCCCTCGGTCTCGCTCTTTCTTATTTCCTCTGAAGCTACAAGGTAAAGCCACAACACTTGTGATTCTGCTGGCTTCTCACGCTGTTCCCACATCTTCTCCTTTTCCCGTATCAGCCTGCATATGACTCTGCCAGCAGCGCGAGTAAGCTCTATAAGACCCAAGGCAAATTACCTCAGCGGGACGCTACACTTCTGTTCCCCTGGCTTCCTCTTCCTCTTCCTCATCGGCTTCTATTTCCCCCCCCCCCCCCCCCCTTCTCTACATGTCACAAATCAAAGTGTGTACCTCAGCGCCGGCTGCACGTCGTGGGAGTGCAGCTTAAAATGAATTCAGTATCCTCCACTGGCAGATTCCTGTCTATCCTGCACTGTGAGAAAAAAAAAAAAAAAAACTGTTCCACTATGTGAGGGGGAAAAAAAAAAGGGAACATGGTCTTTTACCAAAGGACACAGATGGCCATCTGAACTTTTGTCCAACCTTTCTTTTTTTATCATAACCTTTATTTTTTCAGAAAATTGATTTGTACAAAGACTTCCATACTACCATCTAGTGGCTTGAAAGCCATGCTAGTGGGCCATCAGGTGTGATTTTCCACTTCAGACAATTTTTTTTAGGGGGGGAAATGGCCTGAAATTGGATCCTCTGGCAGCATGCAGTTCTTCTAAACTAGCCTTGGGCAACACAATACTTAGATGCACCCTTTTCTCTGCTATCATTTCCAGAAAGATGGCACTTCTAAAGACGCTGGCGCTAATCCTAAGAGAGGTGGCGGAGGGACGGCTCCCTGGGCGTGACTCTCGCTAGCATCCTCACCAACGAACGTGGAGCCGCGGAAGATAATTATCCGACGTGTTTAGTGGAGTGTAATTAGAAGCCATGAAAAGTGTTATGCAGCAGCCTGTTAGCGGCCCTATCGGAGTCACTGGGGTCTGCTGCCGTGCCCTGTTAGTGTTGTTAGCAATAACTGTAGCCAGCCAACAGGACGTGTCCCCGTGTCCTCTACCTGAGGCCCCGCTGTGATCAAACAGCAGGCGAGAATATGATACTTCTTTGCCCCTCACATTTCATAGCCCAACACCCTAACCAAGAGGGCCTGATTAAATCAGAGGAACAAGGGATAATTAAATGGGGTCTGATCAGGAGGAGTAAATTATTTAACGCTGCCCACACACACACACGCACACACACGCACTAATGGCTCCTCCTCTTCAGATCCTGGCTCAGAGACTTCTTTTTGTTGCTTTTGTCTCCCCTCTTTCACTCTCTTTTTTCTGCTGTTTTACAACACGGGCTCCGTCGCTCTTTCATCTCTTAAATGGTGCCATTCAGAAGCCATCGCCCCGTCATGAAACAGTCACACGGAATAAACGCGAGGCCGCGGCCGGCGCGAGATAACATTGTGCGCTGATTAAAGACAAGGTGGGAGACGCCGACAGCATCCTTTCAAATCAGCATAGAACGGGCGACAGAAATACCCCCGTGTGGACGAATTTAACAATGGCGCAAGTGAAAATGTTAACTTCTGAATCCCTCCGCTTTCACGCGGATATTTTTTATGACGCTCACCCCTCGTCCTACTCCTACCTCCCTCTAACCTATGCATTCTGAAATAAATAACCCTTCCTGTTTTATTATACCCTTTAGAAACCTGTAGACTGTTACAAGTGCTTTTTGCTGATGCTGTGATTCAAGCGGTATGACCGAAAGTTCACAGAGAAACTCATGTATTCATTCACTCAGCAGGGGATGGCATTTTCCATTTCTTTTCTTCGGTGTTGTGGTCTTTTTTTCTGACAGCAGTGCTCTCTCTGGGCCAATTTCAGACTTTCTGATCACCCACTGCACCGTGCACATCTTTCAGCGGCTACAGGGTGCTAACTGCAAAAACTAAAGCCCACAGAAAAATCACTGACCCGTGACAATGCGGACCACCAGAAAAAAAAAAAAAAAAAGAAAAAAAAAATTGGTCCGCTGCCTTGTAAACATTAAATTATGCATTTACAATCTGTTGTCACGAAACAATTAACCTTCAGAAAAGCTGCAAAGCAACCCAGCGAGGGAGCATCTAAATGCAGCGCTCCCATCATTACAAGGGGTCTATCCAACAAATTAAGTGAATCAATTAGTTGATACAACACCAGGGCAACTGTAACTTAAAAAGGGACATCAGGAGTGATCGTGTGAGACTGTGCGAACGCTGCAGATGTTTTTCCACAAGGTGAGGTGACGCATCTCGGCTCACTATTTGCTAAAAACTTTGGACCTTACAGCGTTTAATTAAAAGTTATCAAGGCATCAACTGGCTCATCCGCTGCAGCCAAAGTTGCGAACACTAGAGCGGGCGCTATCCATTTTTCACAGCAGCATAGCAAGAATGCACACTTTGATTAACCAATACAGTGCATTGCCAGATGATGACATGCTGTGTTGCAGCAGGAGAAGAGTGGGGACAGGTACAACATTTTGCTTGCCAAGCAACCTGCATGTTTGTGCTAGAGCCTTCTGCACTACTGGCACGCGCTTTACCTTCCTTTCGTCAGCTGAGCAATAACCAACAACCGGATGAGGACTGGAAGAACGTGGAGGTTATTCCTCATGTTTCTAGAGAAGATGTAGATGGTTTTGTAGTCAAACTAGTGGGGTGCGGTCACAACATCACCCCCCACTGTTTGGGACTAGCATTTTGGCATGAGGTGCTGCCATCTTAGCTTTTAGGAGAAGTTGCCCTATTTTTTTCGGAGACGGTGATTAATTGAAGCCGCATACATTCTATGTGTGAAAGATGGGAGTAGCTTCACTCGCATCACGCATTTGTCTGTGCGTTTAAATGCACGGCTTAATGTTGCTATGTTCGAAATTCAACTTTGTGAATGCGGCCCTTGTCCGGGTTCACATACAACGGAGAAAACTGAATAACTGTAGGAACATGTCCTCCTCCTCCACACTAGGTGGCGATATGTGTCTTATCAGCACGTTAATACGGCCCCCTTTCCAGTTGGCCTAGAACGTGATATAATAAGATAGGCAATAGTTTTTAATCTCGTAGGTAATGTGCACGCTACTTATGGTGCAGATAAGATGTGTACTATACCTCAGGCGGTTCTTCTACCGGCTCTGTTTACCTTCTTCTTCTGCCACTGGCTTTCTTGGATGTTTTTGTTCCGGGGCCATACGCCAGCACAGCACATGAGTCCTATTAAGTGTATACATGCCGGAGAAAAACGACTTCCAATCACATTATCTAGGTGTCTTAATCGGATAAGGAGAACTGCGATTTTAGTCGGAGTAATGTGTTTACATGCACTTAAGTTGTCCAGTTAAAGTCAGATTAAGGCAATAATTTGTTTTGTTTTTTCACATGCATGTAAATGTACTGAATGAGGCATTACCGTCTTACCTTTATTGAAGCCAGAAATGTCCATATTTGGACAAGAACAAGGAACTGGGAAAGGATTGTGTAAAAGATCATGTTAGACTAAACACTCCTCTCTTTGAGGCCCAATATCTTTAAACTATGGATTTACTTTCCATAAGAGGCCATAAGTACACGCACTAATCATAAGTAGACAAGATTATTTCCAGAAAGAAGCAGCTGGGAACCATCAGTGGCATTGCACTTCATGGTAGATTGTTTCGCCAACAGCAAATTACATTGGCGATTTCCATCCATAATGCACAATCTATGATGTTCAACAACATCCACTCCTGGTATTTTCTTGTATTTACTCTGCTGTGGCCGAGCTCTGTAGGGCAGGATGTCATTGGCTCAGGTACAACAGTTGCTGTACTACAAAGATCAGCAGTTCTGTGGTTTTGTGCCATCACCACTGCCGGAAAGACACTGGGACTACAGGCCTAATTTGCATGCTTTCACTTGCCAGCATATATCTTTCTTCATTAAAGGGTAGAGGGCTGCTTTGAGCTCTTCGCTCACAGTTGAGGGTGATGGAAAATGCATATTTTATCATTTTTAAGTCTTTAGCAAACATCACAGCCTTTTTTGGGCCAATCACATCAGTAGGCCTGTTTTAGGTTGGCCAACAATGAAGAGAAGGTCCTCACCCTGAAGAGCTGTGGTGCAGCTGTATTGCATTAAGGACTGACATTGTTCCAAAGTAGCAAAGAAAGCAGAGATGAATGAAAAGTCAGTAACATTTTCCTGGATTATCTTATTTTCATCACAGTCAGGATACTGTGATATTCAAAATTAGAACCAGGGCAACGTTGTCATGGAAACACAAGTCAGCAATACACGTGGAGCCTTGACATATCACCAAGTGAGGGAAGTCTAGGTACATGTAAAGCATCTTTCAACAGCCTCAGCAACTCTGGCTCACTTTAATTATCGTCAGGTTTTATTGCAGTTGAATGAATCCCACTGTCTTGACAAAAAAAGGGGGAGAAACTTTTAGATGTAGTTAAACTGTGTCTCTGTGCCCTGATGCACTGAAGCTGCACAGGCGCCGGTGTGGTGCCTGAACACAATCTAGGGCATATTCATTATGAAAACAACACTTTACTCCAGTGGTAAAATGATGTTGACCTTTGCAAAATCGAATACTAGCAAACTGTGTCTCATTGTTCAAAGATAATAGCTGGGCATCATCCCTTGTAAGGCAGATGATGATGCTGGCATGCTGAGTGCCAGCCTCGCTATTCTGGTGGGTGTTGGACCGGTGATGACTCATTCTTCCAACTGCTTTAGAAAAGACCCGGGTGACAGGCTTCTGTTTTAGCCACTGTAACAGAGTTTCCTGTTGTCGGTGAATTTTACTTCACTCAGATAAATGACTGAGCGAGATCTCTTTTTCGCCTTTGCAACACCTACCCGAGGTTCGCCCAGCGCAGCATGCAGAAGAGGAGGGAGCGTGCGAAAGAGAGGCAGGGTAAGAATGAGAAAAAAGACAGGGAGACGGCGTCCAGCCACCCTAAAGCCGTTCGTTCGTTCATTCCCCGGGGAAATTGTATCACATATTGATCTGTGCTCCCTGCATCTAATAGACACAGAGGATGGAATTGCTGGTGGCAATTGGGAAATAGCTATGAGAATAACAAGGAGTCATTAAGGCATAAAACCCAGGTTAGTCACCTGAGGACCTTTCACCTGCCTTCACACGCACCTCCGAGTGCAGACAACAGCCACAAACATCAAGGCACTGGGTTCACAGACTCAGACGAGCATTTGTCTCCATTACAGCCCTTACCCCGGCAAATAAACAGGGGAGACAGACAATCATTCTACATTACATCCATGACTATAGCACTTTACATTTTCTATCAGTGTAACAGACTCCGTGGGCCATCTCGCAATCCTCACATTCATTTTTTATTGCCTCACACACATCCTCCGCTGCACAGATGGAACATTTACCGGAGAGGGATTTCCACTACTGCTGTAACATTTATGGCCCTTTCTCCAAGGCAAAAACAGCGAGATCCAAAACAAGGTCTGGAGTCTAACCCAAATCTGTCATGCCATCAGTGTTGTCATACTCATAAAAAAAAAAAAAAAAAACTGAATGCAGACACTCCCTCAGTAACAGCCTGCACCTATTCTTGTTCTCAGCGTCTGGTATGGCCACAGAGAGGGCAGCAGCAACATGTCAACCAAATGTGGCTTGATTCTCCTCATAAACAAATGAATTCCAAAGACTTTTTTCAATGCTGTGCTAGAGCAAAATTAAAGGCTAGAGCAAGAAAAAGAAAAAAAAAAAAAGGTGGAGAGGGAATATGTGATTATCATTAAAGTAGAAGGAAGTGGGAGGATCAGCTTCACAGTGGGTTTTAGTGTGTGGATCTCACGGTCTGTGGAAACGCAGAGCCTCACGACTGCACAAAAGGTAGAATTTGTTAGTTCTGTATTCTCTCGCTAAACAGGCAATTATTTCAACAATATATATTCTATTATGCTCCTTTTAGCCGCAAATGCACAACAGAATGACTCACTACCCTGTACAGTTCCAATTAAATTGTAATCAATATTTATGGATCTCCGCGGCTTATAACTACTCTAACCGTCCGTGCTGCAATTCAAATACTTCTCGATTATTCTTAGACGATTTCACACATGTCAGGCATTTACCTGCATGTGAATTATTGATCACCTTTCAAACCCAAAAAAAGCAACAGAATCGACCCCGGCGCATGTAAATGGGGCGCTAGCAGAGGTGCTTCCCTGTGTCAGTCTGGCGGTGAGTTTGATTTGGTGCCATTTAGATATTAAGTGCAGTGCATGCCGAGTGCTATTACAGCCAGGGACAGGCAGAACATCAATCTCTGTCACAGTCGTGATAATCCGTCTCCAGACAGGAGAAGCCAGGAAGGGGCTCCTGCGGCTTACAGAGACGTCTAACAACTAAAGTGATGGGAAAACTTATTTTGTATAATAAACCGCATACGGGCTCCCATAAAGCGCCTCGTCTCGGCTACGTATATTAAAATGTATACCAGATAAGCCGCACTATCTCATTTTACACTCGCCACATGTCAGTCGCGATAGCAGATTGCACACGGGTTCAGTTCACTCGATAACATATCAGGTGTCAGTTTAAGATCTCGCAGGATAAATGTCACATACACCTATTTCAACATCATCCCTTCAAGTCCGCAGGGCTGCTTGCTTTCATTGTTAATCAACAGAGGTGGGTATGCGCAGTCCGCAATGTTTTGTGCATATTTATTTTAGATCTACAATACTACCTCTTTTCTCGCAGTGCCACTTTTATCTTTAAGTTGCCTCTCACGGGATATACCCCCCCCTCCCAAAAAAAGTTACCTGATGAGCCATCGTTCTCGCAGGAAACCGGGAGGGTTGGGGGGGGGGGGTGGAAACAGACACAGAGAGAAAGAGAAAGCTCTCATTATTTCTCCCTAATTGCCCACGAGCGACCCTCCTGATTCTCCCCACTGCAACCAGGTACAGTGCCTCATTACAGGCAGCCTCCTCAGTTTTCCCTAGAGAAACCCATGAAAAGGCCATGAAAGGCCTCGTCTGACAGGGGCCAGGCAGACTGGACCAATTAACAGGGTTTTTCTGTGCTCTGACTCGCCACACTGCAGTTTGCAACTCATCGATGGTGTGAGACTCGCAGACGTCCGAGGTCAGGTTGGGATGGTTTGTTCAGAAGGTAAGAAGGGCAAAGGGATAAGGGCAATGCCATCTTCTTGTCCATGCTATTTACATGTTGTGGCTTTTTTTCCCGCTTTTTTTTTTTTTTGTTCTTTTAGAAAAACGGCGACATCAATGACTGCGCAAGTAGGGATGCGCTGTGCTCATGTACTCATAAAACTCATACAACACAACTGCACCCGATACAACTTTACAGCAAAGTACGGTAGGTAGACGGCTGTAGTAGGTGGCGCTAATGCGCCTCTAGGCTACTTTGCCAACTGCTAATAACCAAGCTACTACTGCTAATAAACACCAAGAAAGAAGATGATGGTGAAAATAGGCACGTTACCTGGCAGTTGACGAGGTTCTTAAACATTTCGCCTTAGTCTGCCCCCACAAATGAGACATTTAAGTCCAGCGAGTAGAGTTTTTATTAAATACTCACAACAGCTTAGTGCCCAAATGCACTTCACAGAAAGTGAAACCAGAGAATTAATCAATTAAAGTAGGGATTCGAGACAATTTTCATTTTCTATCCCGGACAAAACACCTGTCGTTGATTAATTCTGGATCGCCACTCAAACTGTGACAGAAAATATAGATGTTTTCTCATGCCCTGGCATCATTGCCCCATGAAGGCTGAATGTAATTGTCTCTCAGCCTTCCGAGTGCCAGGTGACTTAGTGTGTGTCTGAATAAATGACCCAGTCAAGGTGAGCTCCCCGTGTCAAGCCAGGAGCATCAAAGACAAAACATGCAACCTTGCCAGAGGGCCCGTTTTCCGTTCACCTGAAGAACTCCATTTTCTCCCTCCAAGGCTTGATGCATTCACCAACTATCTTGTAACTGTCAAAAAAAAAAAAAAAAAACGACTTTTGTAATAACCTCCTGAATAATAAGTGCGCATGAAAGTCATAGTGCTTGTAACAAGAGCGTTTCCTTTCCATTTCCAGGTTTGAAAGACACAGATATTCCCTTCAAGGTCACATCAGTTTCCGCTGGAGTGATTCAAAGCAAAAACCACCTGAATGTAAACAGCACTGACTGATAGAGTGTGGGACAATGATGGGGCTTGTGGCAACGACACCACTCAGCACAAGACTCTGTGACAGTTGCAGAGACAGAGTATTTGAGCGGTGGAAAAAGGGAGAGAGACAAAGAGGAAGGGTTATGAGGGGTTGGGTGGATGGAAGAGGGGTACTGATTGGCTTGCCGTCTCATGGGGTGCGTGTTTGCCTGCAGGGAAAGGTCACGGGAGGGAACAGGAGTAACGAGGTGTGAAGGGAAGGCACTGTCCTCGGCTCCTGGGCCCTAGGAGACAGCCCCGGCAAGGTGTTAATGCAGATGCTGCAGCTTCCGAAGTTCTGCTTATTACATCTTTTCGAGGGAAGCCGGCCCAGAGTTTCACCATCAGTCGATAGAGCTGAAAACATGCTAATCGGAAGCCTAAACCAGCAGCAAAATGACTCCCATGCCCAGGAATGGATAAACATGACATGTAAAAACGACTGGATCTGATTTTAGGGTGCACACTGAAAACTGTAAACATGTTTCACACAGGAAGAAGATTTTAAAGTTTTGAATGTAGTAGTGTTTTTGAATGTAGCTTTTCTAGTCATCTGCATCATCACTGTTAATCAAATGTCTGCGTCTGCTTAGCTTTCAGCTCACTAGCGTGATGTTAAGGTTTATGTTCATCACAATCAGGACTACGTTTCCCATGAACCCAACACCTGCCGTAAATATAATCTTCAGGCTCCTGAAAGACAGCAGCTTTAGCTGTAGCTGATGTCTGCAGTCCCTTTCACAGCGGACGAAAAACCTACTGACCTGGCAATCGACCCGGGATTTTATCAGCTCAGCTTGATGTGAATAGGAATGCTGCGTCGACCTGCTAATTTACACGATGACGTTGATGTACGTGCCAGTCTGTCAGACTGTGTCCCTGTAGAAGCTCCAGGGCTGCGAGCAGCTCAAAAACAGAGCAAAGTTTCGATCTACTCCCATGAGAGACTGATCTTGGAAGGGCAGAGAAGTTTTGCGTTGTTCCGCGATCGCTAATGGAAGAGCACAGGTGAATTCTCCCTACGTCATGCTCGGGAAATCGCACCGATCGGGGACTGTATGTGCAACTGCTCCTATAGCGATATGACACACTTTTTTTGTCGATCATGGCAGGTATCAACCCGGTATTTTCAACGTGAAAGGGGTATGATACTCACCTGTGAAAACATTACCACAAGCCTCACACAGTTGTCTTAACTGGACAACTGCCAGACACCTTTATCAGAACATTATACCGCAGGGTTCACTTTTTTTTTTTTTTTTTTTTTTAAATGTAAAGAACACACTGACTATTTAATTCGCTAAACGCTCCACCTCGTCACTCAGTCTGACAGCTCATTTTATGACATTTAGCGATGAGCAACGTCCTGCAACAGGAGGCGTTTCAACCAACCTGTAACATAATCATATGGAAACTGTGCGTTTCAAAAAGACAAAGTCATAACAAAACGACCTCAGCATAGTCTGACTTGGTAAATCCCTTGTTTTGCCTCCAGAATGGTCCCTGCAGCCGCAGCAAAACTGCTGTCTCTCCATGAACTCAACCTGAGAGGACCGCATGGGAGACCGACCCTCATTATGTATAAAATATCATTAATTAACTTTATTGAATGAGTCACAGTATGGTTTCCACCACATGGTTCCCTCAGGGTCCCTTGCCCAAGACCCAACCTTGCCCTGTTCAAAGCCAGTGAGCCAGCATCCTTCACATCAGCCCGTTCCCTGAGCCGAGGCTGGTTCTAGGTGACTTTCCTCCCCTCTTGTCATTGCTTAGAAAGCTGCCAGTAATTTATAATGTTGTGACAGTCAAATAAACAGGGCCGCTGCTCGCTGGAGTGAAAAGTCCTGTATTAAAGGGAATCAAAACAGCTCCAAATGGTGCCTTGAATGGAAATAATCTTGGTATAAGATCTGTTCTGGGCTAGCTAATTTAAATTTGTTCAGGGTGACAGCTTACTGGAAGAGGGACATAATGAAGTCCATTATCATCAGTGGTGCAAATTCTAAAGAACGATAACTCTCATTATCAGCGCTTTCCTGTATACGAAGGAAATATGTTCATCCATTATGAAATGTGCTGAGAATGACAACATGGAGCAAAACATAAGACGATGTAAGCTGTGACTCGCCTCTAGGAGGAAAAAAATGGAATAGAGCTCGCTGGAGACTGGACAAGTCTTTTTTTATTTTTTGCACAATGCCTTCACTTGCTTTATTTATGGGAGAGGTGATGGTGATTTTCACTGCGCATAAGTAGGCCATGTATTGGATTTTAACACAGTCAAGACTGTAATAGGTTGATAATTTTGATATCTCACTGTTTTGTATGCAGTGGTACGCAGACAGCCTGTGCTTTTATTTACAGGGCCTTTTCTTGTGCTAATCTGACATCTGCTAGACCAAGCCAGACCTTGAACAGTGTCTTCCCAGGCATTATCTCATAAAAACAGGGCCTTGATAATGCTGTTCCATTAGACGAAGTAGCGAAAATAACAACAATTCATTTTGGACAGAATTAACTGATAAACAGAGAAATGAGGGACGCCTCCAGATCTGTAACCCACGATAACCGCTGCTCTACTAAACTTGGACTTTAAGCTGTTTCTAAAATGTATTTACTTCAAAGGATATACAAATATGTTTAGTGTCAGAATAATCATCAAAAGTAGGTTCTGTGCCAGCGAAATGTGTTGCTGAATGAACTGGAGTGGAAGGAATGGGAAAGCCAGGTGTTGGGGGAGGTGGGGGGTGTCACACAAACACACACACACACACACACACATATTCCCCAACTAATGTGCCATTAAAAGTCAAGTGCACGCATTCAGACACAAGAGAGGGAATCAAACAGAAAACAGTGCACCAGTAATTAAGATACACTGATTTAATCATATTTTTCAGTGTAAAGTAATTGTAATTAGTATTGCTTTTGCTTTATTTATTTTAATTATTCTGCACAAAACTGCAACATTGCATTTGACAAAGGTTAGATGATATTTTCAGGCACATCTCATGATCCATGTCCCTCTGGGACGCTATATAAACTGTAGATCCATCATACTTACTATGATGATTGAGATCACTATCTACGTATAATTAAACCAGTTTGTCACTGTAGAAGATGTGTTTATTTACTGTCTACCAGAGGTGGGAGAGAGATGTAATACCACTCATATACCCTAAACATGAGGGTAAAACTGACAACTAATTATCCTAGACTAGACTTAGTGGGAGAAAGAACTTCCCAGGCTTTGTCTGAAGGCCATGACACACCAACCGATAGTTGGCTTGTGGTAGTGAGCGACTGTGGCTCTAGATTTGTCTAGGTTCCACAATAGTTGGACCTCAGATGATTCAACGTGTTTATAAGCATCGAAACGGGTCATTCTGAAACACAGACTGGTACGAGAGTGGAGCCAAGCAGCGATATTGATGACCTGACCACACTTCATCCTTGTTTAATTAATACTACATTCTTCTCTACCTCCGCCAGTTACAATGAAATGTTGGTTTATAGATTGTACTTGTTTTTTACATTATATTAACTACCTGAAATGACAGAAACTATCCTTAAAAACTGACCTGTACTTTAGTGTTTTATTTTGGCCCAAGTCCCATCTGCTAACGTGGAGTGGGTGGAGCTTATGACCTATACTTCAGCCAGTCACCAGGGGGAGCTCTACTTGCTTTGGCTTCACTTTTGAGGAGCTGCTCCACTGTGGCATAATTATGAAGTATGGTCTGAAATTAGAGAGACCAGTGCACGAAAGGAGACAAAAGCAAACTAAACAGCGCCATCCAAGGACATTTTTATAACATTCGAAAACTCAAATACCCAAATATTTGAATGACAAGATCATCTGGGATGAATAAATTCTAGACTAACTGATTAGCAATGACTGAGAGGAGATCAGATGTGGGAAGGTTTGTTGCTTCCCCTAGCCTCTCTGCTGACTGCAGCTTACCCAGTTTCCCCTTTGAAATGATGAATACGGACTACTGCCACCTGCTGGTCTGAAGAGTCAATTATTTCATGCACATGCAAAACATATGTGCCAGCTGACTGTGGGTTGTAGTTTGTTGTGTATTGAAGTGCAACTTTTTTCCATTTCATTCATAGATGACATGAGGTGAAGTCACAGCTGGTCCATACCTTAATATGTATCGCATCTGAAAAGCCGGATAAAACCAGCTGTTGTTCACACATTCTCATGTGCATGTTACTGAGGAGTCTAGTAGATAGTACACAAAAGAACAACAGGAAAACAAATGATAAAAAAAAAAATAGCATCTAAAAATCAACATGGTTTTCAATAGCATGTAGTGTGTATGTATCATTTTTCATGAATGAAAATATACTTTGTTTGTAATGTAGCCTCACAAAACTGAATATACTGAACTTAATATGGTTTTACTAATTTTTACTCTTTCAAAGTCGTTTCAAATGAAGCTTGTAAGTTCATTTAAAACAAAGTTAAAGCAGGGCTGTAAGACCTTATACTAGCTGCCATTGTTTTCCATTATGAAAATCAGGTGCCAAACAAAAGTCTTGCATGTGAGTGACTTTCAAGGCGACAAAGACAAAAGGACGCATATCAAACACGCTTGTCCTCTAACAGCGTTCGCTGCATTCGGCCTCTGTTCCATCTCGGAGGGATCCTCATATCCTACACGTCCTTCTTCACCCACTCCTTCAGGTCAATATTAGCACAAGGAGCTCCAGCTACTTGATGTACCCCAGTCAAATTTACCAAACACTGTTTGACTCATGCTATTAAATCTGAAGATGAAAGAATCACCAAGGGCAAACAGCTCCCAAGGCTATACACCAAATACCCACACTCTCTACTTTTAACAGTACGGCACAATTAAGAATTTAAATGGGTCCAGCGTGAATGTGCTTCGGCTGTGAACATGGCTGACTTTGAAAATATCATAATTAGCTTCAAGCCCAGCTGACATTGTGCAAAGTGTAAAGTCCGGCTATACTCACTGATGTACTGCACTGATAAGTTCATTGGTGCGATTACAAGGTAAAACCTGGGAACATGACACAAAATGTACCCAAGAAAGGACAATATAATTAAATCAGAAGCCATGAGTGTGTATTCCTGGAGGGGCCTGTCTGGGACCTACATCTATTTTACCTTAACACTATTTACTTTCAACATATAATTCCAACTCTATTACAGGAGATAGAGAAGGACAAACATGGTGGACTAGCAGACAAATGGGAAGGAAGAGGGAGAGAGGTGCAGTGAGAAGAAGAGAAGCAAAAGCAGGGAGGGGGAGCCGTGAGAGATAGGAAGAGTTAGGGATGATAAGGAATCACAGATAAAGCCTCAAGGGTCCAGACGTGTTCCAGAGAGGAGTGACCAATCAAGATAGAGTGAAAGAGGGGGTAAAATTGTGATAAGAGTGATGACAGAGTGTAAAATGACTCAGTCAACCCTGGCATTGGCTCTGACCTCGCATTCCTCATCCCAGATCAGTGGAGTACTGAGGTTTGGAGACTGTGCCAGCTGGTTGTAGTGTACCATTTGATGCTGAAGACAAAAAAAAAATCTGAAAATCCTCCAACAATATGCTTTTCAATACTCATTTGTCATCAGCTTTGGGGGAAAAAAAACAAAAAAAACAGATGTGGACAGATGTTTCTAACCAACCACCCAAAGTGCCAATGGTTTTTACTCCCTGGTTAGGAGCCTCATTTTTTGCATATGACTTTACAACAACCTGCATTGCCCCAGTCTGAGGGATAGCAATAAAGCAGAAAATTGCCAATAAAGCAACAGACAGGCATCGCTGTTTGTCCAACACTGCTACAACAGTAAGCATGGAGGAGATTCAAGCTGTGCTCCGGCTGATCCTGATTTGCTGCTTACAAATTTGTGTTATCAACTGAAAGCTGGAAAAAAAACATAAGTACTAAAAGTAAAACAGATTCAAAAGGCCTGACATAGTAAAAATAAGGAAGGGAAATATTTTTGTAAAAGATTCCCACTGAAATAAAATGCTTTCGATGAAGGCTGGGTTTAAAAAGTCACATTTCCCAATTCGATTTGATTTGAAAGAACCAATATCGATTCATAAAATCTTCTGACCAACTGTTTTAAATTTTACATCCTCTCGTGAGAAATGTCAAATGGGGACCTTGTGAATCATAATCAAATCCGTACTGATACTGTCAATACTTCACCAAACTGATTTCAGCGTTCAGGGATTCAAGCCACACCCCAAAGGTTCTGCACATTTGAAAAACTCGAGCCCTAGAGCATGGATTTTTTCAGGGGTTAATAGAGGGTATGCACGTGACGTCACAGCAAGCGGATGTCTCCGTAGTTACGGCCACTGAGTGGCAAAAGTGACAGTCGAACATGGAGATTAGTCCCATGAATCATAGGCTTTAATAGTGTCTAAACTGTAAAATTAATTTTTAAAAAAAGGTGAACATTTATTATGTGATCGACTGAACCAACAGATTTAAAAAGTCAGAGATACATCTTTACAGATATCTGCCAAAGAAAAGAGAGGTAAATGGATGATGGATGAGGTAAATGGATCGCTGCATTATGAAGAAACAACTGGAGTCCAGGCACAGGTTTCGCTGTATTTACTGCTACATTTCACCATATTTTTGCCACACAGGGGGGCGTGGCCCCATGCGGCAGTGATGTCAACGCCTACCTGGTGTTGAAACATGGACAGTCAGTGCGTTTACATGCACATGAAAAAAACAAATTATTGCTTTAACCAGACTATAACAGGAGAACTTAGGTGGATGTAAACACGTTACTCCGATTAAAATCGGAGTTCTCGTTATCTGATTAAGACACCAAGATAATGCGATTGAAAAATGCGATTCACTGTATACATGCCAGAGAAAATCGAATTCCAATCGGATAATGCGTGTAGAAGAACCGTCTGAGGGATAGCGCATATCTCACCTGCGACAAAAGTAGCGCAAACATTACCTACGAGATTGAAAAATGTAGCATTATCCCTATAGTCGTTGTTTGAAATGCCGGTCTGACGCATGAACGACTCTTGTTTATTATATCACGTAATAGGTCAACCGGTAAGTGAGACGTATTAACGTGGTATTAACTCGCTGAAAAGACACATATCGCCACCTAGTGTAGAGGAGGTGAACAGTTATTCGATTTTCTCCGCTGCATGTAAACTCGGACTGTAGTCAGAAGGTTGAAATTCGAGCATAGCTCGATTATATCTATGGGTAAGAACCCTTTATCTGTGTCTCCAAAAAGACAAGTGAGCTCGTAGGAGACTTAAAATGTCCTTATTTTTGTTTATAACTACTGTAATGTGTTGTATTTAATGTTACTATGGACTTTACATAAGCTAAATACTGGGGCATGAAGTGTTAGCCATTATTACAAAGGTACATCAGATTTGTATACTTCAATTTCCAATGATTTAGTAAGAGAATGATACATTTGGACCAATATGTGTAACTCTCCCTAAGATTTCTCATAACTCCACATTATTTGAAAACAATTCCACTGTTTGAGCTCGGTGCAAATATCGCTCCAATTTACTGGGAACTCTCCATTTTCAACCCGCATCATAAATTTTCATAAGCAGTTGATGCAGGGGCATATTTTGTTTTCTGAATAGTTGACAGTCGCAAAGTGCACACATATTGACAGTGATTAGAATCCATGAGGGCTCGCTGCCAATGAATATTCACGAGCACCTGTCTGCCGCTGAACCCGCGGCTCAACAATGCGTGGTTGGAGCGTTCAATTGGAGTCTGAAGATGGAGTCCCCGCTACATTCCACTAAATGAGAAATCACAAGCATGTGTCGGGTTACACACTAGAGCGCGCTGATCAGGCTGCACACTTACCAGCTAACAAAGTGATCGATCAAATTATTAGTATTAAATGGAATTCATTTATACCGTCTCATTTGGAGTTTCATCAGTGCGGTTTCGTTTCCCAGACAACAGAGGAAGCAATGGGGTGAAACATTTGCATTTTTCAGGCTTTTCAGAGTTTCCTGAATTTCATTTCCAGAGCTGCTGCTGCTGCCGCCGCTGCTGCTGCTGTTATAGACTCAATAATACATTCAATATGTTGACAAAGAAAGTAAAGTTTTAGCTCACGACGATATTTTAGTACGCTTCCAACTTTGTTGCGGCGACAGCTTGGAAGCAATTTTTTTTCCCCCGTAACAATGCCAACACGCACAAAGAAGGATTTGACTGGCCTGCGAGCCATGCCTCGCCGCCATCACCATTCACCACCGGGTCACACTAATGCTCTCGAGGGGTGAATGGTAGCAAATCTCTGCAGGCTGGTTTCTGCCTCGCAGCAGAGGGAAGGCTGTTAGAGCAGCATGTTAATGGCTTTGGAATGAGATATTGTACAACTACAAAAAAAATATCAGCGGCAGACAAGGAAGCCAAAATATGTTATTCTTGACACCAATCTGTCCAAGTTCTGCTGCCACGCCCCCCCTGCTGTGTCTCTCGTCTACCTGTGGAGCCGTTGAGTTTGGAATGAGTCACCTAATGCCAAAACGGGAAACAGGCGAGGCTGCAGCTGGGTAACAAAAAAGCTACCTCAGCGGTGAAAGCCAAACTATAATTCAGGATATCAAGCCCTTCTCTCTCACACACAAAAATAAACTTTACCTTTTAACAAAATGGGGAAAAAATACTCCCTTTTTTCCACAGTGCTACAGGCCAGAGAGACACGGAGATTCTCCATCATTACATGGGTTTAATTTTATTTTAGTTGACTCATGTACAGTGATATAACCTAGTAAATATAGATCCATGTTTTGGATGCCCGCCTGACAAAGCCAGCTGGTTCCGTTAAGTGTGTGATGCTTTCCCTGGCACGGAAAGTGAAATAGGTGGGTGGGCGGCTGTGAAGCAGTTTTAGGGTCTGGAATGGATATCATCGTGCAATTTAAATGATAATATTGATGGTAATGTTCGATAAACAAGACACAAAACACTGATGCAAGCCATTATCAACGGCACTGCACCGTCATTCATCACACAAATATCCAATTTGTCAAAGCAATCGTCGGAAGATTTGATCACAATTTGGAAATTTGAGCTCCGGTGCAGCCGTGTCCAGCTGCAGAATAAGCATCGCTCGCACCACGACGCCTATAAATCAGATTATCATGAGATATTCTGTTCAATTTGGCTGTTAACCACTATAATCTGTGAATGCAGTACTTTGTGTGAAGTGAATGGCGCTATAGATAGGAACTGTAACCCTGCCATTCTGTAACTATGGAAACAATAATGAGGTCACGGTGCTATTTTAGCTGGGTTTACTTGGAGATCATTACTGACATCACCACACTTTCAGCTGAAGTTTGTGGTAGTTCAGTAAAACGGAGTCTCGATGGAAACCGAGGGAACTTGTCACATACCAAGTCACATTAAGCTGTGAAGCTGCCGGCTGTAACCTTGAGTGATCTCACATGGAGCTCATTAGTCACTGTAAACAGTTCAATCCTATTACCAACCATGTCAAAATCTGAAAAAGAAAAAAAAAAAGTCAAAATATCAGGGTTTTTTTTTTTTATTCGCTGCAATTACATTTTGTTTGGCCTTCAATCTGCGGAGGAATTCTTCATCTTTAATCTGAATTCTTTGCCGAATTAAACATTTGTTTGAGGAAATACAAGCTGTTCCGAGAATGAGAGAGGCCTGGTTCAGACAACATATCAGAAGACTTTTTAAAAAGAGAAAAAGGTTCCCATTGCTGATTAATTGAACTGCTTGTGTTGGGACTAAGAAGTCTACATTGGTATAAATTCCTGCTGGTTTATTGCATTCATAGAGGGAGAATGAGCATCATTTGAGCAGCCTATAACGACGTCTCCTTCAACTGAAACATGCGCATTCAGTCAGTAACAGAAAATCACCATTAAATGGCGAGCCAACGGCCCAAAACACCTGATCCGCTTTGATTGGTCAGCTCCAAATCATACAATTGGATGTAAAAGTAGAGCACGCCCCTGTGGGCAGGTCGAGTCATTCTTTTTTAAATTTTATTACAGGAACAACAAACACTAAATCCAGAAGAAACCTAAAAAACATTGTTTTTGAATGTTGGCCCAAATGCTGATATTTAGGTGACACGCTGTATACGTCAAGATATGAAAACATTTAAATATCAAAAGTGAGTTGACAGGGACTTAAATTAAAGTGACGGACTGAGCAGAGACAACTAAATTCCGTTTTTACGTTTCAAGTTGAACTCCAAAAAAAAAGACGTCAGAGCAAACACTGAAATGAGTCAAATGAAGAAGAGACAATGAACGGTTTGCTTGTGAGTTAAACACAAGAGGGATGAAGGTTTCAGTCTGAAATACGTGTCCTCACACTTCAGGAGAGAAAAGAGAAGGCCACGATTACGCAACACGAAATACGCATGTGTAATTCCACAGCACCGTGTTCTCGTTCCATCCATTGTCGTATTTGTGCCTTAAAGCTACGCTCTTTAAAACTAATAGATCACTTGGCGTCAGAGAATGCCCTCACTGGAAAAATGACAGGATCTGTCAGTTTTCAAATGCCTAAAAATGACCCTGTATTTACGTTCATCTGAGAAGGACCTCTAGTGGATATGTAGATTATCAGAGATGTCAATCAGAAGCAGAAGCAGAAGTAATGTGACATAGACGGAAGGACATGAGGGTGAATGGCTGCATGACCTTATCATTTGTCATCTCTGCAAAGCTCTGCACGTCCCGTTTACCAGGTGGCCTGGTGCCGGAAACTACACAAACAGCTATGGCTTTGAGAGAACAAAAAAAAAAAAAAAACACATCTTAACCCAGCTGCACAGAAATTGGGTAAAATGGATACCCATAGCAACAGGGACGCAGTCGAAACTGCCAATTACAACCATCTGCCACCTATTGATATGTATTGTATCACACGTACAGTGGCCCATTCATTATTCTACTTGCTGCTGCAGACTGTAGTCGATAGCACACATGGCCTGTCATTTTTGAAATCTTTAACGTTTATATGACTGGATTCCTAGCTAGCCTTGCTACCGCTGCTAGCATAACATTAGGTCAAAGGGTTCTGTGACGTGAAAAAAATCAATTACTGCCGTAGTGAACAAGGTTTCCATTGCATTAGAAATTTGTGGGGTGGTAATAATTGTTCTGTGCATCATCCATTAACTCCTGATAATGGAGACCTCATCAGGCGTTCCCTGACTTATTGTTTATTTTAATTACTTCGGGGGGCTGCGGAAAATGACCAACAGCTTATTTGTTCCCCAACCCGAAAATTATCTCTTGACCTTTTCTTAAAATAATAATAATAAAAAAAAACACTCTTTCAGCTCCTCTCAGTTAATTTTAACTACTTAGGCCATTGTCTTCATGATGGAGAAAACCTTTTGTGTGATTTTAATTATAAATCAATAAGACATTTTTTAAAACGTATCAAGGTATTACAATAGAAGTGCGGGCGCTGATATCTGTGCGCAACTGAAATGAGAATCATATTTGACATGTAATGTAATTCATTATCAGAAGCACTAAGGCATGATTTACTCCAAGTACAGCAGTTGATCGGTGCATCACTACAATAAAAGCCTACTTATTGTATTAGAGTACATTTGAAACACTTATAAACACTACGGATGATGCAGCTGTGTTCAGTATTTCACTATTAACCCTTAAGTGAGGAAAACAAACTGTATGAATGTTTATCCGGTTTGAAATGTTGGGTTTATAATTAGCATTAAAGAAACAACAGTTTCAACATGACAGCGGGTTTCACCAAGACTCCACTGTTGGTGTGTGCAGTGATTATAGCGTGGAGGCCAAACTGTTACTACGCCCTCTGCAATCATCATGCGATGACCACAGGACCGAAAAAGCAGCACCTCCCCACATAAGCAGGATCGTCAGATAATGACCAACTACAATGGTGAATGCATGTTTCAGTGTTACAACATTAATTATTGCTATCATCGGAATTGAATCCATTTGCTGCAATAACATTTAGAAAATCTACATTAGTTGTACAATCATTTTATTTTGACCAATTCACATGAGCTGAGAGCCCACAGGAAGTCAGACAGCTCGGCCAGAGGGATCTCAGCCGTGCGCCCTCCCTGTTTGCTTGGCCGAGAAGGACGCAAACGCACACGCTCTGTGAGTCCGGGGAACGCATTAAATACAATGGAACACAAACGCATCGCGATCTTCCACTGTCTGGGCCAGACCGCCGGCTCTGAGGAAGCAACTTAGCAGTTGCAGACTTAACAGTTCGCACACACTCTCTGAGCATCTGAGTGAATGTTGTCCCCCATGTCTCTGCTCTGTCCTTAACCATTTGTACTCAGGTAATGACTTCAACACACCGTGTTCACTAGATCGAAAAGAGAAGATGGGGGGAGAGGTGGTAAGAGAGGAGGCTTATCGTACTGTTAAGCTGCAGCTGCAGTTTCCATAACAACTACCTGCAAAAACCCAGCTCCCTAGACCATCATTAGAATAACATTTTTACTCGTCAAATAGGCATTAGCAGAATCTACATGAGCAATGAGATGGGAGTGACACAAAAAGAGTGTCAGCGTCCGCTGAAGGTATCATTTGACAGCCGTAGCAGAGAGCTTTCTGAAGCAGTATATCTAAAGGTGTAATTACAGAACGGGAGCTCATGTAGTTCCGCTGGAAAAACGTACAAATAACGTGTAAGACATCCAGAGGCTTGTGCAGCAGTTTAGCCTCGCAAATTATTTATGCCCAGGTCTGGTTCACTCCGAAATACACAGAGATACAAAAACATCCTGTGCATAGCTCAGGGCTTAAAAGTCAGGCCCTTGATCATAACCTCCCCCTTTTTTTTTTTCTGCCCAGCAGGAACTCCAGCGACTGACTCGAGGAGAAAAGGCATCCATCCCACCGGTCAACTTCTCCTCTGATCACGCTTCACACTATCAATTTGAAAAGAGGATAATCAAGAGTTTAAAGAAAAAGTAAAGGGAGAGGGAACACATTAAGTGGTGGCTAGTCCGGGGTATCATTTAAAATAAGCGCTGATGGCTTCATCGCTGCAAGGCTGTATGGGCTGTAACCTTGAGCGAGGGCTGGTGGGGCCCTGGTGACCAGGGAGGGGATGGGGAGAGGGATTGGCTCTTTTTGCATTCACATTCTGCTCAGCAGGCACCCGGGGGCTATAACCCTGAGAATCCGTATTAGGTGAGCCAAAGTCACCATTAATATAGAGCACTGGGCCATACTATAACCTTACACTTCACATCTCTGGGGTGTCCTGAACTGAGGAAAAAAAATGGTACTTTCGAACAATCACTTGGGAGGACTTTCAAAAGTGACCTCTTACCAAAGTCAATCCGTTTGCTTTTCTCTTTTTTATTCATTTTTATCTGTGTTTGCTGTTCCCGCTCAATCTCTCCATCTGTGTCTGGCTTTGCAGCTCTGGCCTTGTGCTCCATGGCCGGTCACGTTAGAGCGGCTGTTCCTCCTTCGCTGGATGCAATTACAGATTAGAGCTAAAACACAGGTTGAGGCCATGCTGCTACCACATCTCCAGCCTCTCTACCCTCCACTGTACGCGTGGCAGCGTGAGGAGAACCAAAAATAACACCTCGCAACTAGAGAAATACGATAGCGTTGGATAAACAACGCGCAGGCTTGAAACTATAGAAGTAACATTTCTGACACGGCTTGTTCTAACAATGTTCATGAATGACTGACTCACAGCTCAAAACATGTAAAAAAAAAATAAAAATAAGGCAGAAAAACAAATCCCGGCAGCACTGCAGATTCAGAACTTTTTAAAGGTCATTTAATCTTAGAAACAGAACAACTGTCTTCTTCTTTTGTCGTACAAAGAAAAATATGCTTGTATCAGTGCTGACTTCAAACACGAGCAGACAAAATGCACACGAATCTTACACAAGCCATCTTTCCACGAAATTCTCAAGTGAATTTGGAGCACACTTTTGAAGCGGAAAAAGAACGGAATAAAGCAAATAAACCGAGTAGTTTGTCAGGAGGTGGTGACACAGGCTGCTCCACGTACGGATGGAATAAAGTGGAGGAAGTAGAGGTTGGGAACTGGAAACAAAGCAAAACCTTGAGGAAGGAGAAAGGAAACCAGGTGAAGGAAACACAAAAAAAGAGAGATTCAGGAAACCATTTCCATGAACTTTTTCCATTGCGATATGTCAGCGTAATAATCTCATTCGATTTTATTCATCTATATAGTAAAAACAATCTATACATCGCATAAATTGACCCCAGCATCCAAGTCCAAAACCCTCAGAGCATTATGGTGACCTTGGTGATGAAGAATTCCCCACAAACAGAGAAAACCCACAAGCAGGACCTGGCTCCTATAGAGCGGCCCATCTGCTTGAGGCTGGTGGATTCGGCAGGCGGATAAATGCGGCATGCATACAGCGTGATGCAAAGATGATAATGTGACACCTATGGGAGATGTTTGAAAGACCTTGTTTAATAAATGCAACGCAACAATAAACAATTTAGATGGAACAGCTCATCCGCTTATACACGGTTCCCAGAATTATCGATGAAAGATTAGACAAAGAAATATGAAGCAATTAAAGACAGGGGTCTGAAACTGATGGAGATATATTTATATATCTATATTTAACTCGGCCTAGTGCTATTTATAAAAATATCATTTTGCATTCATATTAAACTATCCCTTATCCCTTTACTAAAATATGTTGGATTCATGTTAATGTCTATTTAAAGAAATTTGTGGGTGAAAATTAAAAAAATATATATATGTATAAAAAATGTCTAATCAACCAAAGAAATTGCAGTACCACTGCTGGCCCCCTAGGGGTCGCGGACCCCCTGTTGAAGACCTATGATTTAAGACTTTCATTTGTTAGGAAACTTTACTTCATGCACTTTTGACCTTTAATCTACATTTTTACACTGTACAAAGCCTTTAATCTATACAATCCCAGTTCTAGTCACTACAGTAAATAGAAAGGGCAGTGTAAGAGACATGTACACCGCATCTTTTCTAACTTTTCGTATAATCAGCATAAACGAACGAGATCGCGGCCAAGAAGACTCGGAGCCACCAACCGCATCTCGATCACTATAACTAACACACAGACGGAGATTTGGCTTGCGAGTCGCTGGATCCTGTTCTGGCAAACGCGTTTTCCAGCTCAAAATACGAGAGGATGCTGTTCCTGTGGCAGAAAAACTGCTAAAGCTTTTAGAGTTTCTGGTCAGAGCAGATGGAGGAAGGAACGGGGAGGGAGAGGGGGACAAAAAAAAAAAAAAACTCTTCCAACATGTTTATTTTCCTCAGTTAAATCGAAGAGAATGGCTGTCCCGAGGGAGGAGGCCAAGGAGAACAGTCCTCTATGTGACAGGAAACAGTGTGTATGCATAAATCAGTGTTTGGGGAAAGACTTGCTGTGGTGTGAGAGAGAGGTGATTTCCAGTAATTAAACTAATGTATCAATCTGCGCTTTGACATAATCTTGGAAGGAAGGACTACAACACTGACGAGGCAAACTGTAAACTCCGACTGAGAATCATTACATAGATCATGTTACAAGTTTGTTCCCCGTTTCTTCTAGAACCAAATGGTTCTGAAGATCACGTCCAACTAATTTTACTATATATTTTTACACCACTGAATTATTTCTTTCCCCGTAGAAAAGAAACACAATGAAGAAAAACAGTCTTAGAGCGCATGGGTTCCTGCGCACGGAGAATATAAACATAAACCATATGATGGTCGGCCCTGGGCGTGAATGAATCCATGAATAAATAAGTGAATAAGCAGTCCGCTGTGGGAACGTGGTACATTGTAAATTCTGTTTTTAATACAGCTATAGAAACCGAGTGTGGGTTTGTTTGCACAGGAAGCGCAGGTGTAAAACAGAGAATGTGTTTGTTCGTTTTGTGTTGTGGGTGATTAATATTTGAGCAGCAGAGTAGTTTCCTTAACTGGTACATACAGTCACATACACAGCAAAAACAAACACAAACAGAAAAGTGCCGCAATGTGTGCCGCCTCCTCCGAGGATATAATGTTCAGTTTTTGATTAAACTTTTTAAAGAGGATATGATTCCCCTCTAATTTCATTTTGGGGGCTTTTGGAGTGTCTTGCATTTTACAGTGTAGTCTTTTATTTCTTTCACCTGTCAGAAGAATTTATGGCAGCACTTTTGCATTTATTTATTTTTAACAAGAATAATTTCGATTTTACTCGATGAAGTTAAACCATTTTCGTAATTTATCTGTCACCAAAGCAATGATCTGGTTTCAAACATGCTTTTTTTTTTCATAAAGGATTTAATTTATGACCAAAGGGGGCTTTTAGGAAAGTGCGATCTGAATCCTGAGACTTTTCTAAAGTTTGGTCTATAACGATTTATAAAAATATACTCTTACACTCAATCGGGAGCTTTTCAAACCAATAGCAGACATTATAACATTGACCATAAATTCAGTTATTTCACTTTGGCCGAGCCTCTGTTCCTCAATATAATGGATTGTTAGCAAGGTCGGCAGCAGCACTATTTATTTTTTTTTTTTACTATTTTTTTTTTTTAAAAAAAAGGAAAAAAAAGAAAGAAGTAGCTTAAAAAAATCAAAACTAGAAACAGTTTTACGGTGTCAGGTCACAGAGGTCTAAAATTACATTTGCCTGTAGTGAAAAGGCCAAAATCCAAAGAAAAAAAAAAGCTACTTTTGACTCCTTTGAAATGTTTTGGCTATGTTTACAGAAGGACACAACTTTTGCTTAAATATATATATATAAAAAAAAAATCAGTTCTGAGTCAAGACCGTGATGATTTTCCAACCTTGAACACTTGCTCTGATTAGTGAACATCACAATGGAAAGATTAATTAGCTGCCAAAAGCAAAATCAGTCGAAAAAAAAATCTAACTGGTGCTGATTCATTTCCTTAATTTCTCATTTTGAATCTGCAAATTAAACAATTGCTTCCCTCGCCGCAGGGAATCAGAACGGACAAATCAAAGCTCACTGATGATATCTTGGACATGCCTGATGACACAATAACAAGACACAATGGCAGGCTGTACAGCAAAATGAAAGACTACTGACACTGAGCTTAATTTGCCGATTTCACATTTCCTTAGAAATGTAACGGCATCAAACAAATGTGACAAAAAAAACAAAAAAAAAGGCAGCGCACACAGTTGGTGGACAAGCTTTCATTAAAGGTGAGGCCGCCTTTGGCGCCTGTTGCCCTGATTTGATCCTGAGTTCAATTTGATTTCTGTCTTGCTGTCATTGGTTTAACACTGACCAGTCCGTTGGGGAGAGCAATGAAGTTAGTAATTCATCTCAGAAAAGGGCAGTGTCAGACCCAGCCATTCGCTAAATATAATGTGCAGCCAGCAATTCATGGGATCTGGAAACCAGACTCACCTTTCACCTTCGACCTTTTTGAAATGAGTAACCTTTGCCAGGTGACCCGTTTGAATCCCCATACCAGCTCAAATGTGTCTGGAGTATATAAGTGGGGAAAGCTCTGTCTTCTAAAAGCACCACTTCTTACTGTCATGGTGCCCTTGAGCACTGCTTTAGTGTGTTTTAAAGAAACAGATAGGGAATACGTAAGAAGACCAACTGGTGTTAGCAAGGGTCAAAGAATACGGCCTATCTGCCAAAACAGGGTCAGATTAGACTCTCCTTTTCCTCAACGCCACTGCTGTGAAGCCACAGAGCACCCTCAGGGGCTGGCTTGGAGATGTGTTGGGGCTGGAGGCTTGATTATAATGATTGGCACTTGTGAAAGAGGGCTTGGGCAAGTGCACGGACCATATCAAAGAGGATCAGCTGGGGCACAGTGTGACCTGACTGTTATTAGGTGCCAAAATGAAATGGCCGCTCTATAGCCCTTCAAGAAATCATTTAACCAGTCACAGCTGAGCGAAATACACACATGCATGGACACACTCACCCCCCAAAAAAAAAAAGTCAGCCAAATACACATTCACACATTGTAAGGTAAATACCAAAGGTTGCCAGCATACATCGGCCGTGCTTTGAAATTGGAAGTATGTTGGAAATCTGCTCTGAATAGTCGGGTCAGTGTGAATCACACGAGATGGCGCAAAAATGCAGAATGGGTCTTATCAGCTGAATAAAATGTCACAGCTGTGGTTTATTACACTGGCTGTGAGCTGTGACAATGACGTTGTGTAGTTTATTGTAAAATGTTTCAAGTGTTACGTTCGGCGTGTCAAGTCCAGCTAATTTGGTCGACTGAAGGGATTTTTTTTCAAACCGTTTCTTTCAATCTTTTCATAACATAGAGACAAACATGGCATGTCATATTGTTATAGGTAAGTTAGCCTAAGACAGTAAAGAAAAATTATTTCCAATCGAGACCTATTAGCTTTTGACACTATCCCACAGTTTTCACCAGTGTGGACTTTGCTCTGTTGTCTCTGAGGCAGCAACCAAAAGCAATTCTTCTACACTCCGAGGATTATTGATTGTTTCGCCCGCATCCCGGTTTTGACGCTTATCCTGATTTCGATCAAATTCAGGATATGGTGCTTACATGGAAGCCAGAGAAATCTGGTAATTCATGTCCCGGTGTACATGATAAACACAAGTAGCCCAGTACAACAAGACCTTCTGTAGCAGCTCAGTTTTGATGTTTGACCATTGTAAGTGCTGGGTAGTCAGCAGCCTGTACATTGATGGGTATTGATTTTATGCTGTAAACTATTTGAGGGCTACTAGTTGTTGGTGTTGGTGGTGGTGGTGGTGTTGTGGATTCTTATTTTTCTATTAATGTTTTATTAAGACCCAAAGGCCCCCACTAATAACAATGTGTTGCCAGACACCACAGGACATCCTCAGAAGGACCACGTCCATTCTCGGAGTCAGAATTGTTTTGGAGGCACAAGTGAGACCTACACAATACTAGGAAGGTGGTCCTAATGTTATGCCTGATGGGTGTATATTGCATACTTAAACTACTGAAAGACAACTTATCATTTCTTCATCGTTTCCAGAAGTGGGATGTTTTCACTTCTACCATTGTTTGTGTTCAAGATATATCCTCTGGCTGAAGCGTCTCCTTCACAGGTAGTCAGCGGCTATCAGATACATCAACAAGATGTACACACCATGAGCCGGATGACTGAAAACCTTCAAAGACAAGATGTATACATGTGGCAGTGTACTGGTACTGGTACTGGTACTGGTACTCCAGCCAGGTTTCACAAAACGATAGGGGCTTGAGAAGTCCATGTAAATAGACTTATGGATAACTGATCATATGTAGCTCCCTGTCCATTCAGAACTGAACAAAACTGGCTCACTTAGTTCACAGTGATATATATTGTTTCATTTTCTCCTCCTCACTATGAAGGTAACAGGATTTTATGGAAGGGGATTAGGGCCACTCTGAAAACGTCTGACATTGCAGTCACAAAAGTCAGAAATTTAAAACCAATATGCTTCAAGTCCTTTCCCTTACGTATGTTTTATCCACCGGGGTACGGAATACATTTACTTGAGGCACTTGTGTTGCCAAAAGGAAGTCTGGCATCCACCTATAATAACTGCTTTTGTGCATCTCAGAGCCCTGTAATTCAGTCGCTGCAAAGTCTGTTCATAAAGTAGAATGAGCCGTCAAAGCCAGAACGGTTGCCTTTTTGAAAAATAATAGCACCGTGATTGTAGACTCAAATATTACTTCCACTGCTTTTCCTCCAATGAACTAAACTTTCAGAAAAGCAGCCATTAGAGACCAATTCCATGTTCACTTCTTCTCTTAGAATAGAACTGGACCAACTTCAGCTAATCCCTGCCAACATATTTCTTTGCATTTTTTGTCTGTTCTCAGTGCGGTTACTGGAAGCCTCCTCTGGTGTTCAAATGGCCTACAGTTTGTTCATAACAAATATTTCCTGTCACTTTGTAGCACCCCCACAATCCCAGCGCACCTCCTGCTCATCAGCCATGTCTCTGTTTCCATTCCCTCATTTGTTGTGTCTCCACATTGGCCGAGCCTGCCGTCCCCTTGAGGGACTGCTTCACTCATGACTTCCACTGTTGTGTCTCGGCAGTCCTCTGCCCTTTGCACAAACATATCGATCACTTCCACCGCTCCTCCTTTGTCACCTTTTCTGTCCTGGGCTAAAAATACATTTTCACAACCAATTCGTGTTGCCAGCGACCACCTCCGATCCCGTGTCCTTCATCCTTTGACCCCTCTCCCTCGGCTTTAATATTTCTGTTTAAAATGTTTGTTTCATCAGTTCGTCCCATGACCCTCAAACCTCTTAAGATACCATTGTTCAGAACATGTGTTGTGCATCTCTGAGTGGATTCCTTTTTGTAAACCTACGCATCTGCTGTTATAATAAATGCTGATCACTTTGTTATAAGGTTCCTTTACCTCATAAAATCATGACAGCTCCTCGATGTTTACAGAGCCAGGCACTTTACAGGGGGCAATAAAAGGAAATAGCCGCTCAAAGACGCTCTGGGAGTGTGACTTAAGGCATACAACTCCAACTATAACCTGATCTTAACAACAAATAAACAGCACACCCTTTCCCAGCCCTGCAACGCACCGAAAAGAAAGCAAATCGTTATTGTTTAGCCGTACAGGAAGGCTCGGCCTCCTGTCCAAAAAGTCCGTCTTAACCCTGCCCTCGTTTACCCTCATTGATGAAATCTCACCTGTGATCCTCTTATCTCTTTGACAAGAGTGACAATAACAAGCGCGAAGGTCACTCCAAAGACACTGCTTTACTTTTGAAATAACAAGTTTGGGTTTCATGAGGCTGAAGTAGCGGCAATAATGTTCAGATCAGCGGACCACGCGCACACCCTTGGGAGTACAAGAAAGGTCTATTTACGGGGAGGCTTTCGGAAGGTCACGGCGACAAGGCCTCGGCTGAAGTGCCTCAATCAGAGCGGTGCAGACACGGGGTCACCTGATGGCCACTGCCGTCTGTTCCAGAGGGTACTTAACCCTGGATGAGTAGCTAATGGAGGGAGTCATCCACGGCAGATTCACCTAACTGATTTAAATAGGCATCCACTCACAAATGCATGGATGAATGTGGGACTGCTGAGTGCTGCCAGGCCAAAGGTGCTATTAAGGGGACAAAATAACACTACACAATATCAACAGAAGCCGATTTTCCGTGACTGGATGATTTAGGGAGCATGACATAAAAAAATAAACATTTCTTAATTTGTCATCGTTTCAAAGTAGGACATTAAAACTTTTTTGTCGGCGGAATTTCATTGCAGTCCAGCGACACGTTCAATGTGCCCGCAATTTCTGGAAGAATTTTGGTGAGTGCACATTCTGAGAACAGCAGGACGACAACTTAACCACCCTGCCAGCAGCTGACATAAAAAGGGGGAAAAACACGGAGTAAAAAACTCGACAACATATTAAATCTGATCGCGCTGTAACGAAAAGCGAGCAGTGATAATAATAAGCTCTGATGGGGCCCTCTTATGGCCCATCGATTTCCAATAGCTGAGATCATAGAAAAGCTGGGGGGGTAATTACACTGTGCAAGCAGAGGTCGTCCTGAGCAAATATCATTATCATCAGATTAGAATGAAAGGCTGGCGAGGGTCGAACGCATGGGGGTGAAGGAGACCCAGAGGAGAACCTTCTCAGCACACATTTCTGACCCTTCATCTGTCTCAATGTCCCCCACCTTGCTCCCACCTCTACGGGTCAGCCCTACATCACACTGACACAAACGGGAAAAGAAAGTGGAGGGGGGGGTGTCGGGTCACCAAGGCACCGCCATTCATCAGTGAGAGACAAGGTATATGATGAGAATGATAACTTAGAGTAGAAAACTGATAAACAAAGGAGGCTGCACACACCAGGGGGAATACAGTAGGCCTGGCGCAGAGAAGATACGAGGCACACGGCTCAGTCTGGATAGTGGAAATCATTGAAAACAGATTGCATATTCTTCAACAAAAGTGCCTTCTACTTGTATTCATGATTTATTATATGATATGGGAAAAACACGAGGAAAAATAGTTGTATTCAGACCCCTCGATTCCACCGTTTAATAGAAAATCGTTCCTACTCCACACCTCCCCCACCTTAAGTTCCTTTTTTTCCCCGTATGCTGTTTGGGACATCAGTGGCGCCACTTTTATGAATAACACAACGAGCGCATCGAGAATAAAGGCAAAACTGGCGGCCAGTTTTGATTGCAACTGTCAGAGCTTGACCCTACATCAAAATAAAACTGAATGGAGAAATGGTATAAAAATGCACATTTTCAAAAACGCGCATACATTAAAGCAGAATCCCGTCCCTGCCTCTTTCTCTGCGAGACGTTGGTTCCAAAAAAATAAAAAGTGTGCAGAAAATTCATGAAGCATCCACAGATGATTAGGTGGGTGGGAGTCACACCAAGTCGTCCCCACTCACCAGTGGTGCTCCCCACCCCCCGATTCCCACCCCACCTAAATGCAAACGTAGAGTTCCCGGGTAGCCTCGCAAGAGGTTGCGAGTGCCACACTGATGAGCCTCTGACGTCTCTATCTGCGTTGCTCAGTGTGGGAGCTGGCCCAGGCCACCTACATTAACATAAACAAGGCGTGCTGCTGGGGTCCGCCTGTCAGGGGCTGTCACCGTCGAGGACAGAGGAGAGACGCCTCTGCATTAACCTCCGGGCTTATCTCACTCTCTGTGCGTTCCACAAAAAAAAAAAAAAAAAAAAAAAAAAAAATGGGGATTAGTGCTCAGTCAGGAATTGCTTTTGGGTCCTTGTCACTCCCGCACGATTACTGAACTCCCTCTTCTGCACTCAGACTATTATTCTCATCTTGCTCTTCCACTTTCCCAAAGCGAGGGGAATCCCTAGGGTTTTAAAATGGCAACCTGCACGATCGGAGTTTCTTTGATTTCGGTGTCACCTTTGGTGGTACGTCGTCTCTGCGGCGGTTTCCGCTTTTGCATGAGCCACTTAAATTTCTATGAGGTTGCAAAATGAAATGTTCACTTTAAGGTCTTTAAGTCCACACGCGTCGGGTTAGATATGATTCAAACGGACGCACAAATTCAGCACTCCGACATTAGAACAGATTCAGCAGAGGCACATATATAAATATATATATATATATGAAATAAACAGGCCCAAGCATTAGCAGCCTGATGCTCCAGAAATTAATGAGCAGCAACAGTCAAGAAGAATTTTACACTTTTGACACTCTTCCTGCGCAATCAGTAGGATAATGCAATATAAAGAAACCAGCATACAAGGAAGCAAAGACCTCTCCTTATTTATATATTGTTTACCGAGCCTTCTACCAGGGAAGCGTTTTTATTTCTCCAGCAGTTCAACGTGCATCACCTCAAACGGCGATATTTTCAAAGTTAAAATGTCATGTACACAAACAAGCACAAAAAGTATTCCGCGGATAAAAAAGTCTTTCTATAACCGTGTCAAAGGTTGGACTGCTTTAAAACGGAATGAAATCTGCTTTGAAATTCATTCTTTTTTTCCCCCCTCTTATAAATGCGTTCATTTGAGTTTTTTCATTTTTTTTTTTTTATTATTCCGGCTGAGTGCTCATCCTGCATCAATAAAAGACCCCGCAGAAACACAGCTGCTGTGGACAGGACCGCTCCAGAAGCTTTAAAAAAAAAAAAAAAAAAGGAAAGAAAAATCCTCAAGGTCTTCTTAGCAGCTTCTTACAAAGCTCGCAACTGAAAAAAACCGTTAAGTAAACCTCAAGAAAGGATTTTCTGTTAAGGCACTTTTTTTTTCCGAGGTCAGGACAGAGCTATCATTTTTTTGCACTGTTGACTTTTATTTCCCTGATTGCTTACCACTCAACCACTATTTATTTCAAGAAAAACCTAGGAAAGACTTCAAAAACTTTGAATATACAGTGTGCGAA
Organism: Mugil cephalus; assembly: GCF_022458985.1. Lineage (NCBI taxonomy): Eukaryota > Metazoa > Chordata > Actinopteri > Mugiliformes > Mugilidae > Mugil > Mugil cephalus. The sequence goes on along the minus strand of NC_061789.1, from coordinate 14,346,242 downwards.
ATGACTTTCCTTCTCCTGCTACACAGGCTCTTGGCATCCCTGCTTTGGTAACTTCCGTGTCCTCCAGCCCGAGAGATGTGTGCACTGCGGCGTTAGCGGCAAGGACGCGGCATAAAAAGCCAAAAACGACACGGAAAGTGCTCGAGTTGCTCGCTCCTCTTCCTCAGTCTGTTACGGCCCGCGTGGCTCCCGGCCAACAGTATGCTGCAGCGGCGTGCAGCTGCAACACCGTGAGGGCTTAATCCATATCTCCAGACCTCAGGCCTAATCAAACAGACCGAATGCAGGGAAGGAGTCAATAGCTGCTTAATTACTAACGAGAGTAATGACAATAACAATCACATTCCTTTTCCGGCTGACGTAATTAAGGCGGGCGTAAAAAAAGGCGCGCCGAGGGAGAGCTGCCTCCAAGCAAGGCAGCAATTAGGGCAGGAGCTGAGGAGGCAGCTCGTGGCGAAAGGCGCGAGATGAGCCGCGAACGCAAACCGCTTCGGCCTCGTCGTCCTCTCGGGCGTCGGCATCATCAGTTGGTGCCACAGCCCGACAGCGCCGGGCTTCATTATGTCCGTCCTGCCCGTCGGTGGCGCGGACCGCTGTGCTGTTCGAGCGGCTTTCTCCGGCGCGTCGCCGGCGGCTGCCATGTTTAATGACCCTCCTCCTCCTGTATCCAGCACTCAGTAGGCACAGCGTGAGACGTGGGGAAACACTCAATTTCTGTAATGGCTCGAAATGGAGTAAATATCACTCGCCCCCCTGCATTTGTTACTCATTCAAGCCCCGTTATCACTTGCTGCCTAATTTCCTGGTGCACTGACAAAGGCAGAGGGCGTTTCCATGGAGAGGGAACCCTTGCGGTTTTCGTGCTTCTCTCAACTTGGCACTCTGTTCATTTCACAGCAATTATCCTGAGTCATTCCACACATTCTGCCACAGAAACTCAAGGGAAGGACCTTTCAGCTAATTGCTTTCAAATGGAAATAAAAAATAATCACACGGCTACTTTGTCAAAATGACTCCTGTTATGCAGCATTTGGTGTGGGAAATTGATGTGGGATTCCTTTTAATGTCCCATTTACAATGCCTCCCGCTCCATTTTCAGATGAAAACCTTTCTTTCAATGCATTTGGGATGAAGCCCTGGCCCTGCATGAACCCTGTTTATGTGGACGACTTTATTATTCTCCGTTTGTTTTTCGTGTGGCCGTAGTGTGAACGTCATTTGTAAATTATGTGAATTGCGATATTATTTCATTTTTAAGTTGACGTTGTCTTTAAATTCTGCGCATGCACAGTCACTTTGCAGGTTATACGGCCTCGACTGAAACACATAAGGCTTTCCTTTCTGTAACATAGAGTACGGGAACTCTGTGGAGTGTTTTATTCTGTGATTAAAGTATGTGCTGCCACAACAACTTGTATTCAATTTGCTAGAAAAAACACAAAAAATTGAAAAAAATCACTGTCATTTTGTTTTTCTCTGTGCATAGAGATCCTGGCTGCCTCTGATGTTTTTTTTTGTTTGTTTTTTGCAATGCCCCTTTTTTTCCGCTATTTTGCAGCTGAGAGGAATTAGGAGTGGATATACGATAGCTGTCTTCAGTATTAAACAATGTCATGTTCTCAGTTGGCAATATAGCTTTCGAGAGGACGTCGTACCTGCGTTTATAACAGTTTCCCGCGGAGAGTGTCGTATTGTTGATCGTTCCGAGTCGGTCCTGAAGTGTCTGCTTCCCCTCAGTTTAACCTGGAGGAGTGTCTGAAGGCTTCGCTTCCTCGGAGGAAACGTCTTTAACGCAGAAATGGGCCGGGGAGGAGAATCTGCCGAACGGCCGAGAATTACGGCCGTCACAGTCACAGATGAGGAGCAGTCACAGATGACGAGCTCAAAAAGTCGGTTTGAAAATGCTAACTGTCCGGAGTAAATGAGTCTCTCTGCTCCAAGGACCCGACAGGAGAGCGTCGGCATGTGACTGATAAACACGATGCGCAGACGTACATTATTGCTGCATTTCAAGATTCACTTACACAAGAGAAAGGGCTTAAGTGACAAGGACTCTCCTCTCCTTAGATTTATGGCAGCTGAGGGAACTTTTTTCCAGCAGAAAGAGCGCAAAGTCATGCTGGGCTTGTGCGCCTGCTTTAAAAAAGCGGGTTGATTAGATCACCTGGACAAAACAAAAGCATAATAAAACACGAACGGCAGCAGGCTGGTCTTCGCCATGTGGCGGGCCTCGTATTTGTCGGTGCGTGAAGGCAGCCGGGCAGAGTGCTGCTGATGTGTTGAGGTATGGTGGGAGGTAGGAAGAGGCAGCTGCTGTTCATCTCCATGAGAGGAAGGCCACTCTGAGAGGATGAGTGGAGAGGGGCCTTTCAGAGGATCTCTGAGTCAGAGCGAGTGGGGAGGCATCAGGATATTATTAGGGAGGTGTGCCTGCTGCCCTGCTATTACAGCTGAAACAAATGGCGCTGCTGCTTTAGGCTGAACATGCACCTGCCCAGTGTTGTTTCATCAGATGCTACACGTGAGACGTGAGAGAGATTTGATACTGTTAAACCTGTAATTCCTAGCACTTGAGGTTGTCGTGAAAGCAACAGAGGGCATCAGGATGAAACCTGTTCACGACACAGTGCACGAATCTTCATTTCACATTCGCTGCTGTTAATTCCATTAGTCTCCCAAGTTCATTTTGTAAGGTAAAAAAAGTTACAATATAAGGTATAATAAAGCCAGCAGAAAGCCTGCTGTGTTATTCTCTTGAATTCCTTGGCTCTACAAATTCCGCATTATCTCGAGTGAAACAGCCACACTGCACTTAATCTCTAGTTTAAATGCACTTAAATAAATGATTGAATGTATAGCGCAGCAGCCGAAATGTCACTGATGAGCTCTTTTTTGAAGCTTTGTGTAAAACATAAAGGCAGGAGCGGAAATGTTAATGAATTGTCTGAGGTGTAGAAGATCAGAGGAGCCAAACGAATTTCATATCACACCTAAAGACCTGGCATTTAATTAAAGTGGCCTGAAAAATGGCTGCTTGCTTGGCTGACAACAGTTTCTCTTGAAGCAAATTAAAGAAATCAATTACTACTGTGCGAAAAGTGTAATGCCAGCACACCGAGGCCCCACAGCGCCACAGCGAGACGCCAGGCCAAGGGGAGAGGAGCGAGGAGCGAGGAGCGAGGAGGAGGAGGAGGAGGAGGAGGAGGAGGTGGAGCGCGCCTCCGATGTGCCACATCTGACTGGCTCCGCTACAGAGTTTATCACGTCAACCTGTTACAGGCAACAGAGCCTGAAAGGGCCCACGCGCTGGAATGAAGCCGCAAATCAGCCTAGCTGCCTCCACAAACCTGAGCCTCCTCCACTCTGCTCCCAGCTCTTACTCATTCTCTCACCTTCATCCTGCCTCTCTCTGCCTCACACACATTGTGCACGGTGCACACACACACACACACACACACACACATACGGGACACGTAGCAGAGTTACAGATATTTCAGGGCAATGACGACCGTTAACTACATGCTACAGGTTGGCTCATCAATCTTATCCACTGGTAATGTGAAAGCATTCCTTCCTGGACGTTAAAGCTACAATCGCTATAGAATATATTTTATGTGATTATTATTTTTTTTCTTTTATGTGATCAAGGCATAACATTAAGACCACCTACCTCCCTGCAGTACCTCTGCAGCCCCCTAGGGGTCACAGACCTCCTGTTGAAGACCTACGCTCTAAACCAAAGGCGCTGGCCTGGATTGCCAATATTATCAAACTTTTCCCGAGTTAAGCAGCGCGTTTACTGGGACTGCATTCGGCTGCGGATGAATATAAATTCGGTGCCTTGCAGGGCATTTGAAGCAGCAGGCCTGCGCACGTGGGTTTGAGTCAAAATAAACAGTGGGATTGTGAGTTCATGGTAATGAAGGAGCACATTGCCCAGTGCAGCAGTGTGACTCACCGATGTGTTTTTTAATAGTTTTGGGACAACAATGGAGCTCTGTGGCACAGAGGGACGAATTAACAGGTTTTTGGAAACACAAACAACACTTGTTATTAGGGTCTGCTCATTACTGGTAATTTTGTGGGATTTGACGAAGAAGAAAAAGAGGCCGCATTGCTAGATTCATCCTTGAAATGTTAATTTGGAAACACTTAACCAACTTCCAGGTGTCTTAAACTGAAATGATTGTGTAAATCATTGAAAATAATAATACAACACAAAAGTACCATATGTAAAGGACTCAACAGCCAGAGTTTTTCCTGCTTATGATCAAATTTCGTGAGCTATCAAACTCTAATCAGGTCAAATTCAGTAATAACAACAAATGTAGACGTGTCACGATAACGTTACCATAAAACGTTGTAATGTCATCCATACTTGTGTACACATTCATGTTAAACCCCACGGTCATAAGTTCCAAAGCCCAAGGTAACAGTGCATATCAACTATTTTATTAATACACCGTATGGTTTATGTTTATTACCATCATCTGTGAGTCATCGTGATTTGAGCCTTTCATCGATCATTAACTAGAATTCATATTTGTCCATTCTGATGTACTGCTAAATAACTCTTGCTGACACAGCCTCCACAAGCGACGGATAACAAAGAGAGAACAGAAGATAATAACAATAATAATAAGAGCAACTACATTATAGGAATATTTGTTGTCAGATTCCTGCTGTTTAGTTTTAATAATGTATGCGTCTTGTGCTATTCTGCTACCCTCTCTAAATGCTAATGCCACTGTTATCAAATCAGTGTCAACATGCACAACAGGAACAGAATTCACATTTATTCTTTGAAATAGAAAATATATAATCATACGCAGACAGGCACCGACTGACTGAATTTAGTCACGCGGTGACGAGGACATTAGATGGTTAAAGCTACCCTTAGCTACCGACAATGATGTATGCTCACCTCACCGACGCCTTAGTGGGGGCCTTTAGGTCCAGTGGGTTGAGGGGAGGGGCTTGTTTCAGTGCATCCGATGGCTTGGTGGATAGTAAATGGCTAAGTAACATTCACACGGATGTCAGGTCCAATTATTTCTCAGCAGAACATTGTATTGTCACAAAATAGCCAATGTTATTCACTCACCTGTCAGTGGTTTTAATATTGTGGCTGATCGCTGTACATCCACCCTCGTATTCCACTGGACAGAATTTTCAATCCAACTACAGAGGTGTGGTGTAAAGCTTTCAAGTCAATAGGAAAATATTAGCTTCTAATAACCAAGTAAACACTCGATCGATTTTTTTTTCTCTCCAGATGGAATAAATCCATTCTTTCTGCACATTTGCCCCGCCATGACAAGTTTCCAGGAAGGACAGAAATAAGGAGGCGGTAAAACAATCAGTTGTTCAAACAAGTGTTTGAAAAGATGCCCACGTCGCAGCGGTGTAGAATACGTGGCTCCAACTCTGCTAATTTTCAGTTTCTAATAAATTTGGGAGAGAGAAAAAGAATCTCGTTCTTCTGTTTTATTTCTGGGCAGAACCGCTTTGTAAAAAAGATGTTCTAGGACCTCGCACACACACACACACATATATATATATACATATACACATATATACATACATATACTTATATACATATACATATATATATGAATATGCTGTCCATGTAACGCCAGTGAAATGAAACTCACCAAAGTTGATAGAGTGGATTTTGATGATCCTTCTCTGTCACATTGTTAAAAGAAAACTTTTTTAGGTAAACAAGTTTAACAAAATAAAATCAGTGAGATTGCTCAGAGCCAGTTTTAAATTATACAGGCCTGATTCAATAATGAAAGCATATTTCAGAACTGTTGATTCTAAATATCGACAAAATGCCACGCTGAATAAACACCAACTAATTCAGAGGGAATATAACTGAAAAGACAGCGTCCAAAACACACTCCCTCATGATCTGGTCCAGATTTGAACAAGGCGCGTTTACACGGGCTACACATATTGTTTAGGTTGCGGTCGATGCTTTACACCGAGCCTTGTTTCAGCTACACCGGCAGTAATTAACAACGAATCGGACGCGTTCTTAAACTCTCGCTTTTGCAGTCGTTACAACACGCGAGAGCGCGGCGCACCTCCAGCGGAGTTTCCCTGTGGATTCGAGTTTTACGCTCTGACTTACTTACACGTAACCTGATGATAAGCCATTCATGCATTAAAAGTTTGTTTGCTCACAATTCAAAACACATCGATCTCGGCACGCTGGCGTGAACTTGATGGTCTACTTCCAGTCGCAGCGGGGAGAGAAGCAGCTTGCCACTCAAGCTCCACGGTGAGCAGAATACAGAATGGGCTGAGCATTTATTTCCACCTATAAAGGGGGCAGTCGAGTTTATGTGTTTTACATTTGGATCTCACTTCTCTTTCATCTGCAATTCTGACTGAAGTGTAAACGTTTCGGGAAATTCAAATGTTTGCCGAGATGTAAACGTTTTATAACCTGACAAAATGCAGTGATTTATTTAAACCTTCCAGACTCCAGAGATGACAATAAAAACTTTTTTTAGCACACTTTATACATCTCAGGTGACATTTAGGCCTGTTCTATAAAGATTAGAATAAATCCTTGACTCCAGACGTGCAGCATTGAAGCAAATATAAGAAACTTTTTTTTCCCCCCAGCACTAACTGAGAAGCTTAGCTCTGCGTGTTTGTTTGAGCCTCTTTATGTTAAACTAAACAGGCAGCAAAAAAAAAAAAATCTTTTGGTGTTTGTCTTTTTATCTTGATCTCAAGGGATTAATTAAGAGTCAACAATATGTCGCTAAATAACTGCAATGTGTTTGCACGCCCCAACGTGTCGCATTCAAGGGCAGCACGACTCCAAAAGTGACAAACTCTTGATTATCTTGATTACTGCTGCTTTATGTGTGAAGAGGCGCTCCATACGTCGGCGCTCGGGCGGTGTTTGGTGTGCCTTTCTACATATTGATCTCCTTTTTGTGTTCATTTAATTGGCCGATCTTTATGTGAAGAACAGACTCCCGACGTTACAAACAGCCGATGAAATGACTCGGGGCTGTAGTGACAGAATGTGCAGCACGCACTTTTAAGTACTAATTGTTGACTCAAAGTCTGAATTCGATCCTGAGAAACACCAAGTTCTCAGTCTGCGTTTTGCTCCCATGCACTCTCTCTCTCTCTCTCTCTCTCTACGCCTCCTGTGTGGGGAAGGTGCACTGCAGTGGTTGCGTACCGGCAGCAGGGAGTGCTAAAAGCGAAAAAATAATAATAAATAACTCACTTTTCTTCTTCAAGAAAATGTGAGAATCCCTGTGGAAACCCTGCGCAGGACTGAGAGGGTCAGATAAAGTTTGCACGCCCCGCAAGTTCAGAGTGTGTGCGTTTGATAAAGTTCTCGCAGCGCAGATCTGAGCTTTCCACCGGTCTCAGCAGTCCAAAAAAACACTCCTCCGAATCTTGCTGACGGTGGACGACAAGCGGATAGAGTTAATATGAGGAAAAGCTAATGAATATGAATGAGGTAAATGAAAGCTGATGAATGTTATCCCTTATCTCCATAAAGATTAGACTATTCCCTTGAACCTCTGCCAAGGACACACACAATAAAGAACAAATTTGAAGAGTTAGCGCGTCTAGCAATTTGATGGACGTTGATAAGGTTGCATCACAATGCAGTGATATGCGGCGTCTGGATGAGACAGCCTTAAACACGGAGGAGGATGCGGTTCATTTTTAATGGTTTGTCCATCTTCATGGCCATCGCTGAAAAGATCAATATAGATTTTTAAAGATCTTTTAAACAATATCCCGGGGCTAACGTACACACAAGAGTCATTGAAGTGAACGTGTCTATTAGGGCCTTTTCTTCCCGAGGGACCACTGCTAGCTGAGGAGGAAATATATACCCTCATTCTCCTCTTCATTTTCCTGGTGTCAGATCAATCATGCACCATCCCAACTCAAGGTGAAACCCATCAAAGTGTCATTCCCCCATTGTCAGTGATTCAGAGGAAACTCCCGACGCACAGCCGCGCGGGCAGACAAACAGAAAGACAGCATCAACAAGGGAGTTAGGGGGGGGAAACAAACAACTACGACGACCGGGGAGATTAATCTGCTTTACTGCCAGTCCTCAAGAGCAAGGCAGGGGAGAAAATTCACCGTGAACACGACTCGCCGCCATAAAACGGGCCCATAAACAGCATCGGTCTGCATGCAGAAAACAGCTGAGATAAAGTGGGTCCAATCTGCAAGATAAGATAAGTTGGTGAAACTTTGCTCCGAAGCCGTTAGCTCCGGACGTTTCGGGGCGAAGTGACGAGAGGTGGATCTTTCGCGTAAATGAGAGCTTTCGCCCGCGGGGGCCGGTCAGTTGAGAAGCGATCGCCATGTTGTGGACAGCGAGCCTCTGCCTCCTGTGGGCCTCGTCCGTCCTCGGGGCCCCGGTGAACAAAGAGAAACAGAAGGTGCTGCTGATCTCCTTCGACGGCTTCCGGTGGGATTACGACCGCGACGTGGACACGCCGAACCTCGACAAAATGGCAGAGGATGGGGTGAAGGCCCTGTATGTCACGCCGCCGTACCTCACCATCACCAGTCCGACACACTTCACCCTCTTGACAGGTAAAGTGTTTCATTTTCTCCAACAGTGCTCCCACTTGGCAGGGGATCTGCATATCATGACGGAATAGGAAACCGCTCTGAGTTTACTTTGCAGGGATTGAAAAAAGCCACAGGAAAAAGGAATTAGTTGTAATTGAATGTCCCAGGGTCCAACAGCTTTTATAGCTGAGTAAGATGATTATGCTTGGATGACTGAGGGAAGAATTCTCTGCTCCCTTTCTTATTTTGACTCTCAAATCATCAGTGCCTGCTAAAAGAAATTTAACTTCCTTGAAATTAAATTCCTCTAATCTCCGAAGTTGGTCGTAAGACCTTGTCCAAAAGCGTCATGCCACTCAGCCCGTTAAGTTGATAGAATTTTTAATGAGAATGTGTCACGCTATGAATAATGAATGCAAGCAGACTGACAGTGACTCTCTCCTGTAGGCCGCTACATTGAGAATCACGGAGTGATCCACAACATGTGGTTCAACACAACCACCCAGGAGAAGAAGTCTTACTATCAGAGTCAGTTTGTGAATGAGTGGTGGGACAATGGCACTCTGCCTATCTGGATCACAGCACAGAGACAGGTCCGTGCAGCTCCATTTCCATCTTATCACTGTGAGACACTGTTTGGCTGTTTACAGCAATAGAAACCATTTCTCTTGACAAAACACCTCTGAAGCTTTGCTGAATGATTTCTGGCGGATCACCGCACTTAAATTGCAAATTATTTTGCAGGCATAGATGTCAACTGCATGCAAATGAGCAGCCGTAAGTCTGCCTGAAAAGGTTCAGCTTTGAGGAAATGAATCACAGTCCAGCAGCTACTCATTCGGTTCCCTTGTATGTTGACCCCACAGGATGAACGGATGAACCTTTTGCACACCGGTCAACGTGCGTACATATGTCTGATTTATATTAATGTGGCCTCTTTTCCCGTCCTTCCAGGGCCTAAAAGCTGGCTCTCTTCACTTCCCTGGCACGGCTTCCACTTACCAGGGAGAGGCTGCTATGACTCGAGAAGTGGAGCCGAGTCTCTACAACTACAAGAATGAGACCGCTTGGAGAGAGAACGTAGACAAGGTGATGAGCTGGTTCAGAGACCAGGACCTGGACTTTGTGTCCCTGTACTTCGGCGAGCCGGACGGCACGGGCCACAAGTACGGCCCGGACTCGCCGGAGCGCAGAGAGATGGTCAAACAGGTGGACCGGACGGTGGGCTACATCCGGAGCTCAGCCGAGTGGCACGGGCTGACCGACCGCCTGAACATGATCATCACGGCAGACCACGGCATGACCACGGTGTACCGGAACGGACTGGCGAAAGAAATCACCCTGTCCGAGATCCCGGGCTTCTCCTTCAAAGACGTGTCCTTTCACCTGGTGGACTACGGACCCTCTGGGATGCTGCTGCCCAAACCGGGCAAGCTGGACACGGTTTACAACGCCCTGAAGGGGGCTCACCCACACCTCCACGTATACAAGAAGGAAGAGATGCCGGAGCGCCTCCACTTCGCCAAAAGCAATCGCATTCTCCCCATCGTTTTATGGGCCGACACTGGATATGTCATCAACGGGGTGCGTTGAGATATTCAAATTTTGCGATCAGCCACGGCAAATCACATTTCCAAACATATCACTGATGTCTGTAACATAGAGACACGTGCAGCAGCTGTTTTACGTCTTACTCATTTACCCCTTGAAATCAATAGCTGTTGTAACTTATTAACAACTGTCAGCTGATTTTACGTGATTGCGATGCGCTATATTAGTCACAAGGAAATCAAACGACAAGCACTCACCCATAACCAGATAAACAACCCGTCACTGAGTTTAGTTTAGAAGTCTCTCCGCATCTTGACTGCGCAAGTGATTAAACTATTTCAAATGTGCTCATTGGAAAACTGTGAAACTGGGCTCTTTCCAGCCCGAAACAAGGAGTAAAACTCTAATCTTAGTACATTACAATTTTAATCAAGTGCATTTGCACATCCTTGGGATAATCCAGGCCTGGCTGATGACACGCAGTGCACTCAAATGCTTCATGAAGCTATTCGTGCCTCAAAATTCTAAATTGGCATTTTCATTTGGCTCCCCACTCACTCAGCCACTCCAGTGTGCAGCAACTTTACAGCTGAATGTGTTAGTCCGCACCGAGAACCAATCCTGACTTCGTTTAAAGAATGAATTACTAAGATCCTAAAATGTTGAATACGAGGAAAATAATCTTTCCCGTGAATTCGCTGAGGGACGGGGTTATCTGAAGTCTGACCGGCCACGAACACAGCAGCATTATCTAACTCTTTGTTCTCTCCTTTTATGTTTAGACTGATCCCGCAGAAGGGTAACCATGTCAAGACTGTTACATAATTTCTTAGATAACTGGGTATCCTACATAGTTCTAGGACATGATTTTGGTAGTAGACACAACGTATACATCTACAGTATCAAAGCAAATGTTCAAAATGGTCTCATTTTGGTCGCAAAGACAGAAAAGGCCTTCGTTCTCTTTCACTTGGCCAACACCTCCCTCTGCTGACTAAAAGGGAGCAGGGCAAGACGTGTAACACTTCAGCTTATTAAAATAGGCGCCTTTGAAAGTTCTAATTAAATCTAACAAACTGGGTCATGCGAGTTGTGTTCTCCATCCTGTCTCTGCAGTATTTCCCTGTTCAGTTCAACAAAGGAGAGCACGGCTTCGACAACGTGGAGATGGACATGAAGCCTTTCTTCAGGGCAGTGGGTCCGGTGTTTCGCAAGAACCTGGAGGTGGGCCCCTTTGAGACGGTGAACATCTACCCCTTGATGTGCCACATCCTGGGCATCCAGCCGGAGGTCAACGACGGCCACCTGAACAACACCGAACACATGCTGGTTACTAGCTTTAACACTAAGGGTGAGTTTACGCCGGACTAATGAGTCTGTCCCCGTGGCCCCTAAAGTGCTGCAACACCTGCTCCTTCATTACTGGGCCATTCATCAGTCATTTCTGACTTCCAAATCAGATGTTAGGTTACTGCAGGTTGAAACTCCTAAACTAAAAGTCAAGGTTAGTTTGGACAAATTAAAAAATATATATATGTCTAAAGATCTTAAGCCATACATCCAGTGTTTAAACCAACAAAGTAATGGTTGGCCTTCTCAGACTTTCTTAGCCTATTTGTCAAACTCAATGTTCCCTGGGTCCATGTGAAGACAAAAACATTAGTCACAAATATATATTCCTAACAGGTACAATGTGTTCCCAAAACAGCAGGGTGCAGTGAGTTTCTTTGGGACTATTTTCAGCGGCGGATGAATACACGTTCCCTGCTCTACTTAGTATTTCCGACTGAATGATGGTGAATATGGGGCTGAGTCTAAAGAAATGACATGATAATGAAAGAACGTGCCACCCAGTGTAGCAGTGTGTCTCCCTGATGTCTTTTTAATAGGATAACAGCGGAGCTCAGTGGCTCAGAGGACAAGATTCATCAGCTTTTGGACACTTGGAAGCAGAAATAAGAATCTATTTGATGTTGATTTTGGTCGGTTCAACAAAAATGGGTTCACTGAAAGTGAATCTCAACGGCAATAATCTGATGATACAGACGTGGCTCTTATAGCGCCACCCTGTGATCTATTGATATGATTTCACGTCTGTGTTTTGAAAATTCACATACTCTGCTGCTTCCCCAGAAAATCAAAAAATGTTTAAATAGTTGTTAAAGAGTTTTAATTTGCTCTGTTGTGTCTTGTCTCAGGTACTGGCGTCGATTACCTGCGTAATGTCTTCACCGGACTGGCTGCGGTAGCTGTGTTTCTTGCTATAGTTGCTGTAGCAATGGTTTCCCACAAAGTGTTGAAGAGCAGACGCACGAATAAAAGGTAATGGTGCAGTAATTAAAAGTTATTTCTGAAATGTAACTGTGCAATAACAGTGATATCTAAATGTAAACTACATTTTTCGATATTTATCCGAATTTATAATATGGCAATTGTATCTTTTTATTACTGTGCCTTTTAATAAGATTTCCGTGAAAACTAGCTATAGTGACTGCGGTATATATTGCACGTTTGTACAATTTGTATTATTAGTTTGTTTGTATTTGTTTCTCTTATTATTATCTTATTATCTGTGTTTTTGAGTTACAGATCAAGAAGTTTGAAATATATTCAAGAAACGGAAGAAAGAATGCAATCTGCTCTGTGATCATCAGACCAAAAATAAAAAACTGAGAACTAGCGTCCCGCGGACGGCACCTCAGGACTCCGTGTCAAAAAAAACTGCACTCCATGCTAAAGTAATTATTTATAGTTATCCATAGAGTATACAAATGCACAAAAGGCAAAACAGAATGAAATGTGTAGAGCAACTTAGCCGAGGAACATGTGTTTCTCTTTTCTTGAATGTTTGGACTGTGTGAATAAATAAGGTGTATGTGTATATTTTTCCTAAATATGCCATGATTTAAAGTTTGAATCAATAAAAAGTTTCATGTTGTGTCATAAGTTACTTCAAATTGGTTTTAATTACTTCATTTTAACTTCTATGTACCAAATCAAGAACAAATGTAGTATGTATATGCAAGCATATTTTAAATATCACATTAGATGTTATTATCTTACAATATCCACAAAGTGCTTCAATAAGAGTACGGTGGCTGCCAATGGACATTTTTCACACCCAGATTCTCTCTTTGCATACAGTGTCAAGTTACGCATGGAACCACTACACTTCCACTTAAGATTTTCAGAATGAAACTATGCTCGACTACGAATATTTTGTATTCCTGTTAATTAAAAAGTACACCATGCCACATTTGCCAGTTGTGGGACTGGCCAGCGATGAAACTTGTGAACTCAAAAATGTTTGTGCTTAACTGTGTGGCTACACACACAGCGCTTTTGTGATTTATTTTAAAGGGCAGGGACACAAATCATCTGATACACACTTATCAACTTAGAAATTCTTTCCAAAACGTGGCTTTTCTTTGGACAAATCTTGAAAATTAATCATAATAACCGATGTTCTTATTTATGACCGAAGAAAGAATGGTGTTTTTTAAGTATTTTATTATTTTTAGAAATAAATGTGTGATGCCCAAAATGGATGTGTATGTACTTAAACTTATTTACCAAAGCTGTGTGCATGAAATACATTGCAAACCTACACTGGATGGCCAAAAAAAAAAAAAGAAAAAAGGCACCACCTGGATTTAAGTAATGGATAATTACTGCGTAGGCAATTATCTTTCAGCAGGCGGCAAGTTATTTAACCCCAACTGATGCAATGAGTAGCTTCTCATTTCTTAAACAACCATGTTGAAAGACACATCCTGTGGTTGTGGAAAAGATGTGGAAAAGATGTGTTTTCGCAAAGGGTCAAATCATTGGCATGCATCAAGCAGAGAAAACATCTAAGGAGAGTGAAACAGAAACTACAAGAATTGGGCAAAGAACTGTCCAACGCATTATTAAAAACTGGAAGGATAGTGGAGAAACCCTAACTTTGAGAAAGATATGTGTTTGGAAAAATATCCTGATTGATTGTGAGCGGCGATCACTTAAACATTTGGTGAAATCAAACAGAAGAAAAACACTCAGGGATATGTTTTATAGTGAAAGTAAGAGTATTTCCACACCAAGTGAAGTCAAGGGAGGCTAATCAGTGAGTCTAACCGGAAAAAAAGGCTTCAGTTTGCTCGGGAGCATGAGGATTGAACTCTGGAGCAATGGAAGAATGTCCTGTGGTCTGATGAGTCCAGATTTACCCTGTTCCATAGTGATGGGGCATCAGGGTAAGAAGAGAGGCAGATGAAGTGATGCACCTGTATCTACTGTACAAGCCTCTGGGGGCAGTACTGACCCCTCCCTTGCTGACTTACTTTATTTATTTATGTATTTTACTTTATAGTGCTTATTCTACAGTTTTTTTTATATTTGCACTACTTTATCCAGTAGCCACCACCCATTTACATACACATAATGACAATAAATAATTCTTGAATCTTGACTTATGCTCAAAGTATGAAGTCAGCTGAATATCTGAATACACTGAATGACCAGGTTAAAACATCAATGGGTTTTTTCTTCCCTGATAGCACAAGCACATTCCAAGATGACGACGCCATAATTCATGGGGATTAAATTGTGAAAGAGAAGTTCGGGGAGCATGAGACTTCTTTTTCACACAAGGCCACCACAGAATCCAGACCCTAAACCCACTGAGAATTTTGGGATGTGCTGGAGAAGACTTAATAATAATTATTAATACAAGATCTTGGTGAAAAATTAATGCAAACACTAGATGAAAACAAAACTTATGACATTGCAGAAGCTTACCGAAACAATGCCACAGCAAACATGTGCTGTAATCAAAGCTTTTTGGCCAGGCTGCACAGGAATAATTGCTTTATTTGTTTTCCTGTTTTGGCGGATTGGACAAACTGTATTTTAACCCATCAAGATGAAAGTACCTTTATTTTGAAGGTAAGACCGCGAACATCCGGTCCTGTGCCAGCTTCGCTCTGATTGGCTGGACGCAGCTCTTGTCTTTTGATAAAGGATCCTTATTCGGGGCGAAGGCAGACATGGAGGAGCTGAGCGCCGTGGGGGAGCAGGTTTTTGATGCGGAATGCATTTTGAACAAACGCCTGAGAAAGGTCAGAGCTGTGAAGGCCACCGTCCAACTTTTTTTTACATTCGTGCTTTCGCGTGGCGGCCGTGTTGTAAACGTGCCTCCTCTTTTGTGGTTTTCTTTCAGGGAAAGTTGGAGTTTCTGGTGAAGTGGAGGGGATGGTCATCCAAGTGAGTACAAGTGGTGCAGCTCAGCCCGAAACAATGAAAACAACAACAACGTGTCGCTTGTTGCTTTCAGCTAAACCGTCCCGTTTAGTTTTATTTTTGCTTTTAAAGTCGAGTTCAGACTACGGCAACAGCGGGATGTAGGTACATTCAGTTTCTGTGGGCGGTTTTATCCAAACACTGAGCCTTTTACGTTCGCTTTCTTTTGTTCATAATAACGGATGTTTTAAAAGTTAGCGTAACGCTACTTTTCAGGCCACAGCTTCTGCTTTTATACATTTAATATGATAATTATTTATGTCTGATTTAAAAAATAAATAAATAAAATAAAATAAAATAAATCAAGTTGTTGTTTATAACTCGCGGATCAATAATCAAGCCACATTTGGTAATTGATATTTGAGTTGTAATCTAATATGGCGGCTGGGTGCTTCTGTGAGCTGGTTTTGTTGTGAAGGCCTTCATTTCTTGTCACTTGGCCTTTCTGTTCACTTCACATTGTTGCTGTAATCCACCATCAATGCACACTGTTGCCTGCCAGCTCCATGGCTTCTGTTGGAACCACATCCTTTGTGTGTGTTTGTGTGTGTGTGTATGTAGGGAAAGGGTGGGGGTTGATTATTTCCCTGGCTGATCAGAATAGGCCATTCAAACTACTGGTGATGAGGAGAAAGGTCATTACACATGCATGTAGATTCGGGCAAAGTAGCATTTTTTTTTTTTTTCAATGTTAACGCAGGTTTTAAATTGTTAGACACTCGGGATGGATGCAAAGGGATGCTTTCTGCTCTTAGGTGGGGGTAAACTCTGACAGTAAGCACCACGGGTAAACAAAGTTGTTTTTGTAAGCTGAAAGACACCACAGCGAGCGCAGCCGACATGTCGGTCGTATGGGCTGTAGCTGCTGGCTGAACTTCTGTGACCTAAAAATGTTCCTCTTGCCGTGTTGTTGTTGTTTAATAAACTTTCCGCGGTGACCGAATCGGGTTTGGTAGCCATGTGAGACCAATCACATCGTCGGAAAATTCATTCAAGTGTCTTTTATTCCCCTTTTCGGAAAATAAATAAATAAATCCTTTGATCCTTGATATGTTAGATATAGTCCAGATCTTGGTATTAATGATGTTGCAATACTGTTGATTCAACAATCTAATTGCAATTACAGTGCTGACAGTTTATTACTAACTTCCCTCTTTTGCTTAATTAAGCATTAAGATGATTAACTGATTAGCTCCAGTCATTTCCAAATCGCTGTTATTGAACAGTACAGATCTGCAGATGTTGTTGATATTTTTTTTTTATTATGTTGAGGAGTTTTAACCCACGGTTTCCTATCCGGTGCCTAATTGTTCTGCTGTATTTATCCGTATAAAGCGGAAGTCTGTTTTTTTTGCAGAGTGGAGTGCTGCATTTGTTTCAGCCAACCTTTGGTCTGCAGTAACGCACAGGCTGTGTATACTAAAGTTCACAGATACAGGAAAAACAGACTCGTCTGTTCCTGTATCTGTGTCTGGGGTCGCAGCTGAGGCCGGGGGATGCATTTAATGGTGCAGTGTCACCTTCCTTCCTTTCGCTTTGATGACTTGTTCAAGCTCTTGATGTCGATTTATTTCAGACACAACAGTTGGGAGCCTCAGGAAAACATCCTCGACCCAAGACTGTTGGCTGCATTCAACAAGAAGTAAGAGTGCTTTATCACACCGATGATCGGTCTCAGCTTTTAAATTACAAAAAGCTGCGGGTCTCCAAAATGGTCTTGATACGTTCATGTTTAAAAGAATATTTCAGGCCAAATATTACAGATTAGCTGTAGGTGTTATTATACTAATGTCTCAGATTATCTACGTTGATATATTATAATACATCTATTTGATGTTTTATTGAACCGCTAAACAGAGGGTCAGCTAAAATAATACTGCTAAAATGTGGAGACATACATGATTAATGTCTCGTTAACAAAGGTTATTTCATTACAGAGAGCAAGAAAAGGAGCTTCTGCTGCGTAAGAGAGGGAAAAGGCCTAGAGGACGACCACGGAAAATCCTAGTAAGTCCAACTCGAGGCTGAACAAGATTAACTTCTGGACCTAGTTTGGTGTCTTATATTTGCTCTTTTAAATTTAGGAAAATGTGCCTGAAGCTCCAAAGTCAAGCAGCTCTTCATCCGGCTCATCGTCGTCGTCCTCCGATTCCTCGTCCTCGTGCTCTTCCTCTTCGTCCTCGTCGGACGACGACGACGACCACGACGTCAATCAGGCAAGCCCGAGCATCAGGACCCGGGACCTGCACCCCGTCCCTCAGAAGAAGGCTCAGATCGTCATGGCCAAGCAGGAGCCCCCAAAGAAACGAAGCAGGAAATCTCTGACGCCCGAAGTGAAGGAATTTCAGCAGAACAAGGGCCCTCGCAAAATCCTGAAGGCGACCAAAGATGCGGATCTTCCAGGAGCCATTAAGAAACCCGTCCACCCAGCGAGCTTCACCTTCATGGGTTTCCACCGGGGCTCGCCCAGGGATGCGGCGGGCGGTCAGAACAGGAGCTCTCTGACTCAGAGCGGCGCCGTGAAAAACTCCGTGAGCTCCGTGGGATCAGGCAGGTCAGTCCCACCTTCTTCCCCCTCCCTGAACAAATCCAGCCAGAGCAGAAATGTCAGCGAGGGTAAACTCTCCATCTCCAGCATGAGCAGTGGGACAAGTCTGGATTTGAAAGCAGCTGCTAGTAAATCAAAAGGGGTAGCGGCGCTGAATTTGAATACATCCAAACACCCCATTGAAGGAACCACTCAGCACACACTAAGCTCCCCCAACGGACAAAAGAAGCCCCAGGCCCCTGTGTCAACAGTGCAGCGGACAGCCAATCCCAAATCAGTGGCTTCCCTGCCATCTAAGAACACCTCCTCCAATCAAAGCCTTCAACCCTTAAACCTTCAGAACAAACTGCTGCAAAACAACGACGCTCCTGGAAATGGCGCGTCGCCGGGATCAGGCCAGAGAAACGCAACAAACCCACCAAGAAAAACCACCGTCACGCAAAATCAGGAGTCTAATCCTCCTAAGAGCCCGGCGACCCCCGGAAGACCACAGGCCAGAAAAATCCAGCCTGGAGCTGACAAGGTCAGAGAGGTGAATGAAATCCAGGCCTCCAGAGTCCAGGGCAGGCTGGAGAAGAGCAGCGTTCATAAATCCTCCACAGAGGTCCAGAGCCAGCAGGAGAGATCGGCCTCCAAAGACGGCAAGAAAGCCAAAATGAACGACATGAGCACGGGCGAAGACGAGAGCAGCTCAGACTCCGACCAGGATTCCTCCTACGCCGCGCAGGGCCGCTCCATAACGGTCCAGAACCAGGACTGGAAGCCCACGCGGAGCCTGATCGAACACGTGTTTGTCACCGACGTCACCGCTAATCTAGTGACGGTCACGGTCAAGGAGTCGCCCACCAGCGTGGGCTTCTTCAGCATTCGCAACTACTGACGGGATTCAACAACTCAACGATGCAAGAATCATTTTTAGGTATTATAAAAAGAAAAAAAAAAAGAGAGAGTATGGAAAGTCGGTTAATGATTGTAATTATTTATTTGCGGCATTTCGGTGTCGCCTGATAGTCTCAAACATACAAATCTTTCAGCGAGTCCAAAACTGCATTGTTGTCGTCGAGGATAAATAACTTATTCTTCACATCCACCCTTCAAGCGTCAAGATAAAACTCCAACACCCGTGGAAATTGCTACATCTGTACAAAACGATAACATTCCTATATCGTATCGCCCTTTCTCTGCTGAGATTATCTCTTATCACTGAACACAGCAGATGGAAGGAATGTCTCAATTAAGAAATCGTAGCATGAGCAAGAGGGCTAGCTTCTTTTATGGATAGCAGACGTTTAGCTCATAATAACCTATTTTGTGAATCCATATCAATCAATAGCTCCAGTGAACCAGTTTTAAACTCTTAGTAGTGTTGAGTCTATAGTATTTTTATAATGTTTTATAAATTAGCTACCTCTGTTTGTTTCTTTCGGGATAGGAAAGCCTTTCCCTCCAGGGTATATAAACCATCATTGTGTCTATATATATATTTTTTTTTTATATATATACATAGCTCTAAATGTATTGGACTTTCACGCTGTTTGAACATGTGTTTGTACCAGCGGCCGACAACTGGAGCAGCAGACAACGGCTTCATTTCTGCGTACTGAACTCTTCCACCATTATCGCCTCAGTTTCATTCCACAGCGCAGCCACTTTATCGGAGCGGTTCCCCCAAACGGGGCTGAAGCATGCGGGAGTCAGATACAGTATCTTCGGTAGATAAAGACTCAGCCCCGGCTGAGGTTTGCTCCTCCGCCTTCGCATCAGCTCTGTCCTTCAACGAGACATTCAGCTGCAACTTCAGCCTCCTCAGACTTGTCGCGGATCACGGACACCTGACAAGGCTTTTCGCTCACTCCGCCCCCACCTTCTCTTGAGCCTTTTTAGACAGCTGCTTTGAGAAAAAGGGAAGGTTGGGTGTGGACAAAAAGCATTGTTTGTCACTGGTTTTTGGTGTTTCAAAAATGTCTAGCGCTGAAATCCCAGCAGCTGTGGGCGTCTCGTTTCTCCCCACATGCATGGGTGCAGGAGCTGCAGACTTGGCCTCCCAGTGAAAAAAAAAAGAAAAGAGAAAAAAAAAAGGTTTATCTGATGTAACAGAAAAGAAACCGCAACAATGCGCGCTACTTTCTGCTCCCTCGAGAGGAGTTCAGCAACAAAGCACTTCGACTGAACTCTTCTGTCTAATCCTGCTCTGCAGACTGTGCCTTTCTTTCCCTCAAAGACTAAACACAGAGGCATTACCCCAAAGATAGCTAGAATTTCAGGTTGCTCAGTTAAAGGAGAAACCCCTGGAGCCTGGCATGGAGACGTTTTGATTTTCTCGTCTGCATTGTTTTTGGAACAGAGGAGGAAAAAAAGCCTTATCACAAATGTATGGATCAGATAAACAATAGAAGCCTTATTGAAACAATAAGAGTAGTTTAGGTCCAAGCCACTGACGTAGGTTCCACTCCGCATCAGCTCGTTGCGTATGTTACAGGTGTCTCCTTGTCAGCAGAGCTCCAGCACACTGTACATGTCTTTCAAAGTAAAAGTAATAAATGTAAAGATTACTCTTGCGATTGGCTATGGGGTAATGCAGGTGTTTATATGATTTTTGTTTGGTTTTTTTTGTATCTGCTTTTCTATTAAGAAAAGAAAGAACTTGGCAAAACAGGTTTCCAGTTAGATCTACTAACCATCTCAGTGGAATGTCGTTCTCTTTCTCAGACTATTTATTTCAAATTAAAAGCCTTACCAGAATAGGACAGTGTCATCAATCCTTGTATTGTCGCCACTTGTCAGATCGACTAATAAATGGTACAACTTTATATCCGGCTCGTTTTGTTTTTTTTCATCGTTAATTTACCAAACTAGCACTGAATGTCAATCATCTGAGTTTCAACTACTTAAAAGTGACAATTTTTTTAGGGCACTTTGCTGGACAAAAACATTATTTAGAAACAATATGAGGGGAACGCACAAAATATAATGTTCAGTACTGTGATAATGACTTGACTTGGGCATGTGCACACATTTTCCTTCCTTGCTTTCTTTCTTTATTTCCTCAGTCATTGTTCTCTCTGTTCTCACCATCGAATTTACAACAACTAAACTAAGGGTGTGCCAAGGCTCCCTCTGACAGGTCATTATGTAATAAAAATAGATTTATCTTACTCACTGTATTTCATGTAGCTACTTGCAATGATTATAGCGCAAGTTCACCATGATCTCTATTATTGAGGTTGATATTTTAACAATATTTTCAGACAGTTTTTAGAGCAACCGGTAAATAAATGGTCTAATAGTAAATAATATTTTAGTAGCAGCCTTAAATTTACAGATATATTTGATTCATTGTCTTGGAAGTGTGAAACCCAAACAAGGCCCTAGAATCAACAAGAATCTTCTCTCCACTACGACTCATGGCTGCTTTGACCATAAGTACCACTAGATGGTGCTGTTGCACTTGAAAGTGGCAGTGGCTGCATTGGCTTCTTAATTAGCTGTAATTATGATTAGAATGAGTTTATGTCTGTGTCTACACAGACTGAGGTGTAGTGAGGATAAAGTATCACATCATGTACAACAAAAATTAGACGACCTGAAATGTAACAACAACGGCATTTCCTCTATACTAAAAAAAAACAATGAAAACCATAAACTGCACAGTTGTTTTTTAACTTGGATATATGTGCAAAGAGAAACGTAGATGTCCTCCGTTTCCACTGCAGCCTCATCTAATCATCCAGATAATACTGTCGAGTGTGCGTGTGTGTGTGTGTGTGTGTGTGTGTGTGTGTGGCAAGGCTGTGAATACCTTGCGTCTCAAACCCACAAACGTGTCTTATCCGCTTACAACAGTGGAGTTCTTTACCAGAGGCGACCGCAGAATAACTCAGCTTTGACACTCGGTCGTTGAGATCAAATTATCGGCCTGCATCTTTTGTCGTATGCAGGCCGTTGCCAGCACTGGCTGTTCTGCTGTATTGAATAAGTCAAACAACAGAGAAACTAATCAACTATTTAATCTTTTAACCGTTTAAAAAATCATTAAGTAAAAAAAACACACACAAAACTAGACTCAGAGTTGGGGTTTTATACTTTTCAAACAAAATGGAAAATGGATTTACTTAATGGAGAAATAATGATTAAATAATTGTTAGTTATGTCTCTACACTTTTCCATTAATTATAGAAATGAGTGTCTAGCTCAAGGTATGGTAATACGAGCATTTATGTCAGCATATTTTAGTCTAACAATATCTTTGCATGGAAAAACTGAATGTAATGGATCAGCAAGTGCAATATTTTCAACTGAAGTGTTAAGAGGCATAAAAAGGCATCACGCAGACGTTACAGCCTGTGAGTAAATAAGCAGTAACGTCGAGAAAGAGGTGGTGGAAGCTTATTTTAAAGCATTGTTATTGTTCTGCCGAAGAGACTAAATGAACGGGAAAGTGTGCAGCACCTTTAAACACACAGACGCCCCTCTCCCTCTTTCACCACCCCTGTATTTACACACTCTTAAAAACACTGTCACACAGCCCAGCTAACTGACAGAAGTTATCATTACACAAAGCGCTCTATTCCATAATTTATAGAGATCCCCGTCCCAGTCATGTGGAATTCTCCCAAAATAAATTCAAGTAAACACTTATGCGACAAAGAGGCACTCACAGTGGCCTGGTATGCATAAACAGTATGAACAGTGTGACAGTGTAATCCCAGCCCCCCACACACACCCCCAACCCAACACACACTCGTATGTATGTAGCCGACAGCTCGGCCCAGGGCTGACTTCAGGCACGGTTTGGAAATGAGCCTAAACCCCCCCCCCCCTCACCTCACCCCCAGCGCCGATGCACCAATCCTCCGACACCCCCTTCCATACCCCACACCTGACTCCTGGCAAAATAAGCCAGACTCTAATCCATCTTCCATCACAATAACACACACCCCAAACCATGTTGTTTTGAACAGTGTTCAGCAAGTTCATCTCCGGGGATGCTTTTGTTTTCTTCCCCAGGACTTCTTATTGTTTTAGCAACACAAGATGCTGTAAATCAACCGGGTCTTTGCTCAACTCTGGCCTCGGTTTAAAGGACAGAAATATGTTTTTTGTTTGTTTTTTTCCAAATAAGAATTTAAGGGAGTTGTGGGAACTTTCCTTACTGACATTTCCATTTGCAGAAAAGATTTTGCTCACAATAATCGTAAAGTACAAAGTCTAAAAAGCATTGTATCCATAAAAATAAAAAGCCGGGATGAATATTGACTAATATGGGCAACGAAAGGCCAGTGCTGATCACCGATCGATATTTATTTTTTCTGTTTGTATTTGTGTTTCTCTACCTTGAGGATTGTTACCAAATGGTTGTTGAGTTTAAAACGCCTGGGATGGTTGCTATTCAATTTCAAAGAGAATGTTTAGAAACCTGATCCGACCCTCTAGCGAGCAAAGCTACACCCACGTCTCCCTCTGCCCCTCATTCTAAATCACTCCACTGGAGCAGTGTAAACAAACTTCAGTTTGCTCTCTGATATTGAGAGGTTAAGACAAGCGGCAATCCTCCACTATGACAACACGGCCTCAGACAGACGATGTCATCTGTCTTACCTCACTCTCCATCCATCACTGCGCCGGAGTCGACATGTCTGACAGTCCCACTCTCACTTTTCTCGTTGGCACAGGCCTCCACATCTGTCACATTTTCCTCCCGGCTTACTTTTATTACACAAGATGAACTCCGCCTCCTTCACTTCGAATTCACGGACACCTGAAGGGCAAGCAGGCAGAGAGAAGTCCTATTGATTAGTCATAGTGTCTGATGTCATCTTGGCTCCACAAACACATTTTCGATTGACACTACCTGGAAAAATGTGAGAAAGGAATGTCAGAGCTGACAGGTATGGATGAAAATAAAGTTATGCAAAAGATTCAATTTAACGAATTTGTAAGTCGGTTCAGCAAATAAAGCTGTGATGTTAAAAATATATTTTAGTGAAACTATACTGCTTCGAACATACACAGTAATACAGTTGCATGTCTGACTGACATCAAGAGTTTGTAAAGATAAAAGGGACCGAAATATGAACCTTGAGGCACACCAAGTGTAATGTTATACTCTTTACACAACTTTAGAGTCAGACAAATTAATTTAACAAATGAACCATTTATCTTGGCACCTAAATCCACTTAACTGTATACGCAGACAGTCACAAACAAACTTGATTTCATTGTCTCCAGTTTAGAAGTTGGAAGAAGTCTAAAATGAAGCAATACTGTTGTACTGGTGATAATCGCTGCCAGGTAGCAGCTTAAGATAGGATCATCGATAGGAACTTGGGAAAGAACATAGGTCTCATTAAACATGACTGTTTAAATTTGTTGACAAAGCAGAAAATACTAATTCTTTAATCCAAAAAAATATGGACATACACAGATTGTGCAGTTACTTAGTCTTACTCTAACTTATATCACAAAAAAACACAAAACTTCCATTGTACTTTGTGTTGAATGCTAATCTGCAAAGATTATCATATCAAGACAACAAAATAAGATGGTAAAAATGTTAAACATTAGTATACCTACTAATTCAGCAAGTTAGCCTGTAGAAAGGCTGCAAACAAATTTGTATGTATGATGCTTGAAGTTGTTTTGTTTTCTTTTTTTTTGATACAACAACAGCAACAATTGATCATTAACAC
Source organism: Mugil cephalus (assembly GCF_022458985.1). Classification (NCBI taxonomy): domain Eukaryota; kingdom Metazoa; phylum Chordata; class Actinopteri; order Mugiliformes; family Mugilidae; genus Mugil; species Mugil cephalus. The sequence goes on along the minus strand of NC_061789.1, from coordinate 14,321,591 downwards.
AATCAGGAGAAGCTCTGTTACAAAATAAGAACAAGACCTTGCAAAGAACTAATAAAAAAGGTACTATGACAAAAAGAGTCTGAGGAGTTATTGTACATGAAACCCGTTTTCTCTCCCAGAGAGCAGTTTCTTTTAACACCCACAGGGCAGGAATAAGAAGGAATATCCTTCCGCTGTGAAACTGAGGTAACAAAGTCAAACTGTATCTACCAGACATAAGGGGCCAGCGGGAAGTTTGCCCTTCTGATCTTTGTATAATCTGCTCTGGGGAAGACACAGCTACTTTCCTTACCACCGTCAAAGGCTCCTCTCCTTAACTTTCAGCCTCACATCCTTATCTGATTGAGGAGGAGAGAAAATATTGACTATTTCACAGAACAAAGCAGTGTAAACATGTGAAGCCACTGCTATGAACTAGCACTGAGGAGCAGCGGAAATGGGACACAATCGCTGACGGTTTAATCAAATCATTTGTGGCTCTTTAAATGCATTTCAGGGAGAAAGTTTAGAATTCATCCTCGTGCTGCTCTCTCCGAGCTTTCACTTTCACAAAAGCTGCATTATTGTTTCCCCGATCTGGGGTCGTTTGGTTAACCCACATAAAACTCGAATGGCACCAAGAGAGGCGCTCTGATAAATCAGCAGCAGGCTGCAAACAAGGCCCGGTGCCGGCGGACCTGTGTGCAACAGGACAACTCTATCGGTGAATTTCACAGGTCATTACTCTGGCTCCAGCCATTGCTGCCTCCAGTGGCTCTGGAGACGGCCAGCTTTTTCTCAGAGACAACAGCTTACTGGGCTTTGTGCTAGCTAAACAAGCGTGTCTGTCTCACAGCAGTAGATTAATGTCTAGATAGAGGGTTTGCTCCTCAGGGAGACCTGTAGAGGAGCCATCCATCAACCTTTGGAAACCATTACACAATAACAAAATAACAAAATCTGAGAGAGGGGCTCATTGACTGAACCCTGTCCTCTGGGGCTACTGAGAGAGAGAGGCAGGCTGAGGAAGAGGTTTCTGAATTAAGTCTCAACAAGAGGAAGGTTGAATTTCATTGAAACCAGAGTGAGCACAAAAACCTGTGATTAATACGTGTACCCTTCGGTCAATAAAATGCCCATTAGAATTTAAAGTCCGCAGGGACGTCTTGTTTTAATGAGAAAAAAAAAAGTATTATCATTACACAAGATAAAGTAAAGCAGCACATTATCATGCAGGAGAAGCTGAAACTATTTTTTTACTGAAAAATGACTGAAACAGCAGAGCAAGAAAAGTTTACAACAAATGTTAATACTGATAAATGAATTAGTACCTGCAGCTCCACAGCTTATGTCTGTGTGGGCTACAATGCAGCCTGAGGAGCATTTTCATTGAGTGTCATCTGTGAGAATTTGTGTGTGGTAAACACACAAACTCCCAGCCCTCCACATGAATGACAGTAAACAACACAGGATCTCTGGCTGCGCCCCCCCCGCCCTCTCCCCTGAGGAGAAAGGGGTCACACAAACACACCATCTACCGGCTCTTAATTTGTTTAAAGCAGCCCATTCAAACAGGATCCCCAACAGAGAGAAAATCTCGTTTCCAAGGCTGTCGCCATGGCTCGAGCTGTGTTGTTTAGGAAGGAGATCAGGACGCCGCTGACGACTCAGCTGACTTCCAGCACACACAGCTTCACAGAGGCGCCAGGTTGTAATTAACACTTTGCAGATTACGTTTACAGGACCAACACGGTCTGCCTGAGTTTTATTACCGCCTGGATTGTACCTCTGCCCTGCGGGTACACAAAACACTCTCTGTTTGACGCTGTCGTGTCCTGTGTGAGAACGTTTGACAGGTTTTGATCGTAGTAAAAGTCAGCTGGGTGTTCACTGCTCCTCGGAGATAATGAGAATCTCCACACGCTTTCTGCCACTTTTCCAGCGATGACTGGCTGAAGGGACACGCTGCAGTCTGACAATATTAATCTATTTCTGTCCCCCTATCTGCAGCTTTCATTCATTTATTTGGGCTCACGCTGTTGGTCTAACAGTCTTATTAGAGGAGCAGTGAAACTAATCCATTTCTTGGCAGCAGGCGGCAGACAGCTGGCCGGTGAGGAGTCGCACAAAGTGGCTGATATAATTGCGGCGTAATCATTTTCATGCAGCTCCTCGGTTTCTTCTGAGACGGCAAGCGGAGTTTCAGGTTAACACGCTAAGGTAATAAAACAGCCATTAAAGTGCCAATGACCTCAGAATATGAGGGCCAAACCATTCAGCCCTCAGACATTTAGCACAGAACCAACACAAAGGAATTCTCCTCACACAATGACATGCACAGCATTTCAAGAATGCAAGGAAACTTCTCAGCTCCCAAGACTCAAATACAGTCCACATATAGATTCCTCAAAATTAATGTTGCTCATAAATACACGAGCTCATCAGATGCTAATATTAGTAAAGTTGATGGACCCTGGCGGAGCTGCAGTTTGCCTCGAGCGTCCATCATACCTGAGATGAGCAAAGGAAGACTGGAATGGCAAACATCTGCACACATCTGTACCACTAGATGGCACATATCCCCCTGTTAAATATGTTTCACTCCAGCTTCATGCAATTCAGGGCACAGCAGCTGTCATTAATATTCTGTTATCTGGAGTTCGAACCCAAAACAAGGCATACTGCAAATACTGAACCAACAACCTGCAGTTAACAGTGGAAAATAACTAGCGATGGAGTTAATTACAGATCAGAATACGGAGAGGTGTCAGTCTCTGGAAAAAGCCTGGGTTTCCCATTTATCTCCAAAAAAACCCAAACTTGTGTGCTTTAAACACTTCACACTGAATTAAGCTGAAGTGGAAACCCACTCTCCAGACTTGCAGCACTTCTTTCCACTCCATGGCAGGGTGATAAATCTTGAGTCTTCCAGTCTCTGCTGCTTCTTGCTTCCCCTGTTGCTCTGTGTTTTTGTCTTTTTTTTTATGCCTTCTTCTCTCTCTGTGGTCAGCAAGCGTTTACTCACAACATACAAAGGAGAACAAGCTTGTAGGCTGGTAAGTTTCAAGAAAATAAAATGAAAAAAATGAAAGTTACAGTTCCGGTGGCATATTGTTTCTATAGGATGGCACATTCCTTCTCTTTGGGGTGAAGACGCCTTAATCAGAGGTTGTGTGATCCCCAGGGTATATCATGAATACCGGAAACTGACTTTCTCCAAAATAAAAGAAAAAAAAATGATGATAAAAGTCACATGCTGCATCTTGTTTGTTAATGTGAACACAAACAGAAATGTAAAAACGGTAATTTGTGGTTTTAGGAGGAGCTGCGTGCTGCAACGGTGTCACCAAACAATAAGTGGAAATACCTTTAAATCTACAGTATGTTAAAAACCCTAATGTGACACACTTGTCAGTCAGGTTTTCATTTGCACAAGCGAGACGGGCCAACTAAAGAAATTTCTCTCACTGCTGAAATAGCTGGGATTAAGTAGTCTTACCTATGAAACATATGATATTTATATGACATGTTTGTACAGCACCTTGACAGAATGCAATTATATGAGCAACCCACAGGCGTGTTAATGACGGTGCTCTGCTCATCAGGATGGAGACGCTGTGCTGGTTTTGTCTCTAGTGCTTCAGGGCTTTGGCTCCTGATAACCTCTCATGCTGAAGTTCTGGTAATACTGATTATGTAATGACCTGAACAGAAATGTCAGTCTTAGTCCCATGAATGTTTTTGGTCAAATTAAAGCACTCCCGCTTTGACTTTTCTCTCTACTTGTTGCAGCGGTTAATCCTGAACGATAGTAAGTAGTTCATAGTTGATCAGTTTTATCTCCAAGATGACCAGTGTTGGGTTTGGTGGGTGATTCTAGGTGATTCTCCAGTGCATCCAATGTCTTTACAACTAGTCGGACTCTTTTTGATGGCTTTTCAGATTCTGTTGAACTGATGGCAGAACAATGGTCAAAGAGATGTATTGATCATCTTGGGGAACCAGTGCATGAGAAGTACCGAATATAACAACAAAGTCTGAATGTGAATATTCCACTCCATAAATATTTTCACAAACACACAACCATCTAGAATAGTTAAACTGGAGACCAATTGTATGATTCAGGAGAGGCCAGCTCAGCACCACAGCTTGTAGTTCTTCCTAGGTTCCTAGCCTCCTAGCTAACAGGAGCTCTTTGGTAATTGTTCAAGCGCAAATATTTGATCCAAACTTGAGGCAAAGCTTTCATTGCGGGTGGATCTTTGATGGTGTTTTGATGTGTCCGTGCCTAGACTTTCAGTATCATGATAGAGTTATGCCAGCAAAGTGACGCAGACTTGATTTTAAGACTACAAGGTAAGTCCTACCACAGCAACATTCCCAGCAGACCTGCAAATGATGTAAAGATGTTCTGGAGTGATGCTTCTCAACAGCCCTCATACTGAGCATTGCAAATTCTTGTAGAACTAAGTTGTGAAATGAACACCGTCTGGATGATTGACAAAACTATCTCGTCCTCTTTTGCCCCCAGTTGCCCAAATGAAGTCATGCTTGCAGAGAGCACAAAAAATTGAGAAGGAAATAAAACAGCCTACCAAAGATGAACACATTAAAACTGGGTTTTGATAAGAACAAATCCAACGAGGCGGAAACTTCCTGTCTGTAGTTATAGTAGTGGACCTAAACGTGCATTTGTTCAATATAATGGTGTAACATTGTAAGACTACAAAAGCAGTAAAAAGTTCTGCATCTGTGCTGTTTCTTATCACTCTCTTAGATGTGGGCACTCTTGACACCACGTCTTCTTGTCAGTACCGAGTGAAAACCGAATGGTATTTTGAGAGCGAGAAAACATGTAAATGGATATTACTTTCTCAAGTTATTCTAGGTGAGAGCTGAACTCGAGCAGAGGGGGACCTGGAAACAATTTGCAGAGATCCGCAATACATGCGAGACTCAAACAAACCTCACAAACCTCCAGGAATGATCTCTTTAGATACTTAGCATCTGATCAAAGCAAAGCCAAGTGTGACGAGAGTTAATTAATAAATATCCCCGGGCAGCTTGTTTATTTGTGCAAGACGACAGGATGATAGAAAAGACTTGGCGGGGGCTCAGGAGCGGGTAAACCTGAGCATGCTTTGAGGCTTGAGAGGTGCCAGTGGGGTGAGGGTGGAGGGGGGTTGGTTTGGGAGTAACACGGAGACACAGTAGAGGAATGATGGACGGCTCACACGCCAGTCATTGTGAGAAAATTATAGCGAGATGCTGCCAACTGAGGCAGTGTGGCGGCGAGCCAAAGCCCCAGGAGAACAAAGGGCCCAGGATCCCTGTGTGTGAGTGAGCGCCGGCCTGCCTGCGGAGCCCCGAACCTTCATATTTACATGCGACGCTCAAGAGTTAATTGCAGTGAATTCCTGCACTGGGTGCAAAGTAGGGGCTGTTGTTGCTTTATTTTACATAACAAAACACACTGTTTCCACTTCTTCGTCTGTGTTTCAAAGGTGCTCGGACCGAGGATTGAAGAAGGATTTGAGCTCTCGCAAATCAGAATTCCCCCCCAAAATCAATGCTTTGTTTTTGTCCACATGTTAAGTTCTTAACACAAAGGAATATACGGTGGACAAACCATGCAGATATTTTGTTTATGTTTCCTGCGTTATCGTGGCACTTTTTCGTCTTGCATTGGTGGCTCCCTGAGGAAAACATGAAAGCTTCACACATTCCTCCGATTTCCCTGCGTGTTTGGGAAATGATTTGTATTCGATTCAGCTTCTCGGGAAATGTTCATGTGTGTCAGCTGCAGGAGGGCCAAGAGGCCCCTTTAACAAACCAGACCTCATCTTCACAGTAGTTGATGGACATCAGCCAAAAAGTGTCAGGGTTGCTACGGTTCCTGATTTCTCGCAAACGAGCGGTGCCCTCTCGACTCTCTTGGCAGAGCCGGACCGCACACATCAAAGCGAGGCCTGACCTTGCATACCAGATGAGGTTTGGATTAACGAGCTCTGGACATCAAACGGCGGGATCGCCCCCCTCAAGTCATCAAACCCAAAATTTACAGCAGACAAAAATGCTGGAAAAATCAACATCAACCTTGCCACGCATCTCGGTTTGAACATCGTGACCAGGACGGGGAGCAGCAAGCAGCAGAGAGATTTCAAAAGCCTCCAATTATCTGATGTGTGGGAGGGCACAACGGAGAGGGCAGCTCGCCAAACAGCATCCTTTACCAAACAAATAAAACTTTTGACCAGACACGTCCGCCTTTTAGAAAACTGAACACCGGCAAACTGCTCATGCAGTCCAGACAAATGCTTCTCGTATTCACCGCTCGCTGATTTATATTAATTCATTTAACCTACATTGTGAACGTTAGTCCGCGGAAATCCAAACAAACTCTGAGCACAAAGGAAGAAGTTATTAGTCTGTGCTGCGGATCCCGGAATCAAAAGAATTTAGGCGTGAGATGTGGAAATCCTTCTGCGCAACGCCCAGTTCTAACATCAGAAAGGTGTAGGAGGAGGAGGCTCTTCAAAGGAGCATGGCAACTTTTTATGTATGACTCAAATGACCGTAGCTTTTGATTACTGTGAGTGTCATGATCCGACACTCTGCTGAATAGTGTAATAATAAAAAGTGTACCGTGTGAAGGTAAATGACAGATAAGTAAGTCAATGAGCACTGATTTTCAGCGTCTATCTGCATATTATCAAAATAAGAAAGAGAAACGTCGGTGGTGACACCTTCAAATGGTTTGTGTCCAACTGAAGGTTTATATGTTCATTTATGATTCAAACCGTTGACAATTCCTTTGACTAATTAATTCTTTTGCAAAGAATTGCCTATTTAGGACATACCCAAAGTAAACTGAATGCGGTTCATGAAAATTTTGGAGCTCATCACGGTCTTGGTCTCTGTTGAAAGCCAAGACTCTGAAGTTTCTATCTCAAAGGTCAGAATCACTCTAAGTGGTATTGCTCTTGAGTAATCAAAGTTGGCGAAGGTAAAACCGGTCGGCTGAATCCTGTAAGTTTCATACTGCATCCAGCATTTACTCAAACAACTCGTGTACAGAGCGATTGGTTCACTTGGTTCTCTGATTGGTTCAAAAAGCTACTTCTGTCCCATATACCACCCATAGTCGAAAGACTTTGTGTGTTTCAGAGTTCTTTAACTACCTTTTCCACTACGAGGTTAAATGCAGGGATAAACACACCTCTAGAAAAGGTTAAAGACAGAAATTGGACTTCACTGGAAGAGCTTGATTTAAAATATGAACAAGTTCAAATAAAATGTAGTTTTGCAGCACAACACTTCTATAGTGCAGAATAGTGAAAAGTCAGTCATTAACAGATGCACAGAATGTGGTGTCAGCAGCCTGACAAACATAACAATACAATCAGAAAAACTATTTGATCCTAAATAAAAATATTTTTTTTTTAAAACAAAATGGAGAGGTCTTTAACTGAGTGACAGGTAAAACTCAACAGACACAGCTGTTCCACTGGGAGAAAACACCTGCCTCCATTCAGAGTCCATCGCAGCTGGACATCTGGACAGTGAACGAAAGAAACTTCTTTAGATTTGAACATACTGACAGATGTATGTAGACAAGTCCCTCCGGCCATTAAAGCAGGGCTTGTCTTCACGGACAGGCTGTAGAGTATTAATGAATTCTATAGTGGTTTATGACAGATTTGAATATGTGTAAAATGTTATTCTCAATCTCTTCATGCTTAGTTGACATTTTATAAACTTTTTTAACTATGTCAATGAATTGAGTTTCAAAAGCATGCTTCGTTGGAAAAAATACAGTATTAAGTTTAAATCCTAATCCAACTTTAAATATGGATCTACCGTGCTTCTAAGTGCAGTTAATCTCCATGTTTCAAAATAAAAGCACTAATATAATTATAAAACCACACATTAAAATTACTTGACATTTAAGGTTGATTATTTCACCCATTTCGCTTTTAAACTCTTTTCCATTTAGACATTTCTGACACATAATTATAAACCTAATAAGATGAATTATAACATTAAGAGGAATTTAAAAACTCTAATTTAAATGAGTTACTTAAATGATTGACGGAGCTGTATCTTTACAGAGTTGCGTCCACACTCGGGACCGTGACAGTTGAGCAAACATCCATCTTCTCAGGAAGATCGTACGATGCACATGAAAGCTCCAGTGGAAACCTGTAAGTGGACCTTTTTTGTTTTCATAAGAAACCTCTCTCGTGTCACGTCGTCATTCTTGTTGATTTATTACATATTTCCTTGACAGGACACTTGTTGTTGTATCTTGTAAATGTTGAGAAGCCTGAACAAACCCATTACCTGAACGAGAGCTGTGTAAAAGCGGAGACACGGTAGAGTTTCATTAATAATAATTAATCATTTTACGAAAATCTGCCAGACGTACCCATGACTCAGGGCTACGTGTGGATTAATGATAGCTGCAGTTTACCGTCATGTTTTCCAAATTAAGCTTTTCAAAATGAAACACATCCCAGTTGAGCTTTCAGAGTCGAACCTCTCTCAGTTTAAGGATACATTTTCACTAAATGTATCTCATAACCAGCTTTCTCTGAGCTACCAGCATTATTAAGATCAAAAGCTATTTTCTGCCTTTCATCACTGCATAAACGGTGAGTATCATTTTATTATAGAGCTGCGGTCCAAGTCTACTTGGCGCTCTCCGACCTGATCATTACAGCCCATCCTTTCATGTGCCGCGCTGTTTAGCAGAATTATTTGAAATTTGTCATTTCCCCTGAATAAACATCGCTCTGCACTCTGACTTCTACCAACCGAGCAGGCAAACTCGTGCTTGTTTTTGTATTCGTCATCAAGGTGCCACAGAGGCTACCTTCTGCCCATTAATAAGCCAGTCAGAGTTATTCAAACTAATTTTATCATCTGAAGGGAAAAATGAATGACTCGTGTTTGATATTGTTGGCAAAACTAACAAGGAGAAGTTTGCTTTGATCAAGCAAATATCTGAACCCCGTAGGAGAATTTAATCAGCAGCAAGGTTTTGGCTTCAGAATATCTGCATAGAAAAAAAAAAAAGAAAAAAAAAGGTTGATTAGGTTAAAGGGGGTGGGAAGGGAGTAGAAAAGCAGTAAAACAAGCCCCTACCCAAAGAGATCATTAACTTAATGGATTGCTGGTGGCTAAAAGCATTACATTGTTGGGTATCTGAGACTTCAGAGATCTGCGGACAGGCGAAGGCTGGGAAGCGCCACGCTGAGCGGCGACGCTGAGAGCCGAGGGCCCGGCTCAGAAGTGACGAAGGGCGTTAGCGGCCCCGCATCCTCCAGTCTGCAGCTGGTATTAGCAGGCACCGAGCGCTCTGTCAACACGTATTACTGCGCACACAAATCATTTGACCGGCGTCAGCGCCTTTTTGCCTGAGCCGCGGCAGAAAGAACTCGGGGGGGAAAGAAAGGTAGACGGAAACATCAGAGGAAGTCCCGTGGAAAAGACTGTAAAAGTCCACAACACGTGGTTTACAAACAATAGACGAAATCAGGCTGAAATGTGTAATGAGTAACTCGTCGCATTTCTGGAGCAGTTGTTAAGTGAGAAGCCTCTAATCCCTCTGTGAGCTTTAACGCCCAACTATGACACACAAAACCTGAAATAGGTGGGTCTCCACGCAGCTTGTGAACAGCGAAGCTACACCGTCGTACGGCAGGACAAACAAGAAAAGACGAGAAGATCAGCGCCAAACGCCGAGGATTCGACACACACACGCATCAAAGGCTGCTCGCTCGGCGTAAGCGGTGTCGCGCGGCTCTTCGGCCTTACGTTGTTATCCAGTGACAAGCACAGGGGATTTGTCTGCTGCATGCATACGTGCAGAGCTGCCTCTGAGGCTAAGGAGCATCATTACGGACTAAACACAACTAAAACAAAACACAGGCTTTCTGGTGCCCCACAGTCTACCCAACTGAGGCTCTGGAACAACTGAGGGGGGGGTTGTCTTAGTCAGTGTGAGAGAAAAGCAACTACACAAAAAAAAAAAAAAAAAGAAAGGCTGTAGGACTGGACACAAATTTGAGTTTTGAAATTCTCCAGTGGCTTCACAAGTTTGAATTTTGAGGAGAAATTCAAATAAAACAACACACAGGACACAGACGATGCTTCTTTTTTAATGTGATGCCACTGAAAATGCTACGACGTGTAGTTTAGTCTATGTGATGGTGAAGTAAAAGGTTCATGAGTGCAATAAGTACAACCTACGATCACTTCTCGAGTATTTAAATGATAGAAGTATTAATAGCAATACCGTATGTATCAAAATGAATAGGGAAATACGTGAATTAGGATGTACATTTATTCAAGTTAAGGATAAGTACAACCTTTCCACTAGATCTTAGAGGAATACTCCAGTTGCGTTACATACTATACTACTCCCAAACACCATAATGTCGTCTAGTTAGCTGCACTCTTCACCACTTAATTAAAATTTTACTTTCACATTAACACCACAGTATAATAACTCTATAATATTACTGTCAGCGGACATCCGTCCATTTGATTCATGATTTAATAAAGTTCATTTTGACAGCGATATAATGATGTATCTGAATGCCAGACTTCTGCTTGTAAGGGAATGTCTTTATAGTATGGTTTTGCTACTTTTAGTTAAGTGCTGACTTCAATCATATATAAGAATTTAACATACGATCATAAGATATCATCTTAAATGTGAAACATTAACCAGTGGTGCATGAATTGCTAATAAATTTTAGCCCAGGAGAATGATATTTTTGATTGCTAAGTCGAAATTCACAAAATACATGTTTGTCCGTCACATCATGAACTTAAAAACAATGATTGTCCTAATTAACTTTTAAAGAATTATTTTACTTTTTCTGCCCATAATCTAAAAACTTCATGGCCGGTCATCTGGATTTGACCTCTGACGAACAGCGTATGCGTTGAATGATTCATTTTAATTAGAAAACAAACAGAATTAAATGGTTTCCCATTATCACCACTGGGTTCTACCTCCACTCTGATGCTCAGTTCAGCTCCTGCTGGGCTGCAAATGGGGAGGAGGGTTTGTGCAGATGAAAGAGGAAGAGCTGTGACCAGCTGCTGATTCCTTCAATCACTGAATCTCTGCTCCTTCCGTTATCAGCTTGTAATGGGTCTGATGTATGACTGACAGCCTTGTGGTGATAAGATAAGTTCGGGTTAACTGGAGACCAACAGAGACCACGTATATATTCTGTAAAATGACCCCGTTTGGATTAAATTAAACCAGACATCTGCATTTAACCCTGTGTAACAATATTAAATATTAAATAAAATGGGTAAACTACACAAAATTCTGCAGTATATGAGCTCAGGTTGATGCATAAAAATGGGTTTTGCGTAAGAACTACACTCTCTGGCAGGTGACTTTAAATGTATCCAAGGCTCAGACTGAGTCTAAGTGATCAGAACAAGGAAAGGAAAAACATTTCGAATCATTTCAGTGTCGGTTTATTGTACGAATATAAAGAATAAATAGCACATTTCATTAATTTACAGGATAAAACAAGTCACTGATACAAGGCTGTATCAATAGTCCACGTTGAACTGAGGTCGATCTGCTTCATCCACGTGTGGAAAACAGGAAGTCTTTGCGTGGCTCTATGCGCCACATCTCCATAAATACAAAATATATAACCAATATTCTCCACAAATAAAGTAGACTCTGGTTACAAATAATACTGACTTTGTACAGGGAGTTATATATAACTGCATGGCACCGCATATACAGAAAATACATTCCTACACTCGGTAGTGCATGTGAGAAAAAAATCTGAAAAATACTGCGCATATAATTTATGTTTGGACAGTCTTTCTTTAACTTGAACAGGAGCATTTGCAGTCTGTAATGATGGGGTATTGCACCGGTATCCAGGCGCATTTCAGCCCTCCTTTCCTCTGCACGCATCTCCATCTCAGCACAGTCAGGTGAGTGGAGTTCGCAGGTTTACACACCATCCCCTCCGGGACGGAACACGACCGTTTGCTCAGACAGCTGCCCACTCGCACGAACCGCGGCCAGAACCTGTTGCCCAGGTCGGTCCAAGTGTACACGACCGGACAGAAAGAGTAGGCCCACAGCCACTGCTGTAGCCGCCGCTTCAGTTTCTTACTGGGCTTGTGCTTCTTGCCGAACTGGACGTCGAAATCGACCGCTCGGATTTCCTTCGGCAGTACTCCACCCGGCTTTTGGATCTCAAACTCGTCGAGCTCGTCGTTCCCGGTGTATTTGTCCTCTACTGGCGGTAAAACGGACAAAAAGCGACTGTCAAAGTCTCCCAGGAGACTCTTTAGCTCGGTCTCGTTAAGGTCCCGCTCCTTGGGGTCAAAGACAGGATCCGGATCCTCTTTTAATTCCACTAGCGGCAGGCTGTCACTCGGAATGGGGCGGAGAAGGTAGTAGTGCTGACAAATCCCTCTGTCTATCAAAAGTCCGACAGACAGCACCATCAGATACATGGCTACACACTGCTGGGACTGATCCATGTCAAGCGGCGTGATCAGGGCGCACACGGAGCTGCTAAAGGGCCACTTTCTTGTGCGCAATTACGCGCGAGGCGTATCCAAACCTGAATCTCGACTGTCCCTCAAAATCACTTTCCCATGATGAAAACCCGTGACAGAAATAAAACACTTGTCCGTAGCAGCATCAGTGGAAACTATTTCTAACGATCGACTGCGTGACAAAGATCAGATTTCTCCACCGGGTTCCGTGCGTCCGGGCTCGGCATGATGCTCCACTTGTCTCCTTTGCAGAAAAGCGCCGAGCGTAACCCGCGACCTCTGTTATATCCTCCACACGGAGCGTGATGTAATTCGTGTGCCCCTCTTTGAATGTGGGTCTGTTGTCTAGGAGGAGATCCCCAATACCTCCTTCTTCCACCGCGGTGGAGGTGGGGAGACTGAGGGGGGAGGTGGAGGGGGCCGCAGGGAGAGGAGACGCCCCCTGTCGGTTTTCCAGACTTAAATCAGACTTTTATTCTTGAGGGCTTTGGGTCATCTGGTGAATCCTTCTGCTGGGAGTCTCTGCAGGCTCCCAGAACATGCAGACACCCAAGTATTAGCTTGTTATGGTACTTTAGTCCGTAAACCAGACAGCTACAGATACGGTGCATACTGTTCTGACTTAAACTACTAATATTATGAAATATTTAAACCTCTCTTAAACACCTGCAACATTCAAATACATGCAAATCCAGTTTTTACTGGATACATGGCAGTTTGCATTTGTGCTTTGTCATAGACTTATGCTGTGCAAAACCAGTCTGGATTTGGTTGTAAATCAAAGGACATCTAGAATATTACCACATTATCCATTTAAGATTATAAGAATTGTATGTTCTGTATCCCTGCTGTGATTTTAACAATATTAAATGTACGTAAATATAAAAACTATAGAATGAGATATGTTTTATTAACATATCTAATACCTACAAGACATAAACAGGAAGCAAAACCAAATCAGTCAGCAGAACCTTTCTACCTGTTTGAAGAAAAGCATGATTTACAGCCTGAATATGAGATGAAATGGCCTGTTAACTACACCTTTTGCAGTGTATTTACTACTTGTGTCCAGCTCAAGTGGGACAATATTTCTGCCTGTAACGGTGCCACGGCGAGCCTCTCAATAAAGCTGGCCAAATTAGCTCCCAAATAAACAACGCTCGCTAAGCAGCAGCCATGGAAAGTATCACAATTTGTGAACCTGTCTAAACTCACGCTCAGAGAATCATTCTTTGAAAAATAATTTAATGGAAGAACTTAGCCAGCTGCTACATCAGCCATAAACCATCCGCTTTAGATAAATGCATCTCTGTTTCATTTTGAATGAGCTAATTCACACAAGCACTTGAGCACACGACTCATTTAGTTTACGGTCAAATGATGGTGAAAAGTCTGGAAAATGTCACGCTTGTATTTTTCATCTGACCAGCACGTATCATAAACTATCGCACCTAAAAAACGCTTGACAGATAGGCTCAATCCAGCGCATTCACGCGAGGGACGGTGCAGAGTAAACCATCACACAAACAACGCTTTCAGCGGCCATCGAACATCCAGGAATCGCTGATTTTAATGCCCATTTCGACAAACAATTAAGCTCAATTGCTTGTTTTCTTTCGGACGGTTTTGCTTGCTGCACTTAATCACACACCTGAAGGAACTTTCAAAAAATCAAACTGGAATGTTAATTCTCTTAAGAAATGATATTTCACACGCCAGAGTATCTCATTTGTAATGTGGCTGCACGGGTGAAGTCCAAATGTGGTTCTCATTAAGTGTCATCAGGATTGCCAGGCTCATTTAACGGCGAGTTGTTTTTGTTTCTTCTAATCCCTTCCTACTGTTTTACCACAGGAACATTTCGATAGTGAAATATTCCTCCTTAAAAAAGTCAGGCTACTTGAGACAGACGCCTGCTTAATTGAGGACTTTAAGTTAAACCAAACAGAGTTCCCTTTGGCTAATAAACCCGCCGATGTGATTTTTAATGCAGGGTCTGGTTCTTAAGACTTTTGAACCTTGAGGATGTAGGTTCAAAATGAATCCCCGTGTTTGAGCTGCGCGCAGGTTGTTGCAGCCTTCCCTGCTGATTTCTCATTTAGTGACGGAAAGCAGACTTCTGTCCTGGCAGCAATCTTCATCAGTGGGACCAAGAAAAGTCACGCTCAGGTGGAAACACAACAGAGGGGACTGCGAGAGCAAACCACAAAAACCTGAGATATTTACAAAGCCTACTTTAGGAGTATTTAAACAAACCGTCCGAGCAGACTGCCGGGTCTTGATATGCAGCCTTCAGCGCAGGTTATCGTGACAGAAAGCACCTTTCGCGCACTTTATCTTCCCCGGCGCGTTGTTTCACACCTCGCGCTGATTGAGGCCACATTGCCAAGCTGAATACACACAGACATGAAGTGGGTGCTATTCTGTTTACTCTGGCACTTGGGAGGTGTGCAAATTGCTAGTTTGTTTGCCACTTTTTTCCATCCCTCTGCAATCCAACAGCACACAATCACAATAATCGCTCCTGCTGTGAGCTTAATTAAAATTAATTCTGAATTCTGACCACTGAGTTGGGAGGCTGATTGCTTCCTCGCATGACAAACTGTTCTGGTCCTATTTAAGAATTTAAAGCCACTTTAAAGGCAAACATTCCCAAAGGTCAGTATGAGCCCAAACGGAATAAAACTAGTTTTAGTTAAGCTGCTGAACATCTGAATCTGATCAGTGTCTTCACTGTTGATGTTTCATTTTATTAATTTAACAAAACAAGGCAGTGTGAGGATGTTTACTCCTATATGACAGTCCACTAAAGTGTGAGTTAGTCTGGTACAGTGTTTCTATCCTAAAATTCATAGATTATTCAAATTTGTCCGATCCATGTGGAATTACCTTTTGGCTGCTGTGCAAAACGCATTTTCATTGGTTTTTAACAAGTCCTGTGATTATCACATTTACCTAAATTTTCCTCTGTGTGTGTGTTCCTTCCATCACTCCGTAAAGTTTTATGAAAACTCCAAACAAAGTCGTTAGAAACGAGAAGATGGAATTAGTGACTGTGGCCGGATTACTTATTAGTTATTTACTAGTGCTCCTCTTTAACAGATGCTCCAGGTGAGAAAGCTAAAATACGAGGGACTTGGTCTCAGCTGTGACTTCTTTCAGCTTTTCTCCCAAGTTCATCAGGAATTTTACACGTAGAATTATTTGGCTGTGACGCCAAACAAACAGGAAACGAGCTCTAACACGGATTTAGCTTCAGCTTTTGTCTGAGAGCGACGTGCGTTCACACAGCGAGACGGGGCGCTGGCCGAGCAAACCGCTCTATAATGTGAATGCCCTATTTCTGTGGTATATCTGGCAAGTGTGGCGAGAAAGGATAAAATGATGGCTGCTGTGACAACTTTCCAGAGTTGAGTATTCTGGAGGAGGAGGCCCACCCCCATTCCTGTGGACTACTGTCAGACATCATTTTGACAGAAAGTGCAGCAGTCAGTTGTGAGAGACAAATAATTCGATCCTTTTTTGCTCGCCGCCATGGACTGCACATAGTGTTTGTAGACTTAAAAGGTCATTTTGAAAGTCGCTGTTCAGTTTTCTCTTTCAACTCCTAACCCTCACATTACATGCATATATATATATATATCTTTTCAGGCACGATTCAAACTGGGTCAAAAATTATATGTCTCTTGACAATGACTATTGTACAAAATATGATTGCAGTGTTCATCATAATGGACTCAATCTATGAAGAAGCTGTGCAAACAAGAATTTTATTTTTTTTTTTAGTTGCAGATATCTACCAGAGATCTGCATTAGCTTTTACTGGTGAAGCGGCAGTCAGCGAACGCACACAACCACCGTACGCTCTCTTTGGGTTAAGGTCGGTGTGCGTTTGAATGGAATTAAAATAATACTTGTGCTCTTGATGGATGATAGCGCACCCCGTCAAGCCGCCATGTGATATAAATGAAGCCTGACGAGCAGCACGGAGACACAGCAGGCGTCCTCTGTGTCTAGCGGGGCATTTAGCGCATTTCAACGCCCATCCGAAGCGGAGGCGCTGATCTCCACATGGTCATCTGGCTGGATTTCCACAGATCATCAGGAGCCCATGTTGCCGTGAATGAGCGAACAGGCCAGGAGTCAGAGCACAGTGGTGGTGGTGGTGGAGGTGGTGGTGGGGGATGACGGGAGGTTGCGGTGTCTCCAGCCCCTACAACACAGACGGCTGTTTGTGCCATGGAACCCCCCGACCCCACCTTGGTCTCAAACTCTCAGCTCCTAATTCACACTTCATAAATCAAGATGACCTGTCCTCATGTGAATTCATCTCTCTCTGTGCCGGATAATAGTAGCACTATTGTTCTAACCACCGGGATTCATTTCGAAGACATAAACTATCCTCGAGGCCGGCGTGCAGCCTTGATAGCTATAGCAGCTCCTGGACGTCCGCACGGAGAAGTCGAGGACTGAAGCTGCAGTCCGCCATGTCAGCCCCATGTCTGGTGGGTTATATTTTCAACTGCCTTGGCAGCTAATACAGTTCCAAAAATAAGAACACTAATTGGCCAGTGTTTATTTCTGCATGGGAGCAATAAGTGTTTTTAGCAGGTTGTTTGTGGCACGATGGTTTAACAGTCAGGACTCTCTGGGAGGTACGGCTCCGTCCACTGCATGGAAAAAGAGCCGTCTCTCCCCTTTTTTTAATAAATAAGGTCTTTTATAAGAAAATTGGTAATACAGTATAGTTGTGTGTGAGGCTGGCAAGGCAGCGCGTGACATCATGAGTGTTGACTCATGAGCAGATGAGTGATGCACACTGAGCTTTTTGCCTCCTCTCAAACTCGTATTTAGTGCCACAGAAACAGCAGTAAAGCCTCACTCTACTCTTGTCTGTCTCCCAGTCTC
The DNA here is from genome assembly GCF_022458985.1 of Mugil cephalus. Classification (NCBI taxonomy): domain Eukaryota; kingdom Metazoa; phylum Chordata; class Actinopteri; order Mugiliformes; family Mugilidae; genus Mugil; species Mugil cephalus. Next base: position 14,304,146 of record NC_061789.1, on the reverse strand, counting down.
TGCCTCTACAGTTAGAAGGGGGGGGAAGGGTCTGGTAATGAAGCAAGTGTTTCTATGCGTTGTGAGGGGGCTGTCAGCTCTACACACAGCAGACCTCTGTCACCTGTTGCCACCAGCGGGAGGCTCAGGCGACGGGCACGGAGCCAAGCCTGGCGGCCAGTAGCTGGACCCCGGCTCCACCTATAGACAGCTCAGCGGGGTGATTTACCCTGCCTCCGTGCAGAGGTGTGTACGGACTCTCACATATGCAGTGTTGCAGCAGTAGCAGCGGCGCGCGACCCAGCCGTGGCCTCAGTTTTCGCACCATAACATGGACGGCGAAACCGAGTTTCTATCCCAAACGATCTAAAAATAAAAACCACAGCAGGCAGTTTAGAAGGGGACACCGACGAGGAGGGTCAGGGTCCAGAATACTTAGAGAAAACGCAACAACAATGTAACAAAACATTAAGATTATGCGAATATTCTTATGACCCTTCACCAATGGGCAGTTACATTCTGCATCTTACCATGTCCAACATATATGCAAGACACAATTCCCTTTGTCCAGCGGCAATAGGAGACGTGCATGGAGTGTGAGGTATTTTGAGTTATTGAGTGCTGAAATGTATGTCTGGATGGAAATATTTGATTGACAGTTTGATAAACTATTAGCATGGACGTAGACTAATGGTTTTCAACTGATATACTGTATACAGTTTTAATGTGTTGAATTTAGGTTCTTGAGAATTTACAACAACTCCCAAAGTGTCCAATAAGTTACAGCCATTCCAAGTAGGGGTGGAGAAAAATATCGATACGGCAATATATCGCAAAATCACGAAAGAAAGAAATTGGAAATGGATCATTTGGTTAAATATTGTTTTTTTGACTCGATTTGTCCAATGACTGTCCTCTGATGTACATGTATACAATATGTATTTTAAGCTGCATTTAAAATTTCTCAGTGAACGCTTGAAAATATTGCAATATATCGCACCAATGTATCATATCGTGATTCAGGTATAGTGATACGTATCGTATCGGGAAGTCCTTGCCAATACGCATCAATAATTCCAAGCATTGCGTAGATGCAGAGTCTACATTGCTCTTCATGTAGATTGGTGACAATATAAAGGGTTAGATGTCAGAGACTGTGGCAATGATATAAAATTTCTAAACTTGGGGTTTTTTGCATTAATAATTAGTATCTGTGATCTAAATGCATATACATAACGCCACTTAACAACTAAATGACTTGTGTTCTTCCTGAAAAAACAAACTCTACTACAGTCAGAAATGGCCTCTATTAGTGGGAGGTATGCTGACAGAACCTAACTGGTGTTTTTCAGGTGAGCTTTCTGGAAAGGGAAACAGTACAGCGGTCAATGAGACAGAGAAATGAAGACTGACAGCAAGAGGAATGGGACTCGAGCTGGAATGGGGGTTTGGGGCCTTGCCAGTCGCTGCAGTAGCAGCCAGTGCTGCTGTGGAAAGGGTTAACACGAGACAGTAAAGTGAATCCAGATGTGCTGTTATTATTAATATCTCTGGCTGATGAATGGGAAGGTAAAATTACAGGCGCCAGCCAGGGAGGCCCCGCGCGTTGCCCTGCCACCCAGGAGCTTCCCAACTCACCTCTCCAGCTCTCACAGCAGCAGATCAGGGTAGGGCCTTTCCTCCACGTGGCTCCAACGTGTCAAACAACCAGGAGGCAAAGCAGGCCGAGGAGACAGACAGTCACTTTCACCAGCCGGAACGTCCAGCACCGCGTCAGGCGCATGACTTCATGCCTCGGCCTCATCTCAGTTAGTGCTCCGTGTCTTCACGTCAAGTCTGAGTGAAGGGTATGATTTCATTATAGCATCTAAACCAAATGTTTGAACAGAAGCTCAATCTCGCCCAGTTTTCAGATCTTTAACCACTTTGACGCCACATGTTTGAGACAGACAGAACTGAAGTCGCATTAATCACACAGAGGATTCGTTTATTTTGAAGAAAAGAGACCCGGCTGTTGTTGGTTTCAGATTCTTTGATGTGTCAGTTCGGCCTGTTAAGACAAACAAGCAGCTTGAATCAGATTTGACTGAAATTACCATGGCCTTCTTTAGTCTTTGTTGACTTACAGACTAAAAGATAAATATTAGACGACTATAATTGAGTGAAATTAAATCAATAAATGACCCGGAAATAACCTCACAGTATGTGCTTACAAATATCAACGTGTTTGTTTAAACCGCAGCTGAATTGAGCTGTTAAGCAGATCTGTGATAGGAAGAAACCTATAATGACTTTACTGCCTCCGTAAGCTCCTCACACCTCCTCTAGTTCACACCCCAGTGTTGGTTCAACAGACCTGACTGTACTGTTGCCTTTGCGGGAGGCAGTTTTTGCCATTTTTCACGCTAAACATTACATAGGTGAAGTCTGTGTTCGGTTATTAAGCGTGATTTATGCTTCCAAGTGTCTGATCTGTACACAATCATACGGTGAGATTTATTTTTTTCTTGTTGATTTAGTTCCATTTACTCAACCCGTCGTTTGGAGACTAGTTAACCTTCTTTCAGGCTGACAATAAATCCTCCAAACTACACAGGGTAAAAGATTAATCTGTGTTTTTAAAGCCTGTTGATGCTACTTGTGTTTTATGATGATTGCTTTACAGATTTAGGGCAGAGGTTGTGTGTTTTATTTGTCGCTCCATCCCTCCGCAGCGTGTACCGCTATATTCTGTGGCTGAAAGATTTTATGGCATTTGTTTTTGCATTAGTAAACATTGAAACTTTCTTAATATCTGAAAATTACTGCAGTTTATTTAAAATTAAATAAAAATAAATGAAAAAACGATCTAAAGATAACAGATATTTTCTATTTATTGCGGGTTTCCAGGGCACAATAAAGCTAGATTTATGCCTCTACATCAGATCTAAACAGAGCCAGCGCCGTAGCCTTGGCCAGAGTCCTACACTGTCTACTTAAGCTGGGGTGTTAGCATCATTCTATAATTACGCTGCTAGTCTGCTGCATTGAATTTCTGCGTATTTCACACAATGGCGACAGGGACCGGGCTTTGAGACTTTTACTGTAATCACCCCACTGTGTCGGCACAGATGGTGATTAAAAGGCAGAACCATGGAGAATTTTCTGAGGTTTGCATCTGCATCCCAGCAACATGTAGTTAAATGTCTGGGATGATACAGTACATGTCAGGAACTTTTTTGAAAAATGTTATTGCCGTGCACACGTAATAGGTTTCATTTTAGGACCTAGTGCAGGGGGTTCAGCGCAGTAAACAGCTACGACTTCTGAGCAACCATCAAATCAAAATTAACACTATCTGCACGTATCTGACAACACCTTCACGTCTCACCCAACAGCCCCGGTGCATCTGGAGCCGCTTTCTTCACATGCAGGCTGGAGCCCGTCCCCGCACGGGATGGGTGAGGGGCCTGGAAAAGTCCGTCACGTGGCGATCGATGTAATGCCAACTGAACCGAGGAAGAAGAGACAGACCGTTTTTTTGTAAAGGTTACACAGTCACTGTCAAATGCATCTACATTACATTTACAGACATTCGCCGTGATGGATTTCATTTCTTGAATTTCAGGTGAACTTCTATAAAGCGCTTCAACTTTGTTTGGCGGCGGCGCGCCGTATGTCGTGTCAGGGCCTTGTTACAGAAGCAGGTTTTTTTTTTTTTTTTTTCCAAAGCGGCAGACGAGAGAAGGGTGCCGTTTCAGGAAACCAGGGGATGGAGCAGAAGCCGGAGACAGAGGAGAGAAAAGGGTAAGAGAGGGCGGTGGGAACCGAGAAACGAGCGTAAATCCAGCAGGGGAGATGGAGCCTGGCTGGCCGCAGGGACTGTTGTTTTAACCGTCAGATGCTCAGCTGCGGGGAGAGGGTGGCGCGGCGACTGTAGGTGGGATGTGGAGAAGAAAAGGTGGGAGGGGGGACCCTCTCGGGTTGCTGCTGTCCCCAAGCACTCCTGAGGGAGCTCAGCCAGCCTCTCTGTCGCTGTCTGCCCACATGGGGCCCCGACCACCTTCCACATGACAGCTCGGAAGACAACCCCACGCTGGCTTTACTCGCCCTCCTTTGTGCATTTTCAACACAGGGATACCAGACAAATTATGCTTAATGGCCGCCAAAGGTTGCCAGAGCAATGGCTGCTTTGTTGCCACTGCCAAGTGTGTAAATGTTAGGGTGCAACCTTATACAGCCACTCTCAGTCCTGCGAGGCAGATGCTCTTTCTGTGGCTGGAATAAACAGGCTGCGCCGGGTTTGAGTCTGCGGGCTAGAATGAAGAGATTACGCATTCACGGTCGTTCAATCCAAACAGTGGAAGACTAGCGCCTTACCAATTATCTGCCTTTTCGAGTTTAGCGTGGCTGCTTGTTGGATTTCTGGATCATTTGTGAAGGAACTGCTGTTTTGAAAACGCACATTGAACATAAAAGTAGCTTAAAAGAGGATTAAGACTCATTATCCAATGAACATTAATACTCAACAGACTGGGAGTAGACTGAACATCATCTTCTTTTAACAGCAGTTATTAATTTAACTGGATTATATGTTTCCAAAACACTAATAGATGAATGAAGACTTTCAATCTCACTGATCTACTGTAACCAAATAATATATTGTAAAAGCAGCAGTTTTACTTCTATTATTGGTGTAAAAACTACTGAGGGAAAGACTAAATTATAGAAGATCAGCAGATTTTATAGTTTTATCGGTTTTATGAATAAATAATCTCTCCTTCGATTATGAATTAAGGTTAATCAGTTTTTTCTTCTCTACATTTCTTGTTCTTAGTCCGAATGTCTTTGCTTACGGTGCTCCAGACTCTGATTTATCTCCAGTGGAGTTGAATTACAAAGCAACTTCTGAAAACAGGATAATGTTAATTGATTTCTAATCAATGTAACCGAGCTGTGTGGGTAAAGGCAAATACTGCAAGCTAGAATTTCGACCAATTCCAGGAGCCTGAAAAATGAGGAGTGGCAGAGAGAGGAGACTTTTAAAAAAGCTGGAGTCAGTCTGATTGCTCCCCAGGGAGACATTTCCACCCCAGTGTCCCACAAATGACATGTTTGTATGTAACGTAATATGCTTTCTTTAAGAGGTGACGCTTTAGTGGGAGACTCATTCTTCCCCAGGGTCCTGCAGTCAAGCACTGGGAATGTCTTGGTTGTTCCACTTTATCTTTCTTTTGTCAGGCATAAAAGTACAAGTGAGCGCTCATATCTGCTCAGGTGGCTGATTAAGCTTGATTTATACGCCCTCCGAATTCACAAAAATACTTGGACGTCCCTGTTAGAAGCGATTTCACATCTAGCTGCCTCGTATTGGATGTACGCTGCGAAGGATTAACTGGAACTTTATCCGATTTTCTTTAGAGGGATTCTTGTGGGCAGATTTATTGGTCTATGAAATCAAACATCTGTGTCGTACACAAGCAAATTAACAGGCAATTTGTACCAATGAGATGTGTTTTACTTTAAATTAGACCATCACATAAACACAGAAATAAAGACATTTTCCACTGCTTCAGGCTGTTTGTTTCCAGAGGCATTTTTCTCACAAAGAATGTAAACCCAACATGTGGAGTTCCACAAATATATATGTGTATATATATATATATATATGTATATATACATATATATGAATCAATTGGAAAGTGCCCAAGAAGAGAAAACAATCACAATCTGTTCAACTTATTGTTTCTTAAGCTCAATGTGTGAATCTGAAAAAAATGATAATAAAAGCAAACAGGAAGAAAAATGAAGAAACAGTATATAGCCACTACAGTTTGATAAGATCCGGTTTGTTGTTGCTGTCTGTGTTTGTGCACACGAAGGAAAACTGTTTTGTCTGGTAAATTCAACTTAACCTCATTTGCAATCTATGTCAAGACATTATTCAATATTGCTCTTGGATCCGTTTTCAGGGGGAAATTGGAAAAGGAATTCTGAAGCAAATTTGAAGATGTAATTTCAACCACATTGCAAATACGGGCTTTTTATTTTGTCCAATTTTCGTTTCTGGCCGCAAAGAGATACCTTTAAGTAATGAGGGAGAATCCAGAGCGTCCACGGGGATAAATTCCTTCCTTGTGTTTCTATACTTCAACCGCAAACACTACCCAAACAGTAACAGTAACTAATAAAAAGAACAGAACAGTTTGACAGATAGCCATTTGATTGGCCTCAAGACCCGAGAAATCTCTCAAGTCCCTCACATCCCACTCAAAAAAACGAGTTTTCAGAACTGGCATGAACTCTTTAAATGTATTTACAGGTTTTAAGATGGATTTGAAAAAAAAACAGAACCAAACTTTAAATGACCTATGATCTAATAGCAATGAGAAATCAAACCGGCTCTTTATTTGGCATTTTTTTTAAAGGCAGGAAAGTGAAATGTTACATCCACATTTGAGCTAATGGAGCCATTACCGTGCTGCTGATCAATAGTTCGTCAATCAGAAAATCACTTTGGAACACGATGCACACATGCTGCCGTGTGGGGTTTCCGGAGTTTGTCTTAAACGTGCCGTTTCTTTGAGGGAAATCTAGATTGATAGATGGCCTGCTATGTTGTGACATGGCAATTTGGCACGGAATGGCGCACTGTCACCGAGGTCCACTGATCAAAGGAGCCGCAGGGGTCAGCAGGACAGTTCACAGTCTTCACACCCATACAGCCCTCCTTCGCAATCCCTGCATATTTTTCCATCTCGTCCCCCGGGGTGTGAACTGTGGAGGTCTTAGACAAACCACCTCCGATATGCAAAAGCAGAATTCTTTTGTTCAGTCGATTTTGTTTCCAGGTTTACGCAAAATGATCATTTCTGGTGTTTATGCACAAATTCCTTGCAATCGCATGTCATTTGAATGATATCAGTGGAGTGCGTGTGGATAGGTTTGAGCTTCTGCAGGCTGCGGCCTTTACTTTGTGAATATTTCGGCTCAGTTAAGAGTCATTTTCCCAGGACGACCAACCCAACACCTGGTATTTACAACTACAATAAAAACAGTAATGAACTGGATAGTCATCAAATTGCTATAGTGTGCAATTGTCGTAGCAAAACTGATATTTGCCTACTTTAAACCATTAGTTTTATTGTGTTAGTTAAGCACACGTAATTGAACTGCTGGAAGGAGGGAGTCCAGTAGCGCTGTCGCATACGAGCCCTTCGGGGATCAAAGAAATTCTCGGCCAGCATGGGTGCTGTTTGACTGTGAAAACTCAACGCTTTGCCCCTGACTAGAAGGGATTCACTGTGAGATAGAGACAGAGAGGGGATCAGTGGCTGGAATCGGCCGAGGGCAGGGAGGGAGCGAAGAGGGAGCGGGGGGTTGAAAGCAAACAGCCTTCTGCCAGTGTGATATATGTTTAAGCCCACTGGGTGCAGAGCAGAGACACCCAGCTTAAGATCTTTAACTCGTCTCAGCAACCGGGATGCTCGATCCCTGCCGACTCTGTGACTCAAGCTGGCGCTTTATTAAAGAAAAACAGAAGCTCTGCTTCAATGCCCATATGAAGGCAAAGGTGAGCAGATTGTGTCTACTTTTAAATCAGGTTCTATCTCTAATATAACCTTTTCACTAAAGAATTAAATATGAATGTTAAATACAAACATCTGCAACTTTTAATTGGACTTTTTCATGTTGTTTTCCAAACACGTGAAGCAAATTTGCAAGACAAGTTAATGGGGATCTCGTTCATGGTTAAATTAACTTTCATGACTAAAAATTATATAACAAAAAATAATAAAATAAAAAATATAGAGAAACTGTGCTCAGGTAGTAAATGTTAGAGGGGTTTGCTGCAAGAAGTAATATCCAGCACAGACACAAATTAAGCTGGATATGCGGTTCTCACAACTGTAGTTCCTGTAATGGCCACTTGGGGTTGGTTCTAAAAGTGAGTCAATTCCTAGACTAAAACTTTTAGCAAACGTAACAAAATAAAAAATACACACACACACACACACACACACACACACACACACACACACACACACACACACACACACACACACACACACACACACACGTTCAGTCTCTAGCTAATTTCTAGGCAAATATAACTCACCTATTTGAATGTTATTAAGATAAATGTTATGTATAAATGGAGTGTGATGCTGGTTTGAGTGGCACAAATTCTACTCATTAATATGAAATTAATATTAATATTGTGATAAAATAAAATATACAAGCTCAATAAAGTAAAAAATGTGAGGGGAGGTATGCTACGCACCGTTTAAGGGCTGGCGTCAATCAACAAACTGATGTATTTTTTAAACACAGATGAAGTTTAATGACAATTAAACTTCATCTGGTCCAAACTGAAGGAAAGTTTTGACCTGATTCTTCCAGAAATTCACTTTAAAATAGCTGAGTGTTCTAGGTATTCAGTATAAACTGATGGAGAGATGTGGAGTTTAAATGGGAACAATGATGCCCCATCCTGATAAATATGACATCCATCCCCCCATCAGCTCCATCTGTTTTTACATTTAGCCCAGCATTACGCGGCTCTGTCCAGCTGCTCTGACCGATCCTAAACTGTGCCATGAAAATCCATCATGCCGTCTATGAACATTTACTGCTCCAAATCAGCTTCCCAGACACTGAAGTATGAAAATAGTGGCTCAGAGACAGAGGCCCGGTAGCCGACCCTTTAGACTGACTCATAGTTACAGTTTTCTTTTTCTTCTCCCCTCCCCTTCTTTAAATTTCAGTCCGTCGCCAACCGAAGGTCTGCGAGCGAAGACGGGGCCCTGCTCTTTGCCATGCTGTAACAATTAATTAGGAGACACTCAAATTACCTGAGTGATCCTGAGACAGTCGACCGAGAAGCTCCCACGAACAAAGGAGACCACCCAGATCCACATTTTAAAAATAATTGCAAATACAACGTCGACTAAGATAAAGCATAAAAGAAAACACAAAGCTAATCCAAAGCAGAAAGCGCTTTTAGATCGCATTAGCAATCATTTCATCAGCTTCACATTCCTAATGACGGCTTGATGGGTCTGAATTTGCGCAAACCTCCATTACTTTTCCCTGCGGACGCTTTAAAAATAACAGTAGCACTCTGTCTTCTGGGTGTGCGGGAGCGGAGCGTCAGTAATATAGACCCGAGTTATGACAGTCACAGCATGACAGACAGCACTCCACATCCTGTGCCTCTCGCTCAGCTGATTTATTTTATACTGTAACCCATTTCATAGGATCCCGTGGAGCAAAAAGAAAAAAAAAAAAAGAGCCGGAGCTGGTGAGGACAGACAGGAAAGTGTTGAATGTGAAAGCTGAGGAGTCTGCGGTCAGCTTGTTTTTATTGTCTTTTTGATTTTGCTTGGCAGGGAGCTGGTTTCTGTGCCGCCCGACACAACTTCCACTGAGAGTTACTTAACACGGCAAAGTACAGTCTACACTCGCTGTTGGACTGGAACTATTAAGGGATTATGAAGGCTGATGATGTGCACTCTACACTCTGGTATTAAAGTAAATAGAGACATTCGGTTCTTATCAATCTCAACTGTTAGTATTCAGCTAATGATTTGGTGCATGCTTATTTCCACACTTACGCAATAGACTGCGTCCACGCTGTTCGGAAACACTTAACATTTGCTTCACTCCTGCCTGTCGTCAAGACACCCAGTCATTTGGATCCATTGCTGACTACGTTTTAGTTTAAAAAAAAAAAAAAGAAATCTTCAGGGAAGCAGTTTATTTTGAGCTTTTATTTCTGATAACACCACTTAAATTCACTTCTACATTGCATCTTATCAGTAAACCTGTCCTTGACCCCACTGCTGAACTATCATGTGACCATTTGTGGAACAAAATCAGCCTCAACTACCAACAGGGATAACAAATTACAGGTACAGCTGTTACAGTCAGTGGAAGCAGCTATTAAACAGGAAAATTCTGTATTTCACAATGTGACTATGGTTTTCCAGCTACAAATTTCTGTGTCTGGCAAGCCGCATTATCTGCTCTAAGTGGAGCACCGTGAGTTTTCAGGACGCTTGGTTTATACTCCTGCATCTAGCCTAAGGAGAGCCGGCACTGTAGGGGGATGCGCAGTCGAAAGCTTTTATACCTGTGCCCTGATGTGTCAGCATTGCTCTGTAATTGAGTTAAGCTTCACACAATAGCGAGACAAACTGAGCAGCTCATGTTGCAGTTAGAGTTAATAAAAAAAACTGAAACCACTGCAGCGCAGAACATAGATAAGACACGTGAGTAGATGGTTTGTAAGAGGGTTGACAAAGGGGAGCTTTCTGTGCTTGTCCGGCCGCTAAGACATGTGAACAAGGAAATAATATTCAGACGTAATACATTAATCAATAATATTAGATTACTAGTTAATATACTGGTTAGTTAAGCGACTCCTTAACTATATGAATTTGTAATGAACAAAATGCGGCACTATCAAAATATTAAACGGAAGCCAAATGTTGACACTTTAATATTTGGTACTTTTACTTTGGTGAAGACGTGAATACTTGCGATAAAGTTGTAATATGGCAGCTGTAGGAATAAAAACGTAAAGCTTGATTCTAATGAAATGATACTGAAAACAAACTGATTGTAAATAAATGTAAAGTAAATTTAACATCAAATAGAGGTCTTTCATAAGTGGTCTATTATTGAGCCTCTAATAGCAGTCGGTTCTCAGACGATCTGACAGTGACAGATGCACTGCCGGTCATTCAGACACTGTGAGATTGGCGTCTCCAAAGGCTTTAGGAGCAGAAGAAGCGCACTGGGGTCAGACTAAACAAAGGACTGTCCACCCTCGACTCTTTGGAGACTACAAAGGGCAAAGCTGCTCTTCTCAATCCACTCTGAATCCGGAGAAGAGCTCGGAGCAGACGGCAGGTAAACTACTTAAGAGACTTCAAATGATACGGTAACACGTATAAGCAGTGTCATATATATTCTTGGAGGCCGTGATGAACACGCTGTCACTTCAAAGATGTGTGTTTTTCTACTGGATCACTGCTCGTTTAAAATAAATGTTATGGTTTTTAATTAGAATAACAAAAGGAAGCGTGAAATACAATTTCTTCTGCCCATCAATTAATCAATCAGTTAATTTTGCCAAAAAAGGATTTAGAAAGGACACGTGGTTTCATTTATGTTTCAAATGAAGCAATTAGTGGATTAGACAATGGAAAAACCATCTGGAGGTTTTCTGAACAAACAAGCGAGCAAGATGGAGATATCCCACAAGTGATTAAATTATCATTACCAACAGCCGACCTTTCATTTCGAGACCATCATCTAACCACAACTAAAGTGGAAAATCTCAATTTAGCTTAAAGATGGATTACATTTGACAACGAGTTAAACATCAGGCAGGCTGTGTCATAAGAATTAACACTTTGATTGATAGCAGATGGGCTGAGGGAGGGTGAAATAATATCATTAAAGAGGAAAATATTCTGTAATTACATTCTTTGAAACGTCAATTTTCATCAGGCACACGCTGACAGACATTTATCGCTTTAGATTGAAGGGTTTAGAGATGTTAGTCTGCATTTAGACTGCTGTGTATTTAAGACAGGTCTGCTTTAGGGCTTGTAGCGACCATCGACTCGGTCATGGCGCTTTAAGCGGGAAGTCAACTTGTCGCTGATCACGAGACAATAACGCTGCAGCAAACTATTCGAAGTTCATCAAAGTTCAGCCCGCAGCGCCGTGACAACGCTACTGACGGCGCTAATTTATATGGGCTATATATATCTGCAGCACACAGTATTGATAAGCCCACGTTAATCTTCAGCTCTGTTGTGTGCTATTAGTTGACAGTGTTGCTGTGGCGTGTTTTTTGTCCTTGATGTCAGTTAATGCACCATGCGAGACTTGCGAGAGCGTGTTTGCAGAGCAACAGTCGCATATTAAAAGTGTCAGACTGATGGTGTTTATGGTGCTGGCGCGTGCTACGGCTTACAGTAGCTAGTCCAAGCTTTAGTAAACTTGCAGAAATGCTTCCATAACTTCGTTTGTCTGAGACGCTGCAATATGTATTCAGGTCAAGAATATAGATTTCATTGGTGTAAAACATTACTTTCTACTATGTTTGTGTGCGACATCATGTGGACTCTCACCACATATTAGTCAACCCAAAAATCCAAAGTCGGCCAGTCCTAGTCGGCTTCTAAGTAATCATCATGTGTACACAGTTAGGTCCACATACAGACACAATTTTTATTAAAGCCGTTTAGTGTCAAAAGGAATTATAACCATTATTGTACTCTGTTTCCTAGTTTAAAGAATAAAAGTGCAATCAGCAAGTTTTTATGGTCATTGTCCAGTATAAAACAATAAAATAGAGTTTATCAGCTCTCTGATTCAGTAGCAATAAAACTCAAACGCAGTTGGACAAACTTTGCAGCCTCAAAAAGAGCTGAACTTATAACGGTACCTTGAGTGTGCTTTGGAAAGATGATATTTGAGAAATAACGGCAATCTTTGAATCACTACTGAGCAGGTAGGCCCTTAATTAAACCAACAGCTTCTTGACCTGAGTGCACCTTTATTCAGGCAAGCCATCGTATGCCTCTTTGTGTTCAGAAACTCAATAGTTGAAAGTGTGGACATCTTTTGTTGAAGGGAACTATTAGTCTTCTTGTTGAAAATACTATTTTCTTTGACTGTGGTAACATATTCAGGTCAAGATATATATCATAAGCAAGACAACGAAAACATGATAATTATCGTCCAGTCTAAGAGCCAGAAAACTGCAGTGGATTTTATCAATATAGGGGGCCTCATGTAAAGTCTATATATATATATATACACACATTCTTTTAAGATAAATTCTTTAGATACGTTGGATCAACTCATCCCCTGCTTCTGGTGAGAATTCAAGAGTCAAGCAGTTTTCTCTCACAATATTAGCACAGTTCAGACTTGGAATGATAGTGTGTATCTCCTCGTTTTGAGGCGTGTGTGTGTGTGTGTATGTGTGTGTGTGTGTGTGTCTGCCATGGATGGTTTAGTGCTGCTGCGCTAAAACAAACTACAACATGTGGAGTCATCCCACGTAAGAACGGCGGCACCAGGCTCATCCAGACAAGACTGAATGGCAAGCTCTGTGAGAATCCAGTCTGCCGCTTGAATTCCTTCCAGTATTTGTGAGACGGCTTAATAACTGTAGAATTAAACTAATTATAAACACAAAGTTAGCGGCGGCAGAGCTGATACGTGCCAAGCTCGGGAAACCCTGAGAGTCTGGACCTCGGCCTATCTCCTGATTCCAAAAACACGCTGACTAAACAACCTAATTAAATTGATGTGGACTGAATAATTTATGTACGCAATCACATTTTGTGTTTTTTTTTGTTTTTTTTTGTGGCCGCAGAAGGTTACGTTACACTGCTGAGACAATGTAAAATCAATGATTCTGCTCTGTAACCAACACCAAACTTGAGTCGATAGCCGTTTTCCAGGAAAAAGTGAAAGAGGCAGAATTCCTGTTGCTATGGCTGCGGGCATTAAATGCTTTCGATTCCTCCCTGGTATGTGAGGATTCAAGGGCGAAACCATAATGAGCGGTGGCGTTAATGATACTGCAAGATGTGCTCACGCCACACCACCGGATTACCGCAGTTAACTGGGTTCGTAATGGGGCAGTTTTTCAGGCACGTGTCTGAAAGGAGCCGACAAAAAGCAGGATTCAATCATATCTGAGCGCATTAGTGGAAAGCGGGCAGATGATGTGCAGTCATTACCGCTCGTATGGAGAGACCGGGTCAGCCGGGGTGGGAGGAAGTGTCATTTTTCAGATTTTTCTGAAAGTATGAAGGTTGAAATTTTGCCATCCTTTCTTTGGCTTTGCGCATAAAACATTGTTATGTACAGATTGAGACAAATTAAACAGCATCTTTGCAGCTGCACATGAATTACATCTATTACCAGTAATTTGAGAGTGTAGAGTGAATGTAATAACAGTGATATTGAGGCAGCCATTGTGTGTCCTCCCCCGACTCCTGATGTTTTCGTGAAACACACGAGGATGACTGTCCTTTGATTGTGGAGATCGGTAAATCAGTCTGCAAGCGACAATGAGACATCTCATTTGAGGTATTTGTGTATTTTGGGTTTATTGGTCCCAGAACGACCACCCCTCGCCCCCTCCCCTCACCCATCCATCTCTGACCAACACAGCGTTTTCTTTACTAGGGAATACACTGTTGAGAAGTTTATAGAGGAGCACTTAAGTTCACAGACGGGTTTACTACTGGCTCCGTGAGCTTGGTGTGAAACAACAAACATTTCTCTTAAAACTGCTTCACTCCGCTCTATAGAAAGTGAGGGGTTAGTTACCGAAACCCAAAAAGCAGAGCAGACACTGAGATGCATATCTATACACATACCAGTTTCTAATTTGCCGTCTATACACAGTGTTGCGGAGCCTCATTCTTGGTTAATTTGACAATTATGGTGCAAAATGCGACGTAAAAGAGTCACAAACTGAAATAGTACCTACAGCTGAAAATACTATTTAAATAAAACAAGGCTAAGATTGATGGCACAACTATCACATATGATATTTAGTAAGTGTCGGTCACATTCTTGCAGTTTATTATTGTGATTTATGTGTATAGATTCGTACTTTCAAATGGGTCAAAATCGGAAATGGAACCGATAAGAATTAATGATTAATTATGGGAACGTCAATTTCACGACTCACCTTTGCCACAAAAATGGCGGGAAGCTGCAGCTGCACATGTGGAAATCGACTTATGGACACAACAATTCAACCGCACACTTCCAAACGTTAACTGCTCCAAGAAACGGCCGCTGCGGCCTCAATGTTGACTGGACAAATATGCGCCTCTCTAACAAGACGCCGCCGCCGTCTCCATAAATATGTCATTTCATCTTTACGGCTTTTACAGTTTCGGCATAAAATTATACTACATAATTAAAGCTCTGAACTATTAAAAAATTTTCAAAAGCAAACCATCATGAGATGACTCAAAACAGTCACGGGTCAGAACCGGAGAGAAAAAGCTCACGTTGTTTTACTGCAGGTCTTCTGTTTCTCTGCTGTTTCTCGAGTGGTATTAGTATGATTTAGTCTAATCCAAATAATCACTAAAGGTAAAGCACTGCTCCAAGAAAAGCACTTGAACGGTGCCAACATAAATCATGCTATTTATCATTCCACAGTAAACATGTCTCTGCATTACATGCATTTTTAACCAACGCCCATTTTTTTTTCTCCCCTAGATGTTTTATGTCTTCTGCCATTTAATTTAAACATTTAGCACATCGGCTCGTGCGCGGTTACGGGTCGTAATTTGAGGTGTGAGAACCTGGATGTCAGAGCGATGAGCCCGTCTGTCTCCGGTCGCCGTTTACGAGACACCAGCGGAGGAATCGCATTTTCTAGGGGGACGCGCTGAAGTCTTCTGAGGAGGAAACGGCGCGTGACGCGCGTTTGGGTTATCGCAAAACAGAGGAGGATAACTGACAGAGGCTGAGAGAAAACACACATTCTTCCTCTCTGCGTCCAAAAAGGAACGCTTCACCTACTTTATGTTCAGCCATTCATGCTGCTTTGTTTCAAGCTGCTTGGCTGACTGCGGGCCTGGCCTGCTGATTGCAGTGATAGACACGGAGGAATCTGGCGCAGGCTGCCAGAAACCACAGAAGAAAAAGGAGAGGACCCTCAGTCTGCCACTGGTCTGTGCTGGTAGGGAGAGGTAAACATAAGTAGTCCCCTCCTTGGTATGCAGGGCTTATGTTGGCCCAGAAAAGGAGCTGCAACTCAGAGGAGGTGCCAGTCTGTGGTCGGCTGAGCAGAAAACACAATTATTTTTAATGAACACATGCACAAAAAAAACAAATAGCTGGCATTAAGCGTGCAGTCTGCAGCCCATGAGCGTTACCGGTTATGCAATCAAATCCATACCAGCACAGACAGGCTGCAGAGTTACTCTTTTAAATATAGAAGCGCATTGACTCGAAGCGCACAGTGAGGAGGGGGTCGTCCTAATTGCAGGGTGCATCTCCTTCTCACTCCGGTTTTCAGAAACCGCACACAGAAGCAGCGACTGCTTCCTGATGTTCCTATCATGACAAGAGATTAAGACAAACACAACTTTGCAAACTGGAGCTAAAATAAGTAACTCTCCATAATCCCGTCCATAAAACATCCTTAAACAAACAGCGAGGCTGCTTTATTTACCGTGCGAGCGCACCTACAGCAAGCCAGCGAAAAGCTTTTTCCAAGGTGTGCACAGTGGATGAATCTAAAACCTCAGACACAATTTAGTCTCTGGCAATTAAAGCAGTATTTTCTATTCGACCAATTGTCCGATAAGTTGAATAACGCGTCCACTGCTGAATGGCTCAGGAGAATTTACAGAATCTGCATGAGAAATAAACTGTTTTTTACTTACAATTATTTCAATTTAATAATTTTTGCACATGTATTCCACATAGTCAATTCTTAAAAGGTCAAGATTTTAATTTAAAGTAACGTGGCTCATGGGGGGTCTCGCTCAATGAAAACTCACTGAGGTGTTGCGGAATAAACAAAAGCCATTATAAGACTGTAAACAACTGCGATGCTTAAAAAAAAAAAAAATTAAGCTCTTTTTTCCATATATCTAACGTGAACAAATATTTATATTTAAGAAACAGAAATTAGCCTTAAGTGCCGGTGATTTTCAAAGAAAGCACAACCTTCGTGTAATTTCCCAAATGCATACATAGATCATATCTAAATTGTGCCTCCTCGGGGCGACTCCCTCTTTTATAAGAGACCAGTCGTCTGAATAAGCACTTAAGCTCAGCGCAGTTTGATGAATTATCATTCGTCGAGGTAGAATAAGCTCAAAATGTCCAGCGTTTGATTTAAAACTGGCAGGAAAAAACACAGCCGAGCTAAAAATGTTACCTGCAGTTTAACTTTATTAACTTGTTAGACGTCAGAACATTATCAACGGACATGCGACTTTTTAGAGGCAGCAACGGAGCTACAGAGCTTTAAGTTTCTGTTTATGCTGGACAGCTGAGCCAAAACTCTTCATCAATAAAACTACAGTTCAAAACGTTATAACTCAAAACTACAGTGACAGAAAACACTCCACACGAACTAAGTTCTTAAATTTTGTCCCTGGGCATAAACAAACACATGGCTTTCCTAGGTGTTCTTCCAATATCAACAATCAATGTGCATTCAGGGAGACGGGCAGAATTTGTCACACTCCTTCACTTTCAACTATTTCTTTACACACACACACAAAAAAAAACTCTAAACAGGATTATTTTATATTATGTCAAAATCCTGTCATTTCTCAATCAAGTCTGGAGAAATGTATCTGGACAAGTTAGAAGTGGATAAATCTTCTCTTTTCAGTTTTTGTTCTTAGTTCTTTTATCTGAAGATAGTCAGTGATACTGGCTGGTGAAGGTGAAAGCCACCTTGAAGCCTGGTGTGGTGTCTCCAGCCATCACTATCGTGGCAGTGCCGGACTCCACCCAGTTCAAAACGATCAAAGAGGCGGACCGAGGTAGACAACTAGAGACGGGCTCCTGTCTCTATATTAAACTTGGCCTAGAGCTATTTTTTGTTACATTTTGCATTTAATAGTAAGCGATCCCTTTACTAAAATATGTTGGGTTCATGTTAATGTGTATCTGAAGAAATTTTAATTCGTGGAGGGTTGGGGATTAAAAAATATATAAAAAATGTCTAATCAATCACAGATTTTGCAACACCCCTGCAGTACCTCTGCGGACCCCCTAGGGGTCACTAACTCTCTGCTGAAGACTTACCCCCCTAGACCACATGTGTCAAACTCAACCGTATCCAGCAAGCCACCAGAGATTAGCATGCGCATGGTTGCCAACATATGCATGGCGGGTAATAACAATTAATCCCACAAACACGAGATAAGTATGCTAAATGTAGCCTCAAAGAAAACAACAAATGGTTAGAGAATTAAAAGGCAATTGCAGCAGGAAATGTTCGCCAAAGCTAGCTTCATTATGTCTGAAGAAATCACTGAATTCAAAATCAACTTTGCTGTGTTTTTTGTCTTCAAGGAGGTCGAGTTTTTGAAGCAGTACATGCTAAAGGTGTGGGAGTCCTGACCAGATACCAACCTCTAAAAATGTCAGTTTGTCGAGAGACACCATTGCAGACTAGGTTAAGGAAATCGCAGGGAATCTGACTATAGAAGTGGCCCAAGAGATATGCAGTTATCTGGCTTTTTCATGAGCTGTTGATTGAAATGTCCATTTTTAGACAAGGCACGGACCTGAGGAGCTCTTGGATGTCATGCACTGTAGGACAACGGAGTTAGGGAAATTTTCGAGGCGGTGGAGAAGACTGTAAGTAAAACTAAATTACCCTGGGAAAGGTCGTACAAAACGCAAAATAAGTGACTGCAGCAACACCTTCACAACCCCAAAACTTTCCTCATATAGTTTTAAAAAGTGATACACCTTTTCATTATTTTGGGTCATTGACATCCTTTATCTAATATTTTTATTTTTCTTAGTGTTAACATTTAGAATTTTATTTTATTCATTTTATTTATTGTAGGAAAAGTTGTAGCAGTCTTTTCAAAAATCAATATTCCTGGTGGAAGCACTGTGAGTACTAGACTGTTCAATAAATGTCAATCGTGTTTGGCCCACAACTTAGACTGGGTTTTAAATTTCAGGACCCTGAGTGATTGAGTTTGACACCCCTGCCCTCGCGGCCGTCACTTGTTTAAAACCACGAGTACACACACACGACAGAACAAACAATCTGTGCTGTACTTGAGCAGATTATTAAGAGACACATTGCGGCGACATGTGACGATTGAACCGACTTGATAAACGGGTTATACGACGGGACCTTTAAAGTTTCCATATCACGATAAAAAGAATGGAAAAATGTCCACCATTACATGATGTATGTACAGAAGGGTTCTAGTGTACCCTGTGACTAATAAAGCGAGCCGAATTCAAGTACTGGAATCTACCGTTTTAATTCTCTACAAATGGGCCCACGTTGAGCTTTCATGTGAAACAGCATGCAGAGTGGAGCAGAAAACCTTCCACGAAAACATTCAGGATCAATGATTCCCTTGAGCACATCAATATCTCTAATAGCAATCTATTAAAAATCACTAAAAAAGACGACTTTGAAAAATAGGCTTCCAAGTGGAGCCATTATTTTGTTACCTCTGGCAGACAGTGAGGCACCTGGGAAATCTGAGCTGACGTTAACGGGCAGCAGCAGTCCAGCAGAAAAACTAGATCACTTTCTTGAGCTAATTAGCCCTGTGTATTACCAATCAAAAGAAACTCGCTCTCCAACACAATGGCCGGCCAAGAAATATATTTGTCTTCCATTTGTGAAGGACTGGCAGCGGAAAAACTCCAGGACCGAATATTATTCGACCGAGACATTCCAGGGGATAAAATGTTGCACTAAAGTGGGCTCCGAGCGTCTGATTTTTGTCACTGCTACCTCCGTTATTCCCAAACAATCGGATAGGAAGATGAAACTGGATCTCGCTACTTCACATTGAATCAGACAGTTAACATCATAAACTGAAATGAAGTATGTCTACATTTGGTCTGCTGGACTCGCTGTGCTACGGAGTTTGTTGTATGGTATCGAAACCTTCTGCTTCGACACAATCTGTTCCAACACGATAGATGAATTAAAGTCTTCATACTTTGTATTTAACAAACTATTATTTGCATCAAGATGAGATTTTTTTTAAGACATTTTTATTCATATTTTAAGCACATTGTCTTATTTCTGACTGTAAGTTCCGAGATCACTTAGTGCTTTGCGTTATTTGATACTGAAACTAAAGCTTAAACCTTTTAATAGCGTCCAGTTTTCAAGAGCATATTTGTATCTGTAAATCACACCAACTCCTTTGATGCAGGATTTCACCAGACATGTAAACTACGACTGTTACGATATCAGATTTTTACTTACACTACACTAAAAATGTCAGGATAACGATATTATTGAGATATCGACAAAAATGTAAACACTAATGGCAAAATCCAAGAAACGCATGTTTAACTTTATTTATGTCGTTTTCTCTCTTTTGGGAGATGAATTACACTCAAAATAACAGTAAAACAGAAGAAAACGGGGCAGATGTAAAACACACACTGTGTTCAAGTGGCACTGGATCATTTACACTATATTACTATATTAAAATATATATTATCATATCCACATTTTTAACACAAGATTGAAATTTATTTTAATTTAACCACGATTATCATAAATACCGGTATACCATGACAGCCCTAATGTAAACTGTAAAGCCTTCAAAACCAGCAGACTAATGAATAATGAATCATATCACAATGATAATATTTAAAACCTTTAAGTAAAGTTTAAGCAAATTCTCCCATGTACTGAAGAAATAAGCATAAGAGTAGCATGTATTTAAACAGCAGCATGTGACCGAGCCATTTAAAGCTGATGAAGTTAGGATTTCTCTTTTCAAGAGGTCAGTCAGTGTAAACCTCTCACCAGCAGAGGGAGCAAAAACATCAAAGATGAGACGGCCAGATCTTTGGTCCATTCTGCACAGATCAACTTAAAGTACTGTTCACATATCTCACAGTCATTTAACCACATAATTTCTTTTCAGCATATGTGTGTCTTGTTTCGACATCTCAGTAACTATTGGCACTATTATCGCGGTTTACGACTGCTTATTTTCAGACAAATCTGCAACAAGTCATTCTTTGTGTCCAACTAAACAGCGAATAAGACAGCGTCAGTCGCGTGAAACTCCTACTATCTGAACTCTTAAGCTGTTTTATACTTCTGCAACAGCTTTACACGGAGTCACGTGTCAGATTGTAGCCTGGGATTTTCAGGTTGAGACGTTTATTTGACAACTAGAATTAACAAAGCTTTCAGAGGAATGAGCTGCCTGAAGCATCAGCAAAACCCAGTGACATTATTTAAAATCTCTCCATAAAGCCTGGTTTATTCAGAGATCAATTCGCTTTTATTTCTTGGTTTAAATGCCCCTTGGTTTGTTTATTTGTTTATTTATACTGTATTTGGTTTATTTAGGCCTTATTTTCATTATATATTATAGAATTATGGTTTTATGAATGAAGTTTGCTGCACTCTGATCATTTTCATCACCATTAATAATAGTATAGGCTAGTTTTGTATCATCCTGTCTCTGAAGATAGACTAAGCAGTAATTGAGTTCTACTCTGTCATTCCTACATGTGCTTTAATAATGCATGATGTCCTCTTAAAGACAATGTTAGGATATAAATAACACTACAGGAACAGATTGAGAGCAAACATCTAACCACTCCACCACGGTAAACAGACAAAAAGGGCGAACAGAATTGAAAAGCCCACCAAACCTGCCACCAGCAAAGTGACCTCATAGGAAACTACGACCACCTTCTTCCCTCAGGAAACATCTGGGCCAACACTTCAGTTTCACGACTCATCAGCAAAGAGAGAGAAAAAAAAAAAACAGGGCAGCGGCAGGAGGTCGTGTCGGTGTTGGGGGTTAAAAGTCACTGGCCTGGAGTAACTTTTAACTCTGTGATAAAGGAGCGATCAGGAGGATTATAGGAGCAACAATGAAATGGTCCAGTAATTCATTGTTTCCACTGTCGTTTCACACAGTCCAGGAAGTAGGATTACACTGTACACTGGGGACTTTAATTATAAAAATAATTCCACCTTTGATGGATGCTGTAATCAGTACCGCGGCCTTTGTTTCAGGCTCACGTTATCCACCAAGTTTATATGTCCATGTGTTTCAACAAAGAAATAAAATAAATCACATCTGCTCATTTATGACAAACTGCAGCATTTTCCCATTTTACATCACAGATATTTGGATTTGGATGCTCTGATGTTTAAAAGAGCAATTTAAAGACATCTTCTTAGGTCCTAAGAAAGTGTGACAAAAGTGAGAAAACTTAATGAACTTTCGTTCATTATTACCAAAAGATTCAGTTTCTGACCATGAGCATCAAACTGTTTACACTGGGGTCAGCGTTGATGACAAATGTCTGTTTAAGGGGGACGTAAAAGACAGAAGGAGTGTGGACATCAGAAAGGAACGCTGCACAAGTTACGTGTTTTGAAAGTAAACAGCTTTAATTCTCATTTGTGTCCAAACCCCGTGCAGCGTGAGCCTCTTTTTGGCACATGTTTTGGTATGATTTATTCCATTCAAACTACAAATAAGACTGTTTTTAACAAAGGCAGTTGCAGCCTGGTGAATGTTTTTGAGGAAGCAGGCATCAAAACAACAACACCAACTAACCTTTTCAGGATGTGGACGCTGCTTCCACGCTCTCTTCCAGTGGAGAAAACACCTCAGGAACAGGGGAGTCGGCTCTCGCACAGCTCTCCTCGATGTGACAATAGATTTCACGGGAGGCCACGTCCTCTACAACAGGAGAGGAACATTGACACCATTTAAAAAGAAAAAAAAACACAACAACTTCTGTCATTTTTATTAAACACCATTAGCATTACTCTTCTACCATGTGACTTTGATCTAACGAGGAATGATCCTGCAGAAAATGCAGAGGTAAAAAGACAGAACTTCACTTGTGCACTGCAACAATCAACAGTTAAAACAAGCTACAGCTGCAAAACCACATCTATGATACTAGATGAGCTAGTCTGGTGGTGTATTGAGTCTGGGTATTTCAGAAACTGCTTCCAAAATATTTAGTGAGATTTTCATGCACAATAATCTCAAGGTTTCCAGAGAATGATCTGAAAAACTGAGAATATCCAGTGAGTAGCCCTTCTCTGGGGATAATGTCCAGACTGTTTAAAGAAAATGCTCAGTCTGATGCGTCTCCTTTCCTGCAGCAACATCGAGGTGGTAGGGTGAAAACCAACAACAAAAAACATGGATCCATTCTTCCTTGAATCAATGGTTTAGCTTGGTGTTGGTGGTGTAATGCCAGTGGGGCAGTGTCTTGGTTTTGTACCCTTTTTGCCAAGTGAGTATTGCTGAAACACCACAGCCTGTGTGCATCTTCTAAAGGCAACATAAACATGTCACGCAGCTAAAATCATCTGAAACTAGTCTCTTGTTGTCATCAGTTCTTAAGACAAAAAGACAAAAGCGGCCACAACCACATACTGGCAATGGGTAATGCATTTTGGTTTAATCATTGATCAAGTAAGAACACGGGTCAAATGTACACTATTTAATATTCTGATTTATTATTATTATTATTATTATTATTATTATTATTATTATTATATTATTATTAAATATCCATATCCAAAAAGGCCTTTTTCCAGACGTACTGACATGGAAAAACACAGGTGTACTAATGATGGCTTGTTTCCAAATGTCCACATTACCTATGCTAGCTAACCAGTATGCTAAAAGGAAGACAACACACGAAATGAAGTGCAGTCACAATTAATAAACCTGTGCTCTTTGTAGGGCGGCAAACCAAAATGTCTACTTTAACGAATAAATGTTCAAGGCATGTCATTAAATAACTTTTTGGCGCGTCCGACTGTGAGCCACTGAAGCTTTTAAATGTTTATCAAATAGCAAGAAGAGTTACCCGCTCACGCACACTCACGCGGAGTTAGCCTGAAAACAAGCTAACTCTACTGCCGCAAGTATCTCAATAAACAATGGCACCTGAACCAACATGAACAGTACCAGAACATCTCCAAAGTGTAATTCAGCCGCCATTAATACACCTGCGGTTAACTACCGTTTAGAGTAGAAATCAGTAACGTTAGTTAACATGCACGTAAAAATAAATAAACAAATAAAAACGAATTATTACCTTAATCGGACTCTAGCTGGACAACGTAAGTCCATGTAAACACGTTACTCTGACTAAAGTCGGAGTTCTCCTCATCCGATTAAGACACCCAGATAATGCGTTGGGAATTCGGTTTTCTCCGCCATGTACGCGCCTTAATCGGACTACAATCGGATGACGCGTGTGCGCATGCTCCACAACCACTGCACTGGCGCGTGACCCCGGAACAAAACCATCGAAGAAGGTCGATCGCAGATCTGAGGGATAGCGCATATCTTACCTGCACCATAGGTATTACCTAAGAGATTAAAAGAGCTGTATTTTTTTCTCCATTGCATATAAACTGGGACAATGACTGCATTCAGAAGGTCGAAATTTGAGCATAGCTCGATTAATTTCTGCATGCAAACGCACTGAGTGTCTTCTGTGTAATATCTTATTTGTTCTTTTTTCTCATAGCTTGCTCTTCATGTTTAATTTGTGCGACACTGGGTCTAGTTGCTCCGTACCACGCTGAAGCACAAATGACCGTTTTTTCTTAACTAATTACAGTATAAAACAACTTATACAATTTAAATAATTCCCCTTTCACTACACACAGTTGTTTTAGGGGGAAAAAGCCATTAGTGCAAAATAAAAAAAAGAACAATGTAACAAAAATATAAATATGACAATGTCAACAACACGACAACAATGGAAAATAAAATCAGTAACAGTAGTCAGTTGAGCAAAATAAGTCAACAAAAGCAAAAATAATAAACATAAAAATTGCTCACAGAGGGGAATGTTCATTAATATTTCAGAAGTGAGTCTTTATCCCGTGTAGTTTAGTAACCGACGAATAAATAACGCATCAGTACCAGTTGTGCGATACTGCTGTGATGCTAGGAGTGTCAAACTCTGTCCTCATCCACCTTTTACTACAGGTATAAATGGAGAGGCTCATGCCACGCACTAGTATCGATCCGATACAGATACTGGCAATTGCATCGATACTATCGATATTTAGATCGATACGCCCATCCCTACTTACGTCATCACATTGATATACGACATACACATGGCGCAACACTGAGATAAAGTGACTGTTATGGATACGCGCCATAGAGCGCTGCTTCTTGTCCAGTTGTTACTGAATGCCATTAATACCAAACACTCCAGCGTGTGATGGAGTGACAGTCGCTTGCTTTATACGTCATGCTTACGTTGTTTTGCACATCGCGTACTTAACAACGCAGGATTAGTGTTACCTGAGGCCGTCCTGGGATTTAAATATTACGCCCCTACTTTTGTGTTTCATGCGGCGCATTCACACGGGATGAACAAACTCTTAGTTTTAGTCAAATTTAAGTTCTGTTGTTGTGACTCTGCTACTTTCCATCTTGTTCCACTGCATGTCAGAGACGATTTTAATTACCTTGGATAATGAAAATATATTTTTGATACTATTTATCCCGGGGAAGAAATTACTAACGACCTGGCAGTACTTAAATCAGACCCACCTATGCCGATGAACACATTAATGATTGATTTAATGATTTCATCCGTCTAGACGGGTGAGTAGTTCGGCAACATCTTCGGCAAATTTACAGCAGAAAATTGCATTTTAGATCATAAAAATTGCTCATATGTATGTTGAAATGCTGTATTTATAGTCTGCTGGTGTGGTTCAGGTTTTACAGGCGGTCTTTTCAATGTGGTAAACACTCACTGCAAATACGACAACTGCAAATTGTTTTATTTATTTTTTTCATTTAAAAGGTAAAACAATACCAAATCATTGAGAACACAATTAATATGCAATGTCAGCATCAATCTTTGCATCATGGTATCCATCTGAAGCCTTCTGAGACGACCATTTTACGTGCAAAGCATCACTGCTCATTTGTCGTAATAACGGACACATAAAAAGTGAAATGAAAGTTTATTTGGGAAAATACCACAGCAATATTACACAGTAATAGGCAATTCATGATCAGATCGTGTTCACCTATATCAACAGGAAAACAGAGGTACTGAATCAGTAGAGCCTACAATCAAGTATCTCCATATGCATTTTTGCATCAGATCAGTAATAAACCCCCTAAACGATTTTGTCAGTTTGACAAGACAGACAATGAAAAGATTCCAGTGTGAGCAGACCTACAACAAATGTAAACTTATTGGAATATTTCAATTCAACAGCAGTAATTTAAAACAAGAAAAATAAACAGTTTTATCACATAGGACCCAAAGGAAGAACGAATTAGAATATTTACTAAACACACTTTGTGAAAAGAAAAAAATCCAATGAAAGCTCCTAAACCCTGGAGCTCAAGGAGATTGTACAAACAAGACAACACAGAGATGGTTGATACAGCACAATGGAACAGAACTGATTCGCACCAGCTTTTTAATGAGGCCGGCCGCTTCGTGCACGTCATGCCTGAGTCAACAGCATGCTACCAGTAGCGGCCCACGCCATGGCACATTCACCTCATACAGAGGAGTCAAATTTAATTATACACCTTTAAAATACCTCCCAAAACTAAAGCAACAGCAGTAAAAACTGATCACAGCCCTCGAGCCACTTTCCCGTCGGTTGCGCTCATTTCTTCTGGCAGTAGCTTTCGTAGGTGCTGCAGGCCTTCTGCATGTCCGTTAAGAAACCTGGAACCCCGCTCTGTTTAAAGAAAACATACACACAAAGAGCATCTCTATCAGTGAGCGTCATGGACACGTGTGCCAAGAAGACCCACCTAGGAGGGACGGCGACAAGAGGAACTGCTGACGTCACTCCGAAACACAGCTGCAAACCATAAAGCAGGCCGAAGGAGAGATGGAGCTCTGAGAGGCCTGTGAATGAACCCTTTTAACACCCTCTTCAAAGCCCACAGCAAATATCGGTTTCGGCAGGTCAACAGTGAACATATGCACATAACAGATATTGCAATACGTCTGAGTGCTTTTAAGTAATGGAGAGCTGAAAGGAACGGAGCAACCTCTGGGGCCGAAAATTGAAGGAAACTTCAAAGTGCCAAAAAAGCTCTTCTGGTGACCGCTTCTAGGTGGCTCCAAAAGAGAGTCGATCCCTGTAGCTCCCCACGTTACAGTGTCCAACTTTATAGCAGAAATAAACACATTTACACTGGTGTAAAAGTTTGTTTTTTGGTTTTTATAGCTAATTTCTCAATTCATGAGAACTGGACGGGGGAGAATTTTTATACAACTCACCTGTTTAAATTATATTAAGGCTTAAATTTATGCATAAATAAGGGCGTGGCTGCTTTGAGTGACAAGTGGACAACCTCTCTATCATTTATGAATTGGGAGATAACTGGGAGTTAAGCGACGACCATGACACTACACTGAGCCTCAAAAACAACCTTCAGGAAGCATGTGGGTAAGGCCACGAATGCTTTCTCCAATTTTTATATAGACTCAGTGACTGAGCCTCAAAAAGTGACGCATTCAGTCTTGTTGTATCCAAATTCTTATAGTGGTCACAGCCATTAAGACAGAGTCCCATGTACATGATGATGAAACTCCTTAGGGGTGTCTCGTGTCCTCATACATATTGAAAGTATAACACTAGCTTCAGATTCCTGTGCCAGTTTGTGTGTCTGCTAATGCTCACGGGGAGCTATTCAAATCTCCTTCTTTAAAAGATGAAATATCCCTAAATGAGTTCATATCAGATAAACACATTATTCTCCTGTAAATCAAGCGGAGGCATGTTTATTGGTGACCATGCAAAGACTCAAACCAGCACTTCTAGCGGATGTAAATTCCTAACATGTGACCCATGTGATCAAAGTTCAGCGCTCCTTAAGCCGTTGTTTTTTTTTTTAACGCTTTCTTCCTTTCAAGTAAAGCTTTAAATGTTTGGAGCTTACGCTCTGTGAATAAGAGGATCTTGCTGACGTTAGAGGCACTCACCTTCGCTGCCCAGTTCACCAGCCA
This sequence comes from Mugil cephalus, assembly GCF_022458985.1. NCBI lineage: Eukaryota > Metazoa > Chordata > Actinopteri > Mugiliformes > Mugilidae > Mugil > Mugil cephalus. The sequence continues at coordinate 14,276,417 of NC_061789.1, read as the reverse complement.
CGTAGGGATCATCCCACCAGGGTTGTCAAAGTAGTTCATGAAAACTGAAAAACACGTTCATGCATGTTGAAGATCAACCTCAATTCTTGATGATGAATTGCTACATGATGATGTCTACTGATTTCAGCTCTACGGCCCAGCGTCATTTAAACGACCAGTGTGTGGTGTTCAGGATCATCAGTATGTGATCACCTAGTACCATGGATCGCTGTGGGTCCTCTTCCACAGAGTCCGCCGTGCTTCTACGATAACCTGAACCGAACATACCACTGCGAATTCTCCTGCGCACTTTAAAATGCTTCTGTATTCTGTTAGGTGCAATCCGCAACCCAACCACTAGATGGCACTTAATACTGCACGCTGGTCTTTTAAATGTATTGAGTTTACGCTAGCTACATTTGCAAGGACACCAAGATGACACTAATAATAAAGGCTTATATAACCAACTCAGTGAGAACAGGCTGGCCCTACCAGAAGGACTTTTCTACCATAGTGAGAGGGGTGCTGTATTTATTTATCTCTGGTGAGAATAAATCTATTATCTCTAAAAGGTTGTGCGATTACCTTTTCAGATCATTTTAATTAATCCCTGTAAACAGTCAATTTCATTCATTCATTTTTTCTCTAGACCTAAACTGAATTTACTACAATTCATTCATTGTTTTCATTTATTATTTATGCTAAACATTTAAGAAAACAGAATTATTTTTTATTGTTCATGTGCTGCAGTAGGGACAAAGCGCAACACTTGTATCATTATACATCACAAGCAAAACCAGCAAAAAGCAAAAAGGCTGCAGCTCACCTTTAGTTCCACAGCCTCCGTCGCTCTCCAGGGCGACGCTCTGCTTGTAGTCTTTGACGCGCAGCACGCCGTTCTTTTCCGCACACGCCGTCTGTGGGGAGCTTCTGGCCAGGATCACCCAGATCTTCCTGCCGTCCACATCCAGGTCCCTCCGCTCCCGAATGTACACGTACTGAGGTTTGAGCCGTCAGGGAGGACACAACCTCAAATTACACAGTTCCACAAATCATATCTAAAGTTGCCTCCCAAGTCACATCTGAAGGATACGTCTCTGTTTGAAAGCGGGAAGGGATATTTCACTTCCCAGTAGATGGCCGACTCTCCATCAAAGTCCTTCTCATAGAGCTCTGGGTTACAAAATACACACAAAAAAAAGTCAAATATAAAAGACCACAAGGGAAAACATCAATATAAACACTGTAAAACTATTTATACCACAGACAACATGACTACTAAAAAAGGCTACTTAAACGACCACAAAAGTCAAGCTACACCTGCAACTAGAGCTGTTACCTGCTGGTTTCTGTAGACGTGCATGAAAACAAGGATTAGGAATTAAAGCAAAGAAGATATAAGAAGGCACAGAAATTATGTGCTACAGCACAGCAATAGTACAAAAAAAAGCATCCATTGATGACACCCATGTGAATGTGAAGTCTATGGAGAAATTAGGAAACACTGGTTTGGGATGGCACGGATAATGTGTGTGAACTTTGCCTTCCTGGGACTTTTTTACCTTTCACATATCCGTCCCAGTGTTTCCGATACGTCAGGTCCATGTAGACATCTGCACACAGCTCTGCAGTGCAGGTGGCGAGCACACCGAAGACTTTGTACTCATAAAGTCCAGTTTCCTGCAGACAGCACATGAGAGTTCTCTATACAATACTTCACACTGCATGCCGCACACGCCGCACCCACACTGTGTAACTAATCCAAAACCACACAACTCTGATTAGAACCAGTCTACTTTGCATCCCACGAGGAAGGAAGCAGGATTTGATTCAGCCCTGAAAAGACTTGCATGTGGTTTATTTGGGGCGTTTTATGCAATAACCCTGAAAATAATCATGTATGCTAAGTGTTTAAGTATTTTAAAAGAGCTTGAAAATTGTATCACTGTGCAAATTGCTTACAAAATGTATCAGTGCACTGGCTTAAAAGACTGGCAAAGAATATTTCAAATAAATAGAAGGTAACTTAAAATAACCAGCTCAAACACTATGTGATACAAGTTAGAAGTTGAAAACTAATCCAATGCTACCTCCTAGATGTGCCGGGTGTAAACCGAATTGAAGACCGGATCTTTCTGGCTACATAAGTGTATCGGATCTGGTTGTATATGCACACAAATGCGACGCAACATAAAACGATCGAGTTTGTAAATGATATTTGGTGTGACCAGTAAATCCAGTTTGCAAGCTCAGTTTCCGGCTTGTTCTTCCGCTGGCCGCTAGGACACCGCAGCTCATAGATATTTTGCCAATAACTGTTTTAATGTAAAGATGAATGTTTTGGGGGGAGGGAATGGGTTGATGCTGCAGGCTCTGCGGCAGAAACCAAATCCCATTTAGACTCATCAATCATTCATTATTGATCGGTTTTCCCGTCGCAGAAGCGGCAGTGCTACTTATATTCTCTACCTTGTCGTAGAGCCGGTAGATTTTGACTCCCATCGTCTCGGTAAAGAGCTCCCATCCTCCCTCCAGCTGCGGCTCATCCAGCTCCTTCCAGGCGCTCTGAAACTCTTCATCCGTAAACCGCAGCGACATGACGGCTCGGTGGTCTCCAACAAGCTGCGGGAAACACCGCAGGACGCACACAGGACTTCCTGTCCGCACATTCAAAATAAAAGATTGACGCGCGCACGCACAAGTACAAAATGTATATTTTTGAAAGTAGTGTAAAGTAGTTGAGTAATTTTAACCAGTCAGACATTTTTAATTTTATTCTGGATTATTATTCGTCAGTACGTAGGGGACGATAACACAGTTTCATTAGCCGCAGTATATCTGTTGTCATAGTTAATAGCTATTTTGCAGTTTAAAATATTTAAAAGTTATTTAAAAATAAATACGTTTTCAAATATTTTGCTACAATTGGCCATCAGTAATATGCTGCTATCACGATAAACTAAGATTTTATTCAAACGCACTGTATGCAATATACATGCATAACATTTTCAATGGAGTATTATTTTTATCTACTACTACACTGTAATTCACCACTTTTACCGGCTTTATTTTTAATTGCAAATGAAGATTAAATTATAGAGTTATATGGCTGTTATTAACTATTATTATTACTCATTTATTTATATGCTCCAGTGACATGTTTAATGATTGGATTTTATATGTATGAATGTAAATATCATATTGTAGTTGCTGAATGTAATGTAATTGCAAGCACTGCAGCGTGAAACAGAAAAGAATAAGAGAAGCAAATATTTGGGCTTCAAAATAAATGCCTCCCAGTCCGACACTCATGCCGACAGCGCCCGTCGTTTTATTTTGAAATATGCCACCGGATCATACGTGTTCGTCCCGAGCTTCACGCTGCAGTCATCGATACTTGAAGTAGTCCTTCTCAATGAGGATGGCAGTCCGGCGGACGGCGCTTTAACCTGAGGACTTTTCTCATGAATGGGAGTCAGATTCCACAGAGAAAGAGAAAAAGAGGGAGAGGCTCCGTTTTTTTTTTCTGGCAGAAAACCTTTACTTCACTTTGAATCAAATATTTAACTTTGAGACAAGTTTCACTGCACAGAGGGACACTTTGGAAACATGGAAAACGGCTGTGAGGTGACGAACGTTTCTCCTTTTTTTGTCTGGACTTTGTTTTGAGCATGTCAAGTAGATTTATTACACATAACAATGTTTGGTTTTAAAAGGTAAATTACATAGTCTTTACAGCCTTTTGAAACCAAAATATATACCATTCAAAGTGAGATGGTGGAGATTGATTAGGTGTAAACTTGGTTTGTCAGGTCAACCTCTTCTGTTGCAGATTTAAAGTCTTTGTGGAGGTGTTTTCTCTCTGTAAAATCCTACCTTTTCTGCATATGATCAAACTAATTTCATCAGTCCATACCCAAGCATTTTTCTTCTTACAGTCAGTCCAGAGATGACTAAAAATTTAAACAATTTTATTTAGAACTGGTTCATTTTATGTGAATATTTTGGTGACTTTGCTATTTAGTAATGGACTAAACGTTTATGGGCTGTTTCTTGATAAACAAGATGTTGAGGATGTTATTTTGTAACCTGTCTGAAGAAAATAATCAGTTAAGCTGACTGGCTAGTTATTCTGAATCAGACTTCTAGTTGAAGCCTAATTTCGAAGCCTCTGTTTTCCACAAAGAGATATATAAAATTAACATTTTATCAGTGCAGTTATAGGACTCTGTTGGTTTTACAGGCAATAAAACATGAAACTGAGGTTGTGTCTGTTAGCAGCCTGCTGTCCAGTCACAAATCAGTTTCGTTTCAGCATTTTAGATTTCACATGAACGTAAGTTAGAAGACTCATTTACTAGAAGTGTTTCCTCTTTGATCCATTTATCAACAAGTCATATTTATGTGGTGAGGCCTTACAGGACCACAGCCAAGCCGAAAATAAATACACTTTCCACAACAGGAAGAGAAACTAAAGGGAAAGTCTTTAAATTTCTTCTATTTGATTAATCGGCTTTCTCCTCATAAAGTGGGAAAACACCAGGCGTGTGTGCTTAACATCAGAATAATGTCACTAACCAAATTAAAACCATGTTCATTTTCTTAGCCTCCACCATGTTTTTGTGTTTTAGTGCAGAATCTAAACTCCCCCAAAACCACAGACGCATAGTTGCTGCTATAGTTGTGTCAGAAGTGTAAGTGACACTTCCCATTTCTCGCCAGTCATTGTCTGAATCAGAGCCTTCCACCCAGCAGATGTGAGGTGGGGGACGACTGGGCGGTTGTGAAAGTGCGTGTGATTTCAAGGCTCCTTGCATTTCACGGAGCAGTTTGTAATGTCATATCCCGCGCTCTCCAGGGAATGTCTCAGCTCGTGCTGGGCTGAGGGCTTCTGCGTCATCCATCTCTGACTGGATGAGGAGGAGGCGGCCCGGGATTGTGCAAAGAGGTTACGGGGGTTTATTGAAGCAGCGTGTGGTGGTCAGAGAGTGTTGGTGAATTGTGAAATGGTAACAAAAAGCATCTGTTGGGTTTCTCTTGCCTTGTTGAGCAACATGGATGGTTTGTTTCTCCACAGAGACCCTGACGTAGGAGAGAGTGTAAGGGGGCAAAGACCGGGAACCATCTGTGGTTGCTTAAGAAGAGGCTGGTGGATCCTGCAATGCCAGAAGAAGCCAATAAGGACGCCATGAGAACGCCAGCGACCCCGGAGAAGAACACTGAGCGCCCGGTATCCGGCATAACCACGGTGAGCATCCCCCTGGTTAATGAAGTCCAGCTGACTGCAGCCACCGGCGGGGCAGAGCTCTCCTGCTACCGCTGCACCGTCCCCTTCGGTGTGGTGGTGCTCATTGCCGGCATCGTGGTCACCGCGGTGGCTTACAGCTTCAATTCGCACGGGTCCACCATCTCCTACTTTGGCCTGGTGCTCCTCTCGGCCGGGCTGGTGCTTCTGGTGTCCAGCGCCATCTGCTGGAAGGTGAGGCTGGAGCGGAAGAAGGAACGGCGACGGGAGAGCCAAACCGCCCTGGTGGTCAACCAGAGGAGCATTTTCACCTGAACGCTCCCTGGTTTCGAATGCGCATAGGCCTGACGCCGAGCTGGTTTCAATGGGGAGCCGGCTGTCGGCAGATGTTGCCAAGCATGTGTTGGATTTCCGACCTGTAAAAGCCGTGACTCTCGAGGCCCAGAACTCTTTGAAGCTTTGAAGACATTGTAAGGGGTTTAGTATTTGACAAACAGACAACGAGCATCTGGGGAGCTGGGCACGCTGCCAGGAGGAATGTATCACAATTAAGATGAATTACCACCGTGTAAAGCAGTGTAGAGGAAGTCTCCTATTAATCTGCAGTTGGATGTGGCGACTTTGATTGTAATGGGAGGGATTGTGGTTTGAAAAGCCCAGGAAAGGCAGGGGAAACTGGAAAATCCGGGACAATGATTCACGCCTCATTTGCCGGGCTTCCACTTGCACATATCTGTAAAGTCTCAATTGTTCATGTTACAGGGAACGGTTATGAATTGCCTGTTGTGGAAGTATGGTACGTTATGTCAGCGGGACTATTTAACCGCAAATATGTATTCTCTTAAAGCACTTTCATCATATCCAGTATTAAACTCCATCTATTAACAAACTGAACACATTACGCATCCACAAATTGTGGCAGAGACTTGTTTTCATTTTGTCCTCTTCAGTGTAAAAGAATGCGTTTTAATGTAATAATTCGCATGCATTACTGTTACCAGGAGGTTGTGAGGTTAAATAAAGTCACTAATAATCAGACATGATTAATCAAAGACATTTCATTGCTTATCATCCTGTGTGATCCACGTGAGATGGTCAGCGTCAGTGCTACGTCTGGGAGGTGGAATCAGCCCGCAGTTGCCTTAGCTCGGCACAAAGACTGCAAAGGCTTCAATTCGGGTTTTCAGGTTTTGGTAGCAACTCTTGGGATCTCAGTGGGGTGGTGCTTTTGCAAAGCAGGTATGCAGTTCTCTGGGGAATTCAAACTAGTGACCCCACTCTTCCAAGACGCTCTGGTCTTTCTGTGTGTTTAATTCAGAAATCTGCAGATTGGGCTCACAGCACACCAGACAGAACATCAAGCATTGAGAGTGTTTTATACTTCTTATCTACTAGAGGTCACACTGTTCACTCCTTTCAGCACCGATCTGTCTGGGTAAAAGGCCCTGAAAGAACACTGTGATTTGTTTTAAAGGTCGAAAATTTAATAAAAGATTGTGTGAAAATGTTCCATTAAAACCCAAAAGAGAGTCAATCTCCATGGACCTCCATATGAGAATGTGCAGCAGCAATGATCATGTTCACAGCCTAATATATACAAACTCCCAACCCTAACCCTCACATCACCCTTTACCCTCACCCTCTACCCCTTCAGTTTTTGAATTAGCCGCAAGTTTGCCTGGAGACACGACACTGAGCTTCAAAAACACTCCCCAGGAAACATGGGTGACATCACAGAGGGTTTCTTCTCCACAAGATCAGCTGAAATTAAATCACTGGTAATGTCTCTGGTTCGCCAGCAACTCTAGCACCAATCCCCAGACATCTCCAGTTTATTCTCAACATATGCTGAGCACCAGCACTAGCGTGAACCATGGCTGCTGATTTCATGCCCATATGGAACCTGTGGGTTTTCTTCTTCTCTAGATTAGGCAAGCTAGAAGTATTTTTTGTAGAAATAGTAGTCACAACGTTTTCGTTTGGTTGGCCACTTCCTGATCAAGAGATGGTTGTTTTGCTGACAAAAAAAAATGGTTTCGAAATCAGCCACTAGGTCCTACCTGCCCATTTAAACTAAGGTGTCAAGTTACACATGGAAAACCACAATCACTGGATTTGTATATTCATTCCTTTGTGTGCACGTGGACCGAACAACACATAATGTGTCACTGCACTAGCCCGAAGTATCGACTCACGTTCTGATGAGTCTGGGAACTCGCCATTTGGGTCTCATTATGGGTTGTGTTTCAACAAATACAGAGGAAAACATCTCTGCACACAACTAATCCTGAATTAATTAAACTGTCAACTGTTGGTCCTTTAAAGTTATTATGCTGTTATTATCTTTTGCAATGGACTCAACGGTTCTTCTTTACTTACCAGTTCCAAAATGTGTTTTTATCTTAGTTCCCATTATTTTAGCAATGTAAATCTGTTAGTTAGTTATCCTAAATATAAGTACACATACTAAGTCTTAGCTCTCTGGTTTTAACCATCCATTTGTAGTGTACAGTCTACAGCTGCCCAAGGACCAGTTTTTAGGGGTTGCATGCATTGCTCAAGGGCAATCCATAGACATAAAGGGGATTCAAACCAGTGACTGTACAGTTCCAAGTCACACTAAGAGCACATAGTACTGTTTCATAATACTCCAATTTCTTGTTAAGTATGGCTCAGGCTTTTAATATAGATAGGAAATGTGACTCTCAGCTGGTTGACGTCAGTGTTTGTATTTCTTACAGACAGTTTATAAGTTGGAGAGGTGATGAGTTATTATATTCACATTGAGCTCTCTGCTTGCGCTGCTGAATTGAAGGAAATGTTTTGCTCTCTCATGACGTACATGGGTGTGCCCGAGTCTTCACACACAAATATACTAATGTCCTCATTAATAATCGAAAGGGCAATTTCTGCATCTGGTAAAAAAAACAAAAAAAAAAAAAAACAAAGTAAATAAATAAAAAATGCTCAAGAAGATTTGGTTTATGTTTGTAAGTGGTGTGAAGTGGTTTGCAAGTGGTACTGAATCTCACTGGAATTTAATTTGTGCTCCTGGGTGCACTGAAAGATCACGCTGGAGCCGTCTGGGTGCATCACAAAGTCTGCTCAGTCTCTCTGCTGAGAGTTTATGAGTCAGCGGTCTGAAGATAAGAGCGGCTGTTGAAAACATCATCGGTAGCACGAATGAAATTCCAGCAAGCCCAAAATGTGGTGAGTCAAGGATCCGGATACCTCCATGCATGAAAAATACAATACTAGAGTATAGGTATAGTGCTTGTTGTCACTGGAGGACATATAAATAAATGGCAACAGTTCAAACACCACATTTATATATTCGATTTTGTTAATGACTTCTATCTTCACACATTTATAAAATTATTTTATTAAATTGCCTTGTATCCTAACATATAAACTATTAATTTGTACAAAAAAAATCATATGGCAATAAAAAGAACAATGATATTTAAGTGTAAAATTTAAGTGTAAAATTGTGACTCTGTAGGACGAGTCCCTCAAATGTGTACTTTAAAATATTCCACCGTGAATTTAATTTTATCTGGATGTCTCAACAAAAGAAATTCTGGAATTCCAAATTTCAGACACTGGTTACGACTGGAGGATTTTGCAGGAAAAAAAAAACAAATATTATTGTTATTCTGTCAAAAGTCAGCTTTTCATCAAAATCTTAGCTGCACCTCATCTGACCGCGTGCTAAGTGTTAAGAGCATTAAGAGGCTTCTCATTATTTATCTCATCAGTTTACATGTCTGAAGGTCGACCTTAATTAAAACACATTTAATTAAAGATTTCAAGATGTAAATTCTGAACAGTAAAGGGAAGTTGAACTCTCCTGTTTGACCCTGGCAGGTCTAAAATAGCCTGGACATGGAAGTGTATTTATAGGCAGCATTTGCGTTGCTATGCGTCCCTGTGACACCAGACACGACAACTAAATGGTTTCCTTGCGTCAGAGGAGAACCTACAACACACTTTGTCACTTTTTGGAGATTGCCACCACTCATGCAATCAGCCTGCAGGCCCAGCTCTCTACGGACTCCGATCAGAAACACGTTCCCGAGACACATGACGGAGCGGGGCGCCGCCTCCCCATTCGTCAGGTTAGAGGCTTTAGGCTGGAAAAACCAGTGACTTGATATGAAGTTTGACAGGTGCTCACCGCCAGCGTCTTTAAGCCTCTTTACACACTGCTGGAACCTCATGCAGGGACTGTGTGCGTCACTTTTTGTGCCTCACGTGGTTGTCATTCCACCAAGTGCTATGCAGCGGGCTTAGTTTATCAATAAACAGAAGTGGAATTAGTTTTCCACAGAAACACTCAGGTACAAGTTACAGGCTTATTATGAGTGAGATTATCTTAAACTACTGGGGGGGAAAACAGAAAAAAGAAACAGAATAGGAGAAGGAAACATAAAGGAAATGAAAAAAAACAAAAAATAAAGAACAAATCAGGGAAAGAAAAAACAAACTAGCAGTGAAAGAAAATAATAAGAGCAGATTGAAAGAAAGGAAGAGACAGACAGAAAGAAAGAAAAGCAAACAGACAAAGGAGAAACGAATAATGAAGAAATAATAAAAGCAACTTAAAGACATAAACTATAAACATACAGAAAGAAAGAAATATGAATAAAAGAAAGATTAAAAATAAATAAAATAATATTAAAAAAGGAATAAGGAAAGAAATGAACCAATTAACACTATGAAAAAAACAGAGAGCAAGCAAGAATGAAATAATTAATTAGATAAACAGAAAAAAGAGAGAAAAGAAAGAAAACTAACAAAGACACAAAGAAAAAAAAGACATTTTCATTAAAGCGGCAATTGCTTCCAACCAAAGAAATCAAACTGCAGAGTCTAAGTTCCAGTCTGCCGTTGTTCAAATCCGCCACAATTAGACATAACAAGCTCCCCTCACATTCCTGCTCCGTCCACTCCGTCTAACAAACAGCTGTGCAGACGGAGCGTGAAGAGGCTCAGGCGGAGCCGAGCTGACAGCTCTCTGACCAGCTGACGGGTAATTTGCAGGAGCAGCCTGGAACTTAATGTTTTCGGACGGCTGTTTTTCAGCGTCTCAGCTCAGGTTTGTGTGGCTGTTGCCGTCGCCCGTGGCGCACTGTGTACGGAGGAGGAACAAACACTGAAGTGATGAGATCTGTTCCCAGAAAAGGCCAAAACCAGCTTCCACTGAAAAGACAAACAAAAACAAAGCTTAAGTGTCAGGAGATGAAATGCAGGAGACACTCGCACGTCAGTGATTCAAATGAAACATTTTCGCCTCCTGGCTAATTTTTTATTATTTTTTTTAACCTCAAATTCAGCCACCAGAGGCTGCTGCTTTTGTTCTAACATCAGCGTGCTAACAAAGGCGATGCTTACATGATAAACATGTGCGACTATTCTGAATGCCAGGTTGACCATTCTAGCTTTTTGTGGATACAACAAAGTATCCTACGCAGAGGGCTTCAAGTGACGTCTGAATACTGAAGGAGTTGGGAATGTTGGCTTAGCTTAGATGTTTGGTTTTGCTTATGTTAAAGCTTTGCAAGTTCAAATTGCGGCTTCATCAAAAAACGCATTTGGACAATTTTCTTCAAACACAAGCTTAGTGGCACTAGAGAAAAGGTCAGAGGGTCGTCAAAGCCAGGAGGGTTCATCCTCTGAGAACTATCAGTTTCTGGTTTAAGGCTCGGTGGTTCATGTTAAACCTCTCCAGGCTCTCTGATACCTGACAGTGTTGTGATGACTGATTTAAACAGGCTCTTCTGTGATAAGCCCTTCCACAAGTGAGTGCAGAGTCTCTTCTGCTCTATATCACAGGCCTTCAACAGGGGGTCCGTGACCCCTAGGGGGGCCGTGGCGGTACTGCAGGAGGGTCGCAAAATCATTGGTTGATTGGACATTTTTATATTTTTTCTTATATATTTAAATACATTTTAACATGAATCCAACATATTCTAGTAAAGAGATAACGTATTTCACGTTTGAAATAAAAAAAAAATAATATTTGAACCTGTGTATTATTTGAGTAACTTAATATTGAATGAAAAATGAGAATAATAATAATGTATGTTTAAAAATAGCACTAGGTCAAGTTTAATATAGAACACATATCAGTTTGGGGGTCCTCAGCCTGAAAAACATTGAAGACCTAGATTAGACCTTGCTCTAGATTACTTGAATCAAATGTGTCTCCTCCACAGTTATGGCTACACCTAGCAACATGTAGTTTGCTGTTTAGTATTATTTCTTGATTTTATGTAGGCATGTCAGTTAAGGAAGTTTTCCTACTGTCATTGAAAACTTGCCACATCGCCTGGGCCTGGGCCTGAGCAACAGTGACAATGAGTGGTTGAAAATTGTAGATAACGATTCCTTTCTTGCCGTACCGGGGCAATCGCTAAATGGTGAAATTGCTGAAGTCTTATGATCGAGGACAAGAGTGATGGCAGGGCAGACTGATATCATACTGTACGTCTGGCATATTCAGTGTGGCGTGGACATTAGCTGCATGCATGATCTGTTATCTGCTGCTTCTCTCTCGGCTGGATCATTGCAGGACATAGGACAACTCCCTCTGGAAAGGAGCCAAACTGTATCTTCTCAGTCTCACGCATCAGCTCAGCTCCTTCCTGCCCAGAGAGGTGTGTCTGCTCCATGATCGCGTAGATTGTTTTTATTGAATCTGTCATTTCAGGGGGGAGCTCAGGAATATTGACGCATTATTTGACCGTATATTTTCACAGAGGACTCCTGTGCTTTGCTCTTCCATCTGGCGATCAGAAAGATAAAATATCTGCGAGAAGAGTGACTGGATGCAGGCCTGCAGAAGCGGTTTGGTTTGGTTTGAGAAACACAAGTATTAAAATGAACGTGACAAGTGCACTTATAACCAGCATTATCATATTTTGAGTCGTGATGGTCAATAAGAGTTAAAGAGATTCACGGCACTGTTTTGTTTTCTTGCCATTTGCGCACAAAGGGAGTGATCTGAGTCAGCCTCCCTTTTACCGGAATGAATGGGAGGTTAATGGAAACGCAAATTGCTGTTGTTTTAACACATGCATGCATTTGTGCCATTAACAGAGATTTCCAATGTAGATTAGTTTGATTTTCGGGCCTGGTTGAATCATATGGTCTAATGAAATGTTCCAGACTTCCTCTGCTGGATCCATTCATTTCCTTTTCAGAACAATTATTTGTTTCTGATTTTTTTTTCCTCTTCCACAAGAAGAAGAAGAAGAAGGGCTAAACGTGCAGAAGAACTTAAATTCATGGCCAAAAACCAGAATGCAAAACCTCTGCGTTCACCATAATAAGAGGCAGATGTAGTTCATGTGACAGTGGCTGTCCGGACCTCTCTCGCTCTCCTTTTGATCCTTTCATGTGCTGCCAGTGGTTCTGGGAGCATCTGCAGCGTTGGCCGTCCACAGTCCCAGAGGCACTGCCGGCGAGGTTCGCCCTCATTCTACCACATAATAAAGAGAAAGCTCTTCCTGGCTGTTTCCTCCCATTTTTACTGTGAGTCTCACTGCAGCAGGACTCCAGTGTCACCTTCAGTGCAGGAGAAAAAAAAAATATATTAAACCAGAGGACAAAGAGGTTTATAACTCAGATATCTCTGTAGTCCTCTGTCCAGCAACAGTCGGCAGCTATTTCCAACAAAATTCAAAGCGACCTCGCCCTTAATTCCGAGAAACTTTAAGCCTTTGCATAATTTGACCAGGCGAGTTATGTAAAAGTGATTCCCTGTACAGTTGTCATGAACTACGAATTGGAAACCGAAACACATTTTTGTACCTGAACTTAAACATGTTTTTCTGCTGTAAAGTTGGAATTTGTCTTAATTTTTCAGCCCCAGATATTGCCGCTTCGAATGGGTGCAAGATACACTATTTTTTCTTTTCCGACCATCATATGCTCACATAGCTAACAGCTATACTTGATGTTACGAAAATAACTTAGCTATGTGTGCACATGTGCCATGTACATGTGTACATCTGCCAACATGTAGCTTTAAATGTACAATTTTGGCCTTTTTTTTCTAACCGTTTTATTTTTTATTTTATTTTTTAAGATGTTGCAGATGCTCATCGATGTCCACTACTTTTCTCTGATATTTTAAAATTTTAAACTGTCCAATTTTATCCGTGTTTACAATGCACCTTTTGCTTGCAAACCATTGACAACTCTCTTTCGTGTCCTAAGTGTTTCATACAGCGAGCTTTCCCCCACTAATGAAACCTCAGAGTACCCAGGTGTTTTGTTCGACCTTTTAATTCATAGCTGCACCCCATCTGAATCCTCTTTCTGTCGGTTAATGTTCGCGGTCAAGGAAACCAGACACCCTGCTGACGGCCATATCATGCATTTAGAATGATTACGTCCATATGTGTAAAGAAAAACCATGACCAATTGGTTTTTTTTTTTTTTTTTTTCCTTCCAACATCTCTGCCTTAAGGAAGAATGAAGAGAAACTGCAGAGGGGGATTTGTTTATCAGGTAAAAGCCTGTTATTGTTACAAAACTAATCTCCTTCCTGGAAAAGCTGTTCCTGAGCTGAGGACCCTGCTCCACGCACTTGAGACAATGAGTCACAGAAATGTTTATTTTTCAGAGATTAGCAGAATTAAATAGTTTACTGGCTCATTGAATAAATGTCTGACGAGGGCACGTTAATCGGCTGCGTCACTGGTCACACAGTCATTTCAGCCCCTCAGCATGGCGACTGTGAGTTTGCTGCGTCCCACTTTAATAGACAAAGAAATGAGTATCAAGAGTATGAAGATCCGAAAACAAGCAAAAAGTGATTAAAGCATGTCCACCCTTTCTTTTTTGTTTGCGTTTAAGCATCTCACGTTGTAATGACCAGTCGGACCCACTAAACTATTTAGGACAGAACTGGAGGCGTGCTTCTTTTCTGAAGGTTTAGGGTGATGGACAGTCAGTCTCCAGCTCCTTTCAGTTTTGGGAAAAAAAATTGGCACCAACACACAAACTGTTTCCCCCGCCTGCAAATGAAGTAAATAATCAGAGCGGCTCGGTGAGGAAGTGAGAAGGTGTGTCTGCCATGCCGCCAGAGGCCATTAAACAAACACGCTGATGTCATCGTGGGAAGTAGCTTCTTCACAGCGCTTGGTTTCCTTTTTTCGTCCGAACAGCTGAGACTCTTTGTGGAAGTGAAGCGTTCCTGAGCCCCGTGAAGCTCCAACACAACCCTCTAACTGCTTCTTTGAAATTTATCCACCAAGATCTGCAACATACCCCTCACACTGTGATTTTAAAGTTCAAGAAAAATTCTTCTTAGAGTCATTGATATTCAGGGTTTTGGGAGATTGCTCTCCTAAACTCTGGGATGTAATCTGTATCTGATGACATGCAAACCTCACATCTGTTTCCAACAAGCTTCAGCTGCAGCATTAGGCTGCATATGCTTCTCCGAATATAGGCCTCTCCCTGCACGCAAATCACGTCAGTTTTTAAAGTTTACATGGCAACAGTGACCTATGACGCTGACGGAGCAGGCTCCAGTTTTATGGTCGTGTCTCACCAGTGCTTCATTTAAACTCGTCGGTTTTAAATGATCTGAATGATCCGCGATTGTTTTAGCCATGTCAGCAGTTTTGCTCTTGGGATGACGGAGCCATTCAGAACTCTACTCTGCGAATCCGCTTTCAGACTTTTTCCTCCAGCACGTACAGTACATGAGGCTGACATTTGTGCTGCTGAGTGAAGAATGCTGGGTGGAGTGCTACGAAATTTGGTGCAGATGTGCACGGTGCCCGCAGGACTTCATTCTTCCCCTAACTTAACAGATCAAACATTTAATTGTGTCAAAAAAAAAAAAAAAAAATGTTTTCGAGTTAACAGCGTTCGCATCAGTCTCAGCTGTTTATTAGCAAATGTCAGCAAGTAATGAGAAAGAATGCAATCTGAATGATGCTGGAAAGGGCCTCTGTGTGAGCTCTTCTTTGTCACTAACACACCACAACACTCACTGCAGACCTGCTCAAACAGTCATTACCCAAAGTCAAGTGTAGAGTGATACAAGCATAACATGTCTTCGCGTAACACCTGCATCTAGAGCCACAGCAGGAGTGATACTAAAGAGTGAGACGCTGAACAATAGATAAAAAGCTATGCAGTATCCCGTTAGCATCGCAAAATCGTTGGTTGATTAAACATTTTTTATAATTTTTTTATTATTATTTTCCCCCACAAATAAAAAATTCTTTAAATACACATTAACATGAACCCAACATATTTCAATAAAGGGTCCCTACTTAATCTCTTATCAGTTTGGGGGTCCTTGGCCTGAAAAACGTTGAAGACCCCCGCTTTCGAGTGATGAGAAAACATAGCGTCTGTGTCACACGATGGCCGTAAACTTGAAAATTTATGGCACATCTTCAGCAACAAACTCATGTGAAAACACAAGCTGGACCACCCAATCAACAAGAGACCCCTCCCCCACACACACAATTCATCCTCCCGAGTGAATGTAAACACTGAAACAATTAGCGCGAGCCGCCACAGGGGATGCGTGTTTTGATGAAGTCTCGAGGAGATTCTTTGGTTTTTATCAGCTGTGGACATTCCTGTGAGAGCTGCCTGGGGAACAGTGCACAAGCTGCTGCGATGACGTTCGCGAGACAATGCCGAGGAGTCAGCTTTACAGCTCCCCGCTGATTTAAACTGCGCTGGGCTGCAACACAAAAGGGCATGCAGGCATTTAAACCAAGACAAACACTGAGGAAGTTGTTACTGTTTTTGCTTCTAATTTACCAGAAACAAGATGCTTTTGCGCCTATGAACTGAATTTTAACGTGAACGCTAGATAGTTCTGAGATTTTGATTACAGCCGAGAATCCACAAGTGTCAGTGAAATTCTGGGATGTTAACTGTTCATGAGGAAATTCAGGTCTTCACATCGCACAAACATCAAGTCGTCTTCATCAGTTGCTTTGGTCAAAATGGGCTACATGTGAGCCACCGTTCGCAAAATGAGATCCTCTTATTGGCAGACAACTTTGTCCTTCCACAGTTTATCTTCTTAATTTTATAGTTTCATTTATTACGCACTTCCCTACTTTCATTTGTCTTTGTGTGTAGCATGTTGCGCTAGTGAAAACATCCAAAAACTTGATGCATGAGCTTTTGAGTGCTACGTAGGCTCTGTAAATAAATCTAGATCTGTTTTGCGAAATGTATCTTTGCCGCTATTATTCATATAACAGCTGATTTATGGCCCAGCGTGGGTGTGTATTAGGTGTGTTTGTAGCTCTCTGTCTACTCCGTCCCCAGAGAGAAGGATTACGGGCATCCGACCAATCCAGATGCTACATAGACGCGCTCGTATGCAGTCCTCCAACAAGCTAACGGCGCGTCGCGCTGGGATCGTCAAGCTGCATGTGGGAGGAACGCTGACTTGCTGGCTAACAACAAATGAAGAAGCGCAACCGAAAGCTAGATATAAAATCTTGCCTTCATTCTTTTTTTAATTTTTTTTTTTTTTGTACGGATAGATACAAGAAGTAGACCTGTGTCTGCAAAGCTCTGTGTAGCACCAGCGTAGTACTATGCTCCAACCTTTGGCTCCAAGTTTCATCAAGTGAGTCCAATAAATATAAAGGTCAAAGGTCAGCACCCAGAAAGAGAATTGTTTGCAAACTAATAAATCCAGGATATAGCATCTGATAATAGTAAAGTCTAGAGCAGGGGTCTAGGGTTCAACCCAAGAATCCCCAAACTGATGGAGAGATTAAGTAGGGACCCCCCACCTACTATATGTGTTCTAGATTAAACTCAGCTAAGTGCTCTTCATAAATATACAGCATTATTATCGTTTTGCTTTCAATATTTAGCTATCCCCTATCCTTTTAATAACAGAGGTTGGCTTAATGTGTATTTAAAGAAATTTAAATTTGTATTAGAGTTTTATTTTAGTTAATTGACTTTGCTTTGCATTGTTATTTATCCTAATTTAGTGCATGTGAAATATGTCATGTTATCTTTTCACGATGGTTCTGTAAGGAGTAAATGTGCTGCCAATCAATATGTGTTTCTATGAGAAAAAAAATGTCCTTGAGAGACCAAAAGCAAAACACATACTATATTTAACATGTACCTACATCCCACTCTGTCCGTACGCATTTCCTTCTGTTGTTGCTACACCTCATAGTATTTTAGACAATTTATCGTATCTTCCCAGCAGACAATCAGCAAACCCACAGACAGATTTCACTTGACGTTTAAACAACCCTCTTCAGTCACTTTTGGGTCTGACCGCTGGCTGTGGGTCCTTGACGAGAGGAAGCTATGAACTCAGGGAGGAGCAGGTTCCCACACCCAGAAGAAGAGACGCTGTAAAACAAACAGTCCGACACTCAGGAAGGAAAGAGCTCTCTTTGGGCCTTTATCTGATCTGCGAGATCCTCGGCCGTCCGTCACCCACCGCCGCTTGAGAGCCCCTCCCCCTCACCCCGTCCTCCTCGTCATGAGCTCGCTCAGCGTTGGTCTTCATCAGACTCAGAAAAGGAAATTGAACTGATCTGTTTAGCACTTTGACAGTGATGAGGGACTTGGTGTCTCCATGTTTAAACTTTGAGCTTTTGATTTCCTCTAACTGCATCCTTACATCCACCTTTCCTTCCAGTCAGATTGTCCTCCCTCCTCCGGCGGACCGATTGTTACCTGATGGTGCACAGATGAGGCTGGAACAGGATGTTTCAGGAGGATAAGGTCATGTCTAGCTCGGAGCTAAACGCTTTTTTAAGCGCTTTTGCTCCACTGACCACTAACGGGGTTCGAGTTGTCTCCAAAAATGAATTTCACACATTCCCGACATTCTCTCGATGTCTGTGAAGACTTTGTTGCATCTGATCAGCCAGCTGAAGCGCAGCAGACTACCACTGTGCTGCTATTCTTTTCATTAAAACCAAAGTTGTTGGTGAACAGAAAAGAGCTTATACTAAAGTTCCCCATTGATCTCAAACATGGCCTGTTGGGGCAGAAAATTAAAATAACAACAAAGTACTTTATCTGTGCCCCCAGATAGAGTGAACTTCCCCGAGATTTCTACAGTGGATAAACTGGTTGATAAAATTGTCTTATAATGGAGAGTAAGGAGGTAGACAAATAGTGGTGAGGTCCCTTAATATCCAATTCTTTAACTTAATTTGGCAGATGGTTTTGAGTCCGCTCTACTTGTCGGGTTGTAAACAATGTTCCCTGTAGGCAATATATAAAAAATGGACGCCATGACATCGCCTTAAAAGTGAAGCCAAAGCAAGTGCCATTAAACCACACCTCCTCCGTGTTAGCGGATGGGTCTTGGGCCAAATAAAAACACTTAAGTACTTTTTTTCAAGGATGGTTTCCGTCATTTTAAGCTGTTGACATAATGCTCATGCTTCTGCTAAATTTCATTTTAGTTTCATAACACACTATGACACAGGATGTGACTCCCTGTGTATTTCGTATTAAGAAGAAAACTTAAATATGGACTTCGTGATTTCTCCGTCCTGATTTGAGGTGAAAGGTCATTTTAAATCACTGGACTCAAACGGAAATGAATAAATTAATGAACCAAAAAGCGGAGTCGCACAGCGGCCGTCACTGTGCCCGGCCAGTGTTTCTGCGCTCGCAGCTCAGCGGGAGCTTCCCTCAGCTGTCTCCTGGTTGTGTAACAGCACCTCCTTGCTGACCTCATGGAACATCTCTGTAGTAATTCAGTCTGAAGGCACAAAGGAGACAGAGGATCACGTTCACCTCCCTCCTCCCTGTGCCCTCTGCCCCTCAGGCCGCTTCAAGCTGAACAAAATACCCCCCACACCCCCCGTCACCCCTGCCCCAGCTAAGGATTCTTACTGAGAAGAATGAATGGTGGCCGTAACCAGAACTGGATTGTTGTGTAACTGTAACTGAGAAGTTGTGTTTTAACTTTACTTTTCAGATTTGATTATCTTCAGCCTGTAACCTGAGCCTAAGGGTTATTTAGCATGTTCTCTTCCCCCCGTGACAGAAGAAGAAGAAAATATACAGACAGTGTTAGTGTAACTGGAGGATGGTGAGTGATGATGGCGTGTTGAACTTCACTGCAAAACTATTCAGAGATGATTAATCTGAAGAGATTTTTAAATGTTTGTAGAGTCGTGTTTATGAAGACTGCTCAGTTTATTGGCTGTTTTGTGGCTTTGACAGGACGCAGAGTCTCTGTTGAGCAGGAAATATCAAAACAGACAAAGTTTATTAAGTTAATTTAGCTGTTTGTGCATTTTTAAATATTAAATCAAACTGGCAGCATTTTTGTTGTTTGCGGAGAAAGTTTCAATTCATTTTAAGGAGTTATTTTCTAAAAAAAAAAGGCTCTTGCTTTTATCATTCCTGCTTTACCCTAAACTCTAAAGCATAAGTACCCAACAGCATCATCACAGATTTGATTATATACCTGGTGGCCTTTTACCCCATCATTTAGCATACACACACTGTCCCACACACTATATGAATGAAGGTCAAAGCCTTTTAGGAAGCGAACCATGGAGGTTTTCTCTGTCCGTTTCTCACTCCTCGTTTGTTTTTGGGAGAGAAGAGCTGAGGTCACGATTGAGGGGAGGATCACCGCTGGGACGCGCACTCTGAAAACGAACAAACAACCTGACGAAAAAAGAAAAAGAATAAAAAAAAAAAAACCCTCCCAACACCAACATCCTCGCCTCACAGACACAAACAGCTGCAGGGTTTGTCAACACAGCCCTTTCCCATCTCTCCCCGCTGAACCGTCTTTCTGCAGGTCCCACAGGGGCTGTCGGACTCCCTGGCACCAGAGTCTCCCGCTTGAGGAGGGAGATCCATCTCCGAGATATGAGCAGGAGAAACTCCACCCAAGAGGCCTGGTGTACGCACACACAGACACAGACACACACACACGCACAGACACACAGACAAACCTATTACATCCTCTGAGATAATCGTTCCTCCACATCACAACAACACAAACATCCCCATCCAGGACAGAAACATCGGTCTTCCTCTGAGTCGTCGCTGGTTTTAGAGTTTTCTTTGTCTTCAGGAGTTTCTGGGAAAGCTTGTTTTCTTTCTGGATTGATTTGTTTATTTGGCATTATTTCCAAGGCCACGTGTGAAATCAGCGTCTTATGGTTCACATTAAGATAATTACACAACGCAGATGTGTGTTTTCATTTTTGTACAGTTTACATGACTCAGATATCCGATATCTAGTTCTCTCAACAGAAATGTCTAAATCAACGGTGATGCTTCATTTAGATAAAAAACAAATGATGTGAAATCAGCATAGGTCGCCGTGGAAACAGGCTAAGAATTTATTCCAGATGTGCTTCACCCCAGCAACGTTCCTCAGGTTCCTTGTGAGGGATCCTGGGAGGCTAGATGAAAAGCGTCGCAGTGCCCTGAAAACCTCTGAATGGAAGCACCCGGGAGGCATCCTCACCAGAGGCCAGGTCCACTTCAACTGGCCTATTTTGACTGGTGGTTAGATATACAGAAGCCACTGTCATCCCTCACGTTGAAAATGATATAAACTAATGATACAAACTAATTAAACATGTTCCGTTAAAACTGAAAAACTGAAAAATAAAACCTAATTCAGTCTTTCGTATGCAATGAGAAGCATTTCACATCTTCATGGAAGTTATATGTATGTGATTGCATTTTAAATTGATATCCCCTCATAGTTCAATACCCTGTAGAAATATTCTTCTTCAGATCAGCAAATTAATCCAGTTTGTTTTTCCCCAAACGCTGTCCTTTCCAACAGCTTATAGTCTGAAAATCTAATCCACCGCTGAAATACTAGATATGATGTTCGTTCTCGTATAACCTCCATCTGTCCGGCCTTTTAATCTGCGCGAACCCAGGAAGCGATATGCTGCACTCATCGTGATAAAATGCCAATAGCAGATTTCAAAAGGAAAATCAGAAGAACAACACCACATTATTCGTCTTCTGTATCGTCCCGGCGGTGCTATATATCACATGCGCCCTCTTTACAACGCATAAATTCTATTCACGCACCAATAATTGCCCATAAAACAGGATCACGTCCGTCTTTGACGTGGATGATTTATATCATTTAAAGCCCAACATTTCATGTTGTGAACACACTCCGTTGTGTGGAAATGATGCAATTGTCGGCCCCTGATTCCAGCGTGCCGGCTGCACTTTGACTTTTTCCAGATGCTCACTTCATCATCACCCCCCCCCCCCCCCCCCCCCCCCCCAACACCACCACCGCCGCTATCGTCAGTTTCCATCCTGAGGAGCTGTGCTGTGAGGTCAGACGAGATCGGGGTCAAGCCTTTTGCCTCTGACATCAGTTTCCTGAACATATAGAAGGATTACAGGCTTCGCGAGAGGCCTGGGGGTCAGCGTGTACGCCGCAGCTGCAACATGTACATCTGCTGCTCAGCCTCGCTGCTACAGCAGGAGGCAGGAAGCTGTTCTGCTGCAGGAGAGCTGGAGCAGATTAGATCTGGATTTCATGCTCCGTCCGTTTACATGATAGATGCTTTTTCGTTTTGACCAAAATCCAGCGTTGCTGCTTCTGCTCTCTTGTGTAGATGGTGGAGATTTAATGTTTGATGAGTAAAGATGCCAGCTAAGGTGTCAAACCAGTATTTATTTATTCTGCATCCTGCAGATTTACTTCCCTTAGACACTGTGTTGTCTCTTAGTGCTCCCTGATCTTTTTTTTTTTTTTTTAGCTTAAAGCTTGGTTCCATTTGTTGTCTGTAACGATTTTAATTCAGAATTAACAGCCAGAAAAAGTTGTATTTATTGTATTTATAATCCTATTATTCTATAATGTTAGTGTGAGTTATACACATTTCCCCTATTTTTTTTTCAGGGTCAGAGTTCAGCCTGATGCTGCCTCTGCAAACATTGGTAACTGCTGCCCTCTGCTGGTCATCGCTCTCTAAATAATCCAGCACAGCAACAGACTCGGGCTACAGAAACACATGCAGCTAAAATGTGTTTCTACCTGTGTGATCTTATTTTAATCACATATTTTAGAAGGAAATATCTTTCTTTTGTGTGATGTGGTTCTGCTAGCAGGTTAGCTCCGAGTGGCTTTTTCGGCGGCGCTCTACAGCCCCCGTTTAGCCAGATGGCTTCCTCCGTCAATCCCCACTCACAGTCGAGATTAAGATTACACTTCGCGGACACACGGGCATGCACCCGTATACATCAGTATCTGAGTAATTAAACGCTCGCTTCGTAGCAGATGATGATATAACATGGAAATCAGCCACAGTCGCTGAGTTACAACTGAGGTTTAAGTTATTAAAGTGAGCCATTGATCGCAGGAACTCCAGGTTGAAGGAGCGGACGGGGGATTAGAGTATTTTTAAAGCCACGGCACTGGAACGGAGACGTGGGAGACAGAAGCAAGGCGGAGGGGATGGAGGGAGGAGGGAGGGTGGGGGTAAGACAGTAGAGAGGCAGATTGAAGGGGATAGAGAGAGAAAGCCCTGCTGTCAACAGGGTAGTGCTTCTCAGCCTGCAGCGGCCATCAATCCCTTCCACCTCTCCTTCCTCTGCGGTGCTCTTTCTCGGAGGCCTCAGGGCCACCCAGCATGAAGCAGGCACCATGGGCTTTCTGGAAAACTACCAGGAGATCGACCCTGTCACTTTGAACCTTTGCATCCTCATTGCCAGCTACGTTATCTTGCTCCTGGTCTTCCTGATATCGTGTATCATGTACGACTGCCGGGGCAAAGATCCCACAAAGGAGTACGCTCCGGACCCGCAGCCGACTCAGTCTCCCATCAGGCTGGTGGTGATGCAGAGCACCACAGCCCCAGTCACGCGCTGGGACACGGCTAACATGATCACCACCTACCACGAGCCTTCACACTCAGACTTTAAGGAGAAGAAGAGCACGATGGTGTGAGCAAGGCTCACCTTTGTACATAAACGACTCTTTTTTTTTTTTCTCCGTTTTTTTTTTTTTTTTTGTACATACAACTTTTTACATTTCTTTGTTTTGTTTTTGCCGTTGCCGGGACAATGCTGCTGGGATATGACCTACACAGGAGCAGATTCGGACGGTAAGGGAAGAGCGACAGGTGTTGATGTCTTTAAGCGCTGTGTGTGTACGCACGTGAAATCCCTCTTTAGCTGTGGGATCTCGAGCCAAAGCCTGCTGTGGAAAGGAAAAGGGACAACTGACAGAACACAGAGACGCAAAGGGAGCGTTTCTGCTGAAAGACAAAGGAAGGCTTAAAGTTAGTAGACAGATTACATTAGCTCTCAAACAAGAAGAATATTTGCCTCGCCTTGACATCTTTGGACTTTGTCCACCCACTCCAACGCGCAGATGGAACTCAGCTTTAATTGGTGTTTTGAAATCATCATCAATGCTCAACAATTGGCTAAGTAAAGACCAGCCTCTTACGTAAGACGAGAAAGTCTGATGGTATTAATCCACCACACACACACACACACACACCGACACACACACACACAAAAAAAGTCTGACAGGATGATGCATTGTGATGCACGTCCAGTGCTAAGACTACCTGCTGTTTAACACTTTGATAGGGATAAGCAGTACAAAGAAAAGACGAGCTATTCTGTGCCGCTCGTATCACTCGTATCACTTGTCAGTTGCAGATACGGTGACTCAAGCAAACAAGGTTTTGTGTAAACACAAATGAAGCGTGCGATAGCCGTGTTTAATGAGTAAATGGAGCACGGCTGATGTAAAGCTGGAGTGCCGTCAGAGCACACGGACGCTCGTCCCACTTCGCGATGAACCGACTGACCACCGGGTCAGGTCACGGTGAGATTGAGATGTTTCGGCGGCCTCGGACACGGCTTGATTGCTTTTTGTCCTCCTTCTGGCTCAGTTCAGCTTTACACGTCATCCGCTGTCGTGATCATGCGCCGTGTGATATGTGCTGGGTCAGGCTGATTAGCTGGCAGAGGAGCGAGGAGATTGTCCACAATCAAAGCAGAGACTGAGGCCTGTCAAGTCTGAAACATGGACGGAAAAGCACATCTTTTTGTAGGATTTTAGCAAGATGAATCATCACCATTCCTCTTTCCCTCCAATTTTATATCTTGCTAATCGAGACAAAAAATCCCCCAGTTTAAGGAACAAAAAAAACAACAAAGTAAACCAATGTTGTGTAGTGTGCGGTTTTACACCATAACTAGTTAGCCCAGCATGCCACTCCAATTAAAAACATTCAAATCTAAATACATTTAAATCGCATTAATCTTTTAATTGCCAGTTTCATCTTTTTTCAGATTAAGGTAAAACTGTAAATAATTCTACATCCAAAAGAAAATGCACTGATAACAACCACATGTACACCGTCTAAATAAACGCGGCTAGCCGCCCTGCACCCTGATTACTCAACACACTGATTACAGCCTCCAGTCCTCACTGCCAGCGCCCTACAGAAATAGACCCGACAGCAGTGAACAGGTTTCTGGACAGGGCTCAGCGTAATCCTGGTGCTGCTTCTGAGAAAGGTGCAATAAATGGATCTCATTCATAAAAGAAGCGCTTAGTGAGGTTTGTAAAGGTTATTATTTGCCGTGAGGAAAGTAGAGCAAACTGTGCCATCTAACACCACGACAGCGGCACTTAAATCCTTTAGCATGTGACGTGGTCATGATATGATAT
This sequence comes from Mugil cephalus, assembly GCF_022458985.1. Lineage (NCBI taxonomy): Eukaryota > Metazoa > Chordata > Actinopteri > Mugiliformes > Mugilidae > Mugil > Mugil cephalus. The sequence continues at coordinate 14,251,503 of NC_061789.1, read as the reverse complement.
ATAACACACATTTTCTCTTATAATACTTAAAATTACAGCTGTCAATTGACATTTATTGTGATTTTTCACATCAGTGTTTGAGTTTACAACTCCTACCAACCGTAAAGGCAGATGACTTTGGTCTTGTCAAAACAACGATGCGGCAGGACTTTAACCATCATCCATCGTCCAACAGACTTGTGTCTTTATCAATTTCTGCCAGCTTGTTTTTGCCTATTTTCTCCCTCTGCTTGTTTCAAGCTTTTGGTAGTTCTGACTTTACGGGAGAGTGAGGGCATGTTCCCGCCCTTTTAGCGGGGTATAATTATTTACTGCTACTTTCATCACTTCCTTATTTCCCAAACTATGGTCAAGCCAAAGTTATAGTAGTAAGACCTGCATGATTTCAATCACACGTTAAGGAATTCTGTTTGACCCTGGCACCACTTCAAACACATCATACACATAGTAATGAACTAAAACCTCTCAGTGGCTCTGCAGATGCAAAAATAAAACATTACCATAAATCATTTTCCAGTACCACACTGCAATAACTAAATAAAAAAACAAAAACTAAAACGTAACAATGGTACCTGAGGGAGTCCAGAAAATAACCCTTTACTGATATAGTGGAAACAATTCTTCCTTCTGGGACAGTCTAATGTTTTTTGGATTTTTTCCCACTGTAATAACGAGGTCTCATTATGGTAACAATCAGAAAATAAGTCATATACGATATTATTCTGAACATTATCAAATATTTGTGATATAATTTTGGCAATGGGGACATTTTATATTTAATATATGAAACAGCTTACATTCGCAGGTTCACCTGAGAACAGAATAGAAAAAGAAGCCGTTGTATTCCAGCTCAATAGATGTAAAAGGTGAATTTAAACTAGAACTTGCTCTAATTCTGAATATGTTGGTTCAGTTAAAAGACGTCAGCGTTTGTTGCTGTGTAAAACGAGGGCGGCGAGGCGGTCATGCTTCAGCGCCTAACATGTGTGTTTTACCATGAAGCTCGTTAGCTGCAAGATTAATCAGCTCGGGTGCAGCAAAGCTCTCGACCTAAATACTTTCGTTCACTTTATAATTACGCTGCTTTCATATTGTGCATGGATGTTAAACTTTTATGATGCGACTCTAGCTGGCATACTTGAGAAGATGTAATTTGTCAGTTCAAGGCCTGCAGAAAGTTTAAGGCAATTTTTAATCTGAGGATTACTTTACCTCTCTGTTTCTATTACATTCAATACTTTTTTTTATCATTATTATTATTTTTTTTTACCCTTTAACTGCCTATAGTACCTGGAGTCTAGCATGACACAGTAAACCTATTACAAAGCTGTTTAACTGTGTCACGTGTGTTCAGAAAGCTTCTCTTATTCCCGAGGCTCTCTCACCTATAGTGTATATCTGACCTACAAGACAAATAGACATTTTACTAAAAGTCAGTCATTTGCTTCTGTTTCTCTTGATCCTGTGTGTTCATGGCTTGCAGTAGTTATTTGTGGAGGATTTTTCTCACGTTGTCAGTACAAAATTATGCAATTTTTTATTTATTTTTTTTGTCACAGATCATGTCTTTCCAAAATCCATAAGTATTTATTATGGAAACAATCACTTATTAATAAAAAATGACTAGACATCACTAAAACGTCAACTAAATGACAGCCACTGTCTAAGTAGCTAAATAAAAATAACATGAGCTTATTCAGAATTTATTTCGATTGTGTTCTTTTTGTTAAGTTGAGATAATAATGACAGATATTTCTTTTTATGGCAATATATCAAATTTGATACCCATTACCCAACACATTACATTTCACCTCTCAAGGAAGTGTGTTAAATCCAAATCACATGACCTGCTCCAAGGTATGCTCTTCCTCCTCTTTCTTACTGTAGTTATTTAATATAAAGTAGTGTGTGGATTCATCACAAATCAACTTTGTTACGACGATATATTCGTAAATAACTGTCAGTTTCAATTTGCTCAATGGTGTAAACAATATTTAGGAGAATCTTTCAGCAAAAATGCCATGTGGTGATTGGCTGATTTAAGGCCTGAAAACAGCCAAAATGTGATCAACCATGTTAAATTAAAAAAGTCTCGCAATTATATATAGAAACAGGCAGACTATGAACTGAATGAGCTCTGACCTCTGAGTTATCAGGAAGATAATGTATTGCCTGAAACTGCACACCAGGATACAATCATGTGTGACGCCACAGCTGATGCTGACATGTCAGGCAGTGACACATACACAGGCTACAACTGACAAGCTAACATAGCAAAGAGATTGTTGTTTATTGATTGCATGCAGATGCATTTCACACAGCTGCATAGGGTTTCGCAAAAACACATCCACCTGGCACGTGCTCTGAGTCTGTTTTAATATTCCTTATTTTCCCAGTTGCCCTGTGCCTTTGCTGTGTAGATATTACTAGTTGTACTGCAGTCTCTTTCGTATGCAAGCAGCAACATTTACAACTTCCAGTGAAAGTTGTATCATTATTTCTGTTGAAACTATTTCTGAGGGTCATAATCAACTAATAGGAGAAAGATGGAACAGGAAGAGAAACCCGGGGTAGAACCAGGCAAGCAGCAGAAAACAAAAGGCTGCGTCGACGAAAAGATGAGCAGCGCACACAGCCCCATATCAACGGGTCGCAAGGACGTCGTTATTTATGTGCGATGAAGGAAACTAGGATCAGGTGTGAAAGGGATTGGGTGATTAGTAAATCAGGAAATGGAACAAGGGCAACAGGAAGAGTCGGGGCAAAATGCCCAGTGCTAAAGTTAATGCAGGGTGGAAGTTGGCAAAGATTCCAATGTTTACCACTGGCGAGGTTTACATCATCAAGGAAGGGGGTTAAAAATACATGACATGGACAGTACAACGTGACTTTGTCTGGCTGTGTGTTGTAGTCTGGCATGTTGAACGGATGTGACGACAGACGAGGTACATCCAGCGTGAAAAGACACATTAGAGGACAATGTTTCCTTATTATAATACATTTTATTTAGGTCAATACAGTAGGTGTCAGTACAGAAGCCTCAATTTGTGTCTTTCATTTACATTTGAATTAAACTTATTTTCAGAAAAAGAAATACAAAGACGGCTTTTTATCAACGCCTTTTCTGAAGGAAAAGGATTCTATTGTTCTGATTCTATTGTTCTATAAATAAAGCTAGCCACACCAAATAGCAACCGTGTAGGGTCTTTTTAAAGGACTGAAGGTGTAGGAAATTATAGAGAACAACATTAAGTACAAATTGTCTTAATTTCTTAATAGTTAACCATCACGTAGAAGTAGGTAAAATAACTGAAACAACCCTACCCTCGCTGATCTTCCCATATTCTGAGGAACTAAGTATGTACATTTATTCATTTTATTATGATTTTAATTATATGTTATGTGACTGGTGAAGAAAAACTCTTCAGAAGATATTTAGATTGTTAAAAAAAAACAGGCATTCAGGCGAAGGTCACAGAGAAGTGTCCAAAACCTCACACGTCTGTCCGATCATACTCGCACTGAAGTTTAAGCCCGGGTGCAGCAAGACGAGGAATTAGGTGATGTCATGGAGGCATGTGTGCCAATTAAAGTGCAGTCACATTAGCCTTTAACAAAACTGTCCAGCAGTTACTACAGAAAGCGCGATGTTCGTTGGTAATAAATAAATAGTCACTAGAACAGACTGTCTGATCCAGTCTGCTCCAGTTTCCAGTCTGCTGTGAATGTGAACTCACGCCACTGAGTGGACTTAGATCTAAACTTGAACGGTGGCGTCATTTGTTCTCCTCTATCAGGTGCAACTGAAGTGATAGGGGAGAAGTGGATGAGATTTGAGTGTGCTTGAAGGGCTTGTGGAACTTATACAAAGCCTTTGCTGTTTCCAGAGGACGTTGCATGAAGTCCTGTGACATTTGGGGCTCGGGGCAACGAGCTGGAAATTAAACATTGCCAATTCATCGGGTACACTAATGAATACAGAGGCGTTCTAATATAACAGTACTGATTAAACATTAGCTCCAGGAAGATTATGGTATTCAGCATCAGTTCAAAATAACCGAGAGAGCCGTTGACTCAACTGTGTATTTCATTTTACCACCACCAGCAAAGACTACATCCTCCAAACTGAGCACAGGGTTGAATTACCACCTTTCTGATGCTGTTTCAACATCCATTGACCTGTTCTAGCATTATGCACCATATTCTCTGACTGAACCATTGTTTGACAGGTTGTATTGTAGGGGATTCAGATGCCATTCACGTAATGGGATTTACACATTAAAAAAGGGTTTAATCTACATTTCTGTGATGTATTTATGGAGCTTAAATCTACAGCTTCTCTCAGCTTTACAAAAACAGTAACAGCTGACTGTTTAGCCACATAGAACCTGTTTTTTTTTCACCCTCAGCTCTCACAGAGAAAGGATGCTCAAAAGTCACGTTCACGTACACGCCACAAAACCCCAAACATCTAGAGAGCAGCTCGTAGACAAAACAGAGCATTTAGTCTCTGAAGTGTCGGATGATTTTCTCACAAGATGGTGGAGACCAAACACGGAGCTAAATAAAGGTGTATTTATTGGACAACCTTCCATCATTATGAAACATGATGTGAAATTTGTGATTTAATGAATACAGCCCCATATGTATATAAGCTAAGCTTGCAGGTTTGGAAGTGGATTGTACATAATGTTCCTTGAGAATATTCAGTAAAAGCTCTCAGGTGTACACCGTGGTTACATAAAGTGACAGGAGCAGATGTAAACCGGCCCAGTGCTCGTGACAATGTGGCTGAGAATGTGATCAGAGCACGGCAGACACAGACTGTTTACAGCCGGGACAGGAAGTTATCTTGAGTCAATGTGACGCACTGCCAACCTGCAGCTCTCAGGTCTGCATCACATTAGAGGTGCTAGCGTAACAGCAAGGGAAAAGCAGACCGAAGCCAGAAACAAGGAGACTCTGGCCCCTAACATATGGCCTCTGGCATTCTCCTGTTGTTTGTGCTAACGTCCCTTTTTAAAACACGCACAATGAGCTCTTTTCTTTTTATCTGGACCGTTCTCTTGCACAATACCTGCTACCCAAAAAGGCCCAGACGCCTTTATCTGGGGTAGCTGAAACATATGGTGTATGGGGACGTTTTCAGTTAAAATGAAAATATTCTTCAAGCAAAAAATATGTATAAGTTCAAGTGTTCTCCACACAGAGAGTGTACAGACTGAACTTCATTAAGCCCTGAGGACTTTGCGTTGCTCTTACATAAACACTCTGGTATATCTCAGAGGCCTGATGAAGTTACGGTGCCATTATGTAATCGTTATAGTGTGACACCGTGGGTGCAGGTTATTGCCGGGCTGCATGACACTTTGTCCTGCTGAAATTACCTGACAGCATGTACAGGTGACTTTCTCCACTGTCGTCATGTTAAATAAAACTCTGCCTCATGGCGAATATGGCAATATGCAAAAAGAAATTGTAATTGTGTTGAAGCACCAACACGATCATGTGAAGTATCCATGCTGACTGAAGCAAACAACATCAGTGTGCATGGTTTGCGTTACAGCCTCCATCTGAGAAGAACCGCTTACATAACATGTTTTGTTTAAGAGTAGGCACAGCAACTAGAGTTTGGATACAGCCTGTCTCTAATATGGGTTTTAATGAAACATTTAAACAATGGAAAAGCCTGTTTTAATTCGGTGCCTTATCGATCAGTCAAAAAACTATCCAGTCTGCTACCCTGATCTATCTCCTTTTTATGTTTTTCAACAACTCTTCAATCAACTTTAAGCCTTTAGAAGTGTAGATATTAATCCACCAGTTTTGATTTTCAAAGCAAGTCCGGAGTTCACTTAATAACAAGTTAATATTACACTCGTTTTATTGTTTTATGATAACTTGCACAGATATTGGGTGAATGTCTTTGTGATTATGTCATCTGTATGTAAAATATCTTGTTCATCATGTTTCACACAAGCCAAACGTATTAACATAATATATGAATGATTTAAGTGTAATTTATTAGTTTTTAATCTATAATACCATTATTTATATTTTGTTCTTTTTATCATGAAACACGTTTTGCAAAGCATTGAATTGCACTCAAAAATAACTTAAAATGCTAAAACATAAAAAGGGAAGCTAAAAAGAGCTAAAAACAAAAAAAAACTTTACATGGAAAACAAACCCATTACACGTGTTTCCTTATTAATGATTGATTAATAACTGATCTGTGAAGCATTAGTGGTTATTACATGATTTTAAGTTGGCCTTCTTATATAAATATATATATATTGCAGAGTAGTCAAAAGCCGCTTTTAAACTAAGTTTGAAACGGAAGAATTGTCAAATATTTGCTTATTCCCATGTTTATTTGCTCATTTTCCATAAAAACGGAGAACATAAATGTGACGGTCACGCGTCAGGGTAAACTCCGCCCACCTAACATCTGATTTGCCGCTGCGCCGCTGCCGTCGCCGCTCATTGGCTGCCGCCGCTGTCACTCAGCGTCTGCCCGCTGCTCTTGTCTGAGGGGTTCACAGACAAATAATCATATCAGTGTGGAGGAGCGGCTCAGCGGGAGCAACCTGGCAGTTAACCGGAGGGGCTGCTTGTTTGCGGGTGGGGGGGCGTTTTTTCGGTTTGTCCTGACTGTCGCTGGCGCTTATGGATATCTCTACTTTAACGAAGAGACAGTGAGTCAGTATTTGTCACAGAATGGTATTAAGAAAAAGACTAAAATGGTGCCTTTTCCAGTGGGAGTGTTGATGTTGCCGGTGCCTTGTAAAGCGAAAGTTAGCATAGCCGAGTAGCCAATGCTAGGCCTTCCGTTTCCTTTAGCTTGTCAGGACAGTTCATTGTGTTTATTGATCTCCTCGTAGAGCAGCTGTTGAGGAATCTTTTGTTTGCAGATTTATTTATTTTTTTCCTTTGCTAACTGTGGCACACAAAGTCAGTGACATGAAGAGGGTGAACAGCTTTCAGAGGTGGGTGAAAAGCGAACACAGCGATGTTGAAATTGTGTGTTTTGGTTGTGTCAGAGTAAGACTGCTGCAATGCATGAAGTGTGTGAGGAGGCAGTAGTTACTTGCCCGTTAACATGAACCTGTTTTCCCACATATCCGTGGGAACTGTTACAGTACATAGTTAAGATAGACACCATTACATTTTAGAAATCCCCAACAATAGTTACATATAGTTGGACTTTATATAGACGTTGCAGTCGCGATAATTATTTAATAAATGTATAATAAATAATTTTGTATTGTTTTATGTAATCGTTAATGTAATTAAATGTTTGATCATTTTAAAGACTTAGATTAACAGATTCATTTAGATTATTTGCAGCTCTAATTCTAGTTGTAACCTGTTGTATCAAAATAATACTGATCTCTGTGCAGCCTTCTATGGATTGTGAATTATTGCCTTAGAAATACTTTGTAATTTATTTTTCTTCTGAACAGTAAAGCCAGCTGACGCCTTTAAATCAGCAAAAAGGATAAAGTCTGAGTTGTTAAATTTAGTTTTCTGTGTGTTTCAGGTTCATGAACAGACGGGCCCCTGGTAACTGCCGCTACCAGCCCACCTGCTACGAGCACGCTGCGAACTGCTACACCCACGCCGTGAGTGTGACTATTCGTACGTTGACACGGGGGGGGACACAAAGACACCAGTAACGCGCTGACACGGTTTAATGGTGTTTTTTGTTTTTTTTACCCGCAGCTTCTCATTGTGCCGGCCTTCGTGGGCATGACGTTGCTCCACCGTCTGTCGGACAACAGCTGGGAGAGGATGACGGCCTGGGTGTACGGCTTGGGCCTGTGCGCCCTCTTCCTAATCTCCACTGTGTTTCACATCATCACCTGGAAGAAGAGCCACATGAGGTGAGGCGCGATGGAGACGGGCAACTTAGCCGAGAGATAAGGGCTCATCGTGATTTGATGTTTAAATGGGAGCGAAAGTGTAAGGTTCCTGGATCTGTTGGCTGTCTGGCTGGCGTGATGCCACCATTTGGTTTGTCTTTCACCCTTTGGCCAATGAACTGACTCTTAACTCACATTGTGTCTTGTTGGTTGCATAATATTTGCCTTTTTCTCTTAATAGTTTCTACCAACTACAGCTTTTAGTTGCATTAGATATTTGTGCTACAACAGAACCTTCCTAAATCATATTTTAGTGTATTCTTGAGTGTTAAATGCTAGTGAAACGCAGGATTTATTCAGGAATCAGGTTTAAGGAGAAGATTAGGAATCAGGTCATCTGTTTTATTCCAGCTGATTAATGCTTCTTCTCATGCTTTCCTGATGAGAAATGCAAATCAAGTGTACCGGGTCTGCTGCGCCACCTGTTTGCATTTACGTCACGCTGCAGACCCAAAACAAAGTTTCTCTTTGTGCTGTGTGTTCAGACAATAATTTCCATTCACTTGCAAAAGACCTCTGTGAAAACACAATGTCACTTCCTGTGTAAACACGCAAATAATGTGTCCACACTCACCCCCGCGAGTAAAAACAACCCGGTCGACCTGTTTGTTTTCTGCCTCAGGTCCGTGGAGCACTGTTTCCACATGTGCGACAGAGTGGCTATCTATTTCTTCATCGCTGCCTCCTACACACCTTGGTGAGTGTCAGACAGAGGGCAGAGTATTCCCACTGTCACGCATTCAGGCCTAATTTAGCCTTCAGTGTGTCTCCTCTCTGTGCTCAGGTTGAACCTGCGTGAACTGGGCCCCCTCGCGGCGCACATGCGCTGGTTTGTGTGGCTGATGGCTGCTGCTGGAACCATATATGTCTTCAACTATCATGAAAAGTGAGTTCTTGTCTGACCACGGCCACCGGGGCTTTGTCTTGTGTAGTTTTTGTGTGTTTTTTTTGATTCCAGTAAACATAACTAAGCAGCGCCTGCATGTAAAGTTTCGTTATTTTTGTTTAAATTTGAAATTGTCAAAAGATTCCAGCACCTTAAGTGTTAATATTATATATACATATCTATATCAGTCATGTTGTTATGTTTTGTTTTTATAGATATTAACTAAAAGGAGAATCAATAGATTGATCCATAATAGATAAACACTTGCAGCCAACACGATATAAATGAACTCACATATTCTCACATTCACTTTTCTGGCTCAGCTTACAGAACGTGAGTTAATTAAAATAAAGACTGTAGTAGCTGCGCCCTATTTAATTTCCCACAGTGATCACCTCTAAATGTCATGTCGGTTACCACAACAATAGTCTGGCTTCACGTGTCACGCTAAAATACAAAGATTACTACAAATGCATGCGTGAAAGCGTTTTTGAACGTTATTTTTTTAAGATGCGGATAATATCTGTGCATGGCATGAAGCTTCTGGTGAGCGCCTCCACTCCTCGTGCTGTCATGCTTGAAAAATCCTTGGATTTGCATGCAAACATGTTTGTCTCTGCAGGTATAAACTTGTCGAGCTGGCCTTCTACTTGACGATGGGATTCTTTCCTGCATCGGTCGTGACGTCAATGGTGAGACTGTTTCTTGCTCTGTCTCGGTCCTGAAACTTTCAGGTTGCTACTTCCGCCGTGCAGCTTGGTCGAACGGACCGTTGCAGCTGGGTGGAGGTGTTAGGAGAGAGCGCCGCTTCCTCTTCTTGTTAAAAGTGTTTCACAGACTTCACATCTAACTGAGGAACAGCTTTAGATCAGTTGATACATAATAATTATAAATGTTTAATATCAAAATCAGAAAATGATCCAAGCAAGTGAAACAAAGATTTCTGTACAAGATAAATAAGTGTTTTAGATTCTGCTGCCCTCTTGTGGTTGCGATGAGTGTGGCAGCCTTAAATCCCATTAATGCTATTCAACTTTTCTTATTCTTTTGAGTTTGTTGTTACGTTCCAGTTCTCACGTGTATTGTGTATTGTTTTATTTTGCAGAGCAACACAGAGGGACTTCACGAGCTGGCCTGCGGAGGACTCATCTACTGCCTGGGTGTGTTCTTCTTCAAGAGCGACGGCGTCATCCCCTTCGCCCACGCCATCTGGCACGTGTTTGTGGCCCTGGCGGCGGCCGTGCACTACTACGCCATCTGGAAATACCTCTACAAGGCTCCCAGCGCCGACAGCCTCCTCGACTCGTGACCCCCCCGCCCCCCTCGGCGCTCTCGAGCGGAGGCCCACCGCACACCCTCGACTGCCCACCGAAGCTGCAACGAACGCCGTAAAGTTTACGTAAAAAAACGACGACCATGAATTGTTTACTGTTTTCTAACGCGGAGGGGAACAGAGTTTTTTTCCAGTGTCTCCCCCGATGAACAAAAGCTACTTTCGAAAGCTCTTTTGTAACTTTGTCAGCGAGGGAGAGAATTTTGACCTTTTACACTTAGTATGAAACCTCGGCACATTCGTGAATACATGAGAAATTTGATAGCAAGCCTTTTTGTACCAATTGAAGCGAAAAACATTCCACACTCGGGCTCGCGTGAGCGTCGAAAACTGAAGATCGATTGGTCCCAAGTGGTGATCCGAACACGAATGAGGTGCTAAAAAGAATCTCATCAGTAGCTCTTACCGTTTGATTATTTTTTTGATTTTTCTTTTGCTGCTACAATAGCTGAATTTCAGGAAACCCAAAGCCAAAGCTATGAAGTATCGTCCAAATACAAGCAGCTGCGCAAGAGCTTTGCCAAAGTGAAGTAGCTTAAATGGCAAAAATATGATTCAAATCAGTAAATAAGTTATCAAAGAACAAATGGTATTAATGTAACCACTCGTTCGAGGCCAATGTTCACAACCAAATACTTTCATGTTCAGTAGTTATACAGATACAAGGTGTTTAAAGTCAGTCGTTGTGCTCTGCTGGTGCATTTTGAATTTGGAAATAACATAAAAAAAAATGCTCCTCAGGAAACCTTTCTTTCTTTAATCCTACTTCATCGACCCGTCTGATCCAGACTCGCTCTCTTTCCGGCCAGTGCATGCTTTGTTTCCATCTCCTGTAAACACTCAGCGCCCCCTGCTGGTGTGAGAGAGAGATGCTAAACATTTCACAGGTGGCAGGTGAGGTGGTATTTTTGTTTATGAGTCAAATGACATGAGAAAATCAGACAGTGTGACGAGATGGAAATCTCCTCTGTATTCGTGTTGTGAGTAGTGTGTAGTAGAGCGTGTGTGTGTGTGTGTGTGCGTGTGTGTACGTGTGTGTATGCACGACCTTTGTACTGTGGTACAGTGTTACATTTCCACTGACGTCTCAGTGTTGGCTTTGCACCATCAGGGTGGACAGTGTTGGTCTGATTTTTTGTCCGTTGGATTTTGTAAATTTTCTTTTTTCGGTTGCTTTCCTCTTCTCGACGTACGGAGGTGAATGATTGCACCTTTTTTAACTGTGGCTCTTCTTGAAATGATTCCTTAACCACTCTGTTTTGTAATGTTTGTATATTGTGTGATTACATGATCCTGGCCTTTGCGGGTGGAGGGGAAATCTTGCTTCTTGTCTGTTCCGTTGGCTGTTAATGGTGCTGCATAAACATGAATGCTCCTCCACGATATTTAAAAAAGAAAAAGAAAAAAAAAGATATATCACCTTTCTAATGTTACAATAAAAAGTGATGATGCCCCATGTTTGTCTGTATCTCAATCTGTATCTGGATATATATATATATATTTTAAAAATGGTTCCAAGTGACATGTAATCAACTCGCACAGCTTTTTAGTATAAACCTCTCTCCACTTATTGTTATAGAGCATCTTATGAATCCATTGACAATGCAAAAGGGGACTAGGGAGTTTCCAATTGAGGAGAATCAGCCTATGGGCCGTCTGTTTTAGATCTTTAGGCGCACCTGCAGAAGGAACAATGATAAAAATTGCAGACCAACTATTAGGAGCAACGGCGTAACCTTATGCCCGAGTTAATGTATCAAAAATATATGACCAAAATTACCCCAGTTTAGCACAAGGCCACAACTTACACATGTTAATAAGAAAACCAGTGAATCGATAAGTAAGTTCTCAAATGTTTTCATATATAGTTATAATTTCAATTTAATCAAGTTATTTTTACAGATTCTTATTTTGTATCTAGTAAAGTTTCATATGTCTCAATTTTTAAACTAAAGAGGCCCCACTCTCATTAGAAAATGAAAAACAAGACACAGCAGGTAAGAATTGGGATTTTTTTTTATTTGACACTACAAATTACAGAGAGACAGAGGCTGAGGGCTGGACAGCACGAATAAATGTGATGCATCCACTCCGTGACAAACAAGAGCAAACACTCCTTTATGCTGTACTAGTACACACTCTGAAACGGTCTGTTGGTGTTGCCATGAATACAATGGTTACAAGTCTGTTGCAATGTCCAAAAGAAGAAAAAAAAAAAAAAAGAATAGAGCTGTCAGTGTATATAATATATATATATATATATATATAGATTTTGATGCACTAAGCCCTTCAGTGCAGATCTGAACCTATCCAAGCGGTGCGCTGATGAAAACTTTACATTGCTGAGAGACTGGGGAACAGTCAGTGTATTCAAGGCACTGGAATAGACTCAAAATTATGGTTAACATTTCCGGGTGAGGTAGTGAAATCACTCGACGGTGAGGTAATTTTGGGATACGCATGGATTAATTATTGGCTTTTTCCTATACACATACAGTAAATATATAGATTTATGTGGTCTAATAAAAAGATGCTCCAGAGATTTGGGACGCATCGTTCCAGTCTTCACTGCAAACCCTGTTCACACTCAAGTGCGTCTATACAGATAAGATGCCGGAGGAAAACACAACCTCTGAACCCTCTTAAAAGAAAAAAAGAAAAGAAAAAAGAAGCATTTATCATCACACACACACAGCTTTGGATCAGATCAGTGATGTTGGATCAAGTCTGGGACTGAGACTGGAATGTATGAGTTTGGTTTTGCTGGGTGGATATCCTGTTGATTCGAGTTTAGAAAAAACATTCCAATCGTCAAAAATACGGAAGCCCAGACATGCCAGTAAAAAAATAAAAATAAAAATTAAAAAAATGACTCACTATTTTTATCTGAGAAATAATTGTGAAGCCAATTTAGCAGTTTCAATAGGCTGGTTTTCTAAATGGAGAAATGGAAAAAAGTTTTCATTTGAATTTAGCTAATTTTTTTTTTTTTTAAAAATGGTTGAGCTACAACAAGCACATCATCCGCGTAAAAAAAATCTGCAAAAAATGAAACTTCTATTGAGAAAACCCATTTTATATTTGGACAATTATCATTTTAAATGATGTTTCAAGATGTGTGTATTAAATATGAAGTTACAGTCAAATGCCTGTTAGCTTAGCTTAGCTTAGCTTAGCAGAAATACTGGAAAAAGGGAAATGGAAATGGATTTCTCGGTCTGAACCAATTAACGGTGGATGGGTATTGTTACCCCCAGGGCAAAAGTCGTTTCCCATCTTTTTTTTTGCATTAAGCTAAGCCAACAAGCAGGAAATTGTAACATCACATGTAACACATCCACAGACCAAACACTGAACACCGCCCCGTACATGATTCAGCTTTAATTTTAGCATTTCTGGACCTCCGTACAAAACGCTCAGGAAAGTCGGTATCAGCCTTGAGAAACAGACATCAATCCTTTCCTGGTCTCAGACCGACCGTCTGGAAAGCTCGCACTTCTTCACAACTAACATGCGGGGGCGGGGAATCCACTGTAAGCCCTCAGTGAAGAAAAAGAAAAGGAAAGCTTCCCAGTGTCCATCACTCAGGTTCAGGGACACGCTACAACTGCAATGGCTGAAGGAACCCATCACACGCACTCACTCACTCACTCACACAGAGCAACAATCGTGACCAGCCATAGGTTTCCCTCCCTTCATAGTAACTTCATCCCATCAAATCAGAAGAGCTGCAAATATTTTTTAACAATCACATATGACAGAAAGAACTCGCTAATGGACGACTTTGGGGGGGAGGTCGCGGCGACTGAAATGGACGTGCGTTTTCTCGCTGGATGTGGGTTTCGGTTTCATTTTGCGTACATTCTTTCTTCTGAACTGTATCGTTCAGCATCTGCTTCTTTTTTAGTAAATGGGATCAAAATGATATTGGGGGGCCTACAGGTGGCAGCAACATAAGCAGGAGTGTTATAGTAATGATCATATTACAATAATGCCCAGGAGGTTTTGGGTGCTGCTGAATGTGCACAAATCTCTGTAAAACTACCACATCCTACCTAGAATATCAAAATACCACTATATTTGTTTTATATAGGTACGTTCTTTAATAATTTTCTGGATCTGTTGTGCCTTTAAAATACACATTTCAGTAAAGTATAGGAAAAATACTGTACAAAAAGAACAACTTATAGAATAGGTTCATATAAACATATCTCTTGTAACCAATATATCATCTCTGTTGTGAATCGTTTGGTCTGCAGTAAACAAATTGATCGGGCTAACCACAGTATTGGACAACACCATCCAACTTTTTTTTTGTTTAGTTTTTTCTCAACACCTCAACATCTTTTACATTCATACAGCCATCTTGAATAAGAAGGCAAACATAGAGCTACAGAAAAGACACTACAGACGTCTGTGTTCATTTCTAAAAATGAAAGCACTCGTTAATCATGCTAGGTTCAACAGAGGCGGAAAGAGTCGTCGACGACTTTCCGAAACGAAAGAAAAAAAACAGAGAGAGAGAGAGAGAGGATCTGCAAATCGATTTTCGTTCTGTGAAAGAAATCATGCGGAAAACAAGGAGGAAGCTAAACAACAAGAAGAGCAGTATTAATACTAACAATTATATCAACAGAATATATTTATATATATATATATATATTTATATATAAAACAACAATCTTCCATCTGAGAAATAAAAAGGTAGATAAATATGAGGCGGAGGAAATTTAGAGCGGGTGGAAACATTGCACCAGATCAGATTGTGAGACACGCTTTAGTGCAGAGGTTAACGAAGGTTAGCTTAGTTTATGGAGCCGAGGTGAAGGGCGGACAGAGGCGGAGAGAGAGATGCACGAGGGCCGATGCTTGTTTCTGCGTAAATATCGTGGAATTATTGCTCAGAGTCCAAGGGATGAAGAAGAAGAAAAAACAAAAAACAAAAGGAAAGAAAGGAATCTTCGCCATGATCGCACAGGAAAAAAGTTTGAATACTGCGGATGCTAAAAGAGAAGCAAGCTATGGGGGGGGAGCTGTGTCGCTAATAGAAGAAAGCTGAGACTTATACAAGAGCTTAAAAAACACAAGACTCGTGGACACGTCACAGAGGAGGAGGAACAACAGTTTTCAGTCCTGCTCTCATGTATAAAATCGGTATGAAAGTGAGCGACAAACAGCATGGCAACCTTTCTCAAAAGTGGAAGGTAGTGGGGAGGAAGGGGGGTGGGGTCGGCTGGTGGGTTGGCTCATAACTTCTCACAGTACATTAACGTGGGAAGTATGCATGTGTAAATATATATATATCCATCTATGTATATATATTTAGTCAAACAATGTGTTCAGAAAGTAAGAGAGGGAACTAAAGCTTATGATAAAAGTCAAAATGACAGTTATAATAGCAGAATCATACAAGTGCGTGTGTGTCGGTGGGGGAGGGGGAGGAAGAGGGTGGGGTGGGTGGTTGGGATGGGGGTTGGGGGGGGGGTCAGTGCCACCAAAAGAGACACATTGTCCTTCAAACTCGAGGGCGGTGAGGTTTGCGGAGCAGAGCGGGAGTCAGGTCGGGGGCCTGAAGGGAGGAAGGGGGGGCCGTGGAGGTGGGTTTTTAAGGGTGGTGGGGGTGGTGGGGGAGGGTCTCGGGGGCTCACAGCGGCCCGTGTCGGGCCTCGTATTTGGCCAGAATGTTCTTGCAGCGGCCCAGCTCCTTCCTCAAGTCTGCTACCTCCATGCGGAGGGCGGCGTTCTCCTTCTCCAGGAAGCCGGCTCGGATGGCGATCTGGTTCTCCTTGAGCCGCCGGGCGTCCCGTGACCGCTTGGCCGCCACGTTGTTCTTTCTGCGCCGGGCCCAGTACTTATCATCCTGCAGGGAAGAGAAGAGAAGAGACGACGGGTTAGAAGAGGAGCAACAGCAGACTGAGAGGCTCAGTAAGTAGCGTAAATGAGAGGTTCAATGTGTCCTTGTGAATTTAACATGTAGAAAAAAAAGCTATATAACACACGACTAATTACCAATACTAATAAAGAGGCTGGAATCAATGCTGCGCCACAGCAGCAAGAGCTATAGCCTCGAAAGGTATAACATTTTACTAGTGCTGGTGAGCCAGCTCCAGCCTGACAAATGGAAAAATATCAGAAGCTCCTCCACAAAAACCCTGAAGCCAAAAATCCTCTGCTCCTGTTCCTATAGCGACAGATTTTAGTCTGTTTTATTTGGAAGCTGCCGTCTGCAGTGGCAGGTTTTCCGTCCCCTTGATATTTAGCGTTTTGTCAGGTATTTCAAATATTCTCTCTTCTGAGATTTGATCTTCAAAAGACGCGAAAAGCCTTTGAAGCACCATCTACACCTGCACATTAAACTAACAAAAGTACATGACAACGCGGGCATGACACCAGGATCACAGCAGAACAACAGGCTGAGCATGAAAAGATGCGCTTTTTGTTATTTATTTCAGCTGTTTTCATGCCTGAATGTTTTTCACCTGTTTGGTTACGTAGTACCAAGCATTAAAAACCAAAAAAGTCTTCAATTTGCCTTTGTCTAAGCAACATTTAACATGTGAAACCTTAAGGTTTTTCACTACATTTTAATATCTTGAACTCCTTTCAATTATGTGTTTGACCTTAAGTTGAGAAAAACCCTAATAAAGGCCTTTATTGATCCCCTCCTCAGGCTGCAACTTGCCCCAGACCCTTGCATTTACAGTAAAAACACACTAATCTCTGCCGCAGCAGGACATTTTTTTCTTCCTCTTTTTTTTTTTTTGCATCGCTACAAACATGACTAAAAGAGACTGAAGAGCAGCAGCATCAGTTCACCTTCAGATCCTCCGGGATGAAGACCTTGCGGGCCTTTTTGATCATGGGCTGCGGCTTCAGCTCCTCTGCGGAGAACTTGCGTTTCCTGGGGTCGAATATCTCCTGGCCGGGCACGCTGGACAGGGCCAGGTCCGCTGGGTCGGGCTCGTAGGTCACCGGCACCTGAATGGTCTCCGGGTCGATGGGGCTGGGGGTGTCGCGGGCCGAGGGCAGTGCTGAGGAGGACGAGGGATATTTAAACTTGTTAGTTATCAGCAGGCACACATGCAGCCATCGTGTTTTCCTGACAACCTCTAATGATGTATGTATTTTTACAGTCAATAGGTTGAAATGATACGTGCCTCGTCCGGCCAGCAGGGGGTGCTACCGCACCATCTTAAAAAAAAAAAACGCTCCCTAAACTCACACTGACAGATCATTTCACAAACCCTTTTATCTTCAGAGTAGCAGCTGATCTAAGACCATCACATTCTGTCTGGGGGTAATGTTCGCCTCAGCGAAGGCAAATCTGATTGATTCGAAGCTGCGGGCCGCCCCCGCTTCCTTTCCTCAGCCGGCCTAGACGGAACAGCCACTCTGAGACTCATCACATCAGCGCCCATTTGCTCCTTTTTACTCGATACAGCAGGTTCTTTTTTTTTTTTTTTTTTTTTTTTTTTAATATTAGCTGATCTTCTGGCGAGTTGCACGTCATGACCCAAATCTTGATCAGCTTGTGGTGGGGGCCGCTCAATGCCGCTGACCTGCGGCGGAGCTTTAAGAGGCCACATTTTTGTGTTCTGTCTTTAAAACCGTGGGACCCAGAGGAAGCGATGGGTTCCTTCATCGAAGAGATGAAAAGCCTCAAATGAGTGCTCCGTTTTATCAGATTAACCAGAGGACGTTGGGGGTGTGTGTGTCTGTGCTGAAAGTGAAACATGTTTGTTTGCAAAACTATGCAGGACTAATAAAACAACCAATTATCACCTCGTAAAACTGAGGGGGAACACGGAATCAGTTCCTCTGCGAGAGCAGAGCATGCACAACAAGGCGTTGCAGATGAACAGGCGTTGGTGATGCAGTAGGGGTGGATGGATATGAGTTTATGTTTGTGCTCAGTTTGTGTTGCCAGGCAACAAATCCTGCACGAAACCTAAACAAACCGAAAACAGGAAAACAAAAGCTTCATTGTCGTGTAAATTTTTAAGATACATCGAATTAATTTTTAAATTATAAAATGCAAGAATTCCTTAAGCAATTGGGTTTTTTTTAGCTCGCTTCTCCTGAAGCTCTTCGATTGTTTGCTCGCGTCAGAAAAAAAAAATTCGCCAATTTTTTGCGATCTATAATCCGTTTTTGCCCGTGTATTATTTCCAGCACAAAACAAGCAAACAGTCCGGTAATCCGTCTGTGAGCTAAGACACAAATAGCCCAACTTAACCTGCCACCATTCACAGAGCGAAGACCAAGCTCCTTAGGGGCCGCGAACAGCCTGCCTCGCCCTAATCACCTCTAAGAGACATTTTTGATCTCCTAATTAGAGTTACAACACGGCGTGTGCGCGAGCCGGCCGGCAGACCTGTGCTGCCCTCGACCGACGCCTTTTCCAGAGGAGAGGAATTAAATGTGGATTCAAGAAACGTTCCCCAAACGGGGGGAAGTTTAAAATTAACAGACCAGGAAAGGTTACCTGACCTACAAAGAGTTGCGAGAAATACCCACTGTTTTATCTGTTCATGCGCGATGCTGGTTACAGGTCGGTGTCACGCTACATGATCATATCCAACCTTTATGTGCCCGTGTTATCAGTAATAACGCCGCAGTCAGAGATAAGAGCAGGGTTTGGTCTCTGTACGGGGACAGAGCTGCTAAACTCTTAACCTGGGTGTAACCTCTCAGAGGTTGCTCTAACAGGATTCAAAGAGCAGATGAGCGCTCTTAAAAACAGCCTCAAAAACTTCCTCTGCTCAATATAGCCCCCACACAAATACTTGAGCCTGTTAATTTAGCTCTTAAAGAGCCCGTATGTTAAAAATAGGTCTGCAGGATCTTAACCTGACAATTAATTTGTTTATCAATCCTGCAGGGCTTCTGCGTGTGTGCATGTCTTCCGAGTCGAGAGGAGCTCATTCCTCCGGGCCACTCATGCAGGACATACTGATCCCGTTCACGGGTCACATGACGAAGGGCAACGCTACTCCGTTTGCAACCGGTGGAAAAGATCAAATTCTGAGGACGTTCTCTTCTGACTCTTATAATCCCTCTCACACAAAGTGATCTCTGCATGTTAATGGATTTATGGATTCTATATTTAGCTCCTCGGGTTGTTTCCAACTGCGTCACATTTCGTTGACTAACACGGTGGAATGCGCCACAACACGCCCTTTGACCCCGCCCTCATCTGACTTCCCCTTTGGCCCCCGAGCCGGCGGCGCACCGGGTTCGATCCCGTGCGGCCGGCCCCCCGACACGGGCTCCCGCAAAAAAAACCAACCCTCCTTAAGATTTGGTTCTGATAACGGTTCTTATCAGGGAACCGCATCGCTCGCGTTGCCGCGCCACTCGCGGGCAAGAGAGCTCGGGGCAGACGCCGAGGCTGCCGCGGATGGCGGTGGCTGGTTAGACGAGACCAGACTCGCTGAGCTGGAACAATATTGCGTGCACGTGACAGCAGCACACCCATGTCCATGTGATCTCTGCAGGGTACAGCCTGTGCCTTGGCTCCGAGTCCAGGCTGTGTCGGAGCCGAGCCCGGGGAGGGAGGGAGAGGAAGACTGGACGGGAAATGGAGAGTGTTAAAGGGAGAGAGAGGAGGAGGGGAGGGTGAAAGCGAGAGTGAGTGAAAGGGGAGGGGGAGAGGGAGGGAGGGGGGGGGGGTAGCAGCAGGCAGGTTTGCGCCGTGACAAGCTCCTGTTTGCAGCTCAGCGGCGCACACGGCTCCTGCATGTGTCCATCACATGGCCCAGCACGCTGCAGGGAACCCCAGCCGCGTTCACGTGAGGGAGCACATGTGAAGACGCAGCGAACGCCGCGACGCACGCGCGCGCAATTCCCGCCTCCGTGCACACGCTCACATGCGTGAGGACAATCAAGTGTACCATATAGCTGCGGCCCCTCCGGGGCATCTGTTTATCTCCGGCCTCAGCGATCTGATCTCTCAGATTCAGCTGCTCGCCTCAATACACTTCATCAGCAGACGCTCGGTCTGCAGTGATGCGCACAACGCATCCTGCCGCAGCTACAGGTGGAATGATGTGCTGGTGAATTAGCTCTGATTAAAGTGAGCGTTTGTGCAACGAAAAATACCAGTTTATCAAAACACGATTCACCTGACCGGGCTCCTAGTTTGTCTCCGTCAGCGCTGTGGATGACGGGGACCTGTTGCAGCTCAGTCTGCAAAACCTTCTGCAGAGCTTTCTCCTTCAACGATGACAGAGAGTCATCACTGAACTTCAAACTTCACACTTGCGATGTGTCACTTTTTAAGGTGAATCTGCACTTCTTCGACTTAGCTTAGCGTCTCGAGGTAAACAGTCTGTAACGCTAATTCTCTCATCAAACCATTGCAACCAAAGAAGATGTGGAAACACTGACTGAAATCTGACATTTCTCATGGTTTCACAGAAACCGCCGCAGTCAGCTCAAACTGTTACGGTCAGGTGATTGTGTAGAACCTGACTAGATATTTAGATGGACTGCT
Source organism: Mugil cephalus (assembly GCF_022458985.1). Taxonomy (NCBI): domain Eukaryota; kingdom Metazoa; phylum Chordata; class Actinopteri; order Mugiliformes; family Mugilidae; genus Mugil; species Mugil cephalus. The sequence continues at coordinate 14,230,864 of NC_061789.1, read as the reverse complement.
GCGTTCGGGTTTAGGCTTCTCTAATTGAGGAGATTCCGGGAATTTCTTGAAACTGTGACATAAGCAAACTCTTCTTTCCCGCACCACAGACGTTGATGTCATGCTCGTGAAGTGCTGAGGAGATTTCCAATTGTCGCAGATTCGTCGGAAAAGGAGCAAAAACGGCCGATTGTGTTTCGGCGAAAAATTAAAACTACGAGCGGAGTGGCTGCGGCTCGGGATCAACCCCCGACTGCGTTCATTTGCATTTCCCTGACTGCAGGTCATGTGATTCAAGAGTCACAGAGGGCGACACCTGTTCAGCGTTTACAGGTGAAACACTCTTTACCAGCATCACACGCGCCGCCACAGCCCCCTAACGCTGCACTGGCCCGTGTTCCCTCAGATCTTCTGCCAGCCTGCGTGTGAAGTTTCCAGCGGTTGTGTTTGGCCAGCTGAGAGTTCACATGGAGACGGGTCGGCCCTTTTACAACGGTTTAAATCGCCCTGGTGCGCTGAAAACCTCACGCACACCCAGACAGCCGCTTAACAATCACACTCAGTTTAGTGCTTCCGTCTGAACCGTCTGCATAAGCTAGTTACAATAATACGATTTTCCATTATGAGAAGCTTCATCTGATCCCTGAGACACTGACTCTCTTCACTCCCCTGTTTTATATGCATCTTATTTAAGATCTCAAAATTTTGTTTTTTTCTGTCTTAAGATTCATTAAAGCCTCTGGCTGATGCAGCTTAACAACAAGCGGTTTCTTCCAATCACAGCTTTGTGAAGCAGAGACTTCACCTGGAGCCTGATCAAGCCGGACCCCGTTACTCCAAAGTCCAGTTCAGGGCAGGAAAACAGAACTGAAGTATGTCAGTGTGTATCTAACCTCTGTTCAAAAGCTGTAACCAGGAGCAGGTTAGCATCAGGAGGCAATGAGATCTAAGACAGAAACACAAACCCTTCAGGGACACGAACTGCAAAAAAAGTTCTCTGAATCCCTGGAGCGCTAATGTGTGTGTGCGCGTGTTACAGGTGAGCAAACAGCAGCCTCTCCACAGACACTGACATGTGTTCCCATGTGTCCTTGCACGCAGGTGTTTTTTTTTTTTTGTTTTTTTTCCATGTGCACACAAAGCCTCCAAATGCATGTGCTTCGTACCTGCTGTGCTGGGGCTGTGGAGGCAGGTCTGGGGCGCCATGCCCGTGTGGACAGAGGTGGTGGCGCGGCTGCTGAGGTCCACGACGGAGGGCGTGGGCGGGGCAGGCGGCGGGGCCTGCTGCAGAGGGGTCTGTGGCGGCTGCGGCGCCTGCGGGGCCTGGTCGCTCTGGGCCGTGTTGGCGGGGATGCCGTTTTCTGACAGGAACTCCTCCAGGTCCATGTACTCCAGCTGAAAGTTGTCCCCGTCATAAGGCAGGGTCTTGTCCCACAGGGTCGGGCCAAGGAAGGCCGACTGCGGGTGGTTGGCCGCACTGCTTTCATCTTCCAGCTTCTTCTCTTTCTCCTTGTCTTTCCCGAATCCTGCAAATGTTTGCACACAGTCATGTCATTGTCTCGCTGCAGACGGGGGATCACGGGTCAGAGCATGGGTATAAATAGAAAGTGGGTCTGAGGTTTCAGCCTAAAGGGTCCGTTCAATTAATTTAGCGGGAAACGTACGAATTGGGGATTGTTTTATTTTAAGTTTTACTGGAAACCATATTCTAACAAAGCAAAACAAAAATGATGAAAAATGTTCTGAAGATATAGAAAACAAAGTTTTAAGAATAAATAAAACAAAAAATAAATAACTATTCTGTTTGTGTGGTCTGACCCAGATACATTTAAAAACTAGGCTTTCATTCATGCTCAGATAATAAAGACGATCAATACGTTCAAAAATACAAACATCCAAAGCAGCTTCAGGGCAGAAACTACGCCCTCTATCGACCGCGACTGGCGTCGCTAATATAAATCCCATTAGCAGGAGGGTTTAAAGGTTATACGCGGCGAACCAAAAGCAGCGCAGTAATAAACAATAATAAGACACGGACATCAAGACTGCATTGTGTTAATTTAAATAGCCAATAAATATATTATTGTCATCTTGCGCCGAAGTTCGCTTCAACCTGACAGTGAACTAAAATTTAAGCCGAGACACACAGCATCTTATTTATTTATCTCTGTCGTACGCGACTAAAGGGGATGGCATGTATGCTTTTTCGACAAAGATCGCAAAACACTGAGAGGGATCACTCTTGGATGATTTCAATTAGGCTACATGCGTCGCTGCGTGGTATCTGTCAAACCCATGAACATAATAATAATGTTAAGCGAGTCGGGTGCTTTAAAACGTACCTTCATCGTGATGGAAAGGCAGTTTCAGTGGGTTTTCCAGCAGAGATTTCAGGACGCCGTGAGTCGGCGGCAGGAAAGTTGGGTTTATTGGAAGAGGTCTGGCCATTTTCTCCATATGTCTTTGAAGGGCAGTTGCAGTACAAAGCTCACAGAGACGGAATTTCTCCCCCAGAAAATGAAAGACCGAACTCGCTGGCCGGCCCGTGGAGATCCGCGCAGGATGGTCAGAAGCGACGCCGAGACTCGGAGGGAGAAGACGAGGCTCCGCGCAGCAGCAGGACGGCGAGCGGCTGGCTGTCTGTCGTCGAGGCTGACTGGCAAGTAGCTGCAGGAGGAGGAGGGCGGAGGGAGGGAGGGAGAGAGGGAGGGAGGAGGGAGCGTATGGAGCTTTGTGGAGCCTCTACACTCCTCCGTCCATGTGCGGAGACGGACTCCGTTGACGTCAAAGCACCGGGAGGCGGGGAGCGCGCTGCGTTCACGGCGCTCGGGGGAAATAAACAGCTGATCAGGTCATAGCAACCAGCTTGGGACATGCTGCCTTCATGGGCAGTCGGAAATGTCACATTTACATGTTCTTTGAAGCAGAAAGGAAAAAAAAAAAACTCAGATCATTTGCTTAGTCAGTTAAAAGTTAGAATACAAGAAGGTTCTTCAAATGATGTTCATGTAAGTACTTAGAGTTAAAAGTAAGAACACAAAAAAGGTTCCTCGCCAGTAAAAGCACTACATTTACTTTAGTAAAAGTACAAAAGTCCAGAAATGAAAAAAAGTCAGTCAATGGTGTGTAAAATCCACTGTAAAGTAAAGTATTCCAATGCTGTATTCTGTAGCATTAAATTATTATTGATATAAAAATGTAATTACTTTCTTTTCATGTTTAAAGGTGTGTACTCTCTAAAGCGTCAAGATTGAGAGGGAGTGTGGCATTTCATAACATTCAATCATTTCATGAGCTGTATTGTGGTTGTAGTTTGTTACCATCACTATAGATGATGTGTGGTATGCTGAGTGCTTGAACATTTCTGTTGCAACAGGGACGTGTTCCCAGTTTGGGATCCATCTGTCTGTTTTCTGTTTGTATTCTTTAGGGTTATGGTTAGTGATGGTCTTAGGTTAACAGAATAAAGATAGTATTTCACCTATCCTTGTGCTGCCAACCAAAAGTGAAGCAGGTGATTGGTTATGTATTCTAAAAGTCAAGTATTTCAATAAAATAAAAAAGGATACATTCCATATTTGCATTAATAAATTAAACTATTGCTACAAACTTCTCTCATATGAGAACACTTTTTTTTTTTTACACGAGTTACTTAACAAAACTAGGCCAAAGGACCCGCAAAGCGAATACCAGCCCCGGGACTTCCTATTCTCAAGAGCCCCCAAACAACAATAATGAAATAAAAAGAACTGAATGAGGTCTTTCAAAAGAGAAAATCAGATATTTGTAGTTTCTAAAATCTAATTTAAGCCATTTCTAATTTAAGCAACAGTTTGTATTCCGCTTACATCGTACATGTTCCCAAATTATTTGTGCTTCATAGAATTAGTGGAAAGAAAACAGCTTGGAGCTGCAGGGTGGAGGTCTGGAGGTTGGCTTCAAAGGCCTCATAGTTTATTTTTTGCCTCGGAGGCCTCCAGGCAGGTCAGCGATACAAAATGTTCTGTAACATGTATGCTTTCAACAAGTTTCACTCAGCCTCAGCATAGCTTATTGAACCAGCTGCTGACTTAAATGTAGGTCTGCAAATAAATCCCACTGGGATCAGTTCATAAAAGGAAGCATGTGTTTTTGATGGAAATATATATTTTTTTCCTGTTTTAAATCTTGTTTTTTTTATTTCATATAAAGGATTATAAATCATCCCACACATCAATCACATAGACGGTTGAGAAGTTGTCATGTTTCAGTTGCTCCTATGTAAGTTTCTTGCATTTGCAGCACCCACAAGGTGTTTAGAGGAGGATTGTGAACATTTAAAGTCTGTAACAGAGAGGTACGTTTCCAGAGGGCACACCCCACTGTTACGCTACATTTTATTAGACAATCCATGAAAGCAACGTTAAAATACAACTTTCTACTGACTTTGTCAGCTTTCACTGACTAAAATCCATCATTAAATAGCCTAGTCTTGGTGTAAGTGCAGACTTTTGCTTTCAGCCTAAACTGCAAAATTATGTTCTCAGTCGTCAACAAAGTGGGTTTATTTAGTGACAGTGGGGCAGATTAAATCCCCGACCAGTTACAGTCTGGCATATGTCCACACATGCAGAGTATAAACCTCCTCGACTGGGAACATTTCTTAGTTTTTTCGGATGGGACAAAATAATCCCCGTCAACTGTAACTCTGAGGAAATAATTGGAGTGTAGTGCCCCGGCAGAGAATGACGTGAATCTAAACTTGACCTACTTTCAGCCAATGGGTGTTGTTGCTCTGTAATTCTATCTGTGCAGGTCACAGCACATGGAGACTCACGCTTCCCGGTGTAGTAGTGTGGCTGAGTCATAGTTTAAACTCCTCTGCACATGTTTTTCATGAGGAGTCTAAAAAAACGCAGAGAGGCTGATAACGACCTGGTTGAATGGACGGATGTGTATGAGATGTGTGTGATGGCCCCTGGAATTCAAACTGCTTTTATTATTATTTTGAACTTGCCTTTTGATTCTTCTCTCCAGGGGCTGTTTCATTCAAAAGGTGGGTTACTGTCAAATTGCATTAAGGAAGTTTTTCATGCAAAACATTTACATGCTTTCAAAAGACTCTAATAACCAAAAGACTAGAATAGAGGGGATAGGAAGGAAATAATAATTTTAGCAAAGGTAGCCAATCAAAATTGGCTTCTGAGTTACACAGAGATCCTCTTAAGAAGCTTGTGAAATCTTGGAAAGGTCTCTCCAGTTTCGCCCATTCATGTCCCCTCTAGGGCTCGTACTATAATTATATATATATGTATTATTATAATTCTGTTTTATTTACTTAATTGGCATTGGGACTTGTACTTTCAAAAGGATTTAGCTACATAAATTAACTTCTTTATTGCAAACATAATAATAAAACTGAATGTCTACCCCTGACATTATCCTCCATTAGTCTCCTCTGCTTTCACACACAAGTCTTTGTGGCCCCCGGTCACAGTTTGAAATCACATTTTCAAAAGCCGTAAGTTCTTTGAATTTGTCTTGTTGTGCCTCCTTGACTAACTCAGCTTCAGTGATTCGAGGGCACGCTGCTCCATTCAGCTGACCCCTTCCATACAACACACGTTTTGTTCGGCTCGCACGTCACAGTTTTCATTCTGCAGAGTTTTCTCACAGTTAAGAGCACTTGTTGTGAACAAAAAAAGCACAGAGGCGCAGCGGAGTGCTCTTAAAATGCAGATATTTACCTTCTGATAGGTACTCATGTGAGCTGCTGATAAACAGACTCTGACCTTTAGCCTCTGCCCTACCAGCTGCTCTTAACCACTTATCCGTCTTTGCTGAGATGCATCTCAGTTTCTTTTGTTCCAGCATGCAAAATCAGTTTAATTGAATTATTGAGAATGGGCTCATTGTGCTGAAAGTGAATTTCCTAGACATCTCCCTCAAACGTTGGTGTCTTTTGTTGCGTAAGACAGAGTACAACATCTCTAAATCGTATAAGCTGAGGTCATATTGATTCTCACAGTAAACAAAACTGAAAACAGATCAAAACATGTCAATTAGTGCAAGACAATACAAGACGAGGTTCTTCAGCAGAGCCCAAATATGCTAGGCTATGCATGACATGAAACACATGTTTAAGGTTCATCACTACTTTCCAAGGATATTTGATGCACATTTTTTTTATCCACTTAGATTCTGTTATTGTTCCCACAATCACATTATGATTTTATTTATTTAAATCGTATTTAGTTCATCTTTCTGCCTGAGATCCGTGGTGAGAACTGCTTTGTCCAGTGCATGTCACAATTTTAATCAGCACAGACTTTCTGGAAGTAAAGGGCTAAATTAATCGACGTGAGCGAGAGCTTGTGAGATGAAACATTTCGCTGTTCAGATTCAGACGACATCCTAGGGTGGAACCCAGATGGTAGCAGAGATGGAAAATAACTCTTGAGTGTGCCCTGATTAAGCAGGAAGAGGACAGGATGAAGAGCAGGACATCTAGACAATGGACGGCCTGAAGAGCAGAATAACAGAATTGCAAAGAACTGAGAGAAACTGGTTGGTTCGGAAAACAAATCACTGGACTAAAGTAGTGACGTCAAGATGGAGAATGAAGATATTTTGAATGCTTGTGAAAGGGGAAGTGATGAATTGACCATGGAGAAACAGAGACAAAATGTCAGAGAACAGATCTTCTTTAATGATCTCCTAACCATGAATGTGTCTCATTGTCTTTTATGAGTAGCCACGCCATATTAAGATGAAAACAGTTGCCTATTGTGCATGCAGGCATTGTCACGGTGAAATAGGAAGCGCCAAAAAATCCTTTTTACGCCTGACCATTCACATTTCTTTTCAGTGGATTGATGCCGCCAAACCAGGGGGGAAAAAAAAAGGTGCATCACATCTCTTGTCATCTTAACCTAATAACCTTTATGCAGGTTATTCATATGGGACCTTTTCCTTTTGTAAAGCATCAGAAAGAAGAATAAGTTATTCCATTCCTTGCTGCCATAAACCCAGAGGTGTCTCTTGCATATATAGGAGGAGGTGAATGAGCTTGACTAAATATAGTGAAGCAATCCAGCAGCATGGAGGCTTTAAGCCCGGCACTGGAATTATCCTGAATCTGCAACAAAACTATTCCTGTTACGTAACACTTAGCGAAGCAGCTACATGTACTGAGGCAGCTATGCCTCGCTCCCAACAGCAGCGTGCTGAGTTTGAATCCATCCCAGCACACAGTGTACAGTCCGAACAGGAGGGGGACTTCGCACAGTCCTTTCTGTTCCGATGCCGAAGGCCCTGTACACGGACACCTGCCTCAGAGGAGAAATCTCAGGGGTTCCATGTAATCACCCGACATGTCTGAAATGGTAAACCATAAAGCTGCGGGAGCCGTGCTTCATGCAAATTTACAGCCCAATGTGGAAGTTAATCCAAAGAGAGAAAGAGAGATCAGTCTATTTTTACCACATCCACAGTGATGCAATCTTTGCAGATGAAATCAAATGAGCATTTATTAGGTCTTGACTAGATTGTCCTCCCACACACTTGCTCAGCCATCCTAAATCAAGTCCTTAAAGGGCCTTTGGGAATCAATATATTGTGAACACACAGCATCTATTTCTGAAATGTTCTTAAAACGGCAAATCCCTGCAGCCAGGTTAACGAATCTGGTGAAAGGGACGCAACCCTAAGAGTTAATAAGAACAGATTAATTCATGCTCTTGAAATTGCCCAAACGTCCACATTTTGGCCAAAGCTGCTGTGCTTGCGTGAAATGCTGTTGACAAGATATACTGACCGATTCAGATTTAATATTTAAACTCTTGTAGCTCAGTGCACATCGTTTAAACATGCGGAAACAATCTTGAATGTTTGACAGTTGCCGTTGTTTATTTGGCAAGTTCCACTACAACAAAACATGTTTAGACGCATTTAAAGGCTAGATAAATTACTGTCGCAGGACAGTCTGCAAGCTTCCTTGTTCTCTTCACCAGACACTTTAATTCAGCGTTACATGTGCGAGACAGTTCGTCCTTGGGAACGAAACCCGGATATGAGGACAAAGATCTAATTTCACAGGAAAGGAACCTTTATTTGCTAAATGGGTGAATCGTGACAAAGGCTCGGTGTCATGTTAGGTGTTTTCCAGGCAAACTCAAGAAGAAGAAAGTCTTTATGAGACGTTATCTGATTGAAGTGTCAATTTATGACTTAAAATTAGAACAATTTAGCCTTCAGACATTTTTAACGGACCAAGATCCCCCAGCAGGTTAGGATAATTTCACTAAATCACATGCTGCTGGAACAATCCAGCTATCCAGCTCTGCTTCAGACTCTCCGCAGAAGCCAACAGTTGTGACTTCACATTTCCTGCCGACTCTCTCCACCTACCCGCTCATGATCTAAACTTGCCAGCAGGTGAGAGATGTCGAGGTGTAGGCCTGTTCATCTCCACATCCCACACGTTGCATTAAACACTCGCATCCCCGCCGCTCAGATGCCCACACACACATCGAGAGGGCTGCAGGTGAAACAAGTGGCTGACAGTTATGGGATATTTCTGGAGCACTTAATGTGCCGCGAGTTACAGAAGTAGGAGGGAAAAGTGATGCACTGGTGTCCTGCGCCGGGTGTCTTCATTGTTTAGTTGCAGCTACTTAACATAAGATAAATCGGTCAAAATGTAGATCTTAAATTTGGGAGGAGGTCGCCAAAGCTTGGAGCTTTTGAGATTGTTTGGATCCCAATCAAACGGTGGGAAAGTTCAGTCACTGATTCATGCACACGTGTGCATCAAGTTTAAAGGTCTTCAAATGCACAAAAAAACACAATTTAACTGAAGATTTTGGGAATAGCGGACAGGCTGGTGCAAGCAACAGACAACACAATAGTAGTCTACAGCGTGAAAGACACATTGGGGCAGGTTGACTCAGACTTGTATAAATACTGGCAGGCCTGATTAGGAAATGGGGAACAGGTGAACCGGTGGGTGAAGTGAATCAGGTGGGACTGGTATGAAAAACTGAAGGTTACCAAGAACTGAACTTTGAATTAGGAATGTTGTTTCAGGGAGGATCAAAAGGCAGAATAAACACAGCCAGGGAGGTAATTGTAACAAGACTAAAGTATTTCACCACAACATTCATTAATATGCAGTACATGACTGAGCTTGATCTGGCGCTGCAGGATTCGCAAAGTAGCTGTTTTAAGTGTTGTATTTTCCAAATAACAGACAAGTAGCAGCCCTGATTAAAGTGTCTGTTGGCTCATTGCTGAAATCAAGAACCTTTGCACCAAAAACATTCAGCATTTATGGTTTCCATAGGCTGAATCCTGCAGACGTTATTGATCCCTCTAACTTTCAGATTCAGAACATTTTATTTGTCCCCAGGGTGCAATTGAGGCAACACAGAGCATGCAACACCTAAAACAGAAATCTGGCTTGTCACATGCTGAGCACCTTGCACGGTAGATCTGTGAGTGCCACTAAGTTAAAACGTGCTACAGTGAGATCGCTGATCGGAATTAGCATGAAAGATCACTCAGTATTTCTCGGCTGTCTCTGTGTAAAACCCAGAGAGGAACTTAAAATCCCCCTTCTCACACATAAGGCCATTGAAGGCCAAACTTTACAGCATCTTAAAGACATCATAGTACCACATATTACAGCCAATAGAACACTGTGCTATCAAAGTACATGCTTATTTGTGGTTCCTAGAGCCATCGGCTTTCAGGCTTCTCCTCTGTAAAACTAGCTCCCTGTTTGGACTCAAGAGGCCCTCTCTCTAAGCTTAAAGCTTTGCTGATTGATAAAGCTTAGAGCTGATGTATGTAACCCTAAACCATAACTTTGTTATGCTACTATATGCCTAGGCCCTCGGGGAGACTGCTCGGGATGCACAGAGCACCTATCCTCTACTTTCTTATCTCTCACTGTCCATGTATTTATATGCTATTGCTACGCTGCCTAGCCAAATAAAAAAGTGGCCACCTGAATTTAGCTAAGCAAATAAGTGTGAACCTTCTATTAGATAATTACTGCATGGGTGGTTATCTCTGAGTTGGCGACAAGTTATTTAACCCACAATTGGCCAATGAGTAGCTTCTCATATCTTCTAAACCACCATGTCAAAAGACACAACTCGCAGTTGTGGAAAAGATGTTAGTATGTTTGAGAAGGGTCAAATAACTGGCATGCATCAAGCAGAGATCTAAGGAGTTTTAAGCAGAAACTACTAAAATTGGATTAAGAACCAACACATTATTAAAAACTGGTAAGGCTAACCGGGACAAAAAGGCTTGAATTTGCTAGAGAGCATGAAGATAGGAGTCTGGAGCAATGGAAGAAGGTGATGTGGTTGGATGAGTCTGTTCCAGAGTGATGGGGCATCAGGGTAAGAAGAGAGGCAGATGAAGTGATGCCCCCAACATGCTTAGTGTCTACTGTACCAGCCTGTGGGGGTCTAGGCTCAGCAACGTTATGTCCAAGGAATGATGTCAGCTGATGACCTGAATATACTAAATGACTAGATTATTCCATCAATAAACATTTTTATTTCCAAGATGACAATGCCAGCATTCATGGGGGTCAAATTGTGAAAGAGTGGTGCAGGGAGCACGAGACATCATTTTCACACATGGATTGGCCAACACAGAGTCCAAGATCTTGGTTAAAAATGAATGCAACACTGGATGGAAATAAATCTTGTGACAGTGAAGCTCCTTATCAAAACAATGCCACAGTGAATGTGTGCTGTAATCAAAGCTAAAGGCTACTGAGAGGGTGTGACCTTTTGCCAATGAATTTAAAGACCAATTACCATTTTTGATCAATACTGGATTTCAAAATATTCTTTACCCGATAAATCAAATAATCATGGTCGGGATAGATGAAAGGCTGTAATATGTGGATTTTTATTTGCACTGTGGCTACGAAGATCCAAAGGAAATAAAGTACTAAATTCTAATAATCCTAATAAATTAAATCAGACAGCTGCGTCAGTTCCTACGTCAACTGCACCTTGTGGTGGCCACCTTGCCCTCCTTCACGTGGCGCACAATATTGGCTGCCGTGTGGGTGGAGAGGTGACGGCACACAGAGTGGCTGATCCTCCTTGTGAGAAGCAACCTGCCAAAACAACAAAGCCTGCGAGGATTAAACAGAGAGAACGTCCTAATCCTCTCCTCCAGCGTGATGGATATGAGGCGGTGGGTTTTGATTACATACTACTCAGTCTAACGTGACACGGCGGCCAGACTTCATAGAAAGCCTGCGTGATTCCGCAGAGCTGAGGTAGCATTCAAGCTCGTGACCGCCAGTGTTCACACACACACAAACACACACACACACACACACACACACACACAAAAGACAGAGAGAGACCCACGTCTAAAATAATCGCTCACACACTCCCCCGCAGTGCTCTCCTAACAGATTTGTATGGAGTCACATGCTATCAGCATGGACAGACACGTTTCCAAGCACATGCCCTCTGCCTCTCTCCTCTTTTTTTTTTTCTCCAGCTCATTTTTTTTGCACCGTCTCCCCTCTCCTCTTTTCACTTTCCACACCCCTCTCTCCATCCTCCGGCCTCGCCTTCCACACAACAAAACCTGCTGTGTTGATGTTAAGGTCTGGGGTGTATTTCCGTGAGCAATGTGAGTCAGACTGTAGAATGTGGGCAGCGAGCGTCCACATGGCACAACAGACCACTTTTTAATTTAGCCCCGTCATTTTTCCATGACACACAGTGTAAACAATTTCGACCCAGCAGAGCGCCTCATTAAACCTCTGCTGGCTGCTCCCATTCCAATGTTCACTTGATTGAAGTTACTGCTTTTGAGGTGAAACATCAGTCTGAGAGGGAATTAGAGAATAAGCGATTCTCCACTGCACTGGATTCCAACCTTATGAAAACCAAAACTACTTGACTTTCAGCTTGTTGGTGTGGACTAGACCTAGGCGAACCGGCATCAAAGAAATGACGGCATCAAGGCTAAGTGTAACGTCACTTCATGTTCCCTTTGTCTGGACCAAAAAGGTTGCGCTTGAACGCAATGTCAAGATCATGACCAATGGCCAGCCGCCAGATACTGTCAACAATCTATGTCTGTGAAAAGAAATAAGTGGCCATTACACTTGAACCTTGCACCTACATGAACCTTTATTAGCAACATTGACGCAGTCTTTAATATTTGACTAATAATCAAAATAATGAAATAATGCCTCGTATAATAACGTCAGACAGAGCAGACTGGCCTGACCAGATGGAATTCAAATTGAGAGGGGTGGTGTAAAGCCTTTCATAATCCATTCAGCAAGAAAATATTAGCTATAATAAAAAAAAATAACCATAGAAACGGCTGGGGAAAACAATTGGAATCTGTCGCCAGAATAATACCATATGTACCCGTCTGGCTCCGCTTGCCTCGTGCGGTTCTGACCGGATTGACTCAGGTTACCATCCATTGTAGTTACAGTTTCAATGAAAATTTGTGAATGAACAGTGAATGTTAACTGTCAGTACTGCAGACCTACGCCTGAACCAAAGGTGGGAGAAGTTCAGTTTTCGTGTCACAGGAACAGCTGGGGCGAGCCAAACAATTACTTTACATATGAATATGTGTACTCGCATCGGCTGGATCGTGTTTGCATGTGTCCAGGACAAGAACCTCTCCTTTTGTCCAGCTGAATGGACAAGGCACACTGCATCCTTCGGGCCTGTCTGTTATTTCCGTCGTAAGAGTGTTGGTACGGCAACAGCAGCTGCTGCCCAGGCTGTACCGTCCTCCCGCCTGCAGGCTGCAAGAGCCGCGCTTGGCTGGCGTCTGCAGAGCGGAGGGAGGGAGGGAGGAGCAGGAGGACGAGCTGTATCTGTGTGTGACTGAATGTGCGGTTGTGGAGAGAGAGAGTTGTCCTCCTGCTGTCTGGCGTTGTCACGGAAGCCCCTTGGAGAGCTGCCAACCAGCCTCCAGGCCAACTGATTCACACAAGCACTAATGTTGCGGAGTTCACAGCTAACAATCATTTAGTTGCTATGGAGTCTTATAGGAAGTCTTGAAGAGCACGTCTCAGCAGGATTTTATGAATCGGATACCAAATAGGTTTGGATGAATGCGGGGAAAGGAGTCTGAAATTGTGCTCAAAACTGTGAAAACCAATCAAATGAGTCAAATGGAAACCGAAACAGGAGGATAATATATTGTATATATGTGGCATGAGGGAAAATGTGTTTGAAATTCTTCTAGCCTTTTTGCTCTCCCCTTTATAATCTCGCTCCTGCACCCTTGTTAAAATCATACAGGCTGTGTGGGCTACTTCAGAATATACGTAGCCTAACATCCGTTTTTATTTATTTATTTATTTTTTTGTTTTGACATTTGTGACTTTTTTATAGGACAGGAATCTGTTCAGCAGCTCGGAGGATGACTCATTTTGACATATGAAGAAGGTCAAAATTTACATTGTTATATAATGCAGATTGGTAGAGTTTGATGTACACCCACGTTGCTGAGAATGTAAACTATCTGATCAGAATAATTGATAATCCCCTCAGTACGTCTGTATTCCTGACTAAGTTCCCTGCTATAATTGTAGGAACAGTATCAGTAGAGCAGAACAGTTGACCGCTAGCTTTGGCCAGCTGATGGGAGGATTACTAAGCAAATCCCTCGGTGTCCTGGAAATCTTAATGAGCCACCTATAAATGTTGTCAGAGGGCATTTGGGATCATTGCACAGAACCATACGTGAAGATAATGCTGTCTGCATTTCCTCTGCTGGCTTTTCTTCAGCTCCTCCTTCTGCACCAGGAATGAAGGATTCGTCCTTAGTTCTCGTAACCGTCACTCATGTCACCTCACTGAGAAGAACATCATGGCAGAACCATGTGAGGCATGCAGGAGAAGTTTGAATATCTTTAAATGTACATCACTGGATTACTCAATCTTTTGAACACACTGTGAGTGTGCTGCAGCTGTTGCTGTGTTGCTACAATGACAACAATGTAAGGCCTTGGAGAAGTGAGGAATGAGCAGTTTCTCTGTTTCTAGGCAACATCAACTCTGTGGCGAGTTCAAAGGATCAGAAGAGAGTTCATGCTGTCACTCTTACGTATTCTGGTTAACTCGACCTAGTTTCTCATATATGCTCCTACGCTGACTGCCTGCGGGCCAATCGCGTCTTAATTCGATGATGGCTTACTTACGTGCCTTTTTTAACATCCTCTGACCATTTTCTGCTCTTTCTGCTCTTGTGCTCAGCAGGAGAAATTAGCAGCAGCAGAAATTTTAACCTGCAGCTCTGAGAAGTCTGCTTAACCCTCATGCAGCTCGTCCGCCTCCACCTATGCTTCAGTGATGCCTCTATTTTTTGTTTTCAGGTGACTGACCAACACAATATTTACAGTGCAGTGTGGGAGGATGTTCCTCTGCAGCAAATGGAGGAGTGCAAGTCAGAAATAAACCACAGAGTTGACGTACAGTAAAGTGAGCATTTTTAGCTTCTATATTTCCTTTCTAAAGGCCTCTTCTGTGGGAACAAAGTCATGATGTGCAGGAAACGATATCCGTGAAGGCAAAGAAAATACATTTAAAAAAAAAGTGGCTGTTACATAAAGTAGGAGCAAATCTGAAAATCACAACAAATTATAGTGAGATAATGCACTGACTATGTTACCCAAAGCATGGGAAATATAGGCACTAAAAGAAAAAAACAAAATAAAGCCAGTGAAAATTATGTAATCACTGATTTCTACATTAGTTTCCTGTGTAAATGTTAGAGCAGCACCAATAGTTGCCCTGTACTGGTGCTAATGTCTAATTACCATTACTAAAGGCCATACAAGGCTGGTCAAACTGCTAAAATTGGCAAATCCAGCCTTGATATATGAACCCTTACGTGACAACAAAACAGAGCTGGAATGGGTATAATGAATTAATCAGAGCATCCAAATAAAAGTGAATGGGAAGTCTATTGTAGCTGATCTCTTCATCTTCTGCTGACACCTGAAACCAAGGAGGACTTAGTGGGGATGCATAAAAGCCACACTCAGAGGTTATGCTGGGTAAAGAAAGACTCTGTCCTGCTTTGTGCCTTTCTAAGGGCGGGGCCGCAGGGAACGCAGCAGATGGCGGCTGCAAGTTCAGGACAGGCCACACTTTGACCCCGTGACTGGGTTGTCTATTTACAGTGAACAGGAACCTGCGTAAACGATGAGGGAAATGCAGAGCAGATGAGTAAAAAAGAGACAAATGATCAATGTACAGCGTATACAATTTTATTTTTGGTATTTTTATGTTTTTGAATGTGTCAGACTCATTTAAGCTGCAGTGGTGAAGCAGTTGCTGTAAAACAAAACCCTACCAAAAGAATGTAAAGTAATGACACAGTTAGCTAATGAAATGTTAAATATTGGCTTTAGGGAAGAGTGGATAGGCTGGTCAAACTGCTAAAGTATGTTAGCAATGTGTTGAGGATGGTTGATAGTTTAAACTGAGAAATGACGTCAGGTTCGACTTAGAAAAATCTGGTATCTGGAGCCAAAGGTTTTAATTAGATAGTTTGTATTCCTTTGTGGAAACCAGTTTGAAGAAAACCTGCATGTACGTATATCAGAAAAAAAAGGAGATCATCAGGATCTTCTGGCAGGAGCTGGGGTAGAGTATTTGTCTTAGCTGAAGCATAGAGCGTCCTTCATCTCTGGCCCTGCAGGACGTGTTGGAGGATTTTCCATTGCTCCCTGTGGTGGATTAGGCAGAGAACAGTGTACCCACCACTGAGCCGGGCGACAAAGACGCGTTGAAACAACAAGGAAGCTGTGTGGGCTGCATGTTCCCGGTGAAACCGTGTTAACATTACACTCTCTCTGTTTCTGCTTGCTGGGAAAACACCAAACATACCGATGTTACGTGATGTTCCTACGTCATGAATGTCGCAAAAGATTGGACGAAAAGCTTGAAAATGGCTTGAAAAGTGTAGAACCTTTCCCTCCGGACACTGAAGCCCTTTAAAACATCATAAACATAGTGATGGTTATGACTTGTAGTTCAAGAGGTGAGTAAAAAGCAGGTGGAGGGAGCTTCCCTCTGTGGTAATTCAGTGACTGGTTCAGGGATGGATGCTAGTGCTAATCATCTGCACCTGCTGGTGAGGCGTTCAGCTGCAGGTGTTCTAAAAGATCAGTGTCTTTCAAGAGGCCAAAAGGAGATTTTAAGGTAACACATATGCATTTTACAATGACACGAGGAAATGACTTTTACGTTGTTCCGCTGGCTGCAGTTCTGTAGGCAAATGCTGACCTTTTCATCTGGTGGTCGAAATGACCCGTGAAGTTCAGAACTGCTCCAATGCGGAACTGATCCAGAACCTGTATCTAAGCATCGGAAAACACACTCTGTTCCTCGCTGTTCACCAGAAGATCCAAAACCTGGCGTTCATGAATGCATGTTCAAAAATGAGAGATCTGGATCTGGGCACACCAGAAGGCAGCTAGACATAGCAGCCTGCTATGTTTCAATAAAGCCAACAAAAATAAGCCAACGCAGAAGTGCCAAAAACTGGAAGAAAAAAAAAAACTTTCTCCAATGGCAACTTGAGGCTGGCTCCAAAAAGTAAATGTAATATGAATTTATGCCAACCTTTTTGCCAAAGGGAAGCTAACTTTAGCAACTCATGTTACAAAGATAAATCGTTTGTTTCCTCTTTAGCTCCTCTGAAAGTTGAAAAAGAACATTCACAACATGTCTGTAAAGGTTCTCAGTCATCCAGTCTGTGGTATACCGAAGAACAAAACTAATACAAAGGCAACTGGACTTTACTTGAAGTCGTTTCGCTGCTCATCCTAGCATCTTCTTCACTTCTAAATGACTGAATGGCTGAATGAAATGATTTATAAGGGGCATCGGCGTGAAAAGTGCACAGCTTTGTACGTTTGGGGAACAAAACAACCCGTCCAAAAAAGGCATGGCTCAGCACAGCTTTCCAGGTCAGGACTCAGCAGTCCACCTACACCTGAAGGATGACGGGTACGCTTTTGAGGACAGCAACATCCACGTTTTAGCAAGAGGAGACAAAATGCTTTGAAAAGGATGAGCAGGGCAGGTGGACCAAGACATCAATTGTCTGCCACTTGCAGCAGATCTCAACATATGTCCTTAAAAGGTTTCACTCCTTGAGAGTAGAGTTACTGCCCATTAATTAGTCACCGAAAGTAAGCAAGATCAGAACTAATTGTAATGACTAGTGAGTGACTGACACCGGTCAGACTTGAGTTTCAGGTGGGGTGTACCATTCACAGATATTTCTTATGAAACCTGAACTCCCCACCAGGATCAGGGATGAAACATCTTCCAGAAACAGCTCCAGTAGCCTTTGGTTTGTTTTCCAGGTAGACATTCACAACTGTTT
This sequence comes from Mugil cephalus, assembly GCF_022458985.1. Taxonomy (NCBI): domain Eukaryota; kingdom Metazoa; phylum Chordata; class Actinopteri; order Mugiliformes; family Mugilidae; genus Mugil; species Mugil cephalus. The sequence goes on along the minus strand of NC_061789.1, from coordinate 14,213,482 downwards.
GGAGTGCAGGCACCTGGAAAACCTGGTTTGACAGGTAGCTATGGTGACTAATGTTGGCAGCTTCTGACAGAGTCATGTGACATGCTTACGCTCCGTTTTGGCATTTACCACTATCTCATACCTGTCACTGGGTCATTTAGGTGCTGTCATTTCTTTGGCAAGAACGGTCTCTTCTTGACATGAACTTAGATGTGAAGCCAAGTTCAAGGATAGCAGTCGAAAGCGGGAAGCTGTTTGGGACTTCATTCATTGAGGAAATTTAAAGGGCTTATATCAAACAATAAATCTCCGAAACGATTGATAGGGAAGATTCAGTGGCACGACACGAAGAGATTTCTTTTCTCATCCACACCTTCATACCTGTCCCTTGAGGCACACATGGTTAGTCATCTGCGCAGGATAAATAATTGCAGCTGCAGCTTAACTGAGGAAATAAGAATCTCACAATAATTTAGTGTTTATTAGAATTTAACGACTAAAGATGAATCGCAAACCGTGAGGCAGGTCAATCAAACAGCCTGTTTGAAGGCCTTTTATCAGACATAGATAAAACCATGACAGGTTCAAAAAAAAAAAAAAAAAAAATCTGTAGTCTCCATCTGTTAATGAGGAAAGGAAAAGGTTATCAGATTCGCAGCAGGAAACGGAAGATAATTTATTCCTGCTCATATGCCATCTTTATTCGGGCCAGCGTCTCAATTTCAAACCTGTGGCCATTGTGTTCAGAGGCATTCAACCTTTCCGTCAAAGGCATTACTGCTGAGACTGCTTGCATCATCGCAGGCTATTATGGTGGTAATTTCTCCGTCATGGAGAAAATTAAATTCATCAAAAAAGAGGGAAGTTATTGCAGTCAGGAGAGCTGACTTAAGTATATTTTATAACACCCATTTAGTATGGTTTATTATAATCTTTACTTCTATTGCACATTTTAAATCAGTATTACATAACGTTTAACAAAGACATAAAAATGAGCAGTTTTAGAAACAGGGACATAAAACAAAGATAGTAAAAATGACAACAAAGCACACAAAACTTAATTAAAACCCAGAAATACTCTCTGATAAATTAGGTAAGAAGAGATCTGAAAGAGATCACAGCTGATATGATTTTCTCAAACAGATCATTCCACAGCTGTGGGGCCCTAACTTTGAGTACCCTGCCCCTCTTTCCGCTTTTTTTTTTTTTTTTTTTCGCGGTTTGTTTTCAGCTGGGAGAGTAGACCTCTGCCTGAGGAGCTCGATATCTCTTTTTCTGGTTACCCCCGGTTAACAGCCTGGCAGCTGAATTTCATACTGTCTGAATTCAAGTGATTGATTTATTATTCATCACCTGTTAAACAGGCTAAGCAGACGGGACTAGCTCAGTTATATAGGCCCTAAAACTTATTGTTATGTTGCATGTCTGATCTGACACCAACATGTTAAACTGTTACATAAAGTCCGAAGAAAAATGTTTCCATTTTTCCTTTTAGATTCGTTTTTGGTCATCTAAGGGAAACATCAGGCTTTTTAGCTGCTAAATGCTCAAAGCCTCTTTCTAACTTTATCAGCCTGACATTTTATGCTGACAGTTAATTGCACAGGTTGTTCATGTTCCATCCACTAAGTTGAGATCGGTTCTATTCTCAGCCCCACATCCAATTTTGAACAATTTTGAGCATTTTGGTACTACGCTGACACCATGAAAATACCGGGTTATCCTCGACTTCCCTGAAGTGCAGTCGCATTGCCACATTCTAAATACACTGGATATAGTTCACACCAGTATAAATGACCTTTTAATAACTGGTTAAAGCTTGTGGTTGTTGTAAAAACAAATCTGAACTAAAACATGCATCAAAGGGATTAATCATCTTGCCACAAATTGGGCATTTTTCACCAATTTGTGCAGTTAAGTGTGTAAACCAATTTCAGTGTTTCTTCTGATTACGTTCTACTTTGGCTTTTTTTTTTATTATTATTTGTGTGCGTTTGTGAATGCACTGAACGCGCACTTCTTGTGCCGCTTTCTAAAGACCGAAGGGCTCCATGCGCTCATCAATGAATTACATCACTTCATCAAACGTCTCCTTAGCAGCTAGAGGTGAGTAGGTGTGGTGGTTGGCTTCTGCAGTTTGTCGCTGTACGATTTCTGTGCTTGCATTGTTATGATGTGCAACACTGTCATATGCAATCTGGGGGTTGAAGTGATAAAGAAAATGTAAGTCAGATGTTTTTCTGTGCATTTTGGTGTTTTTTGGACTGAAACCATCCCCTGTATCTGGCAACACACACTACTGTCCCAGTGAGCTCCTTGGAATGCCCTCCATTGATGAAATCACCTCGATTACAATGGTTCTGCTCAAAACTGCCTTTTCCAGCCTTTCTATTCCTGCATTAAGAGCGACTAATGGGCCGTTGCACAGACGGCTTTGAATACCTTTCCATCCTGAATATATTTGCACAGTGTCTAGCTATGACACTGGCAGAAATTAATTCAAGAGTGCAGACTCTTTCATGTGAGTAAGAGCTTTTGTGTGACTTGTGCGGTCGCCCGTGCAGCAGTTTAAAATGGAGGCCGTCCAGAATTACATGCCACAAAGTGCATCAGTCACAGATCATCCAAAGTCCTCTGTGTTACGTAACAGCCCTGCATTTCAGGTAGGATCGCTGGCCTGCGCTAAAGCCTCTGTGGACTGAATGCAGATCTATTTAGAACCAAAAAATAAATAAATAAGTAAATAACAAACAAACAAACAAACAAAAATCAATAAATCATAGCAAGGGAGCACAAATGTTCGAGCGTATACCTGCACACACACCCACACTGCAAAACTCCTGCCAGATTTTATCAGTGCATCGGAGGAGATGAACTCGATGATCTACACGAGTGCGTCTGCAGCAGCCTGATTTGATTTCTTTTCATGCTCTGTCACGTCAAAAACCCCTCATGACCCCAGTCGACGTGACAACCCCGCTCGTCAGCTTCGGATGCTGCTTATTCATCGGCCTCCTCATGACTCCTCATTAGGGATCCATCTGTTTCCTCTGTGGTGTGAAATCTACTAGCCGATGTGATCGGAGGCACTGATGCGGCGCTTTAAGTATGCGAAAGCAAAAAAGTGGTGGGGAAGTTTCATTTTGTCTTCCGAGGCCAGACGCTATGTATTAATCGACAGGTCAGTTTGTGTTGTTGTTGCCTGGTGTCTTTTTTTTTTTTTTTTCCCTTCTCCGCCCTGCACGCCACTGGCTGCCTGCATGTCACCCAGATCACAGTCAAGAACCCTCACAGCACAATCATTCCAGTTGCTGAATAATACAAAGCAAACAGTGACCTACTTTCGAAGTAGGGAACAAGCTACAGAGAAGACCCGGAGTGGAATCCAGTGGGAAGCTGGACTGTGGGAGGAGTGCAGTCGGGTCAGGAGGCGGGCGCAGCTCTGACTGACAGATTTCAGTTTCGCTCCGAGCTGCCGTGTGGGAGGAAACAGTAGTGGCTGTGTGGCGAAGACGTGAGCAGCAAGCGTGGTGTGCCATGTGCGCTCCAGACTCCGGTCCAGAAGGCCTCGGCTGCGCACATCCGCGGCTTACAGCCTCCTGTAAATGTGATTAAAACAGGCAGGCACAAGAATACTGCAGCGAGCCCCTATCCTGGAGGCCTCCCTGCACAAGGAATGCAGTTCACAGAGACAGGGCCTCATACATGTGTCACACCATCAATCTGGGCAATGTACACTTTTTGAACCTGGACCCGGGCCTCTGCATTCCAACTATTTTCTACCTTTTGTTTGTATCACGCTTATCTACAGCTGTGGGTACAGACGTAGCACTGCACTTGTTGCTAGGGAATATTCTGCAGCCCTATCGTGATTAGGCATCAATTACAGACTGGTCAGAGATGGATAGGTCTTGTATTAAGAATAATTAATGAGTACATTTAAAAACGGAATCATCTGCGACTCCATAACTAGAACAAAAAAGACTTTCCTGTGATCTGATGTTTTATATTTAAAGAAGCCTTGGGCAGGAGTGACATGTAAAAAAAAAAAAAAAAAAAACAGGCCTAAAGAAGCGAAGCAGACCGAAATGACGAATGCTACATCTGCACCCAGCTCCCATTCATCAAAATCTGGACGTGTTGCATGCGTGACTCCTACACACGGGACAAGTGTAATTCAGGGCGAGTCCTGCCGTGACTTGTACAGAAAAGACGGTGTCTGTATCAAGTTCAAGTTATGACCTTTTTCTGACATCAGGAGCCATAATGTGAGTTTCCCAACCACAGATCACAGACAAAAACATGTAGATGTATAGGGTGCGGGTGAGAATTCTTTCTAGGTTTGTCACCCCCGTGTCACACCTTATGCTTTATCCCATTTTATTCATTATTCACTCCTGTTTGTTAATGCACAGACTCTGGCAGTAGTTGCTTAGAGACGTTAATTTAATATTTGTCAGGTTCAGCGACTGTCAGACAGGAGATAATCGTACACATCATGTTGAATAACCTGTCTTCTTAGTGACTGCCATTTATTCGAGACATTTGTAGGTGTTAATTTTCACCAAAGGGGCCAGAGTTTCTGCAAAATACCCTTGACTCTGCTTCTCTGTACATCTCTACAAGCCTCCCAGCTTGTAGAGATGTACAGGAATTGTGAGCCTGGTGCTTGCAATTCCCACAGTAGCTTGTAAAACGAATGTACTCGCACGAAAGAGCATTTCAGGTGTTTTGAGAGCACACACCTACGACATGTTGCTGTTCTCTCCAGCTCTGACCCAATGACCCGATTAGCAAAACACTAATTAGCAGCGGCACGGCTTGAAGCACCTCCGTGCCCGCCGTTGTTATTTCGCCACTTTGCACGGATTTGGTTCATAAACTTCCGCATTATCACTCGGGTGGGGCAGACTTTTGCATTGTCTTGCGAAAAAAAAACGCACGTCTCGTTCTTACGCACATTTACGTAATCGTTCCACGGCTATGAAAACTTTCACACCTAGTTTGTTGTTCCGAAACCATGAACGTCACCTCCCAGGTCAGTTTGTTTGGGCTGCTGGGAAGTCTTTTCTTGACTGTACTGAAGAGTATTAGAAAAAAAAAATAGAGTGGGTAGATTTTTGTTTCATCACGCACTTTGAGAAAACAAAATCGAAATTTCGAGAAACAAAGTTGAAATACATTGTCTTTCAAACCAACAGTACTGTATGCGTGTGGTACCCCTGATACTCAGCAGAAGAGTATTGGGGCTTAATTAATGAATCAATGTATTGTTATTATTTTTTCAGTTATATTTCTGATATGTTATATTGGACTGTTGCATGTCATCAGTGGCCTGGATATTATCTCACACACTGTTGCCTTGTCCCCTGAGGGAGGGACCGAAGTCATCCACAGACATGCTGTGGTCTGGGAATGTATGTATTTACACTTTTTCTCTTGAAAAACTTTTTTCTCAAAGTGCACGATGAAAAAAAATCTACCTCCTCTAATTTTTTTTCTCATGGGTGGCCCTAATACGCTTCCATATAAACCAAATCATGGTTAAATGCAGCATTTTAAAATGCTGAATAAACTGGTCCATGGATTGGAACAAAATATTGGTGGAAAAAGTTTTGAGTTTTGACTATAATAAGCTTGTTAGCTCAAAAATAATCAGCACATCCAGACGCTGACACCAGTTTTTCTGGTGGTCTTAAATCTGATCTTAAATCAATCACTTGCATCTCAGCTCGCCTCTGTTGGCCGATACTGGTACTGCATCTTTTTGATCCTTGTTAAAATTGGTCACACGTTAAACCATATATTGCATGTCTTGTCTTCATCGCTGACATCCAGAGAAAAAGATGCAACGGCCTGCATGTCCTCTTTGTGAGAGTGTCTCAGCAGAGGAGGGCAGCAGGAAGCAGAGTTGGACATCGGAGAGGGACATGTAGAGGCGCGTCGTCCACACTCTGCATCCAGCAGCGGTAAACATGCATGTGTGCATAAGCTGGGACAGAGTCGCTGGTAAAAACAGAGTTCACGCTGGGCTGAGGTCCACAATTACAGGTCAACAAGGGTCGCGAGCTTGTCAGCACCTGCTGGTACAGCCAGGCTCGGATTGACCTTCAGCTTGTTCTCTGCTAATCAAACGAGACGGTGACTAATGGATGACACAACGGACCTTCTGAAGGTGTACTTCTGCTGATTAGGTTGAATCAGGGTTCATCAATACAGGCCAAATTTGATCATTTATCAAACGTGGTACTGGCCTGTCAGTATCAGACATGCAGTGACATCTATATTGTTAACTGAAAGCCACATATCAGAAAACTGTGCTTTTTACCTGATGCATACGTAACTTAAAATCAAGATGTTCATATTACATTTCCCTTTGTGTCTACATTTCTAAGGTTTAGTATTCCCCAAATAAGGTGTTCTCTTTTTATTTGAAGCATTTGAATAAATATGGTGGTCCACACATTACCACTATCAAATCGTTGCTGCAGATGTAATTAATTTAATGACACTCTACCTCAGACTTGGCCTGAACAATGGATTACAGGTGGAGACCCATCGACACGAGACACAACACACAAATAAGTTATACCAAAGCATGAGCTCAGCGTTTTTGCCCGTGAGGAACCTCAAGAAGGATCTTAAGAGAGAAATATATTGAAGTTACAAGAATCTGATCTGACCTGATGAATATTATTCAGCGTTTGTTAAAGCGCATTTTCATCGAGTCTTTGACCTCAACGCTGACTCAAAAAACCCTGGAGCTTCCAGTTGCAGCACAGGTGACCTCCATTAAGCAGATTATGTGAGTTCAGTGCACACACTTTGGTGAGGATACATTTTATATTTCCACAGGATTGAATGCCCCTTTGAAACACCAAAAAAAACAAACAAAAAAAAGCAGTTGAATATTTGAGCTGAGGACGACGTGGACGGGAGGAAGCGGTGCTAATCAGCCTTATTCACTCATTACAAAGTGAAGTGCTTTGACGAGAGCGGACCCGGGAGCCCTCTCATCATTATGAGTGGTCAGTGTGTGCTCTCAGGTGCGTCGCGCGCCGGCTCGTAGGTGGTTGTGTAAGTCACCTTCGCCGTGTGTTCAATAGCGGGTCAGCACCTGCATTTCATGTGCCACATGGGGAAAGGTGCTGCTGTAAATACTGGTGTTGTGAACGTGGGCTTGCTTACAATATTATTGCGCCTACATGGACAATTATACTGATCTGCCACAACAATAAAACCACTACCTGGAGAAGTATGCGGTGCAATGATCTGCTGGGAAATGTTTGGACCTGGTCTTCATGTGGATGTTACTTAGACATGTAGCACCCATCTAGACCAGACCATTCACCCCCACCCCATAGCTATGGCACTCTTTGATGGGAGCAGCCATCCCCAGCAGGATGCAAAAGATGGTCATAATGTTATGCCTGATCAGTGTATATGCCACTAATAATCAAATCTATATCCCAGTCAAGTTTAAAAAAATGTGTCATCTATGAGAACAGACAGGTCTGATCAGAAGGAATTTTCAATTAGAATGAGAGTGGTGGTGTAAACCTTGGATAATCCGCTCTAAACACTTGAATAAATCCATTCTTTCTGCACATGGTCACCCACAAGTGGGGTAAACATCAGGTGACGAGCTTCCAGGAGGGACACAAACATAGAGGTAGCAGCGCATAGAGGTAGCAGCACAACAAAGTGCTCCATGTGGACAGCGACGTTGAAAACGTGGCTCCACCTCGGTGACCTTCGCCCAGTATTCAATAAATTCAATGTTAAAGGAAAAGAAAAAAAACTACTTTCTGTTCTGTTCTGATTGATGTTTTTGGGCAAGTAAACACATTTGTCTTATCAGATTCATTAGAGCAGTTGTAAATCTTATTAGTGACGACTGCTCTTTTGAACCAAGTTAAATGTCTGACGCAAAACATTTCCTGATTCACTATCTGTTTTGACAGATGAGAGTAATTAGTCATTTTGCTAGTCATTTCTGCTGGAAAGGTGCCAACACAGCTGAACCCATGGTCAGTTCGGAGTTATGTTTTGTCTTAGCACGATGTGTTTGCACCTTAAATGAGGGTAAACTGGATTGACACTGGTAGTGTGAGAAGACATTTTTACGCTCGGCTTGGCGTGGGGCATGAAAGATGCTGTTTAACTTCTTAAAACGAAAAGAAATCGGTCATGTTCCCATCGTGTTACATAATTTTGAATCCAGCTAAAGGGTGTGCCCTCTTCTTCTTGTTTTAAATAATGGTTTAAATAGAGAATTAGCACCACCAACTAATTACATCAGTAAACAACTCCAAATATGTGCGGGTTTGGATGGGATCGTGATTACTGTTACTTATCCTCATAAAATGTTAAAGGGCTTTTACTATTTAAAAGTTGCTTTCAGGAAACAGTAACACCTGTTGCACATAAATAACTTTTTTATTTCAGTTGTGCATAAACGTGTGCTATCAATTTTTCAGAACAATACTAACATCTAGCCATTTTTTGACCCATATTAAGACCAACGTATCCGGCTAAAACACGCCACTTAGATAAAATACACAGACTGTTATTAGAATTATTCTTAAAGTTTAGCGTTGACGACAGATTTCCTGAATTCATTCATTCCAGGATGCCCCCGGCCGAAGTGGCTGCACATTCACAACCAGTTGAAAAGCCGGCGTCATGTGTGTCCTCCTTTTGGCAACAGTCTCATGTGTTACAAAAGCCTCAACCATCAGGGAGCTGGTAGCCGTAGAGACATGATGCAACAAATTCAACGTAGCCGTTATATCATGTTGTGAAGTAAGCGTTACAAAATGGAACCGTGGCATAAGATGTGATTTTTGCAGCGACAGGAAGTCCTGTACATGTGCACGGCGGCGGCGGTCTTCGCAAGGCCGAAATGATTCGAGCTCGAGCAATTTCCCTGCTTGAAAGTCGTTCTGTTTTGCTGGCTGTGTGGAAGGCCACTAATGCGCCGCCGACAAGAGCTGGGAAGAAAGAAAAAAACAAAACAAAACAAACCTTGGTGCAGTGTGAAAGCGGACTCGTTGTTTCCTTGGGAACTAAGAGCAGGCTTTCCATCTCTGAGCTGAATGCTGGGAGAGTGACACCGACCAATTAATCGGTGAGAGAGACGGCGGTGCTGTGCCTCTTTAAATTATCTTCAAGAGCCTTTTGAGTCACCTTAGTGATAAATGCAATTAAAAAGCAAGAAGGAAAGAGCTCTGTGCATTATTAAAGCTTTTACCCTACCTGATGTGCATTCAGTGTTTTTTCCCCAACCTCCTTGGGTTTCTCTCAAAATGCTCTCAAAGTAACTCGTCTACATTTTTTTTATTATTATTATTACTGCGCTGACACAGTGGTGCTCCAAGTCTATTACTCTAATCGGAGCTTTTATGGGGCACTATGGTAAACGGAATCCTCAAATCGTAATAAAGTCCACCTATGGTGCATGCCGCTACATTTTTTGATGTTTTTACAACCGTTGCCAATTCTCTCAAGCTCTCCATTCCACTGTGTCTTCTCACTGTGATCTATGAAAAAATGTCCAAACTACATATTAAAAAAGTTTGTTGTATGTGGTGCTAATGGAGATGTCATGGATGGTTCGCAGCAAGCTGCACACAGCCAGAATTTTAAGTTTATTTCGTAGCTCACGTTTTATATTAAGGGCGTAGTGTGACCAATATGTAGCAAGTGGAGGAGGGTGTGGTGGATGGATGCGCTGGGTTTCGTAAGTGGGATGAGGACAAAATATTTTAAAATAGTTTAAATAAAGCTGCTGTTTATAGCATAGGTCTTCAACAGGGGGTCCGCGACCCCTAGGGGGTCTGCAGAGGTACTGCGGGGGGAGGGTTGCAAAATCTTTGATTGATTAGACATTTTTTGTATATTTTTTTTATTTCCCATCACAAATTTAAATGTCTTTAAATACACATTAACATGAATCCAACATACTTAGTAGAAGGATGTGGGATAGCTTAAAATTGAATGCAAAATGATAATAATAATTTATATGTATAAATAGCACTAGGCTGAGTTTAATATAGAACACATATATGTGTTGTAAATGGCTCATCCTCTAGGGGGCGCCCTCACTGAATACTGACGCTATCTGCCTGGTAAATTCATATAGCTTTTTTGTGTGCCTCCTGATGTACTGCTGTGTTGTTACAGCTAAAAATGTGTCATCTTCTAGGACCATGAATATCAATCATGATTATTGGTCCTGTCTGTGAAGTTCATCCCCTGGGGAGCAATGAAAACAGAAAACGTGCAACCACATAGTGTCAGTGGACAAGGGGTTCTTTCTCTGGTGACCAAGAATGCCCACACAAAATGTCAAGAATCAGTTAATTTTCATCACGTCTTGACTTAAGCGAAAAATATGTCCAGATGTGTGTCCTTGTGGCACTTTTAAAAAATTACAGAGTGACCAAGATAATTTGGAATTAGTCCCTGTGGATCACAATCATTCATTGTTCATTTCTTGACCACCTATAATAGGAAAGTTTATAGATACAGAACAATTCTGATCCATAAATATAAACTATTTATCTAACCAGCTCCAAAAATACGAACCCTTCTGCAAACAGCACGATTAAACCTTGCTCCATCTCTTGCACATCAGCTTTAATTATTTATAAATGCGGGTGTTTGGATTTCTGTTAAACAAGCCAATTCCCAACAGCTTCGTGTTGTGGTTCTTTATCGAGATCTAAGGCTTCAAATTCAAATGAGGGCAAATGTTTTTGGTTTGGTTTGCAAATTTCTGATGCTATTGGTCAGGTGAATGACTTCACAGATACTTGTGAGCATGACATGTTGTGTTCTGTTATGAAATATGAAATTTGACATGTGATCAACACATTTCAACGCATCAAACGCAATTGCTGTGGCATGTAAATCCGGTATCTTGAAGTGTTTTGCGTTGAAAGAAACGTACAAATGACCCTGGAACGAGGAGTCGTCAGCTTTTTTGCCTTATCAAACTGGAGTAAAAGTGTCCTTGACACAGATTCTTCCTTAGGGGCTGTGCAAATGAAAGTTTCTGGGAAAATGTATTGAGAGACCAGATGGGAGCTTTTTACACCTTCAACGTGTCAGTAGTATTATGTGTTGATTCACACAGACCGGGAAAAACAGAACAGGAGATGTAATGGGAGACTTAACTGGGACATGGACCGTAGCGATTTCCAGCCAGAAAAGCATCAAATGTACTGTACGGATTAAAAAAAGAAATAAAATGCATTTGGCATGATTCACAGTTTTGCTGAAGATCACGACTGTACAACGTGTACTTCGACGGCTACAGGACGTGTCTCATAAAAAAACAGGGACGTGGTGTAGATGATTTCCGCCAATGTTAGTGTCTAGGTTAATGCATACCGTGAAACGTTTTCTATTATTAGCGATACGCTGAAAATTGAACAACCCGTCAATCAATCAACCATCCAACCTTTTTTCACAGAAACCACTTTGACCTGTCACAGCAGAGACGGCGCTTGTCTTAAATATGGCCACATTCCACACAGATGAGGTCTAGCTGCTTTCTGGGAATTTAAGTGAACACTGCCATCATTGTCAGAACTGTGACCATTCAAAACATCTATGGCATTTGCATGCATGACAGAATCTGGTAGCCAGCCTGGTGTCAGGAGATGACTCTAAATCACATTAGGCGCTATCAAAAGACGTTTTTTCTTCGGGTTTTCAAATCTCATCTTGTAGTCTCAGTTGAGATCTGACAACCTCTGATCTGAGCCCCGACGGTGTCGGTAAATGAGAATAACAGATGTGCCCGCGTTGGAAGCGGCGATCTGCTAATCCGATCTGCTCTGCTAATGTTAAGAATATCGGTTGTCCACTTTAACAACTTCACAAGATGATAAAATGTAATATGATGTGCTTTGGTTTTCAAGTGGGTGATAATCTAATAAATATGAAGCTTCCACTTGGATTTTTTGGCACCTCCCAGCAGTGGAATTTATAAACGCCTTCAAAATCTTGCACCTTGTAGCGATTTGATCAATAAGTAATACTTAAATCTCCTAATCATTGCAACAGATTTGTAAGTATTCTCATGTTTATAGCCGTATAAAACCGCGGGGAATGAAATGTGTCCTCCCAGTGTGCCAGGCGTGTTTGTGAAGCTCTAGAAATGCTTCCCGGGGCAGCCAAACTCGTTGCTGTCCCTCTTACAGCGGTCCAAGAGGATCTCATGTGATGTTTTCGGACCACTCGATGAACCCGGGGGCACCTCTTGATCCCGGGCCCTCCAACGCCTTAGAGGCACATGTTTTAAAACAGGTCCATCAGATAAAATGGGAGGAGAGGTCAGATTGAAGACACCGAGGGCCCCACATGAGACGACACGGAGCAGAAGCACCCGACGCTGGTCGCGTCGAGTGTTTTCAGCATCCCATTAGCATGTAAGCATCAGCGGCATGACCCGTGTTGTGAGGCCTCTGAGTGCTCTCAGCTTCCATTTGATGCTGCTGCTGAGAGAGCTTTTGAAGCGCCGAGACTTCAGGTGTATTTCAGGTGTCTGGGAGCTGGTCCAGGTGCAGCTGTAACCCAGGGTTAAAGTCTCCATGGAGGGTCGCCTCATCCCTGGGATCCTCGTTGGCAACAAACGCCCACACAGCCTCCCAGAGTGGAGCATCTCTTCCTATCTGCTTGAAAACCACCCACACATCTTTCCCTCTCTCTTTCACTGTTTTTTTTTTTTCTTTTTTTATAACTCTCCCACTCTGTCTCCATCACGCTCGCATCCCTTTGTCCTCGTTCCCCTCGCGCCGCTCTGCCGCCTGTGGAAATGGCTGCCGCTGGACGTCGAGGGTCTCGGGGAGTGGAAGACTGCGTGTTCGGAACAGGCCTGCTGCGAAAGGTGCGAAGGCTCTCCAGTCCGGTCCAGCGCTCCGACTCAGTTTCAACGTGTGTGGACGTGAAAGTCCGCATGCTCTGCTGTGCACTGCCATCATGTGGTCAGCAGGAGCGTGAACGTGAGGCTGAAATGTCAGTTTTTCTACTTAAATCTGGTAACAGATAACAAGGGATTTGTTTTATCTGAAGAAGGTGCCGAGGAACAAAATGTCTCGCATTGGACGTTCCTGGAGAGCAGACACCTCGCAATGGCTCCTGCAACACAAAAAAGAAAGGATGGGGGCACATTTATTCTACAAGGTCAGAGCACACAGAGTGTGTGATGTGAAGTGAATCTTAACGTGCAATGCAGTGACTGCTTACAGACAGAAAAAAACCCCACCATGATTCCCTCGTCACTTCACATGACATGACAAGCACAGATAGTGAAACAGTTCAGGCCGAGAAAAAGAGGAAGTTGTTTGGTATTGCCTTTGTTGACGTGGACCATACGTGCAGGAAGAGGCTCTGTTGCATGTCGTGCAAAAGTGCAAAAGTGACATTTTTGCTAAACTGTGCCTTGTTGTTGGAAGGTGAACCCTCTGCAACATTAATGTCCCCAAATTTGAATCTCAGTGTAGTGTCAACCTGTAACTCACTCTTAGCAGCCACAACCTTCATCACGCAGAATTTATTTTTAGTTTTATAGAGATTTCCACCGTAAATCTGGCATGAATGGAGAAAATGGATATAAAGACCAAAAACTGCTTGTTAAATGTTTATTTCTGCTGTAAAGTTTGACAGGTCTGTGGAGACAAGCTCACTTTTTGGAGTCGGCTTCTAGTGGCCACTGGAGGAACTGCAGGTTTTTGGCAATATGTCTTAACAAATAGATTCAAATAGGAACAAACTATACTGTGAAAACTAAGAGAATTCATAATGAAAGTAGAAAATGTGATCCACCAGAAGCTTGTTTCACCAAACCGAGATGTGGACCATTTCCAAGTTTTGCTATCTTGTTAAATTTCAAACATTTGTCAAATAAAATCCCACGCTGTCAACCAGTGCACTGAAACGTTTTGTCTTCAATTTGAAATAGGAAATACTTCAAAACGCGTCTGAAACTGAACAGGCCAACAGAGAGAAGTTCATAATCCAGCTGCTGAAGCCACAGCTCTCATTGGATATAATCATGTGTCTGTTTGTCTGAAAGACTGAAAGCCTTGTTGTTCTTCCTGTGTTATGTCAAAACAGGGGCTGAAATAATTACCAAGTAATTGGATTTGGCGTCTTAAAATAGGAATGATCATAAGAGGAAATCCATGTAGAAAGGGAGGTTTTGTGTAACCGGGATTGGGCTTCAGTTCTCAGCTCTGCCTGGCTCGTTTTATTATTTCCTTGTATTCCGGTAGAAAGATCCAGCGTTCGTGGCCCGTCACATCCGCCATGGGTGGTTTTCGTAAGGTGCCTAAAGGAGCTGCAGTCTGACATAGATACAGATATAATCAGAGGATTAGATTCCTGGGAGACTTTCCCTCTGAGAGTACAAACAGCAAGCAGCCACATGACCTGAGAGAGCAGCTCATAAAAGACACCAGACTGTGGTTTTGGGCGCCTGTTAGCGGTTAAGGTCGTCATTTAAAAGGAAAATCTAAAAGGGAAAGAATTTTCATTAAGAGAAATGCACTTCCGAGATCTTTCTTTTTTCTTTTTTTTTCCACAAAGATGGTTGTCTCTCCACCACCTCTCCGAGCCCCTTCCAGCTTCCAGAGTATCAACACTCAATGCAGGCAGTCGCAACAAGCTCTGGTTTCTATGGCGACTCCACCTACACAGCAGGCAGCGGAGGCAACGCAAACCTGTTCATAATGCCTGTCCCCCTTTCATGCATCCAAAAAAATGCATCCTTTTTTTCTTTTTCTTTTAACCTGTGTTTTAAATGCTGCTGTTTTAGTCAGCCTCTCCTGCGTGAGCCGACTATTTGCAGACTACGTGATGTGTGCCGTGTGTGCAGAGGAGCCCGTCTGTGTGTGGGGCTTCGGGCATGAGCTCACCAAACTCGTTAGTGATTACATAACTTTGTTATTTTCAAGAGTTTGTAATGCGTGCCTTCTGCTTGAGGCAGACCTTCCAGAGTCTGAGTGCTGAAACGGCGCAAACTGCTAGAAATTTTGGAATCATTTGACGGGGACAGACACCTCCTGTCACTTATATAGCACCTTTTGGCTCTTTTTTTTTTTTTTTTTGCTTTAGTGTTAATCAGAACCCTTCTCATCCACACACCAGCGGAGGTGGAGCAGCCATGCAAGGAGGCCACCTGCCATTGAGAGCACATGGAGGGCCCAGGGGTCAAGCCACTAATCCTTTCGAGTCCACTGCGGAATAACCAACTAAAAATCTAAATGTGGCACTGCATAGATAAATAAAAGATCACTCATGAATGCCATTAAAGCCTTTGCCATCTCCTCCGTCTGTGTAAATAATTCTGCGCACACTCGTTAATGAGAGCTCCCAACCTGCTCCCCTGCAAGTGCAAAAGATGACTTCACCCACAAGTGCAGAACTTTCCTGTCAGCTCTAGGAACTTCGCATCATTTCTGGCGCACGAAATGGCGAAATCACACTCGCATAGTGTCCTAGTCTCTTCAGGTACTGTTCTTTTTGACTCCGGCTGCTGAATGGGTTTTCGAAACCAATCCCTGGTGCGGGATGAAGGATTAATGGAAGACATTAACCTCAGCGTTATATTTGAGCAGAGTTTGCTTAAGTGAGGAAACACCTTCGACACAGCAGCTTTATTTAGCTCCTCTGGGTCAAAGCAGGAATGTCGGACCGCTGCGGGGTGCAGGCTGGATAATTGTTTTGCTGCAGTCTGGAAGTCGGTTAAACTAAAGATACCTCAGCTCTGAGGAACGCTCCGAGCAGCTGAGAGGACAGCTTTTACAAGCTGTGGCTTCCTTCATTTTTTTCTGACACTGGTCGTGTTTCAGGCCTCTCTTAGAAGCTTTTATATGGTACAGTAATCATTTTATCAATAGTATTTAAAGCAAACGGATCTCAGTGCTGCTCAGCATTCATATTGGTTCATAAAGCAGACACTGAAAAATGAACTCATAGCAGAGATTAGGTCCACACATCTCCGCTTTTTCCTCGTGTTTTAATGTTAACGGTTTTCTAGCTGAAACAATTCCATCACGGCTGTGTTTTAGAACACCTGTATGCAAAATAAACAGAAGGTCTGAGCTCAGATTTCTGAGCCTCGTCAGACGTTGTTTTGTGGACTCTGGCGTTTGTTTCTTTAATGTATAAATAAACTGGATATAATATTTAGACTACCTGCGGAGATTTGTGCATGCAACCCATGGGGTTGTTTGTACAGTACGTCAACAGGGTTGAGTCTGCTCACTGAACTGGTTCCTGAAAACATTCCCAAACTACTTTTGCTTGGAGTTTTTGTTAAATGAGGCTGTTCATTTAACCATCATCTGGAGCTGTTCAAGTGCTTTGCACACAATAAGAGGAGCTGGACTCTCGTGCATCATTAGTTTACAGCCTTCTTGCTCTGCAGGACAAATGAATCTGCTTTTCTGACCATCTGAGAAGCTTAAAGATGCTCCTGTGCTGCCCCCATGTGGAGAGGGGGTAGAACTGCAACCAGGCAAATCTAACAATCAAAGCAGCAGGATACAAGAACAGGACTTTAAATTAATTTATTAAAAAAGCATTTCTCCACTGAAGCAGAACAAACATCAATTTTTTTTCTTTTACTATTGTTTGGAACGTGTACAATCAGAAAAAAAAAAAACAAAAACAAAAAACAACAAAAAAAAGAAGAAAAAAAAAGAAAAACGGACTCTCCAGGTCGCCAGAACAGAGCAAAATAATCAAGCGGAGGAGAAGGTGGATGGGGTCTGCCAACACCACAACATCAACACAGCCGGAGGAGGAAGAGGAGGAGGTGGAGGGTGTGAGGAGAACGAAAAGGAGGAGGGAAATGAAAACACAAACATTGAATCAAGTGCAGGTCTGGTTTGGACAAAGCAGGGCTTCTTTTTTTTTTCTTCCCTCTGTTCGTTTTACAGTTAACGACTTCTCCGTTGTCAGATACATGCAAGGTCAACATCTGGAACTACACATGGAGATTTGCTTATATCGGTTATCTGTGCAAGTATTAAAATATGTAGGTATAACGAAGCGGTTCCATACGGATATGTCAGAAGGAGGAGGGGAAGAAGAAGAAACGAGGAAAAACAAACAAAATAAAATAAACGATCACACTGTGTCACCGAACAGAAAGAGGAGTTCACGTAAAGAGTTACCGAAATGTCACCGTTTTTGTACGCTTCCTTTTAATTAAATTATTACTCGTCTAGTGAAATTACATTTTAAAAAATCCTATGCTCCACATTCTGAACAACAAAATACTGCATATCTACGTACAGCTGCGGTTAAAGGAAGGTCAGTTTTGTGAGAGGCTAGCTGCCAGAGTTTCAGGAATATTGGCTTCGAGTTGATCCCTTTCTGAACGCTGCTCTTTTTCCTCTTTGCTTAAAAAAAATGAAAATAAATTAACCGTTCAATGCTTGTGACATTTGTCGCTCGGTTGGTCACGTTGTCTGCTGGAGTCTCCTATCTGCTCTGAGGTAGATGCGACAGAAAGGTGGCGTCCAGCCCGAGCCGAGTCAGGGCCTCTCCCAGTCAGCTCTTAAGGGTTAATTGTTGTTAAGGCTTCCTGTGGTCTTGCTTTAGTTACTCCCCTGTTTCAGCGGTTCACAGTTACACCTTCGAGTTTATCTTTGTCCCATTTCTTTGCTTTGTTCTCAGCCCACATTCAGGTCCTTAAAGGGGCTGGACTTTATATATAGTTTTTTTTTTTTCTTTTGCTGCTCTAGAACGATCACCAAACTGAAAATGAAAAGAATCCTCTCCGTTTGGCACCTCAGTGGTAGAAGGAGGAGAAACGAAACAAACGACGGGGGATGAGAGAGAGAGAGAAGCGGTGGATGGGAGGAGAAGGTGGTGGTGGTGGTGGTGGTGGTGGTGGTGGTTGAGGGTGGTTGAGGGTGGTGGAGGGTGGTGTGGTGTGTGGGGTTGAACAGACTAGTTGAGGTGGCCGCCTTGGTCGTTAGTTGCTGGCGAGTCTGAATCTGCGGCGGCGCTCGTGTCGTCCTCCGATTTGATGCGCTTGGCGTCCGGCTGTTCGCTGGCCAGCTGGTCTCCGTTCTGGCGTTTGGTGGGGAGGGAGGCCGAGGCCGAGGCGTGGGCCGCCAGCAGGTGGAGCGGGCTCGCTACAGCTGGAGCTGCATGGAGGAGACGGGAGGACCACGCTGTTAGCGCGTCTTAACTCAGGTTAACTGAATTAAGACTCTCAGATATTATAGGCAGAAATGTGACATTTCATTACTTTGCTTTATATTCTTCATCAGTGACTTTGTTGTTCTGTTTCAAGTCAAGTCATCATAAACTAATAAAGCATAGGTCTTCAATAGGGGGTCCGCGACCCCCAGGGGGCCCACGGAGGTACTGCAGCGGGGGCCGCAAAATTTTTGGTTGGTTAGCGTTTTTTTTTTTTTAATTTCATCCCACAAATTTAAATTTCTTTAAGTACACATTAACATGAATCTTACATCTGCAACGTTTCACACAGAGCGCCACACTAGCTGAGACCTGTCAATCTAAGCCTCCCGAACACAGTAGGACCCGCCCCCATCATTAATGAGCCAATCACGAGGCTGCATGTTACATGTTGACTCTCAGGCTCTGAGAGCCTAGTCGGTCCCCAGGTAAAATCCCAGAGGCACGCTGCAATATTAGCAGGAGAGAAGCTAACAGGGCAGCTCGCTCTCTTCAGTCTACTACGGAGGCCAAAATGAATCACTGCATATTTGGAATTGTGTATTATTTGAATAACTAAATACTGAATGCAGATTGATAATAATAATGTATATTTATAATTTTCACTAGGCCAAGTTTATTATAGAACACATACAGTAGGTAAAGGGTTCCTACTTAATCTGTCCATCAGTTTGGGGCCCCTGTAATAAAGTCAATGTTCCAGTGTGTCTTACCTGAGCTGGTGGGTCCCTGGATGGCAGTGGTGATGCTGTGGGTGCCATTCTGTGTGATGGCTTTAATGGGCAGCTGGTGTTGACCCATGGGGGCTTGCTGCACTATGGTAACAGTCTGCAGGGGCGTGGCTGACTGGGAGCTCTGGATGATGCGACTGGAGGCTCCTATAGAGGTGATGGTGGGAACCGTCTCTACTTTAACTGGACAGGAACACACAAACAGAGGCTTCAGCGCTTGAAACAGGTCAGCGTAAGAACTGCACCGGCTCAGCTGAACTGGTCGGGTGCTGCTGAGATACTGCGACTATTCTTTCTCATGCCACACTGTTTTAGGTAAACTAAACTGATAAGTTAAACCAGACACGGTACAGTTCTGAGGCTGAAAGGGGCAGTAATTCATAGATAATTCTATGAATAAAAATTAAACGAGCTAAAAAGTTGTTAGTCCCAATGTACCTTTGACCTCTGTGTGTTCTCCGTTCTCCTGCGTCTCGCTCTTGATGATGGTGGCCGGCTGGGCGATGACGGCCGAGCTGAGGGACCCCGCCGGGATCTGCTGCAGGACGTGGACAGTCTGGACAGCGGGCTGGGAGGCGCTGGTGCTCACTGGGGAGGCCATGGTGTAAGTCACTGGCTTGATGGTTTGAGGTAACTGACGCGGGACTGCGATGAGTACCGGCTGGTTGTTGACAGGCGAGCCTGGAACAGGGAAAACGGAGGATGAGCGGATCATGAGAAGAGGTGATTTACATAGAGGAACATCATCTCAGGGGTTCACAGGAAAGAACTGTTACAATACAGTGAGGAGTAGATAAGAGTTATGAATCTCAGGTATTTTTTTTAAGATCAAATGATTTAATAAGCAACAGTAAAAGCAGATGTAAGACTTGTAATCGTCTTAACTGCAGATGATAAATGACGTCCAACTACCAATGTAGAATAAATCTCTGGAATCTTTAGTGAAAGCACTTTGCATCTCTGTGGCATCAAGAACAATCATCCACCCAGAGCCAGACATGCATAATCAGAGAGTGAGCCCCTCGTACCTGGTGTGTTTTGTGCAAAGCGTGCTTCCTGGATCACGGCCAGTTTGGGCTGGACTGCTGTGGTGGACACCGAGGTGGGAGCAGAGGACGTCTCCAGCTCCAGGGGAACCGGGGAGCCCTCTCGTGATAGGCTGTCGGGGGTCTGGACGCCGCTCGAGTGAGCTGAAAGCACCCCCGAGTGATTGGGAGACGCAGGGGCACTCCTGAGAGGGAGAGGCAGGAGTATTGATTAAATCAATAACAGTGAGAGATTTGATGGGTGGTTTGTTAAAGCCTGAGGCTTTGAACCACTGCTTTTTCACAGTACATCCATTTCTATGCAACAGAAAAAATAAAAAAAAATGTAAATAAACGACATTCATTCTACCTTGATTAATTCCAAAATGTATTTTAAATATGTTTTATTTAATATAATGTCATATCTTCTTTACTTCTGATTTAAGTACTTGATGATTTTCAAAAATCTTATTTAAAAAGCATTTTTTTCTTGCTGTGTAACAGCTCATTTTCTGTAACAATTAATCCAGGTTGACCAATTAATTTCCTTTGTGGTTCATTAAAGTCTAAGAGTCACTGACACATACATTTGCCATAACATCTGCAGAAACTTATTAATATGTGCAGCTGGTTTAAGAACGTAGGAGCTGTACATATAAAGTTTTATCATAATATACTTGAATTCAATGAGAAGGTGCATCCAAAGCTTCGACTTGTAGTGTACATATTTCCTCCCACAAAATCACTGCATAGGGCACACGGACTGCAGCAAATTAACACATTTACATGTTTCGTTCTAAAGCATGTAGTCGGATTTATACATTTTACAGGTAATCCAAAGAGTTGTTTGCCTCATTTGCTTTGGTTGAACAAAAATCACAACGTGTCTGATCTGACCAAGTGCTCTGATTCACGATGCAGGGTGTGTGACAGACCTGGAGGAGAGGGGTCCGTGCGGGGTCCTGAAGCAGGGGACACCCCGCGGCCTTCGTTTCCTGAAGGCCTGCTCGATGAGTTTGCCTTCCGAGGACGGGTCTATCCTCCAGAACGAACCTTTGCCAGGCTCCTCCTGCGACCGCGCCACTTTGATGAAATAACGGTTGAGTGACAGGTTGTGACGGATTGAGTTCTGCAGAAAAGGAAAGTGACGTTGGAGCAAAATCTAAGTAGTTATTATTATTATTATTTTGTGTTTTTTTTTTTTTTGGTCTGCCGTCAAACAAACCTGCCAGCCCTTGTCTGCTGTCCGGTAGTACGGGTAGTTCTTTGTGATGTGATTGTAGATTCCGTTTAGTGTGAGCTGCTTGTCTTGAGCCAGCGTAATGGCCTGGACTATCAGCTGTGCATAGGAGTACGGAGGTTTGGAGTCATCCTGTGGAGTAAATCACAGTAAAAAACGGCTCTGAAACACAGACTACTTCTCTCCCTCTGACACCCTGTTATTATGAAACATCACAGATAGGCTGAGCTGGTAAACACAGCAAAGTCATTTCTCTGATACCCTTTTCTTCGCAGGAACACGAGACACAGCGTTCTCAGTTCCAGGCTTCAAAATCAAGAATTTGTGGTATTCACAAACTGTTTTCACGTCATGGTGGATGTTATAAAACACACCAGAGGATAGAAAACACACAACCATCTACCGCATTATGTTTTTACCTAAAAAGACCAAACTTAATCTCCCCGTTAGTGTGTGGGAGTTAGAAGACACACACTACACACTACAGTGTGTAGTGTGTGGACGCTTTGAACGAAAAGACACTTAAGATGAAAAACAATAGAAAATCAAATGGCAAATATTCCCATGCAAATATAAGATGCTTTCAGCTTTTTAAAATGTTGTGAGGTCTGAATACCACCTACGGCTTTAAGAAATGGTTTTATTTTGTCTACAGACAACTCGGACTTGATCATTATAATAGTCGGAATAATTACTACAGACATTAATCAGTGTTTTAGCCGTATTTACAGTAAACATGTTCAAGCAAAATATGCAGGAATTCATACAATTAATACAACTGCATGGATGAGGGGACTAAGTTGTAATCTGTAAAAGAATGAGAGTCTGAAATCTTACAATCCTGACAAGAAGAGAACAAGTTTACACTAATAAACAGAATAAATATGCTCAGATCAGATAGAGAGATAATATGATAACCTGTCCAATAAGGACAGGTTAGCTGTCACTGTTAAGAGTTTAGTTTCAGAATGACTTCAAGAGGGCTGAAGAAATAAGCCAATGACGCTGGCGACTGGACTCAATATCACACCGCAAAGACTTTGAACAGGGAGTGGCGTGACTGGGTTTAAGCTCTCTAACCTTGGGACTGTCCCCTCCGGAGGCCTCTTTGTCGTTCTCGGGCTGGGAGTTGTCGTTGATAAGCTGCAGCTCTGCAGAGCTGACCATGCGACCACCCATCCTGTAGCCCGAAGAGCCAGCACCCCGCGGGCTGGAGGGGCAAGAATTAGCAGCACTGGTGGGGGAAAACGAAAGAAAAGAGGTGGTAAATGGTCGAACTTCCTGTTACGGCAATCAGTTTAACAAAACGGCCGACAGCGGGCTGAGTAGGTAAACCTAATCTACGTTCTGAAGGTCGGTGTGTGCGCAGTCTGCGCTGCAGTCATGCACTTTATTTATGCAAATTGCACTACCTCTCAGATTGCCTGGAAACATCGCAATCAGTTTAGAAGCCACAATGAAGCCTAAAGCGACGGAGCTTTTAAATATTAATCAAGTCTAATTATCCAGCAAACAGTCTGAATAACGCGGGGCTTAATGCAAAGGATGATTCCCATTCCGAATGCGCGTTTCAGTCCTCGGGGGATCCGGAGATGTTGGCAAACCAAACAAAGAAGCAGCAGCGGTACGACACCTGCCGCCTCCGTCATTACTTCAAACGTCTATTTACCAACAGTTTATTTAACCTTCGCACAGGGCGCCTATGTCAGAAGAAGATAGTTTTTTTTTTTCTTTTTCTTTTTTCACCATCTGGTTGAGATCAGGGGTTGAGAGGATATAAGGGACTGAGATGAGGCTGCCTCCCTCTCTGAGCCCCGCGGTTGAAGAACTAAGCCTAAGCTGATCACCATATAGAAGCCACGTTAAGGTCAGCTGACACCTCAAGGTCAGATGGAGGCGGTTTAGGGCCGTTGTCAGCGGTGATCCTGGATCAGACAGCACTACCGTACTAGGATACATACATACAAATAGACGCAACAAATACGTGACTTCGTCCTGGACTTATTTCCAATGTTATCCCTTCGTAATCCGCCAGCTCAAATCTATAAAAACTGCAGTTATTTTTAAAATGACATTATTGCGGAAGCAGGAGTTTGTTTTTTTTTTAAATAAAAGAAAGTTTGTTCTTTCAGTCGGGTGAAGTAGCATAAAGACACAAAGTCTACAGAGGTCTTATCATTTCCACAGTTTTGAGTTGCGAGTTCAGTTTAAGCAAACAAAACTGCAGTTTGGGAAAAATATACGTCCTGATAGATGAAGTAATGTCTTGTTTTCTTTAGAAAAGTGGAGAAAATGAGGAAACGGCACTATGTTGTTATCAGCACAAGAAAATGCTGAACTCATATCCTCCAACTCAAGATAAAAGAAATAAAAAAATAATCAACTAATAAACACAAATACACTTTTCGCTTCCCTTTTTTAGTCGAGCATTTACAACCAATCTCCAGACAGATCAAAGCAAAGCAATGTTTTAAAAAGATCAGTAAATGTGCAACTTGACTCGTTTTAACATCAATAGAGAAGCGGATGAATGTTTGATCCACAGCAACCAGTGCATTTGCAGTAATGAGTACCTAATGGTGCCAGTGGGCGATGGCAGGGGGCTCATTAGGTGAGCGATGTTGTCTGGAATGTTGATGGTCAGGGGGGTGATCTGGGGCTGTGCTGGTGTCACTGGGGACTCCGGCGCCTCTCGCTTCACTTTCTTCCCGCTGGACAGGGCCGTGAACGTGATCTTGATGTTTGTGCTGGGGAACCTGAAAGTGCACCTGCAAGAGAAAAAACCCTAAATTTAATAACTCTCACGGCTGGAGTCGCTCACCCCTCAATGAGAACATTTCATTTATCGAATAAAAGGAGAATGGATGATTAGTGGATTACAGGAATTTTTTTGTGCCATTTTATAAACGAAACCCAAGCAGGTATATAAAGAGCTACATCGCCCACATGAAATAAGCAAGACACCGCAGAGCTTATTTCAGCCTTATTTTAAATCCAACGCCCTCAAAGGCATCCCACATTTTCTACACTGCTTTCAACAAATAGGGTATGGACTTGTTCCATTTTTCTTTAAATGCGGCTCTGTTCAAAATAAATAGGTGTCTCTGCTTTACGCGTCTCGTTTCCCCTTGGTAAATGTGATTAATGCTGTTTTCTTATTAATTTATGCAAACTGATGGCTGGCTTTACATAATAAGAAGAAAAGAAGAATTTAGGGATTAATCCAAGGCTTTTGGTTAAAATAGCCAGGCCACACCAAAATTGAGGTTACCCAACAGTAATTTTAAATTAAAAGAGATTTTACATAAATGTAAACGACATCAGGTCTTAAAGCTTACGATCACTCAGTCTTGGCCATTTTGATCTTGACCAGTTTTTACCAAAAGTTTAAGACTCAACAGCAAGTGACACTTTAAGGCAACAATTCAGACAGTAAATCCCTTTTACATACAAAATACATACAGATAACTGCAGTTCTTTAAATGACCACTTGAGGCTGATTCGTCTTATTTTGATTATTATTATTATTCTTTTTTACAAGCCAGAAGTTAGGTGGTGTTAGGCGTTGCCAAGATGACGATGGCACAAAGAATTTGACAGGCCTGAAACCTGCACTCTGTTAAAAGCACGGGTGACATCAGAGAATCCACCCGTCTTTATACGCAATGGAAGAAAAAACTATAGTCGGCTCACCAACTATTGATGAGTGCCGAAACGATAGCTGCTACACGTCCCCGTTTGTCCCTTGATTTCGAAGCTACAACAATCAAAAAAAAAAAAAAAGGGAACTACCAACAGTAGCTGAAGTTCTAATTTAAATACTCTATATACGATAAAGGGCTTGTTGTTGGTTAAGAGCAGACGTTTAAATCAGGAGGATGAAGGGAAGCAGTTAAAGGCGGTCTGCCACATTCACAGACCAACTGAATAGAAAGAGCCCTTCTAAATTCTAAATCACTGTTAGGATCAGGCTGCCTGGCACCCGGGAGACGGCGCAGGCACAAACACATTGTTTTTCTCTTGGCGGAAGGCTGCCAGGCACAGCAGTTTCTTTTCGCCGGGCCCTCACAGAGCTGGCATCTGCTGATAGAACTGTATCCCTGACACCTACATCTCAAATTAGCTTTGCCGCTCACAGGAGGAGACTGAAACACTTCCTGGAGCCAGACTGGTGAAGGGAGACACTTTCATTATGCATGTACCCTTTCAGGAAGGGCTCCGTCTTCTCCATGGATCTGATAAAAGTTATAGAAGATCCTTAAATAACATCAGACAATTTTAACATCTTGCAACTGACAGAGTGGGGACAGTGAAGTCTAAATATATATTTTTAAAGCTCTTTGGTTTCTTTCTGTTTCTTCCCTGAATGGCTCACTGCTGCCAGTAAACACAGCATGTTCAAATGCAGTGCTGTGACAATTTTCTACATTTCTGCATAAAAATGAATCAAAACATCAGTGGATTTTCACACAAGTCATAGCCATAAATAAAGAGAAACTACTCAAACAAGTGAAGATGTTAGTGGGTTCCTTCCTTCCACAACATTTCCACTGGGTTGAGGTGACTTGGTCATTTCCAAACATTAATCTTGCTCCATTCATTTGTAGAACGACTCATGTGGTTGTGACAGTTTCTCTTATTCTCTTATGATTCAGCTCACTGACAGGTGTCCTGACATTATCTTTCAGAATTCGTTGAAATTACCCAGACTTCATTGGTCCGTCGACGCCGACAAGTTTGCCGTGTGTCATGGACCGGATGAGTGTCTGGTGCTTGGATGCAGTGTTGTTTAGTCTCCAAACATAAGCTTCTCATTTAAGCCAAACTATTCTATTTGTTCTCATCCGTCCACAGAGCATTTCCCCAATAGTCTTCTGTTTTGTCCACATGATGTTTAGCAAACTGCAGATGCTCTTTTTGGACATATGTGGCTTTGTCGTCGCACCTCTACCATGCACACCATGGTCGCTCACTGTTCTGCTGGTGGCAGATTCATCAGCGTTAACATTAGACGATGTGCGAGAAGAGATAATGTGTTGATTCCAAACTCTTTAGAGGTGGTTTCGTGACCTTTTGTAACCTGATTGACAACATCTCTTTCTAGCTCCCTAACGGCCCGATCTGAAGTTCAGACAGGCGCCATTAGTTGGTATCATTTCTGATTAGATGGACTCTAATCACTTACTTTTACACCTCACTGATATGTTGCGATACCGTGGCTCAGTTCACTGAAAAACAACCACCAAAGCATCATATTTCTGTTTCAATTGTTTAATTGGGGTCTATTTGTCTACTCTCACAAGTAGTATGAAAATCTGCTGAGGTTTTGAGTCGATTTTATGAAGAAATGTAGAAAGTTCTGAAGGGTACAAATACTCTACAGCAGCACTGTAAGTAGCATTTTGATGTGAGACTATCAGGATTTAGAGACGTCCCTCTAGCCATTTTGAAGCTCAAATAAAAAACTGTTGCTGGTTCTTCTTGAATGCATGTAAATATTTTATTAGTACTGCATGTTTGAGAAAAGGGGATGTGCAGGTTTGTCAATATTGAAAGTAAAAGTTAGCTGAAGTTATAAGAAAGCAGTAAAGCAAAATATCTTCGCATTTGAGAAACTTGGAATTGGCAATCGTTTGCTCATGGCTTGTTATCAAAAACATTATTCTTTCTATAAAGAATGGCTGAAAATCATTTCAAAACGTGAAATTGGGTCAACTATAGGGTTATCTGTACTTAAACCATGAATAAACAAAAATCTGTATAAAGTTGGGAAAGCTTTCTGACTCGGATCAGGAATTTGCTGATCAAATGCAGCTACAGTCAACATAGTTTTGACAGGGAAATCTCACCCTCCCACTCCTGCCCCCCTCCCTCATTAACGCTATTTTATTATTTTTTTGTGGCATGAACAATGAGGCCTAAACTCTGCAAGTGCACAGTTGCTACGCTGCTTAGCTGCAAGGACACAGCAACAAACAAAGCTTGTTCAACTGAAAGCTTTCACTTGATTCTCACCCCCACCCACCCGGCAAAAAAAAAGAATGTAAACAAAAGAAGACAGGAAGAGCACCCGCTTGGAGCGAATTTGTGGGTGTGGGAGAGGACAGGGGAAGGAGAGGGGAAGGGAGGGCTGTTGCTTTCTGTTGGCCCTGTTTACATCACCAAAGAGGAATCCCTGGAATACAACCGAACTGTCCCCTGAGCCGCCGCTCTGCCAGTTCGCTCATGCTGCCAGTCTTCAACACGGTTCAGGGGCCTTCTCTAGCTCGAGGACTGCAGTGAAGCATGCGAGCCCATGCTAGGTGGTGTGCATGCAATGAAGACTGATTAAAAGCTCCTTGTTGGCAGTCTGTCTAATCAATACAAGAATCTGAAACCGCTGCTGTTCTCCCCTCGCTCCCTCCCTCGAAGAGCCGACATAATGAAATGCATTCGTACGCCGTGGCTAAAGAAGTGCAGAAACTGACACAGCAGCTGCAGAGCATATTCGGGATACATGTGCAAAAGGGCCAATTTGGAAATCACATCAAGTCAAAACAAGTCGACTCACTAGTTGTGCAGTGTAAAAAAAGCGGTTTTGTATTGCACAATAGCAGAGAGCAGTGTGCAAAGTCTGACCAATGTTGTCAGAAGCTGGTATGTTTGTCTACATTACAGGGCACGGCTGTGAACAAACTGCAACCGCTTTCTGGCATGCTGAGATCCAAACAAATCTGTCTGGGCAAAATGTAAACAAGATGCTTTAGTTTACAGTTTGTCAGACATGGCTGGATTGTAGTTTACTTTGATTATGTGTATGGACAAGTTTTTAACTCTCTCCTGCAGAATTACTTGATTACCTTCTTTTAAATATTTAAAAAAAAAAAAAACACATAGTTGGCCTTTTTCTAGCTCGGTTTTAATAAACCAGACATAATAAATGCAAAACTTTCACTCCCGTCTTAGGTGTATTGTTTCAATCAATTAACCGCTGTGCTTGTTTATTATGCTAACGCTTATTTGGGTTCATGAAATATTAGAACCTTGTGAAAACCACTGGCCACAATCTTCCTGAAAACAATCAGATTAGACGACGACCAAAATGCTGTTACTTGTTATATTGTGATTTATTCTAAACGTTGGTCTATGAAATGGCATGAAAACAGTCCATCGCCGTGAATGCATCAAAGGAGCTATGACAGTCGTATTATATATAAACCTATTTTAAGTGTGTGTCCAGAGCTGCAAATCTGATTTGAGTTAAGATGAAAACAAGGGCGCCAAGTTTCACGGCTGGGTTTTTCCACACTCCTGTAATATCAGAGATGTCTCGGCTATTTCATGAAAGCAACAATACTGCAATAACAAATTTCTTCTTGCCTTTTGGCTTCGATGACTGTAAGGTGATTACAGGAGGACGTGAGAACGAACTTGATGATCGAAGTTGATCAGAATTGGGACCTGCATCCGAGCAAAAAGGCCAGAACTGAGACGACTTACTTACTCTTGCTCAAAAGTTAAGTGAAAGGCTACAGGTCCCTGTGTGTGAGATAGGCCTGTTAAGTAAGACATTTCACAACAGCACTTTATCAACAATCCTAAAATGAAACAATGTCTCTCTGCGGGCTGCAACATGCAACTCAGAAAAAAAAAAAAAAAAAAAAAAAAAACTAGCTGTACCAGACAACAACTTCTTGTTAGTAGTAAACAATAGCTAATCATTGATGAAACGCTGTAGCTAGCATGAGTGTTATTTGAATAGAGGTCAAAGGTGGCGCCTACTATCCTGCTGTGAGGCAGGGAGGGGTCGGGCCGGTTTGTTTACGTTTAGGGGTTGAGAACTGCTCCATTCACAACTACTGGGGAGCAACAGCTAACTGCTTAGCTGCCATGTTGGCATGGCCATAAATGTGTGGACTGTTTACAGTATCGCCAGAACACATTCTTGAATGCCCAGGCTGCCCACGTGATTCGAAAAGCCACTACATGTCAATATCAACAATAGCGTCCACGTAGCCGTGGGGCTATTTCGTCTAGCTAGTGGCTTGTCCACAGCGGAATGCCGCTAATGCCAAGTTAACCACGGGGTGGAATGAGCAACGAACGCAGGCGGCGAGCGAACACGACTGCTCACAAGAATGTCAACAAAGAAAATGGCTTTGGGAACAGGATGCGGACTTCTTGCTAACATGCTACAACACGTGGTCCTCTCGACCTTTGCTAGCCGATATAAACGCCCCAGTGTTGTTAACTTTGGCTTGGCCGGCTACTAGCGCTGGCGTCCACATGTTCACCAAGTGAAGGGAGGGGGGGGACTTACATTCGCGGTAGCTGCAGAGGAGGGGCGCCCCGTCTGAGGAACACTCCGTCTACAAACACCCCGTTTTTACCGAGGCACCTCAGGTAGAACTCCCCGCTGCCGGCGCCGTCGTCGCTGGCGGTGAATATCTCCAGGTGCCGTCGCGAGATGAAGCTGGAGTGGCCCATGCTCACGTCCACGGAGCCCTGAGACGAGTTCCGGCCGATGGTCACCGAGCGCTTTTTCATCATGTATTCGAATTCACGGCCCTCGAGCCGGGCGACCGGCCCAGGCGATCCGCTCACCACGGCCATGCTCTGGGGTCTCTTATCCGCTAGATACCGGGACAACTAAAACACCGGGGTATGAACGCCCGACCGAGGCCCAACAGAAGGCGTGTAAATGAAGCGAATCTACAAGAGGGGCATCAAATTCAAAACAGGAATCTAGAGGGGAACATGCGAGGCCAGGGACAGCGGCTCCGACCCACCGCCGAGAGAAAGGGTAGCGGAGAGGTCCAACCAAACAGAGCAGGAGGCGGATGTGACTTCGGTGGCAGCCTTCCCGACCAATCACAATCCGGGGCGCCGATGACGCGAAACAACTCCAACCAATCGTAGGCGAGAATTAATCCGAGGACAGATTCAAGGTCGGTTGGTGTGTAGCAATACGCGCATTGGCTGTTTGGGGAGAAAGAAAAGACGGAGTTTTCTGGAGGAGCGGAGTGGATCGACCAGTTTACACGTGCAGTCACTCCCACTAACAACCACGTCTAAAGATAATTAAAAATTAACGACTGTGCATCCATATTATCGACTAGTGCGAACACAGAATACGATATAGAGGGAGTTTGAGTGGTTTCGCTGTCCTTAGTCTGCACGGCGATGGAAGCGTAAATCCACGATGCACGATGGTGCTCCCCCTCCACTATAGAATCCATGCCTGCGTTTGCACGTCGCCCCCTTTGCAGCATCTTGTTACTTTGTAATGATGAGGTTAACTGTGTTTTAAATTATTGTCGCTACGGTGTGCGCTCACTAAAAACAAACTCTGTTGCCTGCGCAGACCAGCCCTCACACCGGCCCTGCTGTGGCTGCGGGGTTTGTGGAGCTCATCTGTTTTGCAGGCCTTGTTATCATCGGGGCGAATGACCCTGCCATCTGGAGGCCACTTGTTTGTAAACACTGTCTGTGGGGAAGTGGCTCGGGCGCGCGTGCACGTGTGCGCGGCCCCCAACCACCCCCCACCCACGGGTCGATAACACCTCTGGCTCTGACCAGGTGTGAAGTAATGACCAGGCGCTAACAGCCTGTTTTCAGCGCGTAAAACCAGCTGGGATTGTTTCATTCACAAAGCATTTGAAGTTTGCAAAGAAGTCACAAAAGCTGTAGATCGCCCAAAATAAGGCTGCACGGTTGGTATTGGGTCCCTCTTATGCATCTCACACAGATGTGATGTTTAAGTCAGTCAGATTATTCAAACAAATTATTTTTGGAAGTTCTGTGCACGACTGTGGCACTAGTGGGCCTCACCCCAGAACAAACACGTTGTTTTATCTACAGAGTAATAAATCACTGGAACACTCTGCCTCATCATCTTGTTGTAAATTAAATCTCATTTTAAATTATAAATATTGACTTGGCTGTATGTCGAGTTGTTGTTTTGTCTTTAGAGAAAATCAATTTCTTAGATTTATGAAAATCATTAAATGTTTATCTTAACTTAACTAATATTATAATTGTATCTGTATATGTAATGTATTGTAAATGATGTGATTGACTGTTTTGTGCTTTTGTTGTCTTTCGTTGGACCCCAGGAAGACTACCAGCTAATCCTCAATAAATAAATAAATAAATAACATGTTGAACAATTTATGTCTGCATGACCAGAGTGGATATATAATATTGTTTTGGACTTTGTGAGTGTGGGACATTTTTTAGTGGCTTCACAGTTCACGGTGCAGTTGCGTAACAGATGCTAAGACATTAGCTTTTGGTGATATTAGCTTTATAAGAGAAAAAAAAAATGTATAGCTATAAAGCCAAATACTGCTGAAGATAATTTCGGTCGTACGTTTTTATGTCTTTATTTTTATGTCTCTGTTATTTTTACAACTCCATTAGTCTGCGAGCTAAAGCGAATAACAGAAACACTTTAGTGTTTGATTCATTCCAGTTTAACAGCACCACAAACTACATCCTCTACAAGAACACCCTCCCATTAATGTTCTGTGATGGACCACCTGACCATTTCAGATTTAAAAAGATTTTAACGGATTTCGTGCCACACAGTTCTCAACAGCTCTCTCGGTTATTTTAAACTAATAGCATACCCTACATGAAGCAAAGATTTAGTGCAGGACAGTTACATAACAATGTATTTGTTTATTAACTAGGGTAACTAATGAAGTGGGAAGTGAATGGTGGGTATTTTTTCTTTTCTATTTTCTAATATTTCAATAAAATAGTCAATTTGAGAAAACAATCAGCTGAGCACTCGAAATGTCTGAAGAAATCTTTAAATGTGCTGGTTGTAGACCTAGATCTTTTCTCCCCGAACCTTTTGGTGGAAATAATAATACATGACCTGCTTTGACCTTAGAGAATATGGTCCTCGTGCTATGAAAGAGACACTCTGTGACTCTTTATACTCTTCCCCCTTGGTTGGTCACTACGTTGTGCTGGTGATGGTCCTGTGACCAAAGTGTTCCCTTCAGTGTTTTTGCACATTTTGTAACCCATGAAATAAATTGATTATTTTTGCTTTTCAGCATGAAATCTGTACTGATGCATCCATACTAAGACCATATCGCAGTCAAATGCAAAATAATGTAAATAACTTAACGTATATTCTACAGCTTAGTCACTGAAAAGGATTTTGTATGTCTCTATGTGGAGAAAATTACTTTTAATAAAAGCAGACTGAGTTCTTAAAGAACATACTCACTGCAGTCAGATTTCAACAGCAACAAATCTGCGTGTCTCATATTATGGCTTTAAGTATTTTCAAAGCGCAGGGCGATACAGTTGATCCCACAAACCATTAACCTTTTACTTCAGCCACTGGAGGGAGACATTCACCTCGCCTCCAACGAGGACGGCATGAAGTCATCAGCCATTTTAAGCTTTTAGGTTGGAGTGGTGGAGTAATAAACACAGCGTCATCACTTTGTCCCCTGTCAACACACGGATTTATCTGCCCGCAGTCAAAAGCATTCATCTGATTATTAATAAGAGTGTGCTGAGTGCAGATTATCAATAGGAGCCAATAATGGGCCCTGTCTAATGTCATATTCATGTGCATTTAACTATCAGCTCCTTTGATCCGATTCTTAAGTAACAATCCATATGAACACGGTTTAATATAGAGAACCACAACTGAAGCATTACAGATATGTACATTTTTCTTTTTACTTTGTCAACAAACGAGTGCTGCACACAAATATACAGTTGGTCCCAGTTTCCCTCAACTCCAGGAAGAGTAGCAACCGCTAATGGCTATCAACTATTAGTCAATGCTATTTCCAACCACATGATTCACTCCCTATCTATGCTAAGTGTTATACCTTGCAGATATTGGGCATGCTTTATCATGCAGCCGGTATGGAAACTGGACCCTCACTGCAGTCAGTGTAAAACCTCCCAATCTCTCACGGGAGGCGCTGTTATGCATTGATATGTGCAGTCGTGATTAAAATTGTAATGACTTATACCATCAAGGCAACCAGGAGATTTAAACGTAACAGAGAAGGTGGCGTCCTGTGGGGAGAGGAGGGGCCGAGCAGCAGGGTTTCCATCTCTTTGCGAAGAGATCCAGAGAGAGAGAGAGAGAGAGACCCATTACGCCTCTCCTCCATTTCCTGTCTCAGGGGCAGGAACCAAATGGACACATTAATAACGCTCTCCATGTCTGGGGCAGCTAATGGTGCCTTGAGTGCTGATTAAGCCTGGGAAGAATTGGGCGTGGAGGAAGAGTATTGGTTTCATTCTCTTTGCTGACTGTTGCACGGGTCCAGTGAACACATTTCCTGCCTGTAGTTGTCGTCTCTGTGTGTTTACTCTGGGTGGATCTTTTCAAAAAGCCACGGTGCCAGTTTGGCTAGTTTCTGAGGAGGAGCTTCACAAAGAACACAGAGCAGTCACTTTACAGCATGTATAGTTAAACATTTGAAAAGCATGCACATCAAAAAAACAACTTTCGAACCACAGCGAACATCGGCGGTGACAGCGATATAAATAAGGCACACAGTGTCATCATGTCACTGCTTTTTTAAAAGCCTCCAAAGTGCTTAGAAGTACATTTTCCACTCCATCAAAGTGCGGTAAATCACTGCTGTTGACAAGTTGGTTTCACCCTGAAGACAAAGACTGGAAGACTGTTTTTATTTCCTTCCAGGATTTATCACTTATCCTTCACTGTTGCAAACCTCATTCGGTCCCAGAGAAACCACAGGATGACAAATTGATACGTCTGCTTCAGTTTGACCTGCCCAGTTTTCTCCTTCGTCCTTATGCATCTGGTCTGTTGGAGGTGAGCGTCCAGGCCAGCTTTGACTCAGTCCAGCTCCAGTCACGCTGAGGTCACAATATGTCGTGTTTGGGCAGGTTGAGCTCCTCCTCAGAGACGGTGATGCTCCCCATGTACCAGAATATCCACAAGAACAGGCTAAGGAAGAGCAGCAAAGGTCCGGACAGCACGAAAAAGTCCCAGAAACTCAGAGGAGCAAAGATCCCCACAAAGAAGAGGACAATCCCGACGATGTCCATGATCACAGCCAGCGACAGGAGGACGGTGGCAAACTTCTTATCTTCCATGTCTGGGCCGGGGGAGACGGACAGGTGGATGGAGTGTGAAGCTCTGACAAAAACGACAGCGAGTCTCGTCAGAAGAGTCTTATAGCTCATTCCTTTACCACCCACAGCACACCTTACATTTCTAGAATAGCTCAAGAATGGTAAGATTGGTATCCAACCACAACAACAGGTTACGCTACTCATTAGTAGCTGAAAGCTCCACAGTCCGCCTTCATTCCTTTGCAGGGCTGATTTGTTTTGTCTGTATGTCATAATCCGTCACCACTGAGCTTGTGTTCACAGTCATCAGCTTGCTGTAATTAATCAGGTGCCCCCCTCCGCTGCTCATTTTTTTTGTTCAGTTAATGAAACCAACGGGGATTCAAGGTTGTATCACTGCCCTGCATCTTTTATCAGAAGAAAGTGACCCCAGGAAATACACCACTTTTTTCCCGTTTTCACAGAGCCCGCGAGCAGCTCTCATCACTCATCCCAAGAGTTCCCTTCATATCTGATAATTCTCAGTTCATAAATCAGTGTATTATAATGGCACCTGCAGCGAAATGGTTCTCACAAAGAGGAAACGAACGTAATGGAAACTTCCCTGGGAGCACCTTGTTTGACCAGTCGAGCGGACACTATTTGTCTCTCCTGCCTGAATTGCCGTCCCGCCCACTGTGACTGTGACAGTAGGTACACAGCCAAGATGAATGACGATGTATTTACTTTAAGGTTTTATTAAACAGTGCCATGTTGTCAGTCATGCTGACTTCTGCCAGGGGCCCTTTCAGTAAACTCACAGTGTTGACATTTCCATAAGGTGTGCCACTGAATCTGAGGATCAACCTCTTGTGGCTATAACTATGTATGTGTATGTGTGTGTGTGTATATATATATATATATACACACACACACACACACAAAACATCCTAGTATGGTATAAAACTTAAGTCTTAAGTCCCACATGATTTTCTGTTCAGGAGTTTTAGGTTTGCTTTACGGCAGCACGTCAACAGAGTCAAACCAGTCGGACCAGTGTATTTCTGTTTCTGTTTCTGAACATCAAACAGCACACCTGACTTGACTTCACAGCTGATGCAAGTGAAAAAAAAGGTTAAAGTCATACACAACAATGACCAAACATTTCACTGTGTTAGACTGACAATGTTTCTGAGAAAGGACTTTATTGCAAGGTCCCACTGATGAAACTAACATCGTTCTGTGTGTGTTTTTTTGGTTTGTTTTACTTATTATACTTATACTTATTTAGGGGTTTTAAAAAAAAGACTTAAAATAAAAAACTAAAAAAATGACAATTTTATTGATCCTTTTATTGACTTACTTAAACTGTACATGAACATTTGTAGGGCTAGCAGCTCTAAGGGCCTCTGTTTCCTTGCATTATAGTTGCATATAATAAGGATATAAACACAGTGTTATTTATTGAAATGCAGCACATAAGCATTAAATAAATGCAAATGATAAAATACTTAACATTATACCCCTATACAGAATAAGATAATAATTCCTTCATAGTTTCTGTTGATTAATGTGTCCATTGCATTAAAGTACCACAGACTCACTAGAATTAATGAAATGTTTTACTTGTATATGTTTTCTATAAAGAATGATGTTGTTCCTTTTAGGTTCAGCCGGACTTCCGGGCTCCAAGTTGAACAGGAACTAATGGACCACACAAATAAATAGCTTCTGGACCTTGAAAAGAAAAATGTGCAGATGTTTTTGTGGCAGCTCTTTTTCTTCCTGAATGAATAATAATTAGAAAAGAAGCTTCAGTTCAGAAGAGTTTGCTACCATTTAACCGACAGACGCTCACTTCAGGGTACTTTTCATTGCAGCAGATCTCTAAGACAGCATCAAGGCCATGGTGACCAAGCGTAGGTTAAAGGTTCGAATGTACCAGTCAAGACATCAGAGGGTGGTAGCGGAGGCCACCTTCTTCTCCAAAGCAGGTGAGTCAATGGAGCTGTCATAGCCTTCATTGTGGTAGGCGGTGGATTTGCCCCACGTCACCCTGCTGGATTTGCGAGGCGGCGTCCCCATCTGGCTCCAGTCCACATCCTCCACGCACTTCACGCGGTCCTCCGCGGTCAGCGTCTTGCTCAGCCTCTGGGACAGTTTCCTCGCCAGCTCCACGAAGCTGTTCCTCTTCCTCAGGCCGTCATCCTCGCGCACCTGGATGTTCACCACGTACCACGTGATCCAGATGAACAGGCTGAAGAAGATGATCAGGGAGCCCGTGTAGATGAAGAAGTCGCCGTAAAAGCGGCCGTCGATGCGCAGGTCGGCGAAAATCCCGAGGAAAAGCAGAACGATGCCGACGACGTCGAACACGACGGCTCCTATAAATAAAAACGCACAGTTTCCAATGCACTCGGCCGGCCCCATCGTGGAAACATTACAGCCAGTTCGGGGCTGTGTAACGGCGAGATGCTTCTCCCACTGTACCTGAGCTGAGACTGCGCACCTGCACAGGAACGCCCCACCTTAAGGTGAAGATAAACACGGTGTTTCTACAGTGTACACATGTACCCAGTAGCAGACGTCCTACACGGTGCAACGGGATCATTCGGCAGTCGGGTCAACAATCATAGTCTAGTCTAGTTTCCATGATGCAAATTACGCAGGGCTGACAAGTAGGTAGAATTTGACTGTCAAATCACAAAGACCCAAGCATCATGTGCTAATTTAGCTGGATATGTTTATTTATGGGCATCAGGTGGAAGCAGCCTTTATGTAATTATATAATATTTTATACCTGAAGGTACCGATTGTTAGGCCACACGTTTTATACATCGGTCAGGCATAACATTATGACCACTGACATGAGAAGTGAACGACAGTGACCGTCTTGTGACAATCCAACATTCTGCTGGGAAACGTTTGGACCTGGCATTCGTGTGGATGCTACTTTGACATGTACCAACCACCTAGACCAGACCAGATACCCCAACCCTGTAGCAATTATGACACTACTTGATGTCAGCAGGCATCCCCAGCAGGATGCAGCTTGACACAGACACACACAAACACAACAACAACTCACAGGGAAAGGAAACAACTCAAAAAACGTAAAATACAACACAAGGTGCTGACCTGAGCTCCAAATCCTCTAGACCCCAAACTGATCAAGTATCTGTGGGATGTACTGGAACAAGCGTGATCAACAGATGCCGCTCCTCTCAACCCATCCAAAAGGCCCCCCATTAACAACATCCTGTTACCAGACACCACAGGACACCCTCAGAAGGCCCATGTTCATTCTCTGATGAGTCACAACTGTTTTGGAGGCACAAGGGAGTCATAATGTTCTGCCTGATCGGAGTATGGTTTCATTTGATTATCATTATTGCCATTTAGCCATTTGTCATACATACACACACACACACACCATTTGTAGTTCTATTAAAATAGAAAACCTGCTGTAGATGTTGGATCTTTAAAACATTCAGGTTATCACCAGTTATCTTCCCTTAAAATATTCTGTTTAGTTGAGCAAACAGACTAAAAGCAACACTTTAGGTCACAACCAAGAGAGTTTGGGGCATGTTTACTGAAATAAATTATTAACATGATAAATTTGCATGAATTAAAACATGCGGACACAGTGATGTCATTGGTTCAGAACTCTAAATATCTTCCGACTGTAGCCAATGATCTCAGTTGATCTCAGTATATACAGTAAGTCTTCATAATTTCAGCAAAACATGCAATTGCTTTCTCAAGTAGTCACGTTGTTGGGATATAAGTATCAATTACAGACGTTTTAAATACAATCCAACCCATGCGGCTGAGCAGTCAGTTTTCAGTGCGCACAGAAATATTTCTTGGCCATTAAAGCAGAATCCCGATTACTTCCTCTCGCAGTATATTTACATCTTGTGAAAACAAGCTTTCAGGTCACAACAGTCAAATTCCAACTCTTTACATAATTCAAAGTGCCCTTTCCTGGTGGCTAAGCTCCACAACAAGGACTCATGTGGCTGCAGCTAGGCACAGTAAAGCCGGAAGTGACAATCTCTCACAACTTTATTATTCATGAATTGTCATATACTGTACCACACGGCATTAAGAAATCCCACGTGTCCACTTCCCCTTTCATAAATATTCATGAGGACACTTCTCATATCCCCCTCTTTGCCAGATTGTGTGAAGTGTGAATAATTGCATTTTACACAGTGCTTTTGTCGCTCTCACCTTCTTTTCAGCCATTATTAATGCAAATGTTGCCATGCACACTTGAGTCTAAGAAAGTGACGTCAATCCGTGCAAATCAGAGAGTCATTTAATAATGGATTTCCCACGGATGGTCCCATGCCGAAAAAGATTAAATTCACTCTTAAGGGTTCAAAATTAGGAGAACAAAATTAAAGTTTCATGACAAAATCCCAAGCATCACAGGTTGAACATCGGGGGCCTGTAGTAACTGAGGGGCTTCTTCATGTTCGACCGCTTCCTGTTCTCTTTGGTGATGGGAATCAGGACCACGCCCACCACAAAAACCATTAGCCCGATGGACAGCAGAGCCGGTCCAAGGAAGTTGGTGACCTTCTTGCAGTGGCCGGCGAAGTAGAGGCCGCTGATGATGATGCCGCATGCCATGAAGCTGCCGCCGGTGGACATGAGGTGGATGGGGAACCAGAACACTTCGCATTTGCTCTGGGGGGTCTCGGCGGTCCAGATGGACTCACTGCGGGCCAGGCTGAACACGGTGCTCTCCGTGCGACTCGGGGGCGTCAGCTGGTCCCTGGACTGGGAGAGTGTGCACTCTCCCAGGGGGATGTTCTCTGGGCTGTCCGGCATGGCCTCCAGGGAGACGCTGTGGAAGTTAAGTGGAATAGGAGTCAGTCTGGAAAGGAAGATTTGTCCGAAAAAAATCAACGCATCTAAAGACAAAATGATTTAATAATCATTTTAAAGTATCAAAATGCAAAAAAATCAAAACATGTTTACACATTTGCTTTCCTGCACATCGAACATAAACTGCTTCTGTTTCTATGTATTTCACTCTTGACAATTTCTCATCAAGCCAGGAGAAAACAACCAGACAAACACATACCTTTAAAATCTGGATCAAGCCTCTTTGTTTTGGAAGAATCAATGAATGAACTGAAGTCAGTTAAAACTCAGAAAACATCAGGAAATCTGAAGGAGCCGCTGACGAAGATTTCCGCCCACCGTCCGCCCAGAGTAAACTGCAGACTGAACAACCATCTGCCCACCCTCCTGTGCTATCTCCACCTCCTCCAGCGAACTCTCTGACCACCATTCCCTTACCATCATGTACCGTCACGGGCGGTCTTGTCCTGAGGTTGCATCCAGGGCAAGGGGCTTTCCTTCCGCTCCCCAGAGGATATCCATAGACCTCCGATCACTGATGTCTCGTAAATGATCTCAAATAAACTTCAGTTGCCTTTTCTCTCAGAAAGCCTGACGTTTTCCAGGCATGGGCAATGAGAGGGAAATATCTGTCTCAATCAGCTGCAACTCTTTCCACACAAAGAGGAGCAGGGCAGGGCAGCGACTAGGAAATGACTCCCCCGTTATAGCCAGATTGATGTAACAAGCAATCACCCATACAGAGACTTTCCAATACAGTCTGATGTTGGCACAGTATTGATCCCAAAGTACCCCGGAGCAATTATCTGCAAGTTGTAGCTGTGTTCACAGAACATGAGATCAATGAGTAGCATAATTAACCCTCAGAAAATAAAGACAGAATTATGAACGTTTTTTTCTGTCAAATTTAGAATTTTTTTTCATTCGTCGTCACGTCGTTCGGCTTTCAAAAAATCTCCTTCCTCGAATGCTCACTTGCTGCAATATGACACTGCTGCTTCCTCCTGCTATTACATTTGTGTGTTTGCTACTTTATGTGGATCTTTTGGAAAGACTCAAGTGTCAGTATGTTTCCATTGATCCGAACATGAGCTCATACTTCAACCCGATTACGTTCTGCTGAGAGCTCCCGAGGATTGGAAATGTCTCTTCAGGGCTGCTACACTACTTGTGCTTTAGTGAACAGCGGGAGTCCTCCCTGATTCCATTAGGTCACTGTTGTTATCTCTTTAAAATGCACCATCCTGTGGCACGACGCAGATATGATGGAGCCTGTCAACACTTGTACTGAGCCGTTAAATCCAGCAGAGGTCAGTGCTGGCATGGGGGATCGACTTCAGGTTTGCTGTGTCATTAACTTTTAGTGAACTATTTCGGAGCAGGATTAGTTAATTAATCGGGTAATTCGCTGTTTTGGTAATTACAGTACATCTATTACTTTGCAGCCACATACGAGGAATTAATTGTCCATTCCATGTACAGTAGCTTGTGCCTAATTCTTTTTAATGGTCCATTTAAGCGGTTTGTATCCCATTCACTTGATCATAGTCGTCTGAGGGTATTTTCCACCGCTTAGTGAACCTGCAGGAGCTGCAGGCCTTCATGTAACCGTGTGCTTCAACGAGCTTTTATTAATTTTGGTGCAGGAATGGTCGGCCCTTTTGAGCAGTTTAGTAACACAAGAGGAAGTCGTGTTAAGCGGCGATCCAAGCTTCAAAGTTCAAAGTAGGGGAATCTGTCACAACA
Organism: Mugil cephalus; assembly: GCF_022458985.1. Taxonomy (NCBI): domain Eukaryota; kingdom Metazoa; phylum Chordata; class Actinopteri; order Mugiliformes; family Mugilidae; genus Mugil; species Mugil cephalus. Next base: position 14,172,602 of record NC_061789.1, on the reverse strand, counting down.
TAGATAGAAGAGGCCTAATGGAAGAAATATTTAAGTGATTGATGCAAAAAAATAATAAATCTTTTGAACAGTAACAGATATTTTTAAGAGTCACATTGTCTACTTCCTGAAGCATTTATGTGGTAATTTATCTGATAAGGCACAGGGACTCGGCTCATTTACTCAGTGACAATCGTCTGTCATCATCATCATCATCATCATCTACTAAATAATCAAGACAGATTCCAATACAAATGAAAACTAAAGTAAATAGCTGTAGTTTTATCAGACGTGTGCGGTCGATCACGTCACGCACACATTAAGGACTTCTTGGCGCTGAGAAGTTAAAACTTGAGCCAGTGTATCGATAAAGCGACATAAAGGCGTCCGTCTAATCCTGTTTGATAACACAAACACAGAGGGCTGAGGGATTAGAGCTAATAAGTGTCATCTTGAGTCAGCACACTGCTGGTTTGGCAGTTTTTTAGGACAGGCATTCAAATGAACTGTGGAGTTTCGCGGTGCAGTTAAAGCCACCAGAACTAAGATGCTCTAACAACTCCGACTCCTTCGGCCTTTCGGGGCCGTGGATTAAACAGAAACACTTTTTTTGGCCAAATGGAGCCTCACACGGAGCCTCGTTAACTCCTGAGCAAATATCAATAAAACCTGTGCAGAGGCTCATGGTCTGCACAAGGTAACACATCACTGGTTTATTAACACTGGCAGCTCTTTTCTGTACAGGTGACCTTGGGAAACTAATTAATCTGCTTTGCATATTTACAGCTTTTTGTTGAGTAATCCCAGAGATGGAGGCATTCAAACAACTGTAGCAGAAAGGCACTTTCACGCAGTTAATGCACGGAGGAAGAGTTCTCCGAAAGCTGCCACTGATACATCTAGATAAAACGCATTTACTTTCTCAGCCTGTCAATACCCAATTGTCTCAGCAATTTATTATGTTTCAGTCAAATCGATCGCCACCAAATGGGAGGCTTCCTTTTCATTTCGAAGCTTGTTTACGTCTTAGAGTAAACAGTGATTAGTGATTAATTCCAGTGAGACTGGGGGAGATTTGAGGTCAAATCTCCACATCTTGGCATTTCATGAAAGCAGAATTTCTTTGAAGACACTTTATTCAAGTTGTTTCTTCTGTTCTAGATGACGAGTGGGGAGATCAGTTTAGATCTTTTTTGTTTTGCTTTGTTTTGTTTGATAGACTGACTGAGAATCTTCCTGGATATATCTGAGGGTGTCCTGTGGTGTCTGGAAACAGAATGTTGCTAATGGGGCCTTTGGGTCTTATGGGTTGAGGAGAGGGGCCTCTGTGGATCAGTCCATCCCTCAGATACTTGATCAGTTTGGGATCTAGTGAATTTGGAGGCCAGGTCAACACCTTGTGCTGTTTTTCATGTTTTTTTTGTTTAGTTCTGCCTAAACCGTTGCTCTGTATGTGTCTGTGTCAGGCTGCATCCTGCTGCTGACATCAAGGAGTGTCATTTCTATGGAGTCGGGGTGCCTGGTCTGGTCTAGGTGGGTGCTACATGTCTAATTAACATCCACATGTACATGATGAACGTTGTCATGGTAAATGATGGTCATTTACTTTTCCTGTTAGTGGTTTTAATGTTGGCTGCGTCTTTTCAGAGTCCATTAAACTTCTGCAGTAAATTAGTCTTTCAGTAGTGGAAGAATTAAATATATGATATAATAACATGTAGACCAATACAAGTCTCAAATATCAGCTTACGCGCTTTCTCCATTTGTTAATACATTTATATGAACACTGACTAACTGAAATGAGATTTACTCTGTGCACATTGAGCCGCTTTGTAATTAAATACTGTTGTTTGATAAAACACCTGCTGTAGAGTATGATAAACTCAATATGTTTTTCTTTATCATTGCTTTTCTGAATGCAGTTTCATTTGCCACATTATATATAAGATACATGGTCACTGAGAGTGAAATGAAAATACAGCACATGCTACATGTTGGCAGCATTTAAAGGGATGGTATATACAGCCCACTGAGGAAGCTGGCCTCCAACAGTCCTTGGGCCTTTGTGACGTCAACAGCTTGCAGCGCTCCTCCCCCTTGCTGTGGACGGTATAAACAGATCAATAACTCAGCCACGTCTCATTTCTGACAGATTTGTTTTGCCAGACTGATAATTGGGCAGAGAACAAAGTGTGCCACGCTCCTGTTGATCTTCATGGGTTCATGGGCGCTGATGGACCGAGAAGTCCACTGGACACTCAGGTAAGATGTCTTAGGACAGACGAAAAGTTGGTCTTCTCCACTGTACTTCTTATAATCAAAGAAGATTATACACACATCATTCTTATGAAAGCAGGGCACGCCACATACGTGTTTCCTTATGATGCATTTTAAAGCTCTTCACGTTATTTTGTTGCACTGAATGGTACAAAAGAGATGGACCCAAGAACAGGAGGGCGCAATCATTCATCAAAATTAAACCCAGAAAGCGTACGTATGCCGTGGGACATGAGTTCTTACTTGTGTTACACAAACGCTGTTGGATCACGCCAGACTAAGTGGAACCATTGAGATCAAGGGTTTTTCAAAAAGGAGCAAGATGATCGATAGCACAGATAACCTGAAAGCCTTTGTTCTGTTAAAACGGATATTTTGTCTCGTTTGAAATGTCTGAGGATGTCATAGTCTGGATTTCTGACCCCATTTTGAATAAAATGCTCGGTATGATTCAAAATTAGGCGCACAAACCCGAACGCTAACGACATCAGAAGAGGGATGTGAGCACACAGCCTGATCAGTCACACCACGAACAGGAAGTGAATGAGAAGGTTTGACAATCTGTTGGACAGAGTTTGTCAAACTGTCGAAGGATTTTTTGGAGATGTAATTTTAGAAGTGGCCAGCCTGGCAGACAGTTCTGATAGCAACGCCTTTTAATTTGCAGTTTTTGGCAAAACTTCACACAGTGCGGAGTAAGAAAATCTTTTTGTCTCCTCTTCAATTTCATGTGATTCATCATCCAATCAAAGGAAACAACTACATTCATTCTCATCATAGTTCACTGGGTAACCAGACATTATTTTTCAGAATTTCTTTAGAAAACAATAGCTGGTATAAATGCCTGCTGGAATTTTATTGTAGTTTGCACACATGCATACTTGTTACCAGCATCCAGCATGTGAACATAGAACAGATACATCAAAGGACTGTGATGACCAAGAAACTCGCTATAATTAAGATTCGAGAGTGAAAAAAAAAAAATGAGGAGGCGCCAGAGATTATTTAAACAAGACGAAGCTGCAATTTCAAATAAGAAACAAAAACATGCCGCAAGAATAGACAGAAGCAGTCAACTAATATATACACAGAGACACAGAAACAATGGCTGCGCTTACATGGACACCAATATCACACTAAGAATCAGAATAACTGCACAATCAGAATAAAAATGCCTCGTGTAATCACGGATCAGACTCAGAGGGGTGGTATAAATCTATTCATTGGGAAAACAGTAACTCCTAATAATGATGTGATCTCTGATTGAAATACATTAATTCTTTCTGTGCGGGTTTGCCCTACGTGCATTGATTTGGAACAGGTTGAAGACATATTGCCCATGAAAGGCTTGAGGACGACAGTGCTGTAATTCATGTGTTTGATCAGGTGTATTTAGCTTAAGTTGATATCACCATTACGAGAATTTCATTAGAGGAAAAAATGTGATATGTGACCTGAAAGGTGATGGCTCACAACGAGTCTGCGTGAATATGACGCTTTAGGTGAGAAACTAGCCAGGATTGTCCAAAGACAGATCCTGTCTTTATATATTACTGTGGCTGAAGCCGGAGGGATAAGCTTAAAGTGCGATTTTCACACTCTAAATAAATTATTGGAGGATTTTTCTAGCCATCTAATAATGAGTGCATGGTGAGGCGTGTATTAACCTTTAGTCGTTTAAGATGCTGAATGGAAAACAAACACCTTTTTGCCTTTTGGTGTTGGTCAAAAGGTGATTTCAGCATGTTTGGCTGTTGAAAACAGAAAACTAGATGATGAAACTCTCCTAAAAATAACAGTATCTACATTTCAATCCGGCTTTTCATGTTCACATCCTTCTTCAAAGAGGCATTTTATGGAAAAAACACCTACGTACAGTATTGCTACCAAGTGGAATGTGGACTGTGAAGAGCACTAAGAGCACTGATAACACTGATTTTCACCTTACAGTTGCCACCAGCCACTTTATTAAGTACACCTTGCTAGTAAAAGGTTGGACCTGCTTTTGCCTTCAGAACTGCCTTAATTCTTGGTGGCATACTTTCAACAAGGTGCTGGAAACAGTCCTCAGAGATTTTGGTCCATATTGACATGATAGCATCTCACAGTTGCTGCAGATTTGTCAGCTGCACATCTATGATGTTAATCTCCCGTTCCACCACATCCCAAAGGTGATGGTCTATTGGATTGAGATCTGGTGACTGTGGAGGCCATTGGAGTACAGTGAACTCATTGGTAGGCGGTGCCATTTAAACCATGCTTAATTTGTACTAAGGGGCCCAGTGTTTGCCCAGAAAAGACCAGGCAACATTTTCCCAATCTTCTATTGTCCAATTTTGGTGAGCCTGTGTGAACTGTAGTCTCACTTTCCTGTTCTTAGCTGAAAAGAGTGGCACCCGGTGTGGACTTCTGCCCATCTTCTTCAAGTGTTGTGTGTTCAGAGATGGTATTCTGCACTCCTTGGTTAAAACGTGTGGTTATGTGAGTTACTGTTGCCTTTTTCTCATCTCCAACTAGTCTGCCCATTCTCCTCTGACCTCTCACATCATTAAGGCATTTTCGTCCACACGACTGCTGCTCACTGGATATTTTCTCTTTTTCGGACCATTCTCTGTAAACCCTGGAGATGGTTGTGAGTGAAAATCCCAGTAGATCAGCAGTTTCTGAAATACTCAGACCAGCCCGTCAGCCCGTTTCTGAAATACTCAGACCAGCCCGTCTGGCAACAACAACCATACCACGTTCGAAGTCACTTAAATTCCCTTTCTTCCCCATCCTGATGCTCGGTTTGAACTTAAGCAAGATGTGTTAATCACTCCTATATGCCTAAAAGCATTGAATTGCAGCCATGTAATTGTCTGATTAGCCATTTGTGTTAACAAGCAATTGAATAGGTGTACCTAACAAAGTGGCAAGTGAGTGTATATTATTCTGTTCGTCGTAGTTTAGCATTTAAAGCATTTTTTTCCTCAATGGATTCCCACAGAAAAGACCCGCACTATGCGCTGAAGTGAAAATACCAGTGGTGCATAAGTGAACCCAACTTGTTCTTTGATCAACCAACTCAAATATAAATTATAATTTTCCTTCTCTTTATTGCTTTAAAGTGGCTAATGCAACTCCATGTCCTCTCTTAAATGAATATTTAAATACCAGCTGTTAGCCAACAAAACCGCTCAAAAATTATAATATTTCAGTACTGTGTACACATTTTAATTTCTGCTGCTCCCAAGCTGCACAATTCACCCTATATCTTGTTTATTGTTCATACACCGTCAATTGCTATACTGATTGAATTCACCATAATCCAAGTAATGGGGTAAAAGAAGAGGAAAAAGAAAAAGATTATAGAAGTTTATTCCTGATCAATTGCAACAGATCCGTACTTTAGGTGACAACCAGGAGAGTTTGAGATATTTCAGTAAGGAAGAAAACATTCACAGGTATTACTGATTTGATGAATTTAATATACTAAAAAGGCCCAGGCACACTAAACTGACAATAAAGGACTACCAGCTTTGAAGGCCACCTGTACACCTCCTGTGCCAAATGTTGCACTTGAACACACCACAAAGACTACAGCCAACAACCAACTAGCTCCTATATTCTATGGAGAGAAAGAGAGGAAATAACTCACCATACCCAGCAGATATGAACGAAATAAAAGTCTGTATATTCACAAATGTTTAATATAAAAATTTTATCACCTGGCTTTGAAAATGAAGAAAATAGTGGTCTTTAAACTTCACACACAGACAGATTTTGCTCCTGAAGCAAACCGCTGGGAATGGCTGTGGCACGATGACAGTCAAAAGACGAGGCAGACAAAGACAGAAGCCCCAGAATGCCATTAAAAAAAGAAGAGCCAAGGGCAATGACGTCACATGTCTGGACATTAATTGATTAACAGATGACCTCTGTGACGTGAAGCACAGTAGCCTCATAGAAATGGAGTGGAATTAATAATGGAAATCCACTTCTGAGTCTAAATTAATGGTTTGCAGTATCTGCCAATGCTACCTGGCTGCTGCGTGTCAGCAATGAAAGGCAGCAGACAGTTGAACCTGTGCTGTGAATATCAAATTTTCAAGTTGTCATCTCAGATCACATCAGTTTAGAGGGAACGCCGTTTTTGTCTATGCCAAGAACCTCAGCAAGGACCTCCGCTCATTAACCTCTGGTATTTTTAGACAAGATGTAGAAATTAAACATAGGAAGTGAGACAAAACTCTCTGCTCTCATTGTGATATGACCGCTCAGTTGCTATAAATTGTTTTTCTTCTCAAGAAGCAATAAAGCTAATGATGTCAGGCCACAAAACAGTCAGGACCACTTGGATGAGGTTTCAAACCGAGTAAAGCAATATAGAGCAAGTTATGACTGTGCTTCACAGGAGATTCTGACATCTAATTTCAGATATCAAGACGACTTGACTTCCTGATCCATGGGAAATAAGAGCAATCTATTTGGGGTCAAAGGGATAAAAGGCAGTTCAGCCGGACCACTATCTCTGCCCAGTATATATGACTCCTATTTCACAATCAGGACTCCATAATGCTGAGGTTTCCATAGTGACCAGTCTGTAAAGCTGCTTGGTGTTTGGTACAGTCCATCGTTGCAGAGGCACTGAGATCACATGTCCCACATTTGATGGAGAAACTCTCCAGTAGATCACAGCTGCGGTTTGAGTTCCCTTTGAAATGCTAAATCCCCCTGTGAGCAGCGGGGACCAGTCAATGGTATCGATCCAGGTGCCCATCAGGAGTATTGAGACGATCCTGCGGTCATATAGATAAGTATCCCACAACCCCTTTTTCCCCCTCATAGATCTCTATATTTTGTGTGCACGCTGAGAAGGCTGACCGAGGCTAAAGTTCAATGATGCTTTGATGGCCAAGGCTGTACAGATGTTCAGGCTTAATCAAGATAAATGGGAACCTTTTGTTGCATGCTGAAAAGTCGATACAGTTGTCCTGCTGAGTTACCTGGAGAAACTCCCCGTGGAGCTGGGAGACTTACAGACTTTAAATTGCTCAGAGGAAACAGTTCAGGATTCTTAAAACAAGCGGCAATTAGCAACTTTCCTACTACTGTACTCTGATTCTGCGATTTCAGCTCAAGGGATACTTTTCTGGGATTTAGAAAATAATCCAGGGCATGATTCAGCACTATGTGCTGTACTTTATGGGTAGCAATTGGTGATAGTTAAGGTTTTTTGTACACCTAAGGTTATTTTATAGTCTCTCATAGGAGGAAGTTGTTCAGGCTTTACCAGATATTGCAATACAACATACACAATACAATGTCACTGCATTAACACAATAGATTACACACATTTAACAGGTTTAAATGCTGCTTCACCACAAAACTAAAACATGTGAGAAGGCCTTTCTAATGTATATATAGATACACAGCCACAACATTAAAACCACTGACTGTAGGAGGAAATAACATTGACCGTCTTATGACAACACAATGTTCTTCTGGGAACCTTTTGGACCTGGAATTTTGTGTGGACTTCGACATGTACCACCCACCTAGACCAGACGAGGTAACGCATGATGGAAAGCTCAAATGATTGAATTGTGATAGCGCAAACACCGTTACCATGCAGACGAGTCTTAAATAAGCTGAAATACAAAAAAAAAAAAAAAAAAAATAAACCTGGAATTATTATTTATTTATTTTTTTTTAAATAAAGTAGGAGGATGAGACAATTCTAAGGGTTGAGAGTGCTGATGAGTACTACATACCTGCAGTTTTTATAAATAGGAACCCTGATGTGTTGTAACTTAACCCTTTAAGACCTGAACATCTGCCTACCCATAAAAAAAAAAAAAAAAAAAGAAAAAGAAAAAAAAAGCTTGCAGTATTTGAATTAACTCACCAATGGCCAAAATTCTGATTGTGGCTGACCACTGAGAAGATGCGCTTTTTGTGGAAAAATAAAAAGTTGCCATTATTAATTATGATGCACCGCTGCAGGTTGGGGATTGATGCTAGACCAGGGAGCCTCAGGAAGAGAGAGTCGTTTGAAGGAAATTGTTGGTATAGTTAGTTATACCCTTGAGATGTCACAGAGGTCTTCCAGACAAGAGCACAACTTCCCAGTGTTCAGCTACACTTACATATGTCCAGGCTTTAAAAAGGGTTAACTTAGTTCATCGTGATATACAACAGCTGCTGCATTTACATGGACGTTTTGTGTTCCAGCCATCTGAATAATGGCCCAATCAGAATTAAAATGCCTCACGTAACCACTGTAATCTGAACAGACTGGCCCAGTCAGAATGAACTGTCATTCAGATTTAGAGGGGTGGTGTGAGCTGTTGATAACCCGTTCAAACCATGTAATCGTGTAAACACTTGATCTGATCATTTCAACAAAGAGTTCTTTTAGTCTTAATGTGCCTTGTGACAGTGCCACTACCTCTGCCAACACATCCACCTTGTCAAAAAGCCATTCAGTACAATTGATAATTCTATTCAAATCATTGATTTCTGTGATTCCTTCCATTCATCACATTGTTTGTTTTTTTTTTTTTTTTGGTGGCGATTGATTTAAGGATACAGATAGTGCTGAAGACTATAGCTGTGCAAATGTGTGATCCTGGGCTATATAAATAAAACTGACTTGTCTGCACCAGTGCTTGTGTTTAACATTGTAAAACTCTGCACTCCAGAAAAAAGGGTTCTTCAAATATCCCCTCCAGACATGTTTAAAGATTCATAAAATGCTTAGAATAGTTTTGAACAGAGGAATGCTTTAATTTTCTGTTTAAAGGGACAGATTGTGAAAGAGGAGATTAGGTCTGCAAGTAGGAAAAAAAAAAAAATAGTGCTGTTGTTTATCTTGGGCTCATCTTACATGTCACCAATCACATTACCCTCAGTTCTTAAGCCACAGTATAAACTCGTCATCTGTTGGTGTGACCATGAATGCCAGGAGCATCCACAGGGGTCATCTCTCACAAATGATCAGTGTGATGGGCCTCTCTGGCCTTGTGTGCCTTTATGAGGCGATATCATTAATTTCTCGCTCAGTGGAGACGAAGCGGCGCTAGATGAAGCTGGACCTCCTGTTCACATCGGTCCGTTTCTGTGTCAGTCTGAGGGAAGTAAGAATTGCTTTTATGCTGTTGTGCTGATTTGGTTGTTATTTCTGTATTGCTTGTTATGCCGGGTAAGGATTGGACAATGGAAAGAGAAATTCATGGCGAGGGGGATGTTGAATCCTGCACGGCACATTATCATAATCACTGGCACCGCTCTGAATATCGTTAACCCTGTATTCACTGGAAAGCTAATGGGAAATGAATTAAGATCTATGAATTCTCTGGGTGGACAAAAATGGGATCGGATGGGCACAACTTATAGAGACTCTGCATCTTCATATGTGGACATTAAGTTTTAGGTTTGTGCCAGCTTATTCTGCTTCATTTAGACCCATCATCCTCAAAAGTGCATGCTTCAGTCTGCCATCTAGTGGTAGAAAAGGGTTAATTCATCAATAGTTATGAGCTACACCGTCAAGTACTCATTTGACGGGGGATTGAGATTTCATTGTTTGCAGTTCTGCTTTTACTTAGCCACGTGTTATATGCTCTTACACATTGGTCACTTTCTTGTAAAATATAGCGAAATAATCCCCATGTCGACATTTTCTTTTTTCCAGAAACTACTTCCTGTTGGGTCCTAACAGGGCCAAATACCTTGGAGAAATTAAAAATGCATAACAAAAACTTGGGTGTCAGGAGATTAAGAAGCATGTCTGTTGAGCCGGCTCTCTACATATTCCAGTTATTAACCAAATACAGCAAAAAAAAAAAAAAAAAAAAAAAAAAAAATCAATCAATATAGCAAGGCATGGTCTCAGTAATTACACATTTTTTCTCATCATGGATACTTAACTGTCAGGCTTGGATAAATAATATTCATTGACTCATGGATGCATACGTTACGCGCTAATGTTGTCATCTTGAAAGCTCCCTCTTGGCTTGAGAAATAGTTTAAGACAAATCTCTTAGTGGAAGCTCAACCTATATTTCAACCCATAAAAATAAATCAGATCAGTCACAAACACAGTTTTGAAACTCAAATTGTTGAGTGTTTAGGAATAATGTAACATCAAGCTTGGCAGATAAATTTAAGTCACATTTTCTGTGATTCTTAACCCAGAGTCCATTGGTTCATGCGGAGGTCCTTGCCAAAATTGGCAACTTCCACACACACATTAATTTGCATCCCTGTGCCTCTCAGTGAAGTTGAGAATTGTGTGGTTTTCATTAGGCTAAAATATAGAATCCCCAAGTATTTCAGTCAGTCCCCTACAAATAGTTAAGTAATATAATAGTCTGCACATAAAGGAGCATCTGCTACATTGGAGACTGTGCAAAGCAGGTTTACCAAATCATGATTGAGCTAATGGGTGACAATTTTTGTGTTTTGCGTAATTTAAAATCTTGTACTTCAGCTGCCAATTGCCTGGAGCTGAAGAGGGGAGACGATGGAGATAAAGCAGACTACAGCCAACTATGGTGGGGTATGGTGGAGAAATGAGAATCGCAAATTCAACCATGATTGAATTCACCGTCTCTGGCTGTTGAGAAAGAAAATTAATCTAGGATAGAGTTAAAACTCAGTTTTCAGAGCAAGGATTACGGTCGAAAAAGAAAACGAGGACAAACACAGATTAACACTGATGTGGCTTTTTTCTGGTTGGAGTGCATTTAAAAGACGTGGACCGACTGAAGGGTGTATGGGCTGAGCATGTCATACTCATAACTACTTTCACTGCCAGAAGGAGGAGACAGAGGTTCAACAGTGTAGCTTTAAAAACAGTTCATAAATAGAAACCGTGTCCAAGGTATGGACTATTTTGACTGGCAGATTATCTACAGTTGTTTCTCTAGTAAATATTGGCGTTTGTCAGGAGTTTGAACAGAGCTCATGTAAATCTCGGCATGTTTGAGGAGACACTGACAATAATGTCAGGATGTTTGCTTGCCACTCTGACCAATTTGTCAACAGGATGCTCCATTGCACCTCTGATTGACGTAATTAATAGATGAAAGTCCTGTCTGACGATGGCGGCCTCACCTCCTCCATGCTGCATGAGCCTTAAAGATTTCATTCAGTACTTCTCAGACAAACAAGCGCAGGAACACTTACTCCCTCAGATTGCATCAATACAATCGATCCTCCTCGCCTTCATTTTCATCTCTCTTATCAAGACAGCCATTGATTTTTCCTTTTGACTCGCTTCATTTCAGAAGAGGAACAGGGCTATAATTACGGCAACTTCTGCAGGACTCAAAGCAAACTCCCCTTTCCAAAAAGAAAAGGTTGCTTCCCTGAACAGGTTTATTGTGCAGTCGCACTCTCAAACTGAATCTCTGATTGTACTTGTCACCTCCTTTCTGCACGTTCGTACTTGCGTTTTGTAATTGACTCCAACGTTGTCAGCACCAACACATTCTTGGCAGCTTTGCTTTTTACACTCAGAAGACGATCTTTTTTTGAATAATTCATGAGTGTACTGTTTTTCTACTGGATCTGTCATGCTGCATTTTAATTGTCCTGCTGCCTCCAGATTTAAAAAGGGAAACACAAGGAGGCTTGACCTTAGCGGGGGCAATCTTTTTGCCATTTAAGATCAAAACATTTTGGAATTTCTATTTACACTTTCTAGAGAATAGTACACGCAGGGGTCTGCAGGACAGTCGAAAGGCCAGACAAAGTGAATCCGCAGAAGAGACTACTCCTTTTCTCACCGCTTCTTTTCCTCCCCAGTACACGACGGTTAAGGTCAACAGTCTTTTATCGGGCTCAGCGAGAGCTCGCCCATATTCAAGTATTTCTCAGTCTCAAATCAATATGTGACTGTGAATGATTCTCCCAAGGATAGGAGCCACAGAGCAGAAACTCAGAAAAAAAAAGAAAAAAAAAGTGATATTATCAGGTGGCCGATCCACAGAAAGTAAAATAGGAAAGATGGCAGAGTTGAGTGTTAGAGCTTCCCTGATTCTTTTGAGGTTATATAAGAGAGAGAAAACATGACTAGAATGAAGAAGAAACTTTGTTTCTACTTTTATCTAATATAAAATATGACTGACTATGACTATGAGATTTGGACACCATGTCTTTTTAGCTGTGGCCCTGTTCAGACTGAATATGAGTAGGCTCTGTCTAATTCAGATATATTGACATGTAGTCAATTAGCCATGTGTTCATGTTCATACAGATAAAAGTGGCCACGTAGAGGAAAGGTATGCATTTCTATTCACTGCTGAAAAAGGCACAGCAGTGTTGGAGCTTCCAGAGTTTGAGTCATAATTTGTCACCATCGTCAGGGATGGATAAATAACTACTTAACATGTTTGCTTTCACTGAGTAACAGTGGCCTCAGAGCTCAATGTGCATCATATCCCGACATTGGGACACAATGAACAGCTCTGAATAGGACTTAAATGATGGGACAAGCAGCGGGTGTTAATCTGTTGCTTGGACAACTTCCCACCAGAATTATGGGACCTGGCTGCAGAGATTCACTCCCAGATCAGCTACCACAGCATCGATAAGGATCTCAGCGATAAGTCAGAGTCAGTGTTCCGGTTCATTTCAAAAGGTGCTGGGTGGACTTGAGGTCAGGGCTCCACGCAGGTCTGCCAAGTTCTTTTAAACTGAGAAAAACATTTCCCCATGATTCGGGCTTATTGTACGTGGACACTCAGTCCAACTCTGAAGTTTCTAGATATCACAATGAAAATTGTAATCCCAAGATTGGATATGTGCAAAGAAAATGCCTAAATGAAACCGTCTGCTGGGGTAATCTTGAGTAGTCTGAGTCCCTGAGCTGCTACAATGAAATATGAAAGTTCAACAATTTTCCCTAGGTTAAACAAGTAAAATGGTTTCCATAATGCTTCTTTTTACACCTGCATAAACACAGAGCACTTAACAAGCAAAAGGCACATTTTATCTTGGCTTTAGGTACCTTGTGCAGTGCTGGGTGAAATTAGCACTCTCTGATTTGGCAGATCACAGGAGGGAAAACAATGTTAATTAGGTTAGCAGTTAGCCTGCTTTCCTCATCCCAGGAATCGAAGGCAGCTCTTTTTATTTAGCGATTCATGAAGTCTGCTCATGGCTCTCTCCCTGAAATAATTTTACACTCAGTCTTTGAAATTTTTATGGCATGTGACCCTGTTTTTTCTTTTAGGCCCCAAATTTCAGATGACCCCCAGTGGAGTTCTCTCGTTCTTATGCGACTTCTGACAGATTCTATTTACAAGAATAAACCTCAGCGATAGTCACAGAAGGAGCTGCTTCGTACGGGTTTGACCCCAAAGATGAGAGCTCAGTTTTAGCACACATACACACAGGTTACACATACAGTTTGAGAAAGAAGTGCGACCAATTTTTCAGGCAGTGATGAGTCAGAACTGTCTTGGGGACACAAAACAAAAACATATGCATGTTTTACTGCACACTTACAGGATGGCACACAAATTTACTACTTTGTCACACCTGTGATTTCAACTTGAGCCGGTTGATCAACAATTTAGGCTTCTTCCACATTTTTGCACATAACACTGCAGAAAACATGTATGCCCGATTGTTCTCATATGTTGGTTATGCATGTGGTGCATGTAAACCTATTTATGATCTGCAACACCTGAAAACATCTCATAGTATCTGCTCATATGAAATAAATGCAGTCGAGAAGATTTACAAAAGCCTCTTGTTTCAGAGCTAGCATGAAGGCTAGACATAAATGCAGTAAAAGTTTTTTCCTTTTATATCATCTTGAATTTTCAATAGTTTTGTTTAGGCACCCAGTCCATTTTAACTTTCACAATGCTAATCTGCCACATTTTCTGTTTCACAACAGGCACTGCAGTGGCATGCCATGATACATCATTATAAAGTCTATAATTCAACCAAAAGTAATGAAACAAAAAGGGGATTGAGACTAGAACTCCCTCAAAAACAAATAAATTAAAGCAGTCAAATATGGAAACACCAACTAGAGACAGCAAGGAAACACATACAAAGGCTACAAGAGAATCAACAGACTAACAAGGATTTCAGGGGTGAGGGCAGGGCTTTATATACACAAAGGCTAATGAGGCACAGGTGAGACTAGTGAGGGAGGAGCGCACAAGGAGAAACCAATCAGTCACCAATCAAATCAACCTGCAACAGTCTTTCTTGGATATGACCAATTTTAGACTCATCTTTAAGAAGAGCCATAGGAGGCTGAGTAGCTAAACATTGATCATTTAAATTGGTGTTTTGTTAAGTCTGAATGAACCGCACATATGCTAAAACTGAAACAAACAGCTGACAAAGGCTGAAAAACTGGTGAACCCTTATCACAGTCAATTTTTCTAGTTACTGATGGAACTTTATTGTGGTATTTGTAAACTAATAAATTTAATTTAATTTGTTCTATTGGAGTTTGTCTAAAGGGAACTGTTTTAATTTTTGTTGACAGTTCAGTAGTGGTTTTAGATTGGAGAGAAGGTCAACCTCTATTCAACAGGTCTGTTCAACATTGATCTACGTCTCGACGGTTCATAAACAGAAAGCAGTTTGATAAAGCCCTGAGCACTTTAAAAACTGCCTCCTCTAGGTTTTTGCTCATTCGTAAATGTTCACAGTGGTGGTGTGGGAGATTGCTAGCAACTAGTAACTTCAAGCCATGCTAATTTAAACGGGCAAAGCAACCACCAACGTACAGTTGTTAGGAATGGACAAAATACAGACTAAAACCTTTTTTTTGGGACCATTTTGACACAGTGGTCTATGGAGCATGCCTCAAGTGGACATTTGAGGAATTGCAGGAACTATAGTGTTTTTCAATCCTGCCATTTGCTGCATGGTCTTAAAACAAAGCAGTAGTATGTGCATAATCTTGTGCAACTTGGATTTTTCCCTGTTTAGAGGACACAAGAATGCTAGAGGTTGGTACATTGCTACAGGTAGGAGTGACCTCGCTTGACCATCAGATCTCACACACACACATACATACGTGCATATGTATAACATATCATCCGTCATGTATTAATGTTCTCTGCCCACTCACCAGTCGCCACGCTAAACTAGGCTGAACCAGATCACACTCCTCGAACACAAAGTGCAGCGATTCCTTTAGGCTTAAGGAAATGAATCAGAGCTCTGTAGGTTTCTCTGTGGTACAAATCAAGGTCATATGGTGTCTCTTCCAAATCTAGGACAGCTCTCCTCATGAGACGAGCTGCTCATCCACCTCATATTACCAGGGTGGCACTATGCAGTCGCGCAAATTCTGCCCTGCGAGTGTGAGTGTCACTGCGCGGCTGGACGTGTTTTGATTTGAGGCATTTTATTGATTTGCTCCCATGTAAAGTCGCACAGCTTTACAACAGCAGCAGATCCACTGGAGGACCTGGGACGTCATGTGACGCACGCCGCACCATCATTTCTGTTGACTGATGCATTCGTGATATGAGCCTTTGAACATCCAAACCTACAGGAGGCAACTGAGAGCGGTTTGCTGCTGAGAAATTTATGGACCATACCAGTATTTCCCTTTGTGTGCTTACTTTGTGCCCCTCCACTAAATTCCTCTGAGAGACTTCAGCCTAGTTGCCCAGATTAAGTCTGTGCCTGTAAGTGGTCGGTTTGAGCTGGCATGCAACTTTTAGTGAAGAAGAATGAACTTACCCCTGCAAATAAATCGAAAAATGTGAAACTTCCATATCACGCACGGTCCACTTGAACAAAAGGAAGGCTCGTGTGAAGATCCATGTCACACGTACATGTGCAGCACACACGAAAATCTCTGTAAACAAGTGCTGGTCTCTGCTGGTGGCTCCCTCTGTCAGATAGCTCTCAGCAGGATACAGTCAGATCAGCAGCATCTTGCCGACGGCTTGTGAACATCCTCGTTTCATCATGTTCAAACAGTGGGACGCTTCACATCTCACCTCAACCCTCTCCTCGCACAGAGGGAACAGGAGGTCCCATGTGGTACCGTGTTGCCACCAGGAACCAGACCTAGACCAGGACCAACTTATTACAAACCATCTCAGCTGGGTTTAAGTAGGTTACTGTGGAGTCAAGGTCGCCTGATCTCATTATAATTGACAACGGCAGAACGAATTCATTAAATTCGTATGATGACCCCATTGGAGAAACGGTGATCGTTCTCTCTTTAGCTTTCACCAGTGTGCAGTGGGTTTATCAGAGCTTTTTGCTGCAGATGGACACAACTTGTGCTTATGCATAAAAGACAGAGGAGGAGGTTGGTTGACAGTGACACACAAAATGATATGACTAATTGCAGAAATGACACGTATGACCATTTATTAATTAGGAGGCAGATGAGGTTGTATAAAGAGTGACAGGAGAAGATGCAAATGCCAGACTTTCAGCCAGGAGCTGATATCCAGCGTAGGACCATTACTTTTTTGTCTTTGTCTTGGCTATCGGTTTGGCCATTGTCATTGATGTTTAGTTAATTCATTACTGTTGTTTTTCTGGTGGGCATGTGCTGAATCTAAATGAGCCAAACAATTATTGCATTAAAAACCAAAAGAATTAATGTCTGTGGACATTTTCTGGGACTGAAACCCTACTCATAGGCAATAAATTGATGTTGTGCGGTTTAAAGTATATATATATATATACTTTAAACCGCTTTTGCTTAGGTATAACACAGCAAGATTTAAGTTATATTGTGGTTCTTCTTAACTTTGACTTTCATGAGAATAACCTTTAACCAACAGGTCTGTTCAACACGGAGCTCATATTTTCACAGTAGAGAAGTTTGATAAACTGTTCTCTCAGATTATTCTATATATTTATATATATATTTCTTTCTGCTGGCATTTGATCAAACGGACACACGAGGAAGCCTCTAGAGACGGCCCCTTCTCTGGTGTGCTGTGCATTGATCCACTATATGACCTGATCTGTCTGAAGTATGCTCAGCTTTATGACTACAAGTCCAGGCTCAGAGAGAGAGAGAGAGAGAAAAAAAACAACTCAAAGTGACTTTGACCAGAAGATGAAATAAAAAAAAATCGAGGAAGGATGGCGGCTGAGGATGACAGAAGAGTAAGAATCCAGTGTGTGTGAATTTAGCAAACAACTGCCATTGTTATCTTAGTAGCAGATGGAGGAGGAATTGTGTGAACGGTTTGTGATTGATGATGGTGGTTGTCAATAAGACAATGCGGGCGGGATATTAATTCATCAGCCTGGCAGGAAGCTCTGCTTCTAACAGAAGAATGTTCACTCTGGATGTGGAGCACATGGAAAGAGGACTTTCTTTTATACGGGTTGAAGCTATGCTCAGTGTCACCGCATAACATAGTCAATTACATTTGACACAAGTATCTCACCTTCCAATGATCCAATTTGCAGGTTTCTTGAATGTCCTTTGGCGTAAGCGGTAAATTTAGCATAAAATGTTTTCTTTATCTCCTGTTTTTTTTTTGCAAAGCATGCACAGCAGATAGTGGATGATTTATTTGAGGGACTATTACTGAGTTTATCCACTAAAATAAATGGGAGTTTATTTTGCTCGTCTTGTTCAGGAAGTGTGGAAAGAAGCAAGGATTCAGCAACAACAAACAAAAGCTGACCTGCTCAACCATCTGACCTTTAGCCGCCCGACATTTTTAGCCATGTTAACGATTTGGTGCAGACATTTGTGTTAACATTTGTGCTAACTGTTTCCTAATGTTAATTAGTAAATGATGGCATCAAATGTTTCCAGGAACTGACGTGCAAAACTAGTTTTAACAGATAACAGCATGAACTTTTTGTTGATGCGTACAACGAGTACAACAATACAGAGCAGCTAGGTTTGTGTTCTCAGCGCATACCAGATTCCCAGGATGTTCTTCATTATTGGCTCTAATTATCAACTTAAATCACTTTGTTTTAATTGGCCAACATATTAACACTTATAAAACAAGAACATTTGCATGCAATGTGAAGTTTATGGCAGTATCTGCCGTGATTAGCTGTAAAACTTTCCAGCTGCTGTAGTAAACATTAGGCCTTCTTTGAGCAGTCTTCCCTGATGAGGATGCCGCTGTGATATTTTAAGAGGGATTTAATAATAACTCCCATAATTGTTGTGATTACAGTTATGATGGTAATTATAATCATCATTTCCTGGAGAGAGTCCTCATGCCTGATACTTTACATGGCTCAGCAGCCTTGTAACTTCTCTTGCTGGATAAAATTGACCGAGGTGATGAGTTTTGAGCACATTCACGTCATACAGCTGATCATTTGTGGTCGGGCGCTGCTTCGCCTAGCCTCATTAAGAATTTTCTCTAATCATATCCAAGTTATGGATTATTACCTACAGGTAACCACTTCATAATCATTCACTTGTTAATTGGTAAAGGCTCTGGGTCATACAGAATTGCTCTTTTTGTGGATTTTGTGGAGGATTCATATTAAAAATGTCTCTGGCATCTAGGAAGTAGTGAGGTTTATGTTGCCCGTAAAGAACTGCAGCAAGGCAGACCACAAGAAAAGAAAGTAAAACAGCACGGTTATTGGTCTGGAAAACACTTTCCTCTTCTTATAATTTATCTATTCCCTAGGGATGGCAAAAAAGTGTGTATATAGCCTTGAAACGCGGTAAAGACCAACATATCTCAACATAATATTAAGCTATCACCCAAATAGAACGGACAGCTCTAATACAACCTACAAATTTGGTGCAAAGACTCGAGGGTTATAAATACAGGTGCAGCTATTCTACTGGCTGCTACACATTATATGTGGACAGACATAAACAGCATATATATGCCAAAGCATTATGACCACTGACAGAAAGTAAGTAACGCTGACAATTTTGTGGCAATTCAATGTTCTGCTGGGAAACGTTTGGACCTGGACCTTTATGTGGATGTAGCTTAGACCTGTACCACCTACCACCTCTAGACCAGACTAGATACTCCAACCCAATAGCAGTAACACAGCAGCTATTTCCAGCAGGATGCAGCCTGACACAGGCACACACACATAAAAATGGTTTAGGAAAAACTTTAAAAAACAAAACAAAAAAACATGAAGAACAGCTCAAGGTGTTGACCTGGCCTTTAAATTCACAAGATACCAAACTCATCAAGTATGTGTGGGATGATCCACGGAGGCCCCTTTCCTCAAAACAGCATAAAGAAATTATCTTTCCTTCTCTTTATGTCCAAATATAATATTTGTTAGGTCACATCAACCTTGATCATTGACACAATCAAATTCGTCTCAGTTCCTTCTTGGGTCCAGGAGGACATTGTGCGAGGTTTGAAGCAAAGGGTGTTACTAGATGTCACGTATATAAGGACTGCGAACTTGGGAATGATCTCCATATATTATTATGAAATCTGTGCCAATTCAAGGGCAATTTGTTCACAAGACAGGAATTACAGATATATTTTTGTTTTCTCTTTTTCCTATTATATAGGATTTATATTACTTAAGCAACTCAGATAAATAATGGTTGATGGTTACTGTTTTAATTTTTCGTTGAAACTCTCATTTACACACAGAATATAAAAATATTGAACATTCAGACTGTGTACATTAACAGACATAGTAATTGATTTTTTTCTTTATATTGTAGTAAAACAATTTCCTTCTTTGAAAAAAGATCTTCCTTCCTTCCTCATTCAACAACTATCCATTCCACTGCAGAAACACTTGGGGCTATCTCAGAGACAGCTCTGCTATTGACTGCTCTCATTTAAGCAGTGGTGTAGCTGTATGTCGGAGGAATCAATACTAGCTGCCTATGAGAACCACAGAGTTCTGCGTGTGTGTGTGTGTGTGCACGCGCTGTGCAATGAGAACAGCCTGGCCCTATATTAGCTACATTCATCATCAGATTCCCATGGTGGTATGGTCACTGGTGAATGCCATGTTGTTTACACAGCCTCCTTAAGCACCCTGCTCTATTAACTTTTTGCATTTACATGGTGCCCACATCCATTCAGTGCCCCCTGGAGGTGAGAGCTCAAGCAGCGAGTCATAAATTACATGTAATGTCCAATTTCTGCACAGGTTGGATGCTATTGGTATAATTGCAGCTCAGATAATGGCTCCTATTTCTGTTCAGGTGGCTGGTCAGCAGTGGAAAGGAGCCAAGCTCATTTATTATATGAGTATTTGCTTTTTATACGACTCCAGCCTCCAAGAGGTAAATGTTCTACTGTGCAGTCCAGTGCATTTATCTGTCCGCTAAAGCTACTCGGTATTCTTTTGAATGAAAGTGGTCTACAAACAATCTTGCTTGAAAATATCAAATGAAATTCATTCATGAACGTATGAAAACAAATGAATTAAGTCATGGAGTATTCAAAGTATTTCTATGTTTGAGATGCCAGCTGTTTACCAGTACAAATCCAAATTGCAGGATGATCACAGATGTACATTTGCTTACTGTAGATTCCTGCCAAGTTGGAACTTCTTTGCCATCAACTGATTTTATGATCTGGATGATTTTTTTTTCTTTTCTTGGACTGGCTGGTGTCACATCTGCAATTTTTATTACTTCTTGAAGCACATAATAATATGTGCAATCAGTTGACTGTGTTGTATGTCAGAAATGTGGTTCTTTTGTTAATACAAAACTAGTAACTTTAAAAAATGTCTACTGTTGGAGTTCCTGCATAGTTACTGCAGATCCGTTGTTTGACATATCAATTAGTCAGAGCAACACTCAGTGCTGGTCCTCCTGATCAGATCATGGCAGCGGTGGCAAAAAAGGTCAACCGCAGCATTTTGAAATCCTTCAGTCCGCCAGTCAATTCAGCTAACAAATTTCAAGCATAATACAATAAAATGAGAAAGTCAAACAGGTCTGACTTCATCCCAGATGCCTGCATGTTTTTTTTGTTTTTTTTCTCCATGCAAGATGGAAAGGTCATCCTATCAGAAACAGACTCAGGGCTAGAGATCAGTTACATGCAATAACTGAACAGAAAGACTTATGACTTAACGTGGACATTTTAAATCATGGGAATAGAGTTTGGTTTGGGAAGGCACAGTATTTTTCCTTAACGAAAAAATTGTTCCTTCTAAACTTGGTCATATAAGAATATATAAGACGTCGTCTTTTTGAATTGATGCCCATGGTTGTTCATGATAATCAGGGCCATTCATTCACTGAATTAACTGACGGGAGAATTAAATTAAATTGTTTAATGGCCAAACATTTGACAATTGCTCTTCCATTTGGTGCACAGTTGTCCAAATAACCTTGTTCCTTTTTCCATCTAAATGCAAATGGACGAGTGTTGAAGAAAGTGGAGACCACTGCTATTCACTATCTACCCCTTTGTGTGTGCTATTGTGACCATAAGGTTTTATACTGGTATCGTACAAAATGCATTGCCTGCTCAGTCCTCTATGAATTTCAAGAAGGTTTCAGACAGCCCAGGACATGATGGGAACAGTAGGTATTAATACATGTGTCATAAAAGTAATAGGAGTCTTAATGCTAGTTGTTGATGGTGTCAATGACAAATGTATGACCTTTGAAAGTTCTAGCCCAGGAAGCAAAGCAGTTATAGCTCTTTGTGGAGTGTTTTGAAAATGTCTTTTGATTTGTACGTATAGAAAAGGAACAAGAGATGGAAGGAAAGAGTGGAATTTCTACTTTGACCAACAATACAGAACAGTTGGCACAAAACATACATGAATTGAGAATCATTATTATTGAACATTATTGGTTGATTTCTGGTGGTGATTGGTCGTGGATAACATTATGGTCTGGTTTCAAACCAATTCACCCACCTCAGCACGCAACTAGATGGTTTTACAACCATTTACAACCATTTTGCCATAAACAAAGTCAACCCAACTGCACAAAAATATATTATATTGCAGTTAATGCCTTTGTCCATCATCGCATAAAGCCTGCACAAATGACTTTCAATGCCCTGGCAGATCTTTGCTGGAACATAATCGGTCCCCAAAAAGCGAGACCACATCAACTTTTCCCTTTTGTGGGTGGGGGGATGTTCAAGCTGGCTTCATAACTAGAAACTGTGTGTACTTTGTTAAGAAAGAGATGATTGACTGAATCCATTTGTAAGGGAAAACTTCTGTCGACCCAGTTAATCAGTCGGTTTTTGTGGTATCCTTGTGGCATCTCAGTTTCAAATAAAGATTAATTAAAGGATTTATATGATGATAGAACAATGCTGGAAGTCTTGATAGATATGATATGGAGAGCAAAGCTACTGGTGGAAGGACTCGTGGATCGTGATTATCATCACAATGAATGTCAGAAAATTTGCCTGACAGAATTAGATAAGGTATGGACTGGACAAACGACACATCCCATTGAAACAGGTCCACGGAAGAATGATCACCTCGAAAACTAGAAAGCTGTGAACAACACCAACCATCCAGCCTGTCTCCAACGGCAGGAAAGCTGTTCTGTCAGAGTAAACCTGGAGACAGCCCTTTTCCACAAGGTCACATTATATCGACTCTCATCCCCGCCGTAATAATAACAGATGTAAGTGCAATACATGTAGGGAACAAGAACAAATCAAACAGAGAATAAACCTTGAAGTCCACGTTTTGACTTTATCCTTTAACCTATTAGAAGATAAACTGGGTACAAGGTAAATACTACCTTAAAGAAAATGTTTCAATCACATGCTAGAATTGCTTTAAAGCTTCGAGCCTTTAAAAAGAATGAGGAATAAAAAGCACTACTTGTCAAGAACGACATTCAATTATGTCTCAGATCACTTTTTAAAAACTTGCCTCTTTGATTTGTGGCTGTGTTCTGTGTCCCTGGGCATGAATTCCTCAGATCTGATACATTACAAAGTAGTGCTGAAACCAGAAGTATTGTCTTTGATAATAATCATTTGACAGAAAAACACAGGAAGACTATTGAGATTAAATCTAATTCTCTCTGTTTCTTGAACATATACAGCTATTAGCAAATTTATGGAAAATAATTTTGCAAGTGCTTAAAAAGAAGTAAGATCTCGTCCGATGTGTGAATTTAATAAGTCCAGCTGAGAGTTTCCACAGTGTAATGTAAAAATGTCAGCACTACTGGGATTTTTGGCTCAAAGCTAGACTACACAATTCTTGTTTGTAGAAAGTGAGGCAGGACAAACTGAAATTATTATTATGTCTAAAGGGACCATCAACACAGAAAGACATAACATACACCAAACCACCAATTACAGTGAACAATGTTACGAGACTCACATAATTGGCACTCCCTAGATATTTGTCTGTACTTAGCTAGCTAGCTAATGCTAAAATCCCTAATTGTCACAAGACATAGCCACTACTAAGAAACTTCTAGAGTAAGCAGCCTTGACAAACTGCTGAATCTCTTTATTTTCCTACTTAACAGCGCAATATTATTTTAACACATCCTAATTAAATTGAAGATAATCAGCACAGTCCAGCAAATTAGGTCTTCTCTCATGAAACTAGGCCTGTGGTCATGTTTATCAGAAAATATCCAGTACTACTTCTGGTTGTCTCTGTGTGGTAAATGCTGTTATTTGTCTTGGGAACACACATTTTTATGCATCCTGAACGTTAATCTCTCTTTATTTTGCTTGTGGACAAGACTCATGGCAGCATCTCTTGCACAGGCTAAAAGCAGCTTAGCAAGCTGGTGGGTTTAATTGATTTCCCTGACCAGCACTGATGTTCCACCATTTGGAACTAGGTGTCTGTTGAGACATGAAAAGCAGTATGTGTGGTCCATCACATTGTGATGTTAACTTTGTGAGAGTCAGTAGGGTGGAGCTTACGTTCAACTGCACAGCTGTTTACATGCACAGCTTAATCGCGCTATGCTCGAAATTCGACTTTTTAATGTGGTCCTTGTCCCAGTTTACATGCAATGGAGATAATCCAATAGGATCTCCACGATTAACAAATTGACTATTTTTGATCAATAAAGATGTAACACATTGGGGAAAGGTTAACTGAAGGGGTTCAGAGATACAAACATTTGCGTGACTTGTCTGAGGTGAAATGTTGCTGAACGTTTCAGTTGCCATTGTTGTAAGTGAAACAGGGAGTAGAAAGTAAAGCAGGAAGTAAAACAAAAATGAACCCAACTGGCAAAAAAGACAGCGTGGAATAACATTTGGGTGATGTTTTTGCAGAGCAAACCAGACTGATGAGCACACAAGAATAAATGGCTCGCACTGGAGCTCACTTACTGCACACCTTAAAGTGATAAAAAAGTGAAGTCATAATTCTGTCATCTGATACCACATATTCTGAAAATATGAAAAAGTGATTGCATCAATGTATACAACACACATGATGTGCTTTAATAATTTGTAAACAAACAGAAAAATGCACAAGAACAGTCATATGTTGTTGTTTTGAAGCCTTTAAATTAGTCTCCAGTTATTTTTGCAATTACACAGACACCGTTTTCATTCATACCACATTTATCTGTATTAAAAAAAAAAAAACCTCATCATTTGACTATGAAAGACAATACGGTCCTAAATCAAAAGGACACAAAGCTTCTATGGCACCAAATGAACCTCACAACGTTTTAAAAAGAGTGGCTATAGAGATATACTGCATGAACAGGAAATATTGCACATAGAGAAAAGGCTTTTGGGATGACATCATTATTAATCAAGTGAAAAGAAGGAGCAGAAGTTTGTGAAATTAGTTGAGCTAGGTGGATGGACACAGATATCTGTCTAAAGCAGTCTACTGAACAATGAACAGTCTTATCTCACCCAGTCAAAGGTTCTTCAAGCATTTTGAACTTAAGAAGGAGTAAAATCATATATACAAAGACAACCTCTAATTGACATCATTAAATGCAGACCTGGTGTAAAAAAGTAAAGTGGCACACCAAGGTAAAGAAACACATTTCTTGAACTCAGGACACATGTGGCCACCTTTCCATAATGTCAGTCAATCATTAAAAAAAATGAAATAAATAAAGTAGAAGAACGTGCAGCGGGACATGAGCGCATTTCAGCATAATCATAGATGTATGTGCAATGAGACACTGAGTACCTGCCACTGAAATTACACAGTTCAAATTACATGTAACTTTGTATTCGAGTTTTTTTTTTTTTTACATAGTAGCTGACAATTCAAATATCCGGAGGAACAGCAAATATCCTGATGTCCTTCTTGAACAATATAATCAGTGTATTCACTAAGAATATTTTGTATTTTATGAAGGGACAGTGCAAGTCTACAGAGATGCTAAGGCTTAAAATCGGAAGACTTTCCTTCACACAATGAACTCCCATACTATTGTCATGGTCACTGAACTCTTCAGCAGAGGTCTTCATGAGCCTAAGAATTTGGAGACATCTGGAAGTTGACCAGACCAGACCTAAATGTTTTTTTTATTGTTTTGTTTGATTTAGCATTTTTCTAAATTAGTTTTAAATTGGGCTAGCTATAGGACTTGGCATTGTTGACTTGATCAGTAATTTTACAAGACACATGATTCTTGAAACTATTTCTTCGTATAGTACTGTCATGACACTCCACCATCAAAAAGTGACACATTCAAATTTTCCTGTTCCTTTGCACTTTGGAAACTGGCTTTATACCCTTTTTTATACCTTCAGCCATGATTATGATAAAATGTTTCACTTTGAATTAAATATATATTGGGCTTGTTTCCATAAACCCTTAAGTACAGCATTTAAAAATGGTTTATGACAATGAAAATTGACATTGGAGATGGCTTCTGTCTTTTTAAAAAGAATAATTAGTGTGATTAACGTGAGATTGAAACACATTTTCCTAATGGTTTTGGACGTGACAAACATTAAACACGTGGCTGATCAGCAGTTTGACCTTCTAGAGAAAGAGGATGCAATCTCTCTCGTATTTGTGGCACTCGTCATCATGCGGTTCTTACTGTGTTTGTGAAAACCATTGCATTCCTTTGACAATTCTAGTTGACATTAAAGAAAAATCGTTATTTGGTTTGAGATCTCTTCTTCTACTCATAATATAGCATAATATAGACAATTTGGATACTGTTTCACTCATTTCCAGGACTTTTTTTTTCATTCCTAGGGACCAAGAGAATCTGTAAAGAGTTCCACTCTCTAGTTCATCTGACTGAACATCTGGAAACAGAGGCACTGTATATTTACATACCTCTAAACCCCTAAACCTTAAGTGTAACTGAGGGAATAGTTGAATGAACGTCCAAACGGAAGAACAATACATCTAATGATTACTTCGATTTAAACTTTGAGATGTCTTCAATTTAATTTTGAGGTATATTTACTGTATCGTCTATCACTGTAGAGGTTTTCACTGCTGGTTCTGCTGGTAAATTATAATCAATAATATTGCACAAAAAGTTAAGACAAGACATGTGACAAAAGCATGATTGTTCGTTTACGAGCATATGGGATTCCATACAATAAGGCATTGCTTTAATGAAAACATAAAGACACTCACAGTTCAACTAATGCTTGATTGACTAGCGATTATGTTGTCCTCTTTTGTTCTGATCGTTTCAGTCATCACATCGACACAAAACTATTACTTGACTTATACGTTCCGCAACACTGAGTACCTGATAAGTGGGGGTGGAAGTAGCTGGCCAGTCACAAACCGAGGAGGGTGAGCAGGGGAGTCTCATCATCGAGGATGAGAAAGCAAGGGCATGTGAGAATGAAAATTAAGCAATTTCACCTGTGGATCTATATCTGCAGACTGAAGCTGCCATTCGACTCTGCTAACAGGTTAATTCATACACTCTATGCTACAAGCACAGTCAGAAAAGTAAAAATAGTCCCCATATATATCAAATCCACATATTTTGCAGACATCTGTGAAAATAATATTAATTTGCCTTATCTAAAAAAAATCTAAATTATTAAATAGGAATCCATAATAGATTCCAGGTGGGAGAAAACAAAACAAAAAAATGCCAGAGGGCCAGCTTTTCTTGTTAAATGCTAATGCTAATATAGCCTATTTACAATCATCTATTGTACACAACAGAAAGAGCCTTTGTTTTTACTAATAAGCTGATATGTGGCCATTCACAGAAGAAGAAGAGAAAACTTAATCCAAAAAAAAGGGACTTCATAAATTGTGCTTTTTAACCCACAAAACCACTTCATCGCTGAAATGGGACAATTTCAAGAGGCACCACTTGAAGTGCTTACATCAGTTAATGTGAATCTCTAAAGCTATAACAAGGACTGAAAATACAAATCGTAAATATAGTATATTTATATATTTATAAAGTTGATACAATTCCCTTCCAGCCCCGTGTCCAGTTTAAAAAATATTTTCTCTGCGTTGTCAAACGTCCGACATGAGGGATCTTTGTGTCAACGCGCAAAGCCCTTATGATGCTCTAAGAGAGAGAAACGTCTTTGCCAGGGTTGATTCTAGTTACCCAAAATCTGGATGACACCAAAAGCTTGTGCTAAAAAGCAGGGAGAGTTTGTAATGTAGGAGGTTATTAGAACAAGGAGGTTGAACAGCTCTGCTGTGGAGACTTGCCGATTTCTGGTGAATGCTTCCAGTCTGCAGTTAGACAGTTACCTCGTTCTTACTGGCAGTGCGGTATGTGTGGTGGTGGCCAGGAATGTACTGTAGGTGGTCCACCGTGTGTGTTCGTCGGGAAGCAAACGCCTGCCTCTTAGACGTGGAGGCGTGGTGGTTGACCGTCAGCGTGTTGTAGGAGTCGTTAGAGGCACTGGGTTGAGAGTGCATCTTAGTCATCTTGTGGCGGTCCATGACAGGTGTGGTGGGCATCAGCATGTCGGCGTGAGACATCGCCCGTGCCATTGCCTTCTCCCGGAACTTGTCACGCCTCATTGCCGGGGACAGCAAAGGATCCTGGGAGTGCAGGCGGTCCGCTGAAAGTAGCTGCTCCTCTGAGAGGTGGCGACTGCTTCCATACGCTGCCGCCGCCATGACACCATAAGAAGATAAGCCGTAGTCTCCACGTCGTGGCGTCCTGGGAGGAGACAGGACATGGTCCTGGGACATGGCCCTCTGGACTCGACGGGGACGCTGGCGCTGCTGGTGTTGCTGGTGCTGCTGGGGCTCTGGGTTCAGCTTCACCATGTGGGTTGGTCCCCGGCCGAAGTCAGGGTGAAGATGCTTCCTGGAGTAGTACGAGTCGTCAATGTCTTTATCACCTGTAGAGTTAGAAAAAAAACCCCACAATGAGGAAGATGGCGGTATCAAGAGCTACTGGCTTTGCTTTGAATAAATACATTCTGGTGGTACTAGGGAGCTTGTGGTCAGTTGTGTGTAAATGCTTGGTGTTCAACCAAGTCAAGAAAACACCGCCAGCAATTGGTAACATAGAAGCCACCGCGGCTAACACTTAGCAACTACTGGGAAATGCAAAGGCAGGACGTAAAAATGAGGAATTTCCATATTTTCCTCAGACATATTATAAAATTAAGAAGAAAACTCTGTACATGTAAGTACCAATATCTCTACCATGAACCTACCATCCACCGCCACATCACAATTCTCCAATTTTACCAAACATTCACTCTTACAAGGTTGTGAATAAACACGACAGCATCTTTTTCAGAAGCTAATCTAATGAGATGTGGACATGTGACCTTTGTCAACGATGTTTGCATTTCTCTAGTCACATTAAATATAATCAAGTTTTGTTCAGGAAAAGAAAAATACTAAGAAATTAAGCGCTTCTCCTCCAACCACACATACCCCTGAAAGACTCCAGAAAATGTCTCAGCTCATGATTTCAGTATTCTTGAGCATAATGACAAGTTTGGACCATAGAAGTGGCAAATCTGATCCAGTACTGGTGAATTCCTACAAATCTGGTGCCTGGGAGGCTCGACACAGTTGAGCTGTTGTGCGGTGCATCTTTACAGACATAAAAAAAAAAATCAAGTGACAAAACATTCTGATCAGCTGTGGTGTCAGATCAAACTGTTCGCCCACACGAATATGAAAATGGACACCCATAATCCCTGTGATAATAACAAGTGATAATCAACACGGCAGTTGGAGAGTCCTACTCAAACAGTTTTTGAATAGTTTTGTCCTTTTCCTACATGAAAAACAGGACAACACCAGCCTCTCGTCAATGTCCTTCAGTGTGCAACGCACTCGTTGGCATGCCACGGTACTCAGCGGCTCATGTCCCGGTGGCGTCTGAACAGGCAACCACTCGCTAGTTAATTCCTCAGCCGCTCCGCTGTGTGCACACGCTCCTAAAGGTAAAGTCATTACGGCAGCATTAACCACGGGAGGCTCTCAGCTGACTTCTACCTGCTTTTTTGGCTGTTCCATCACACAGGGGAAGGTTACCAAGGTAGTTTTCTGATTAACTATTGCAGCTGAGGGGTCATTACCTGAGCAGCACTTAATTATCGCTGAACACAGAGGTCAAATTGCCATTTCAGTGCGACGCTACACTACACACCGAGTCGTGGCGAAAGGGGACGATGGGAATTCTTTGTCTGGACGCATGCCTCTCGGGGAGAGATGTCAAGCCTGGATACAGAAGGTCACCCCGTCGTCCGGCTCATCTTGTCCACAACAATGCGCATCCCTAATGAAGGAGGCCCAACGCTGGCCTGTGGCGATGTGCTCCAGCGTTTTTCCCCGAAGGTTCCGTTTAGATGTGACATTATGGCAGAAAATGTCACCCAAACTCAACCAGAGGCGCAATGCTCCATTAATAGGTTGAAGTGAAGCAGATCTGTAGCGGTAAGACTCTCAAATGGCAGTGCCATTCTGATTTATTTATTACAGCAGGATCAAACATGGGGGGCAGTTTGCGATGAGCGTCGGTCAGCAAATCAAAACAGGGAGGATTCATGCTCTAATATGATTAAATATGGGCATAAAATCAGGATGAATTAAGCCTGTTGCTCTCTTCATTGATGTAAATCACCTCAGAATCTCCCCCTCTGCTGCCGTGTGATTTAACACGTTTCACTGTTTACCCTTAATGGACTGAAATGATTTAAGAAGGCCGACGCATGCTTCTCGAGCTCGTCTCTGTGGCACTGATAAAACTCAGCACTCCACTACTAACGTGATTGCGAGAGGCTGAGTGGTCCCAAACGTGAAGCGGGGCAGCAAACACGAGAAATTGCTAACAACAGCTAATTAAGCCCGGGCCTTCCACTTTGCTAGATTGCGTTCAGTGTAGCCAGTGTATTTATGTGTCAGCTATTGATCACAGAAGACTGTAATCATATAATGCACTAACACTTGTGAAACCGGTGGAACATCAATTAGAAAGTGATATTTAGAGGTTTGAAGGAGGAGGAGGAGGAGGAGGAGGAGGAGGAGGGGTGGACTTTAAATAGGGGATTCTGCATCCATTTTTTTTTTCTTTTGGAAGGATTAAAGGTGGCTTGTTTGTCGTGAAATGTGTTTTAATCCCTTTTAGGGTGATTAAGGTGAGAACAACAGAGCAAAATAAGATTTCTTATCCTTGTTCTCTTTTTTTTTTTTTTTTTTTTGCTGCCTCCTGCCTCCTCAGGAGCTAAGCCGGTTATTTTAGAGTTGCGTCCTCAATCTCTGCCTCGTTGACAGCGGTGAAGGACGTTCGGGATGGAAGAGTCTCTCACACACACACACACACACACACACACACACACTTAAAATTGCAAATTTAAAACTGTTAAAACTGCAAATCAACCATACCAATTTAATTTGGTAATCTTCATTGTCTCTCCAGATGGTTTAATTAAAATAGCTAAAACTTGTTTTCAAAGACCTCACTCATGCCTGAACTTATAATTTCTTTTCTTTTTTTTTAAGGCTTTTTAAAGGGACAACTTTGCTTGCGCACTCGATAGATTCTTCCGTTCTTTTTTCTCACGTTGGAAAAGCTTTGTAGTTGACTCATGTTTTATGTTCATGTGTTCAAGACGCCAGCGAGATAAGAGCAGCAAGGGAGAGAAAATATGTACGTATAAAAGAAAAATGAGCTGAAAGGAGAAGGCGCTGATGTATGTTTTTCTATCATGTAACCACTCGACGGAAAAGGGGCCAATGGCACGTATAAAGTGTCTTTTTCTTCATGTGTATCCTAGCAATTTGAAAATCGGCTACGCGTTACATCCATTCTTGCAAGTACAGCTCTGAAGGAGACGTACAGTGCGCAGATAAAAGGCTCTGCGGTGTTTCCTTTGACGAACCGACGAACCCTGAATAGCCTCTCCAAGCGCGGGACAATGTTTTTGGAAGGATTTACTGTCAACGCTTCAGTTCAGTTGAGTGTTCACCAGTATGCATGCGGAGTGTTTGCACTGCAGTGCTTGAATCATTTCACTGACAAACAGGCAACAAGAGGGCGAACTTGGAAAAAAATAAAAATGTATGCAGGAAGAGTCTTTAAGAAAAAAGCTGCTAAGCTGTAGGGACCCGAGGCATCCAAATTTGCCTACTAAATTTCATGCATCCTCTACTTCTCACATACCTCCCTCCTCCATTCTCCCCCCTTCTCTCTCTTACTGTTTGTTACTATTTTTGCAATCTTTGAAGTTACCATTATTACTACTATTATCACATTACTATCATTGTTATAACCACTATACGTACGTACACAGAAAAAACAGCATTTTGAGTATGTGGTTTGATGTATGTAATCTTTGTCTAATGTATGTTGCAAGCTATAAAAAATAAAAAGCTGGTGCGAGTAATTTTTCCTCACTGATTGTCTCGTTGCTCTACAGCATTTCAGAGCGGTTCATTTCAAAAACTGGCACACGAAAAATGGCAGTCCCATAGTAGATGTTGTGAAGTCTGAAGTAAAGATAGCAGTTTTACTTTTTATGTTTTGTTCTTTAAAGGTTTTATTTGAAATATTCTCTAGAGCTCATGCCGAGTTTGAAGCATAATTTTTCCTTTCATACACTTTGGTGTCAGCAATCAGAATATCCAAGAAAGGGAAATAGCAGTATTTAGAGTTTTCTAAAATATCCTTCAGACATGTCGCATCTATCAGTTAAATCAAAACCTTTTTTTTTGTGTTGGCTATGCTTCCGCTGCTTAGTGATGAATCCAAACGTATGCCCGGGTGAGGACGGCGTGACAGACTTTCTGGTCTGCAAACCTCGGCCTGCACTGTGAACTCATCTGTGTTGCATGGCAACAGCATTCATATGCGTTGCCGCGGTTACCATATCATGCCGCGTGAAAAGTTTTCACGTGCTGCTGTAGCCTACCGCACTGTTCAATATCACGCTTCGATTTCACACTGCAAAACGTTTCAGGTGGTTTCTTTTTAGGTCCGTGCCGAAACCATGATTGACTGCAACTGAGCCAGACACGCCCAGTGAGGATTACAAACTCTTCACTGCACTGCACGTGTAAACCAAAGGGCTAAATTTGACTCTGAAGCCATCCTGATGACCTTCATAAACTGCTTGCTCCTGCTTCAAAAACAACTGTCAGGCCAAATAATGTGAATAGATAGTGTTGGCAGACTGTGCTGCAGTTTTAATGCTCTGAGGTAAGAATAATTTACAAGATAAACTTAAACTGAAATCGTCTGTGAAGCTTCCTGTTTATCCAGGTCAGGCTATAGCCTGGACAGAAAAACAAACAAATAAACAAAACAAAACAAAAAAATACCTAAAACAAGGGCAAGTGTACATGTAGGGTGTCTTGAAGACATTTTGCATAAGGCTGGTGGGGAGTTGGGGTTGTTCCTATTTAAACATAGCCCAGTTGACCTTGTTTTAACTTGTTTCCAAGTTACACTGAAAACTCTGCCTTCATATCAGCCGTCAAACCACATTCGGAATTTCCTTTCAGACTTTCATGTCCCATGTCTTTTCTCATTGCGCTCTGCATGAATTGAGCGCCACAGTTACAGTCCTGTGCGGCCAGTTTGCACAAATTCCTGACACAAAGCGGCTTTGACAGGAAGAGACTTGCGGTTCGACAAACATGCAGTCAGTCTGGAGAACACAGAGCATGCACCGGTCATGAGGTTGGAGCAGAAGCATCCACGTCGTCGTCGAACTCAAAATGTCAAAACGGTGATAATGAACTGTAGGATTGCTTGGACATTAAAGTGCCATCCGGTTGGCGTATAGAAACCACTCAAGCTGAGAAAAAAAAAAGAATCTTAATATGTCATTAAGAGACATTAGCAACATGGCACAGGCCCCAGATGGAGCCAAATTACACGCCAATTAGATGTCAGTCAATGAGCCGGTAGATGAGTGGATGGGAGTAGGGAAGCTCTATATGCTCGTTTTCATGCATTTTAAGAAGTTTATTACCCTAAAAAAAGGTGGAAGAGTGAAAGGGCTCTCTACATGACGAGCCACCAAACATCTGGAGATACTTATCATGATGCATGTCTCTGTAATGGACACTGAGATGATTCATCAGGCCAGGCCAGGTGAATGTGGCAACCCTTTAATGCACGGGGCATGAGGGTGACGTCATTCCCAGAGTTGTCTAGCACATCAGGCAAAACGCAGCGGCGGAGGACGAATGAAGGACCACCTACTTAATCTGTGCAGAGAGTATTTACTTAAGTCAGGCTTGAGGGCCAGCTCGTAGGAGGGCGGCAGATGGCTCAGGTTCTGGAAGGATCTGGAGAGGGACAGGTCGTACGGCTCCGTGGCTGAGGTCAGGATGTTGTTCATCCGCTGGGGCCGCTCTACAGGAGACAGGGGGAGGAAGTGGTGCACTGCAGTCAGCACACAGTCAGTCAAAAAGATGGGTTGTACACTGGAGGTCTTTGTTGGAGGAGAGAAGAACGTGAAGGAAAAGTGAAGTGTCATAGTGGGGAGTTTGAGTTGAGGAGGACTGAGGAGGGCTGAGGAGAATTTAAGGGATATTTGTCACCTTCTGCTGGATTTGCTTCAGCTCTAGAGAAATAACAACTGAGATGATGGTCTCGGCCTACATGTGAGAGTATTAAAAACCAAAACTGCAGGAAGGCGATAGGCAGTCTAGGACATAAGTCTTCAACAAGAGGTCTGCTGAAGTACTGCAGGGTATCACAAAATCCTTGATTAATTAGACATTTTATATATATATTTTTTCATTTTCCCCCACAAATTTGAATTGAAATTGAAATTTAAATACACATTAAGACGAATCCAACCTATGGAGTCAAAAACATTTCTTGGTTACTGTTTAGTGAATATTAACATATTGCTGCATCAATAAAATCAACTAATCGTTCTTCTTCTTTGCCAGTCTGAGTCAGCTGTAAACATCCATGAACTGTGTCCAAGCAGCTCATCATGGAACGCCTACAACCGCTCAGTTTCACATATCAGTGACACAGTATGCGTGACACCATTAAAGGCTCCCTGCACTGCGTGGAACTTCAGTATTTAGGACGCCCAGTCATGGGTCAGGAGGCGCAGCGGGTGGGGAAGGTGCCGGAATACGGGCAGGGACTCTGGTGCTGGATTTAAAAATAGGACTGGGCGACTACTGCGGCAAGGAGGACAGGGACACACAACACCAAGGAACATATGGTGTAAAGGGGAGGTTGGAAAGTGTGCGTGTGTGTGTGTGTGTTTGTGGGAAAGATAGAGCCAGTTAAGTGGAGTGAAGGAGGGAAAATAATGCGTGAAGGAAAGATTTTGAGATTGGGCTGAAGGTCATGGGTTGTGATGCAGCGGCGTGAAGTTTTGTGAATGCAAAGAAAACACAAGCTCTTTTAAAAATAAAGAGAAAAAAAAGAATAAAAGATAATGACCCCCAGTGTGCAGGAAAATACAGTACATAATATATGTTGAATTAAAGGTGATGAACAAAATACACATAAACACCGTGTGTATGTGTATTACTTACCATATCTCATTTGTCTGTGGGCTAACAAATCCAAGTGAGAAAGAAAGGATCAATTACATTCATTCAATGTGCACATTTCAACCAAAACTAGAGGTTGCCCTCGGTCAAAACTAATAATGCATCATTGCTGCCAAGGGTTAACACAAATTCCAACTCTTGAATTATGCATTGCATCTACCATACTCGTCAGAAGCTAAATAGACTTCAAAAGTGCTGTTTGAAGAGCTTCTGAAAGTACTTTTGAAACCCATTTTCCCAGTGAAAAGCTGCCCTGTATAAGAGGCAAACAAGCACAGGCAGGATGTGGACTGCATCGCTCCATTAATACGGAAAAACTTTGTACAATAACTCAATGACGATCTCTCAGTTTTATCCTGCAAGACTGACACACAACATCGGACTGAATGCAGTTTTAGGACATTACAGAGGGCCTTTTGGTAACAAATAACTCTACATTCCCTCTTTAATTACACAGTGTTTCATTTCATTGTCATTTGGATGCAGGACCATTCAATAATTCCACACTGAAAGCTGCTCCCTTTTCACAGAAAATCACATTTAGGGAAATAGATGGGATGCCATAACAGTAATTGGATTTTCAATAACTTGAGCAAACTGCCGAGATGATCCTTTTGATTATAATACACTTTTTTTTTTTCATTTTCTCTGTGTATTTCTTTATCAGCTTCTCGAATTTTAATTTCCCAGTGAAAGATATACTTTTAGTCTTTTATATTGGAATTGTTTCTGACTTAGACACAGACAGTAATGCAGATCATTTTTAGAAAGTCAGGGCAGGTCAATCACCGTCATTAAAACTTGCCAAAAGTTTTGGCAAAGTTTGTGTTTTTACACTTCCATTTTAAGTAGAAACGGTGAGTGTTGAACTTGTGAAATGTCATGTGCGGTTAAGGACTACATTGTTGTATTCACTTACCCAGTTTGGGCGTGAGCGCAGTCAGATCCAGGTGGCTGTGCTGGTAGTCATGGTGGTGGTTTCCTAATATAAGAAGAAGAAAGAGACATATTGTATAACATATTGTATAAAACAGCTTAGAGTATATTGTGTTTTTTATTAAGTATTGGGTCACTTAATCAAGAAAAAAAGGGCATTACTCAAAGTGATACTCAAATAGTTTCATATTAAAGGACCAGTGTGTAGGATTAACTCCCATCTAGTGGTGAAACTGTAGATTGCACTGATCTCTTCAAAGCGCCACTTATTGTGTGATTCAACTTTGCTAACGTGTTAGTTTGGATACCAATTATTACGTTAAAATACCAAAGAGAACAAAAAAACAGACCGGCTTTTCCTGTATTGCACAAGGAACATTTTAGGTTAGAAAGAAGAGATATAATCGTCTTCAATTTCCTGTTAGAAAAGCCTGATAGCAACGTTGTGCCACCATTAAAATCCCCATAGTGGTGCCATCTCAGGGCGAGAAGTTTAGTTTTTCCAATTACTTTTATTTGGGGCTAATTTCCAACAAAATCCACGACACTCAATTCAGACTCCGATGCAATTAAGATGTTAGCACGTTGAGCTTAGATGGGTAACATTACTCCTGCCTGTAATGTTAGCTCAGAACTAACAATCCGATTTTCAATGCGTTTTGAAGGCAGGTGAAAAAAGTGAGTTTTTCTCACTAATTATCAAAACAAAGTAGCTTACTGTTAGTTGTGCTGTGTAACTTGATGTTTGAGGTTTGAAGGCCCACCGCAAGAGTACTAGCTTGGTTGTGGACAAACACTGTGTACTCGCCATCTGTAGATATTGTTCTTAATAAATCACTGTGTCAACAAACCTCACACCTTGTGCATTATATATATGTCACCATGGGGACGTGGGGAAAAGCTTTAAATAATGTCCTTTTATGAGTTGAGTTTTATGAATTGTTATCCTCCATTTCAACAATCCACTTGACTTGGTGTTTGCCTTTCACCCAGTTCCTTTCATTTGTTCAGCATCTCAAGTGACCAGTAAACTGCCACCGTTTGGCTATGAGAGTGTTTCCTCCGTTTGAAAATCCACACTGTAACTCTGCTTCATCCAAATGATTGATTATGTCTCTTAATACGGGAACACAGACGCAGCTACGACCTCGCGGTGATCCATCATTCATCAGTCATTTGATGTTGCGCTAATATGTATGTGGTTAAAGAACAGAGTGGCATCATCTGAGACCTCCATTACGGACCGGGAATGGGAGTTAAAATAAGTCCAAAGAGTGAAAATATCGCCTTGATTCAATTATGCCTGTGCTTTCTTTTTAACAGAATGCAAAATACGGTGAGGGTTGGACCTTATTTGCATTTAAATATGTTCATCTATCATCCGGTAAGGGTACTGAAGACAGTAAAAACACAACTGGTGAATAAAAACGGTTTGTGTGAGATCCTTAAAAAGCTTTGTACTGATGACAGGAGGTTGAGCTCTGCGGTTGTTAAAAATCGGTGCCTGTGTGTCAATGATGTTGCTTTCCCAGTAAATGAATGTAACATGCTCCTTGGATTTAATTAAGCATTTAATGTAAAATTCTCTTATATTATTCAATAAAAATTGTGCTTTTGAATGTAAATACTCCTCCAGTTAGCTGCGTTGCGTAATTATTCAAGACGTTTTTGGCCTCCTACCAGCATTTACTCTGCTTTCCATTCACACAGGTTTGATCAAAGGACCAATTACAGCAGCTACAGAAAACTCAGCTAAATTTTTCCTGCTATGATCTTGAGAAAAAAAGAGACCGGTTGTGCACCAAATAAATAACCTTTTACTATCTGTGTAATTGAAGGAACCGCTTTTTCCCCCACAGCAGAGGAACCGACTGCTACATAAATTTCACACATCACCACAAGTGTTACACCAAGGTTCAAAAGTTTATCACCCTGCAAGGATGCTTTTCTTTGGAGGTAATCTCCAGTTCAGCGCTTACATGCGTATGATCCAATTATCCCCTCCATGTGACATATCTGAATGTTCTTGTTAGCGTTGTTTACTGAGTATTGAAATTGTTAGTAAATGGGGAAAAAAAAGATAATTTCTTCATGATACATCTGATTTATCCGAGGGACAATCAGGAATCCACACACAAAGCAGGGATCACATTCACACCAACCATATTTGTTTCTGGGGCTGGTGTTTATTCCTTCAGCTCCATTTTGGGCAGTCCTGAACAATGTCATCTGAGCTCAAGTGGTGCCAAATAGCTGCAGCAAAGTGCTTGAAAATGTGATACTGTGTCCTCAAGTAAACTGAGAGCTAAAGGGCCTCCCAGCAAAAGCAAATGAAAGGCAATCTGATGCAAACATTCGACCATATAATTCATTTTGTTTGAAAATTAGACCGAGACAGGTTGCCAAAGCTCTGCGCATATCCATTGCTCGTCACTTTCTGCTTGAGCTCGTGAGGAAGCGTTGACATGTGCACACAAAACAAAAAGTTTGACTATAGAGAACAAGGTCATGACTAACAGCCTTTCCCCCTATTTGGGGAAGTTTCACCATCAGATTTTGGAACAACCCTGCAGGGATTCGCTCACATTTAATGGCGGTTATGTCGCGCGATAAGGTTGGTGTTCCACTTCATCCCAAGTAGAGTAGGGTTTGAGATCAGGACAGACACGTTCTCCCGCAACCAAACTGGGACAGCAGTTTCTTTACGAACATCTTCGAGGGCTAACACAAACTTAAGCCTGAAGAACATGTAGTGTCATGCAGTATGTGTGCTGTAGCATTAGGGCTTTTGGTTTACTGCGAAACTAAATGTACAATAAGAAAAGCAATGGATACAAGAATCTATTTTAAAAAACAAAAAACTAATTTCTCTTATTCTTATTCATTCACTAACTCTGCTAAGTGACTTATGTGTTTTTGCTACATAATATCAACATTTAAGAGGCCATTTCTATTAAAACCTTATTGATTTTAATGTAGTCTGTGTTTAATGTTTCACTGAACTAATATCTACAAAAGCCATGTTGCTCATTTGCGTGTTGTTGTTTCACGCGGCTTGGTGTGACTAAACCAAAGGACGTCTGTTACTACGCTGTATAGATGATTTGGCTGCTTCCTGCTACTCTGCATGATTTATGCGCCGTCTTGCTCATGTTGATTTTCATTCAGCGTCTTACTGTTTGCAACTCTTGCTGGGGAACTGCAGAAGAAAATTAGCCAGCTGGCTAACCCTGGCACAGTTACAAAGAAAGTTGATTAATGGAAATAATGCTGAACTTTATGTAGTATGTCGCATGTTTCTTCGCAATTGTAATAATAGAAACGTTGTTCAAGACTAATCTGCTACAGAGATCCAAAATCTAAAATAGAATACATGTGGAGCCAAAGTCAAATATCAGGGAATCTCTGTCATACTGAGATGTTCACATCCTGGGCCCACCTGACAGAGATCAGCAGCAGCAGCACCCGAGGTATATGGTAAGAGCACATGCTTGCTCAGTGTTAACGCTTGATGCAGCAGCTTTCCCTGACAGTCAAGTGTGTCACATGGATTGGCTACAGTAATGCAGACAGCTCCGTCGCAAATGAATCGAACGCTTCCAGGTTCCAGCGGGTGGACAGAGGGGATCCCACTGTGACCCAGATCCATTTTAAACGCCTCGCTCTGGGGAAGCTGATGGACAGACGCTGACTACGGAGCGAGCCCACGCTGTGTCATTATGCTGGCAGAGTGTGAAGGACCATGTGGGACAGATCACCTCGTTTTGCCCTTGTGCATGTGTGACGGAGGGGCCGAGGGGACATGGACAGAAAACAGCCGAGAGTTTTTTGCCGTCATTTTAAGTGCCTTTTTTTTTTTTTTTTTCATGCCTTTCCTTCTTGGGAGTTTAACCTCTAATAAACCTTTGGTAGCAGCGAGGCTCAGTCGAGGAGCAGTCACAGTGGAACATCTGAAGAAATGTCACTGTAGTTTGACAAGCAGGCAGTAAATTTAGCAACAGCTATAATTTAACAGTTAGATTTAAAATAAATAGGAACTACCGGGGAAACTAGTTGAAGTTCCCTGAATTATGACAATCAAGCTGCATTAGCAAGATTTTGATGGATTATATTGCGCAGTTTAGGTTGAGATTTTTGTGATATTCTTGGATGTCTTGGGTAAGATTTTATTGATGGTCCCACGACTCTTTACTCCAGCTCACTTCTGTCAAGAGCTAAAGAACAACTGGCCCATCAGCAGGGGCACACCGTCAGGACAGGCAAACCAGGCAATAGTTTAATAGAAAAAAAATGAGACCAGATGGCTACCTTTTGGCGTGTTTTCCAGTGACAACAACAAACCCCATTAAACCTATGAATGCCAAGCACACTGATACTCCATCCTCCCCCCGAGGCTTCGTTCTCTTTACCCTATGACAGATTTCGCCAGTTTCAACTGGGGGGAAAGCACATGTACGTATTTGCCTGAGGCTTCAAAGAACCTAGGATCACCACTGCCAGTCAGAGCTCCCTAAGTGGTAATTTTAAAAAACAAAACAACAGCAATATATTGTGCAGAGATTTTGAGATCCTCAAAGAGACTTTTTCTGTATTCTTCATTGGTTCTGTTTTTGTTTTTTTTGAAGCGGACAATGGAAGGACTCTTACAATGACCACACTGTCAAACTACAGCCCCAGTTTAAAACTATCACAGAGCACCTGTGCGTAGGTGGATGACGTATCATGTCGCATAAAACTGTCACACAATCCTTCTGCATACACTGCAACAAATGAAGGCAGTACACAAAGATGTGATTAAAAAAAAAAAATAATAACTTTCCAGTAGTCGCTTTGCCTTGTACTGCCTGAAAAACATACATTGTTTCAAATTTTTCCAGGCACGTCGCAACAAAGACGGGTGAAAAGTGTTGTGCACATAGAGCAAAAACCCCTTTATTGACATATTTGATCCACAAGAAACTGCGCATCATGGAAAATTATATTAAAAGCAAAGAAAGAAGAGGCTGAAATTTCAGAAGAGCAAAACAGGCTTGTGCAAAGTTGTGGCGTTTCCTTCTCATTTTTCTACTGGCCTGTCAAAAGTGTGACACCAGCCACAAATATCTGACAGCAACTCAGGCGGCTGCATTAAAACAAAGAGGGAAGATTAAAGTTGGAACATGCAAATGATGCTTTAATTAATCCACTGGCTGCTATCCATCTTTGAAGACTTTACGCCCTCTTTTCATTCACTCCAGACCTCCTTAATGGAACATCACTGTATAGTGGATATTATTCTTTGTGCACTCAGGATTTCTCTGTGCGCGCAAATGCTAAACGCAAGTCTACAAGTAAACACAGTTTACATCACATCCCGTAAAAGACGGTGAAAACAAGTAGAAAATGGATTTACTGACGAGAAAATTGTTAATTTTCCATTTCACCAACTGCACTTGTTATTCTATACTGCATATTTTTTTCCTGGAACAGGAAGAGCCCGACGTTAAAAGAAAGCGGCGGTCCACGCAGGGTCTTACCGATGAACCAACAGCGTCTCAGGCAGCACAGCTTCTCGGAGTCTGTGAATTACTAACAAGGACAAGCACAGATTTATCTGATGTCTTCTCCGATATGTCAGAAGTAACATCACACAAAGCTGCCGTTATCCTTGCCGTGAAATATTGGACTCCAGGACTCAGAGAGGGAAGCTGAGGAATCCATGTTAGCAGAAGAAGACGGAGCAAAGCCTGAGAAAATGGATCTTAATCTGAAAACAACAAGTCATGAATCACTGACAACAAACTGACTAATAGTTTGGACTTCTTCCTGGTGCGGGTTCGGCACATTGGCTCCATTGAGGAGAAATATTCAAAACTTCAAGAAAGGTTCAATGCACAAACAAAAGACAAAATGTGGCAGAAGCAATTAAGAGAGGATACACCGGGCATTTTAAAACCCTTATCGCATTTGCTGTAAAGGAAAGGCAGCAAAGTATTCCAAAACTGAATTATCCAGTAAATTATTTTCCATAATTACGCTCCATGTTTTTCTGTAATTACGTTGGCACAAAGCAAATGTTGATAAGCCGGCTGACGAAACGATTAAATGGAGGAGAAAGAGGCAGGCTTTGTCAAGACACCACAAACTGGAAAATTACAACTGAGATCTTTTAATGACTTTGTAATTATGAGCCCGAGCTCAGCTGCTTGTTGGCATTTAACAGAGAGCACGGCGAATGCTAAAACTAAATGTTTACATCTTTCGCTGCAGTTTGGGAAATCGCTTCATTTTGGTTGCAAGTTCATGCGAGTTCAGGCTTTGATCGCGCAGTCAGCCATCGTGAAGCGTTTACTGAAAACTAGAAACTCGACCTCATGAATCCTCATTGTTTACCCACTGATGTGCACTTCAATACCTCGAAGAGGGAAGAAAGAAGAGAGTTTCCAGTCCAAGTGATTCGGTGTGGTTTTAGTCATCAGTCATACTTTCCTATTCACACAGATCTGTGTGTGTGTGTGTTTGTGTGTGTTCAGACAGCCCTCCAAAAAGAACAGAGACAGGAGAACTGAGGCGACTGTCTTGGCATTACATGACAAGTTCCCACTAGAGGCCCCAGAGGCCGAGGATCTCTGTTTCTCCAGTATTGATTAGGCATTGTGTGTCACAGCTCCTGGCCGCGTCATGCTCTCCTGACATGCTTTTTCCAGTCAAACGAAGGCACACTTTGTTGTTTTTCCCCTCTCAGGCTGACCTTGTGACAGAAATTAAGAGACGCCGGCAGACCCCTGCAGGCAGGGAGAGCAGTGGGGAGGAAACAAAGTAACAAAAGGAAGCTGCATTTTTAACAATAAACCCTGTGGGAAGGATTTATACATCCTGGTTGTTTATCGAAGGCACTGAAAATAGACTTATTAACATATACGCTGTTTATGAGGCCGTCTTGGTTTAGAGCGAAAGTTTTAGAAGGTCACAGGGGGCTAGGCCAACTTTTTGTCCAACACACACATTAGATATCAGGCACGAAAAACATGGAGTGGATAGAAATAGGAAATAGATATGAAGGTGGCAGCGTCACCGTTGTTACAGGACCATGGACAGCGCTATTTGTACAGTAATTGAAATATAATCATCAAGTTACAACCACAACTCTTTGTTTCGTGTCCTAGTACGGATAACAAAATAACATTTGATTATGTAGTTTACTTACGCAAAACACAATCACAGAAGTCCAGGGGAAAAAAATACAACAAAAATTGTGCTTACAAAATGTTCTGAAGCACCTCAGTGGGGTGTGAAGGATAAAAAAGGCCAGTACACAACACATTTAACCCCTGGTGTAATCCCTAGGCACATGTAGCCTATTTTGGGACTTCGTAATTGTAACCCAGATGGGTTGTTCCACCATCAAGTGGGCTGCAGCTGGTAGGTTGAGTTTTTCCCCCCCTACAATGCTGTTGGCGTTTTGAAATGAACCCTTTAAACATCTCACAGACACAGGGTAAACCTGCTTCTCTGGAGTTCAGTATTAACTCCCATTTTAGCTCTTGGTTCTTGGTTTCCGCCATCTCCTGAGGGAAACATTTGGCTCTTTAACTGGCGAACATAGAAGAGCTATTAGCGGCTATACATCAGGTATGTCTGTTTGGTGCTGAGGCTTTTAGAGGTACTCCAGTGAAACCAGATATTGCTGTGAACAAGATTGATGAGAGAGAACGTAAAGCTGTGGCCCAGAAAGTTTAGTGAAGCGCTGGCTATTAATTCTTAAGGCCGTGGTAAAACTGATAGCGGTTCATGGCTATATTTGTCAACGGTTTGTGTTCATTTGAATTGCGTAAACGAAGACCTAAATATGGCATCAGACAGTTTAATTCTTTATTTTTATTTATGCTGAAAGGCCTGGAGTTAGAGTGCAGTGGTAGAAGTCACGAATGGAAGAGAAAACCCTGGTTTCTTTTCATGATGGTGAGCAAATACTGTATTGGAAGGTGTGACGAATATGAATCCCTTGCATGAGACTTTTATTTCCAAGCCAGGCAAATCTAACCTTGGCGCTATTGGAGGGAAACAAAAGAGAAACAGCATCGGTGCCGACTACTCAGGAAGCTTCGGACTGAGTGGGTGTCATTTTACAGCCGCTTCCGTCAGCGGAGCTTTATCTTGGCTCG
Organism: Mugil cephalus; assembly: GCF_022458985.1. Lineage (NCBI taxonomy): Eukaryota > Metazoa > Chordata > Actinopteri > Mugiliformes > Mugilidae > Mugil > Mugil cephalus. The sequence goes on along the minus strand of NC_061789.1, from coordinate 14,128,440 downwards.
CTGCATGTCTTTGAGTGGCTTTTGTCTCCTTCACACTTGTGCCACTTTCACAGAATTAAAGCAACAAGCGCCCTTTTCCCTTCCCGTCCTCATGGGTAATGTATGACGATACCACGACAGATAATTGCATCTATTTACATATAAATGTGATTGATAGTTGTCCTACAGAGTTAAGCTTCCTTAAGCTGCCGCTGGAGCCGTTTGCTACTGATCTCGTTATAATCTTTCCATAATATTTGGATCCTCCATCTGAAGTTACCTAATTAAATGATCATTCGCGACAAGTAAACAATTGGGGATGATGATGATGCTAATTAACGATAGCTGAACACTGGGAGGAGAGATGCTACTATTGCGTCTAATGGTGTTTATTAGAAGACTTGTGATTAATACGGCAGAGTTCGTGTGTTTTTTTTTTTCTCCCATTTGTTGACTCCGAATGACTGCAGCACACTGCCGTAATTGATTAGGTGCTGTCATCCACAATATTGACCGTCTTCATATGAATCTCAAATGAACACTCAAGTGATAATGCCAGCATTCGTTAAAATCTGAGCTCAGTGGGATTTTTGGAAATGTCAAGACAGACCCAAAACGCTCCTCGAACAGGAGGACCTTTTTTCCCAATCAATGCCACACTATCTTGTTTGTATATTTGCAGTCTTAAGACATAATCAACATTCTGCTCTGTGTCCCCGCTGTGCTTTTTAATTTTTTATCACCCCCGCCTGAGGCCCCAGGGTGAAGGAGTCGAGAACATTTGCTCACACACTGTGTAGCCTTGTGTCAAACATGCCCTGTAGTCAGGTTGCACCTCAACAAGTCTACAGTCAGGCTGCTTATTAAAATACTGGCTTTCAGCCCAAAGAGCTTCTGGGTTTTTTTTTTTCTAAGCTCTTATATGTCTGCAGCTTGCCAGTGGGCTGCAGGTGCAAAGTGTCTGCCAAAGGTGTCTTGTTGGAGGTACGACCTCAGGTCAGAGCGAGCATTCATTTCTTTGACGTAATGTAGCAATCCTGACACACTCGGGAGCTGTCGAGTGCGGCGCCGCTCCGTGACCTTTGAAGAAATACCAAACGTCCTCTATGAGATGATTTTATACATGGAGCGGTAATGGCTCAAAACTGGAGTTCAAGAAGTGGATGAAAGGGGTTTTAGAAACAATGGATGCAGTGATGATTTGGTGGATTTTCGACGCGTACGTATAACAACACAAAGTAAAGCATTGATCAACACATAAATCTTACAAATGTAGTCAGTCAGCTGGTAAACATGACCTGTATGGCTGCTGGAAAATCAATTAATTTCATTTTCATAGGTACTACCAGCTGAAGTTACCAGTCCTTCACATTCTTTGGTACCAAAGTCATATGTTTTGTGTTCCACACACAATGGACATGGGTTTTCTGAGGAGGTCCTGTGGTGTTGTTAGTGGTGGGGGGGGGCTTTGGGTCCTGTGGGTTGAGAGGAGGGGCCTCTGTGGACCATCCCACAGACACTTGGTCGGTTTGGGATCTAGTGAATTTAGAGGCCAGGTCAACGCCTTGTGCTGTAATGTTTTTTGAGTTGTTCCTAATCCGGTTTTGTGTGTGTCGCTGCATTCTGCTGCCATAAAGCAACATCTATGGAGTGTGGGTGCCTGGTCTGGTCTGGTGGTTGTAATGTTGTGGCTGATCTGTGTAAGATCAAGAACATATTGCATAAACAGCAGCACTGCTGGTCTTTCGTGGAAAATCCCAAGATGAACAGTATGTTTTCAAGAAAGTCCAGATGCATCTCAAGTGTCTTAATCCTGACCATTAACATGAAGTGAGAGCATTAGAATAATGTGCCACTCAGCAGCTGTTCAGGGGGCTGCGCGTCAGAGCTAAAACCAAATCTCAAATACATGAAGTCGCATTTCACTTGCGCTTTTCTGTATGTTTATCTTGAGGAGCAAAAGTACTGGATGACCGCTCCCTGAGCGCACAATAGTAATTTCTGAATCGGCCGTATGATCCGTCCCACAGTTCATCCAATGGATCCTCTAATTATGCGACACAAGGACCTAAAAGGCGAGTCTCTCGCTGTGTTCGGTCTTTGTTTAACAGCAGCTTGTAGTCTGTAATTTGCCGACTGCTAAAAGGTAAACATATGTATAAAAGGTATTAACAACAGCACAATTATAGTGGCAAGCAACACTGCAGTCCTTTTATGAAGCCAGCTAATTGACTTCTTTCTCTGGGAGGTCTGTTTGAACTCTCTGTGTGTCCACAGTGGTTGGTTGTCTACCCTGTGCTCAAAGCACCCCCCACAGTCCTGACTGCAGGAGTGACTGCTAATTATACAACAGCAGGGAGGCACACAGCAGAAAGGTAACTTACATAAAAATGCTTTCCTCCGTGCGTTTTGCTTGAGATGCGATTGACTAGTGGCAGGTGGGTGTTGAGATATGTATTTAAAAATGAAAACTCACAGTAAAATATATATATATAAAATAAAGAAAATGGAAACTCTTAAGAAGATGTTTTGGGAGCATCAAGAAAATACTCAAATCAGAAAGGTTGAGATCAGATAAGGGGTACCGGAAACACGATAAGGCGATAAGGAGCAGGTGAGATGAAAGGAGAAACAGAAAGAGAATGAATGTGTATGAAGCAATGCCGTGATTGTCAGGCTTTGTATCGGGCTTTTGAAGAGCTGTCTGGCTTGTACAAAAGGAGGGGTCAGTGAACAGATAAGGGCAGAATGGGGGGGTTTGTCATACACACAGGTGAAGAAATCCCAAGCTGCCAAGTAAAAAGAATGAGAAACACAGGTGAGATTGAAGCGTGGATGCAGCCCTGCGAGGGATGCGTGACATTTTCTGATCAAGGCAACATCAAAGAGGCGAAGACGGCTGCAAGGTGTGTTGACAATGAAACGGTCTTAAAGATTGTCTGATGGCAGATATGTTTGTGTGAAATGAAAAAAGAAAAAAAGATAAAATAAATCTATATGTTAAAACAGACTCATTTAGTTATTTTAGCACTGCAACCACAGATACAGGTCTTTTATTTTGCAAAGCTCCCCAGCGTGCTCTTTTTCTTTTTTTTTTCCCCAAAATGAATCACAACTGTTTGCTTTGCCCTCTCCTAATGTCCCTGCTATCTCTCTGATGGACTTTTTGTTTTTTGAATCCAACGGATGGCATGTTTCACCTGCGCTGAAAGCTCCTTTGAACGCGAGTTGCGGGTTCAAAGCAACAGCTGACAAATGCAAAAAGCTTTTGCGTTAATTGTCAAATTTTTGACTCTGTGAAAATAATGGACTGTTGGTAAAACGTTTCTAATTCCTGCACCTTTCCTCCTAATTTGGATGCAAATCCTGACTAAATAAAAGAGTTTGCACATTGAGTCACATATTCATTATGCAACCGCAACTTGAATAAATAGCTGAAATAAATTATGCACGTCAAAATGTACGTCACTGTAAATGTAAACATTCAATTTCAGTGTCCACCAAAAATAAACATTTAATGGTGTCTGATGACAAAACTCATGTCCTTTCACCCACAATTATTTTTTCTTATCAATGAGCTGGACAATTATTTTTCAAGTGGTAGTCATTTAGTCCCAAAATGTCAGAAAACACTACAAAATGCTTCAAATTCTTGTTTGATTTAACTAAGGGCAACAGAAACCCAAATGATCATGATATATTTATGGAGAAAAGCGAAGCTCACATTTAAGACTGCTTGAAAATGTCAAAATGAAAAAAAAAAGCAACACCCTTCAATGCATCTCGTCCTCATATCCAGTTTTAGCCACTCAGACGCTCAATGTGACACCAAAACCCACTGCAAAGACTTGTTTTCCTGTTCGGCCGCGGAAAAACATCTACACCCCCTGCTGCAGTGACATTTGTAATACCTTTACTAAACCCCGCTGCCTCCACTCTCCTCCTTTTTTTTCCACTTTAACACCTGAAGCGCGGAGTCAATGGTAAAGCTATACGCTTAAAAACACTCCCCAGCTCTCTCTCGCAGAGACCCAGAAATACAGCGGCACAAAAGCCGAGCTGGACCAACTCCGGGGGACCTCGGGGTGCTCATTTCCAGTCGGAGATGAAGAGGAGAAATCAAACAACAATTTGTGAGATTGATTTGCCTCCGAGTGTCTCACATGGCAGAGTAAATGAAGTTCGGGCTATACCTCTTGTCTTCCATCTGAGGACCCCTGCTGTCGCAGAGCCTCCGCCAGTCACATTTTGATCTCTGCTTTCATGTCTCTTGCACGGCTCTCTTGCCTCTAACCAAACATATCTTTTTAATTAGAGACAGAAAAGACCCTGCTGCACTTTTGGCGTGTGTGTTTTTTAATCTAAAATACATTATTCAACCTGAATGTAGACCGTGTGTTTACTGCAAACGCGGGGGCCTGTGGCTAACACACTTGGATTGCACCATATATATGTACTGTATATAGACAGATAAAAACTAAATAAAACCCGAACCGTGCCAAAAGTGGGAGATGAAAAAGCTACAGGAACTGGGGTGCAAAGGAGTTAAAAACACACCTGTGCGTCCACGGCAACCAACAACTTCCAGGCACTTCTCACAAGACGGAGTGATGCACTAACAAGGCCTCAGAGCGCCTCGTTTTTCCACCTCTTGCTGCTTCTGTTCATTTTGGGTGCCAGACCCATCTGTCTGAGGGTTTGCGGAGGTCATGACTGCTTGCAGAGGGAATCCTAGTGGGCATTGCATGACTGGAATCTATGTGTTGATTCAGGTGTCATCTGTTGCTCCTGACAGGGAAACATAGTGTCAAAACAGGAGCCTTTTTGGCGACGATGAGGTGGAGGGTGTTTTCAGATTAGAGGCAACAATGAGCTGCAGCGCGGAACAAACTATATCTACCATAAATCAGCTGTGCCTACGGGGGATTGATTAGTTGATATTAATGAACTCCTGTCAGAGCCTTGCATTTTAAACTGCTCTGTGATGAAGGTCAGGGCTCAGAGCGAGCGGCGGGGTGCTTTATTGTAGCCGTAAATATGCAACACAAACTTATAGTTATGTGGTCTTTTGGTCTGCGTCTCGTGTGCGCGGCGGCAACAGTTTAGACTGGATGCAAGAAGGATTTTTTCACACATTTCCCAGGCTCTTTGCTTTTCAAACGAGTGCATTCAGTCCAGCAGGAAGATCGTTACATTTTGTTGGATTTTTGAAATTTAGTTTTGGACAGTTTTGTTATCCCAGAGGTTCATCATAATTGATCATCGTGTGTTTAAAGTGCAGACTCTCAAAGTATCTAAACTGGATAAAGTGTTGAACTCACAAAGGTAGCCCCTGGATTTATTTTATTTTATCATCTTTACGAATAGGTAGGTAAATGGACTGGCTTCACAATAAATAATTTGTCAGTATCTAACAACATATGGACCCAACTGCAAGTTATAAACACTTTCCAATCGCCTTATCTGTATGCTTTTTGTTTTGTATGTTTTAAATTGATGTTAAAAACTGAACTAAAGTAGCGAACATTTTTACGACTTCCTGTATTCAACCCCAGCCATTACCCCTGGGATAAACTGGAACCCTGACCAGATCGTCACAGCGTCACAGTAAAGCTTTCGCGGCTGAATAAGTGCAGCTAGCGGAGTACAACATGTGTTGGAAAGCCTAAGATAAGAGCACTCTAATGCGCATTTACAGGATGTCCCCTGGTGTTGTAATCGGGGTCAGACATAAGACTACAGTGAGATTTAGACAAATTTGTAATCTGTTAGTTTCAGTATCGTCTTGGGGTGAAGGTAAGCTCTACTTGCCACAAGCCAGAAAACGCTAGATACACATGTCTCAGCCAGCAAAACTTTACTTGCATATGATGCATCATTCACCCCTAACTGCACAAAAAGCAAACCCACAAAGGATGTTTATGCAAGTGTTGATGATTAGCACACAAATTTTGCAACATTTACTGAAATGGGTGCCAGTAATACAGTAAAAGAAAAAAAAGAGAGATAAACGTTCTCTATGTCTTCACTTTAAACTGCTTTACTCTTCTACACTGTTCAAATACCTTCACCAACCTTAGAGGTTGTAAAAGGTCACACATGATCCAGCTCACAAAGTCCTCCAAACGACTGAAGGTGGGGATTTAAATTTAATCATAAAAATAATCTCCACCAACTTCCGAGAAATGCTGATCAGGGGTTTGTGAAATAATGAGCCTCCATTGTGAACCGGCGGGCACCTCCTTTACTGCTGACGGGGTTAGAAACCTATTATCACCTCTGCAGATTAAAACAATCGAGCACAAACATTTCCAATTTCATAATTTATTTCCAGTGCGCCGCGTTTGATGAGGGGAACCCGACTGGAGATCATCGTCTGAAAGGAGGCGGTCTGAGGAGGATGTTGCGTCGGAGAGACAAGAGGCACAAATAACGGCGCAGGGGGGAAAGAAGATTCCGAACAATATCCCGCTAATTAAATTTCTCCTAAAATCGAGCAGAAGCCATTACACCGATTATTGCGATTGCATTCATCTGAAGCACATCAAATGATAAACACGGTGATAAGTGGGAAGGGACTGCTGGGCGACATCATTACATTAGATATTTCATTGCTCGCTCTGAGTTTTACTTTTTACACAGTGCATGATTTAATAGCCTTCAAACATAACTTTATTTATGTTTGACCCATTACAAAAATAAAGCAAATCGATCTGGTTGGATTTGTTGGTTAGTAAAAGGAAGTTGGGGCAACATGGTAGTCACAATAAACATCCTAAACTGATCAATTATCTGTGGGATGATCCCCAGAGGCCCCTCCCCTCAACCCACAGGACTCAAAGGCCTCCACTAACAAGACTCTGTTACCAGACACCACAGGACACCCTCAGAACGCCATTCTCTGATGAATCACAACTGTTATGGAGGCATAAGAGAGATCTACACAGTACTCGGATGGTGGTCATAATATTATGCCTGATTGGTGTATAATGGTGGCACATCCCATTGGTGGTTCTGTTGTGGTTAGAGCACCAGACTGAAACATTAGAATCCAGTAAAACACACACAGAAGTGCTGTATTACTATACAAACGGTTCATTAGTTTGCGTATTTACGACTAACTGGAAAATGTTCCAGAAAGTAGACCATCTGACATGCTCAGCTTTGTAAATCTGTTCTTATGTGTGCTCCCGTTTTAGGGAAGTTCGTCTGAAAATCAAGCAACTATCATTTGATTCCATTCACAAGGAGAAGAAACTGTGCTATTGGCTTTTGTTAAAACCTCCAAGGACCGTTTTAACTATTTGTAAAGAGCTGCGCATCGTGAAATGAAGGAGTTTGCGTTCCCATTTCTTACCACCACCCTGTTTGTGAGCGCGACTGTCCCCTTTTCCTCAACAAAGACCTATATTCTATCAAATCTTATCAGCTAAATGGCCTATTTGTTGTTTGACGACTTATTACAGTTGTAACTATTTTTAACCAGCAGAGCACACTTCTCTAACAATGGTGTTGCAATAGTCTTGGGCTCCATCCTGTGTTTCAGCACTAAATAATACTTCAAGAGGGAAAAAAGCTGAACTTGAGAAGGAGATAAGGGCAAACGAACCCGTGTGGGAAGTCTTAAAATACCCTTTTAACTAGGGCAGCGCACGAGGCTCGGGGTGTCGCGCGCTGCACGGAGAAACCTGTCCACGCAGACGGGACACGAGTTACATAAACCAGCACGGGACGCCGCAGGGTCCCTCTAACTGGAGCCCCTGATAATGAAAAGACAGGGCGAGGGCCGGCTAGTGATCAGGACCTGAATGTCATGTCACCTGCTGCACGGCGACCCAGATGACTGAGCAGCTCCCCCCGCGCCGCCCGCCAAGCCAGGGATTAACTCCAGAGCTTCTACTTTGGATTTCAGCTCTGCCAGCGAAGCAACTTCTACAACTGGGGTGTTTAAAACAAGTGAAAGGAGCGGGGTTGGTTAAAGATTCATGGGCTCCATATACACAGCCATCCGTTTTACTGATGAGGTCTATAGCGAGGGATTAGAGCAGCCTTGCATATTGTTAAAAGTAAATTGGTGCTTTTCAAATATAGCAGCATTACCCGGTCTGTCCTGCACATATAATGAATACCAGTGATGAACTGGCCTTATACTGGAGAGCACAATATACGCTGTAAAGTGTTGTACTATGCAGACCGCATTTGTCACCATCACAGTCAATATTTGGTGACTGCCACAAGATGAATGTGGCCCTGGGGAACAATGAAAGAAGCTTGGTCTAATCTAATGCGAGTCATGAAAATCTCTGCGGCTCCTGTAGGCCCAGGTAATGGTCTGCGTTTTACAATGCAACACCGGCCATCACTTCGCCTTGATCCTTTGCGGACGTGTCACACCTAAAAGATTAATATTAGTCCGACAGGAAGAAATGAGCAGGGATTAACACAACAAAAAAAGGTGCTTTTATATTCAAACTAACGCCGAAATAGAACACTTTCATTTCTGAGACCTGACCCAAATATCAGAGACACCATCGCCTCCTTTTCTGCTCGCGCTGGTCGTCTCCAGAGCCAGACACTAGGAATCAATTCAGCAAACGGGAGACGTTAAATGAGGTTGTTCTTGCATAGTAAGTGCCAAAAACTGCCTTATTTGGCCAGTGGAAAACAAATGTTACATCTACTAACTCGGACTTCAATGAACTGCTTTAACTCTGCAACATCTCAGAAATTGTGTTCAGAAAGACGTCATTCCTCAAGCTCTTAATGGCACTGGCAATGGCATGATTCTTTTGATTGATGTTGTATTTGCTCGACTATCAACATAATTTGACCCCTTCTCATTCCTCTCCTGAATCTCTCTGTGAAAGATTCAGGCCCACAAAGCTTTACATCCTTCAGTGTTGGACCATTCCTTCAGGTATGGGGCAATAAATGGCACCTATAGAGGCAATTTAAGAAACAACATATATTTTTTTTATGTCTTTTCTGATATTCAGCCTCACATTTCATCTGTAACCCTCATTTGGAATCCAACAATTTTCTCTGTATGGAGTCACTGAGGAGAGCAGCAGAAAGTATCAAATAGTAAAATATTATTTGAGCAAATCTTTGGATTCCTGTCGTATAAATTGGACGCGCAGCAGTTTTTGTTAAGGTAGCTGTGTGTCATCTGGCATTTGGATCTGGATCAGCACTTTTATCATGAGTCTGAAAATCAAGTGCCACATTTACGGTTGTATAAGATTGAATGTATGTGGGTCTTAAAAAAAAAGGTCAAGCTCATTAAATTCCTCTTTAACCCAGAGGTAATTTTTCTGAATATATTTCACACACTTAAACCCTTTTCAGGCAGCCAGACTCCCCTTGGAGGGCAGCAGCTTGCTCAGCGGTTCAAGCTTCGATTTTCCCCTCTGACCAAGTAAATCCAGCCACAAACAACCTAAAGCCATCTGACCGTAAAGCATTTACTTTCTCCAGCAGTGCTGAGGGAACCGTCCTCACCTCCACACTTTTGTTTTTCATCGGAGCTTCCTGAGAATCCGACGGCCGCGGCCCTGACAGGAAGCTTGTCAACAGCTGGAGCGAACGCCTCAGGGCCGCTCAGCATCTCCAGCCGGGGCCCCGGACATTAGCATGCACCGGCAGTACCAGGCTTATGGACATAACACAGTGTGTGTGTGCATCATATCTAACCTTCGAATCCATTACTACACTCTACAGGCCTTTACAGAAATATGTGTTGCCATGGTTACAGATACAGAACAGTATGTCAACATTTCTCATGAATTGTATGTTTTTTTATATATATATAGTAGTTTAAAGCTGTTATACATGTATCTGTCACATGTTTGTTTGGACAATTGTAAAATGTTAATGCTAAAGAATAAATGCTTATACATGTTAACAATGCCTTAACTGTGTAGTGTAGCAGTTTCGCAGTCTCCGCACTTCAGCTCTAACGGAATAGTTGTTCGTCTTTCTGTTCAATATTTTGGTTTGTTGGTCCCAAACTATAGTGTTTTGGATTACTATCACAAACCCATATGGTCCTAGAAGCAAGCATCTATTTTCATAAATAGATGGCACCCACAGAAGCAAATAGCAATTTATATATAAATATATATATACTTTACTGCAGAGAGAATATCGGACCCAACATTAATGCTCATATTGCATCATGTTGACTGTAAATTGTAAATGGTGGCTAGCATGTTAGCTGTAGTAACTGAAAATGATTATTCCGTCATCAATGTTACCACCATTTTTTAAGGAAACAATACCATCAAGCAGGTCCTGTACTACAAAAACCCCGCTAATGTTTTTGTAGTACTTGCCCCCCAAAAAAAGTCAACACCAAAAAGAAAGGTCACACAATATAATTTTGCTGGATCGCCTTTACAGTACGCATTTGCTGTGGCATTGTTTCGATAAGAAGCTTCTGTAGTGTCACACGTTTTGTTTCCATCCAGTGTTGCATTCATTTTTTACCAAGATCTTGTACTCATGATGGGAGAGTCAAAAACTTTTCCAGCACATCCCACAGATTCTCAGTGGGGTTAAGGTCTGGACAATCCATGTGTGAAAATGATGTCTCATGCTCCCTGAACCACTCTTTCACAAGTGGAGCCCCATGAATCCTGGCATTGTCATCTTGGGATATGCCCATGGGAAGTTCATCAGGGATGAAAAAAATAGAATAATGATGGAATAACCTAGTTATTCAGTACATTCAGGTAGCTGACCTCAATCTTTGGGCTGAAAAGTGTTGCTGAACCTAGACCTGAGCAGCAAACCCCAGATCACAGCACTGCAATCACAGGTTTGTACAGTAGCCACTAGGGTCATGATGGGGGCATCACTTCACCTGCCTCTCTTCTTACCCTGATGCCCCATCACTCTGGAACAGGGTAAATCTGGACTCATCCGACCACTCACTAACACTGCTCACTAAGAAAATGAAGCCTTTTTGTACAGGTTAGCCTCACTGATAAGTGGTTTTCTTAAGACTACACAGCTGTTCAGTCCCAATCCCTAGAGTTCCCTTCACATCGCACGTGTGGAAATGCTCTTACTTTCACTATCATCTTCTCCACCACCAGGGGATGTTTCTTTCCACATGGTTGTTTAAGAAATGAGAAGCTACTTGTTGCATCAGTTGGGGTAAAATAACTTGTTTCCAGCTGGAAGATAATCCCCCATACAGTAATTATCCAATAGGAGGCTTGAATTAAGAAATATTATACAAGACAGCTCAGAATATTCCCAGAGTCACAATATTTTCATAAATTAGTTTGTTCTAAATTAGTTTGTTCATTTGCCAATTAATATTTGATGTTAACAACCCCTTTTCTGCTAAATACGCAATGGATATCATTCATTTTCCCCATTTTTCAAAAGTGATTTTTCATACACTGTCCTTTTATAACCTCCCAGTCAAGCTGTCGGCTCTAACCTCTCCACAATGGGAAACACAATGCATTTAGAGTGAGGGCTGTGGGGCTCCGCAGGGGCCCATCTAAACTGGTAAACATGTCCGAGCACGGTGCACTTTTGAGGCCTCCCACTACAAACTTAGCACAAAAAATAAATGTTAAATTCTATTTTAAAATGCTACTTCAGTTCACACACCTAATTCAAATTGTAGCGTTTAAGTGTTAATATGGTCGTACTGCAGAGGAGGATATTTCAGCTAACATCCATCATTATTTGAGGACTAATTTCTCAGGTGGATTTTCATCAAAGGCTTAATTGTAGAGTTTTGAATAAGCCTCTTGTGTTGCAGTTACATTTGTAATAATCTGTTCAAAGAATACCGACTAAAAAAAGATTTAATAACAGCGAGAAGTGCAGAGTCGCAATGCAATCAGTATGCAAGTTATTAATTCGGTGTCTGATCTTGACAGTACGGGTATCACGGTGGAAAGTAGGCCACGAATCCCGACGAAAGATCATGTAATTTTCTGAAATGAACATTGTCAGAGCAAAGGCCAGTAAAGCCCAGACACACCTCTCTGCTCGCTCTCCATAATGGGGTCAAGTGTTAAATATGCCGCCTCTCAGAATGAATTTCATTTTCCCTCTGATCTCTGTCTGATCTACGTTGCACCGCCTGTCCACATTCTTTTCTCCGCGCGTGACATTTTAATTGCCTCAATGGCTGCTGATGTGCGTATTTCCAATCAGTTTCCAATCATCTCAATTCAATAGTGACATTAAAGCAGCAAAGGATTTCAAATTAAAAGTGCACCTACAGAGGACACCTTACTGCGCACGGGTCTCCAGTAAAACGAAGGGTTTGATTGATTCTGTGAAACCAAATAAGTACGCGTTAACCTCCTCTAATCCCTTCTCAGATATATTGTAATCACTCTGTGCCAGTTTTGTTTTGTTAAGCCGCATGCATTCCTCTGATGCATTTCTCCGCGTGCGCTCCACATTCCCCTGAAATCTAATGAACTCATCAAAAATGTGACTCTTAATTTATGATCCCTGCTGACTGCTCCGTTAATTGCGTTTCTCTCCGTGAAAACGCATCTGTGTGTGTTGGATGAATCACTGATAAAATAAAAGAAAAATGTTGAGGTGTACTCAAAATGCAGCCAGTGAGTGAAAATTTAATAAGAGGCGGATATACAACATAACGGAGAGTGTAAAACAAGCGCTCTCTCTCTCTGCAAATGAAGTACGTAGTTTTCAATTTAATTATGCGTTCATGAGCGCTTTAACGGGATGGGGGCTTTAAAGCTGTGAGTTCAGCATGAATGGATCAAGGTGAGTTCATATGAAAGATCCCCATTCAATTAATAAAGCTCGTCTTATTTTATTAGCTGTACGTTTTGCTAATCCTTAGAAAAGTTCACAAAAGAGGAAATTAATTCATAAAGTCAGTCACAGAGCAGGTCCTGACTAGTCAGATTGATTTTTTTTTTTTTAAACCAAAAGATGGGAACTTAATTATTTCACTTGAAAATTCAAGTTAAACAATTGACAAAGGCATGTATTTCATTAAATTAAAGTCACAGGTCAAGAAAATTCAAAAAGTTATAAGCCAAGTTGTAAAGTCCCCATGAAACTAAATTACGTGTATTTTCATAAGACGTATCTTGCATCATATGCCATCTGAAGTGTAGTATCTGGACAATTCATTTCATGGGATTTCTTAGTAAAAGGTTTAAAGTTGATGACTCATCCTGCACTAGTGGGCGTGCACTAATTGTCATCTAATTGAAGCCCCTCCCTCCCACTGCATCTCTGCAACACACATGGCTTGAACGTACACTATATGGGTAGTGCCTGCTCAGGTTATTGGAGCTGAGTAGATTCTGCTATTTAGGGATTTTTAGAATTTCATATACTATTTTTTTTTAACACAAATGGGAGCAAGAAACAGCACTCTGCTAGCTGTTTCAAAGGAAAGTTCAAGTATAGCATGTGATGAGAAATAAGCTTCATCTTTTATACATTTGATCGATGGCATTTAGATTATGGCGGAAATGCTTCATTCTGGCAGCTGAAAAGCAAACGGGGCAGATCGATGGCGCTCCACCCACCCACTGTAATAATCACCAACACATAAATTCACATAACATTTGTGATGATTGAGTGCAGCTGTTGGACACATGGCTGATGGCAACACAAAACTTTCATCACTTTCTTTCAACACCGAGCACTTTATAATATACCTTGGGAGAAAGTAAAAGCCCCATTCATTACAGCGAGGGGTTATGTTTAGTGTGCTCCTGGAGAAAGAATATTCAACAGAAAAGCAGCACAAGCATGATATATGCTGGAATAAACTGCACTATTGATTTGAAATGTGGAGTTTTTGGTTATTAATCTCTTAGAAACAACACCTCCATCTCCACGCTGCGAAAAACAATCTCAGCCTCAACAAATGTGAAAATGTCTGGCTCTGAAATAAGAAATCTGATTCTTTTCTCCATCTTAGCCTAGAATCAAGTGTCATTTTCTTGATCACAGGGATGTTGTTTTTCGAAATAGCTGCCATTTTTAGAAAACACCTGCCAAAAAAGGAAATGGAAGCCGGATAAAACAGAACAAGATAAAAGAAATGAACCAAGTGCAGAGGAAATTTCTGAGTTTGTAAAGCAATGATGGGTTTTCAGATAATGGATTGAACTTGACCAATCATCTTTGCCACCTCACTAATCCCAACAGGATGGGGAAATGGAGACGTCGCACGATGCTTTCATGCTTTCGTGACTGAAGAGCATTAATACTGACTGGCTGTTGAGCCTGTCAGGAAAAGTACTCTTCAGACACAAAGATATTGATAAATTATGATCAACTAGTAGAAATAATCACACTGTGGCTGTTGTTTTCTATGTTAACGGTTGCATGTGGAACGGTTTAGTAGAACAGTTTGCTGAAGGTTTATTCTGATGATATCTTAATGAAGGTTAGTTATACTAGGAAGTGTTTTTCCACTGGTATTCAAGCCCTTGTAGAAAAAAGCATTCAAAATCTGGAAGGAAGTGCTGACTCTGATGCAAAGACTTGTTGAAATGTTTGCGGAAAACGAACGTGTTTCTTTATTCATATTATCAAAATCTGAACAGAACATTGCTCCTTGTGTTGCAGAAACTATTCAGAAGCATCAAGGGCGTATGCCTCATTTGCCAAAATCACATTATGTCAGCGGCGTGAAGCAAAGTCGACGTTCAAGTGATCGAGTGCGCCAGATTTGGAAAAGAATGAAAACAATGCTGATTTTTGAAGCACAAAGATCAAATTAATTTGGTTCAGTTGAGAAGTTGATTGGAGTCGGATTTACGTGACAAAGCGAGTGTCTGTGGGACCTGTGTGACAAAAACAGCCTCCTCGTGCTCCCTGCCCGTGTCCCATCGTGAGCATTTAATCAAGTTGTCAGCCCAGTAAACAAAGTTGGTCACAGTGCCAAATGTGTTCAAATCTCGAGCCTTCTGGGGTCAATCTCTTGTTGATGAAAGGTCAGTGTTGAGATGAAGAACCAGTGAAGGGAGGTGTTGTTTCTGAGGCTAAGATGAGAGCGCAGGCTCCACCTGGATACTGAATGTACAAACTGTCAACAGCAATGAGCCAAAGAAAAATGTTCAGAAGAGTTCAACTACAAGCTGATGATTTCAGTTCATCAGTAGTTTTTTTTCTTAAAACATTTTAAACAGTTGCTTGCTGACATTTCTCAGATCAACTGTTGTGATTTCAAACTCTTATTTTATGTTTGCTGCAAGAACTGTTGATCAAAATGAGACTTTTTCATTGTCTGACTCGACCAGAAAATGACAAATTAGTGTCACAGACTGACAAGACACTGAACTCAGCAGGGAGGAAAGAGTAGCTGTGTAAATAAGTTTATCTTGACAAAGGAGTCCTGGCCCGGCGCAAACGAGATTAATCTTAAACTCCTGTGTTGGCCCTTGTTAGCGAGAGCAGCTGCAATGTCCTGGGGATGCTTCAAAAACCTGGAATGGATGACTTAAAGGAGGGAAGGTGAAATCCGAGGATTTAGCCGTTGTCCTTGAAATTTAGCGCAAGACATGTGGATACACATGAAAGTATCTATTTTAAATCAAGCTTTAAAAGCTACTGCTCAGATTTTTTCTCATTTTAACTCAAAATTGACTGTTTTAGGGGAGAAATGATCAAAATCAACCCAACCAGATACAGTCAATTATTGATTTAAACTAACACCTAATAGTGATACCAACACTACAGCACACATCTGCCTTTTTGCTGCCTCTGAACATTTCAGTTTATACGGACTGAACCAGGACTTAATTTTTTTACCCGCTCACTTTTAGAATTTCTTTCTTTTTTAGATGTTCAGTCTGTTTGCATGGCAAAAATCTCTGTACATTTCCCAAGAACTACTGACATCATGAAATGAGAGAGAGGGTCAATTATCAAACAATATGAATATGTATTTTTTGACATCTGCATTGATATCTAGACTCAAGCCAGGAGTCTTTGGCGTTCAAGGCCATAGAGTCGCACAATTATTAAACAAAAACGAGATTTAACAGATAATTTGCACGCTCAACCCCGGAGAGCAGAGAAATATTTTTAAGATCAGGTTGAAAAAGAACCTTTTTACCTTTTGTCACCTTTTGACACAAGCTAGTGGAGGATGTGTTTCACAGTACAGGTGGCACATATGGTCGAATGTGTGTTCACGCTTGGAATCACTCAGGGTGGTCTCAGTTTCACACTGTCTGGGTTTTCGCGTGGCAACCGCTTGGGCTCCTCCATCCCTCTGAAGGATAAACTACAAAATGATAAAAGTGCCTTTTGCATCCAGTCTCCGCAACACAATGCCGATACCGCCGGTAATGAGGTCATTAATATGCACATCACAGATATGAGGAGGAATCAGCTTAAAAGCTTACATGTTTAATTGATTTAAGGCATGCAGGCAGCCATTGTAACAAAGGCGGCCGTTGTGTGTTTTTAAGGTCGTGATATTTGGGTGACTTCTAATTAAATTTTGTGCTTTTATGAATAAATAAATGTCACGCCGAGTCTCGGTATTGAAAAGAAAACTGTTTAGTTTATTTCAAGTCCGCCAATGCCAATACGTCCTGGACGGTTGGTGTTAAATTCACAATCAGCTTTTTTAGTATTGTGCTGGAGATTTATAGTTTTGGAAAGGTCAAAACTCCAGCAGCTTGTCGCACAAGGAACAACTTTATTACACTGAGGGGTTTTGCCTTCATCAAGGTCATCCTCCTCCATGCGCCTTGGTGGTAGCTGAAGTCGTGCCAGAAATACGAGATTTTCAGTTTTGAAACGTGAATCTACAACGTTTGTTGAAGATTAAGTTCCTCACTGTTTGTGCCAGATCAATTTTGCCAATCAATACATCAGCTTTAGGTTTCACACTTTTTTTTATAATACAATCATCATATTTGTATGAAAAAATTACAAAAGAATTATTGAGAGCTAGGAAATTCTCCACAAAACTAAAAATAAAAGAACAAATATTCAAAAGAAGACAGCAAGAAGAAAGCTTTTAGACACATAGTTCTCAAATTTAAACATGAAGTGCAGTAAACTTTCTTACAGAGCGTCCAGGGAACTAGTTGGACATGATTTTGATTGGGTTATCACTTTAGATTTACAGAATTTGCAAAGTAGCCTTAAGGGTTTGAAACTTGGCTTGACCAGACAGGATGTGACTGAGATTACAGATTTTCCCCTTAGTGATTTGACTTTGACTTGGTTCAATGCGTTTCACTTGACCCAAGGATTTAAATCTTGGACCGGAGGCTACCGTTCGTGACCTTGTGACTGGACTGCATTTGATGTCAGACGGATGGATTTGTTGGTTATCGGTTGGATTCCCTCTCATCGAAGCTGAGACCGGAGGAGATTCGCTTAGACACGATGTGTCTGAATATGACCTTAACTTCTTCTCGTTTTGAAATGAATAAATGAATTGCACCAACATTAAAAATAAAACTGCCTTTAATATTCTTATATTGTGAATCTGAATCTTTAAATCACAGGAATCTGGAAATGTGCCTCAGTTTGTGTGATATAAAAATAGTTCATTTTTCTCATAAAAAAATTGAGAAAATTGATACTAAATTTGAACTGTCTAAGACAGCCTCTGAGAAGACGAACCTGTGAGTGTGACTCAGCTGACCTGATATGCTTTGACCAACAGGCTCTTTGTCGAGTCCACAGTGTTTTCTCCACCTGGGCGGCTCAGTGTCAGTGTTGGAGGCCTTGCTGCACTCTGTGGTGCAGTATGACCTGGATGAGAGCTGGAGGATACTTATCTAATGTGGGGCAGCGCAGATTGCATTGTAACCACAGGACCAGGGACCACGGTGCTGGGAAGCTTCAGGGACACAAAGTGCTTGAAGCAGAACTCTGATAGAGTTGGACTATCCTCTCTCTTTGTTCTTCTGAGAGCCTTGTGTCTGTGCAGACCAGGCCAAAAAATATAATTTGACTTATTTACTCTCAACGGATTAAATTTCAACAGGCATGGCCTCATAGATTTAAAATAGTTTGCAGCATGGAGGCAGATGTTGCTTATACTTCATATTTCGCCATGTTTGTGTTGATTTATTTTACCTCTTAGGCAATTAGGAGCGCATTAACTCAGACTTCAATAGTTAATCATGCTGTTAAAATGGCTTTAATTGTTAATCTTTGAGGAAGAAGTGGCACTCGGAGAAAGCGTCATAAATCTTGACTAGAGTTGGGAACCGCGTTAAATGAGATTAATTAGCTCCACCTGTATTGGTCCTCATCAGTGGGAGAGCACGCGCACAGCCGGGGAATGAGGTCGAGAAGATCAGGAACTAATCATCTTTTGTTTAGTCATAAAAACACAAAAGTATTCACAAACAAATTACCGCAAACTTCTGCCAGCACAGACCCTCCCTTCCATTACATTTTTTGAGCTTATACGCTGCTGCTTATGCACTTCTCATGCTCGAGTGTTTTCTGGTCTCTATTAAAATGATCTGAATAATTCATCTTGACCTGGATTAACTCGATTCGTCTTTTGAGAAAACAGGCTCCGTTAAATTGAGACGAGGATACATCTGAGGGATTCAGGCGAGCGCAATCGCAAAAGTCATGTGTAAAGAGGAACGCCTTAATACCTGCAGAGTCCTGAGGGCTCGACAAAAAGGTGCATGTCCATGTCCAAATTAAAGAGACAGTGTGAAAAAAAAAAAGCTTAACAGAGCGGGCAAAACCATGACTACTTGTGTGCTTCTTCACGGTGAGCATGACTGACGGAATGACGGTTTTCGGCGAGATGTGACGAGCGCTTTTTCTATAGCTCTGTAAACTAAGGATGAGTCACCATAATTATAACTTTTGATCTCATTTTGTAGTATTTGTTTGCATCGGTTCTCATCAGTGCAGAGAGAAAATATCACTGCACACAACTGGATAGTCCTACTACCATCCCATTTTGTTAACAGCATCTGTGCTTTTACTGTCCATCGCCACATACAGTAAAGTCCACCCGAATGATTTGATTGACCTGGCACTATTAGTCAGTGCATCATCAGTTCCCAATGGAGCTACTCCGGACCAACTTTCTGCAGCAGTTTTTTTCTGGGTGTGGGGAAGCAGGGCCGATTCCCAAGAATTTGTCGTAGCATAAACATCCTAAAAAAAAAGTTGAAAGTTGAATTGTGACTGCATTCTCCGAACTAGGTGAGTCCAGTTAATCTTAATAAATTATGGCCAAAATGACCTGCATTAGTTCTTCAAACCAGCTCTGGATCTTTCTGAAACTGGGTTAAATCTGCACACAGAAAATCTGTCCTGAGCTCAATGTGGTTATCTACAGACCCCGTCATCAGGTTGACGGAATAGATCTGTGGGCAAATGCAATTTCTCTCCAAAATAAAGCCTCGAACAAGAGCCAACAGCATGGAAACACGTCTCGCGCAATCAGCGGCAATGTCACACAAGTCAAGTGAAGCTCAGCCGCGTCCGGAGACATCTTGTCGAGGAAACTGACCGCGGATCCTTTCAGCGCCTCTGGGCTTGGCTGTTCCTTTGTCATGGCTTAATGTAAGCAAGGATGCACACTCGCCTCCTCAGGCCGGATGCTGGTCTCTACCCTTCGGATCACAAGTTCAATTAATTTCACAGTTGGCGGCACCCACAGTCATTTCACCGGGGCCTGTTGTCTGGAACCGGGCAGAAACGGGAACAATGTGATGCACCCGGAGCTGCCGCCGCTCAGCCGCTTCGGCCCCTCCTCCGCTCAGTAGTACCCTCCGCCCATGAAGGCTGCGATCGCCCGGAGCCACATCTGATCTGATAGGGCTACAGCTCTGCGGCATATTAAAGCTCATATCATGCCCATAAAGGGAGATGAGACAGATGCATGCATCATTACTGCTCTGTGCAGACTTCTCTTTTTCCATCTAATTCGACAGAGATTTTTGGAGTCATCAGAGAGCTCGGCTCATAAAGGACTTTGATCTAATTCACATTCTCGGATCAGTGACAGCTACTGGATGACACCTCAACTACATATAAGAGGAGCCGAAGTTGAGTTTCACATAAACAGTAAAAAATTGTAACATATGAAATGAGATAGCTATGCTGCATCAGCTCAAGAGTCTGCACGCAGTATTTTATTCATAGGGGGTGGCGTGTTTTCAGAAAAATTGCTTAATTGGGAGCCACGAGAGTGGTAGCAAATAAAGTTCTGGTCTGGTATCGGTGAGAAAATGTTGGATGGCAGCGTAAAACTGTGTACTGCAATGAATGAGGTTATGAGCAATTATGAATAAATAGAGCGTTGGGTGTAAAAATGAAAAGGACACTTAGGCGATACAGATAAAGTCCAGCATGTTGTTCCAGCTATTTAAACTTGATCTCTCAGGTCTCATGCATCCCAAACAGTGAATGGAAAATACTTGTTACAGTTACGGGACAAATCTGAGGATGAGTCACACAGTCATCGACTTGAGATTGACTTTGTTTCAAGGTTGACCTGGTTCCTCTTCTACTTAGTGTATCCTTAATGCTGGTTAGAAAAAAAGAGAAAAAAAAAAGCACATATGGCCTCAGGACCTCTGCTGTCTATCCATCCGTCCTTTTCCTATACTGCTTATCCAATTCATTGGAGCTGTGGAAGCACAAGGGCAAACTATGGACAGTTTCACTTTCCAATTCGCTGGACCTGCATTCCGCTTAAGCGTGGAGAAGAAACCCAGAAAAAATAAATAAAAATCCCAGCTGGGCCCGTCGTCAGCGTTTTAACTGAGAGCTGCTCTGGGCTGCACATCAGCGCTTACTTGAACACAAAATAAGTAATGCTGATGGCACTCCGCAAACCGCATTACACCTCATGATGAATGAAAGCAACATGCGTAAATATTATAATGAACCCTCATGCGTTCCTGCAGGCACCCAGCTGGCGTCGACTCTAATGAGCGCTCAGAAAAGTGGCCACACAGACACGTCTCTGATGGATGCTCCACATTATGAGCAAAAGGGGGGCTCCGTTAGAACGTCCAGGTCTCCGAGTTCAGCTCTTTTTTTTTTTTCACCCTTTCCATATTCTCCTCATCTCTTCTCTGCAACTCTGTCACACAGGGCGCATAGGGTGTGCTGTTTGCTTTTTCCAAGACAACGCACAGGGGATGATGCTAATCACAAACCTATCGGTGCTTCTCACACCTCCGTCTCACTCCTCGGATTCGCTCTCTGGTGACCCTGCGGTCCCTGCTCTCACATCACGCCGCTGTACAGGTGCTGCGGATTCAAACTCTTCCGCTCCGGCGCTTTTTAAAGAGCTATATTTGTGAATGGAGCCTGCCGCGAGTGGGAGGCGAGCGAATGCAGGTCTGCCCAAGGGGTCACAGGAAATCTGTGGGCGGCTCGGCTTTCTCCCATTCACAGAAAACACTCAGTCAGTGACTAATGAAGCATTTAGAGGAGAAGACTCAGCCGGTGTCGTCCACCTGCAGATGAATTGTAATTTCTGAGGCCATTTCACACATAATTCCCACCCATGTGGAGCGAAAGCAGCAGCGCTGTGCGGAGAGGAGCGGGAAAGAGTGGGAGGTTTGATGAGCAACTCAGGCCACATCGAAACTGAATGGGGCTCTCGTTTGTTTATATAGCAGGTTCCTCTGCGTCCCTGATGAGCTCCTTGTTCTTTTACCAAGCCTTTTGTGCGATATGCATGGTTGCGTCGACGCTGAAGAAGACGCTAAGGTTACAAGCTTTGGGGATGATGCATTTTTCAGACATTTGGCTATTAAAGAAGTTTATTTAGTTTTCTTTATGAGTTTTCCCTCCAAAGTACAAGGTGATGTACAGTCGTCAAACACCTCCCATGCAGGCAACGCTGCACGCAACTGCGAGAAGCAGCGGCGGATCTGTTACGTCATCCGTTCTCTGCGTGTCTGCACGGGAGGCGTTCGGGGCGCAGCAAAAAACACGACCTCGCCTACATGATTAAAATGCAATAAACAGACTTGAAGGGCAGTGGCATGTTTCACGCCAAGCGTGTGGAGTTAAAGATGGATGCGCGGATATGGATTCATCAAAACAGCTGCAGATCTGTTACAGCTGTTACATGCGGTTCTTTGAATGCTAGCTGACTTTCAGAAAAACATCTTAAATAGTCATCTGAGAAAACCGTCAGCGTGTGTGTGGTTGTGAATGCAACCTTCCTGAAATGGAGCCCTGTTTATTTTCAAAATGAGAACACCGTCCTTCAAAACAGACGTATCTCTTCTTTTTTTTTGTCATCCTTGGCCGTCAGCTCTTTAATTATTCCATTGTTCTGGCACCTTTCTGGTGAGAATACATCCCTCCGCCTCAGTGTAACAGAAGTATACTTCCCACATGGTAAAAGCAGCGCTGCCCAGAGCAGACCTGACTACTGTATCCAAACTAATTGTTTGCATACCGGTACGAGCTGCCCTCTTTCGAGCGCTCGGTCGTGGCCGCTGTGCTGACAGAAGCGCTTCCGCCTCCAGCTCAGCCGCGCCCGTGCCCTCCGCGCATAATAGATATTGACAGGTGGGGCGCAGATAACGCTAATCTGCATCCTAACAGGATTTTACATGTCATATAGCAGTTTCTCATCGCCGTGGCATTCAATTCACGGCTTTGTTCCGCCGCTAATGGCGTTTCACGGTGGCACAGCCCGCGGCCTGCCGAGGAGAAGATGTGAAAGTGGAGCCCGGCTCGTTCGCAGGTTTGTGGAGTAATGCTTACTGAACTCGGCATATGGTCCATTCACACAGGTGATAAAATGTCCATATCATTAAAGTACTCCAGGGCTACATTATGTCATTGAACAAGATGGTGAAAATGCTGGTTTGCCTTCTGATCACTTCATTTGTGGCAGTATACTTATCTTTTCTATCTCTGGAGGAGAGTTTGGCTCCAACTCTTTAATGAATGAGCCGGTACATTCATGAAAGTCATAGAGTCCCTGGTAGATTCCCACTTTTCCAGTTCACCTGACCTCCACACCAATCTGCTCCGATCACCTGCTCCCCCACAACTCCCCCGTGTATTTCAGCCGGATCATCTGCGTGCCTCCTCGACCGTAGCATCTCTCCAGCTTCCTACTCTTTTATTTCCTCCTCGTGACCTTTTACCTCCCCGGCTAGACACCTCGCACTCGGCTGCCTTTTCTGACTGTTATTGAACTATAAATTGCTTTGTGTCTGAGCTGTGTGCGCGTGTGGGAGTTAATTTCCTGTAGTCTTTTATGTCACTTTTTTTTTTCTTTCTTTGAGATGTAAGGCTTGATGATAAGCTGCAGCTCCACCATTTAAAGCAAACCACACTGGTTGGACACGATAAGAAAGGCATGTAAATAAATCGAATACAGCCACATGGCAGGATTAGGGTTACATAGAGGAGGGTTACGGTTTGAATAAATGTTCATATCTTGTTGCATTTCACCATAAAAGTTAGTTTTTGGCGCATATTTTAAGTTTCATTCTACTGAGTTTCATTTTACTGATAAAGAAAGATTTTAATTCTATTCCATGATATGAGAAGGGACCCCTAAAGCATTAAGCATCAAATATCCTGTATATTGGGGTAATTCATATTTCAGCTCAGACGGTCCACGGTAAAATCACATTTGCTCAACAGAAATACTTTTCAGATTTGAAAACTGAACCCGATATTTTAATACACCCACAAAGTTGGAATAATTTTGTTTTCAGACAAATTCTTATTTTTATTCCTTTTTTATACAAATCAGATTGAAGAGGTAAAATATATATATATATATATATTTGACTCCAGCTTTATGGGTAACAGTATATATCCTGACCTGGCTCACATAAGTATGGCAGCCACGGCATGGAGGAGGAATTACTGCATATATTCACAATTGGAGAAAAACAATGTTTGGGGAAGTTAATGGTGAGACAGTGAAGGCTGACCTTCCGTCCGGTGAGCTCTTCAGTGTACAAACACGCGCTACATAATGCATGAGGAGCGGCTGGATCAGCCGCGGTGTTAAGAGGCTATCTGTGTGTGTCAGGATGCCATGAATGAATCTCAATATTCGGTCGTGGGCCGTGCGGCTGGGAGGCTTGCGGGATCCTCAGAGTGTGAGTTTCATCTAACCAGCCCAATCAGGTTCATTAGCCTCCTATTTAATGGACAGGCGAGATAAGGAGACGAATCAATTCATATTGTGCATTTGGCAGTGGCGGAGCTGTGCACCGGGAGAGGACTGTCTCCCTGCTGCTCCGAATCACGCTCATTGAGAAAGAGGCGGAAATTACCACTTCAGAAAACGCTGCGCTGACTTAGAATGACCTGATAAAGAGCAGTCGCAGCACTGACTGAAATCTGCCCAGCGACAAGGACTACACTGATCTTCACACAGGGTTTAACTCGTCTCGCTGGTCGTATATAAACTGAACTGTAGAGCAGTAGATGTGCTTTAGATCTAAAATGTCACACTATGTAACATTATGTACTTGTACCATTTATTTATTTTTATTTAATCTCCTTATCAACCAGTCTCTCATTTACCTCCTACTACCTGTCCAAACAAAATGCTTAAAGGCTTCACAACTTGCTGTGTCCTTTCTCCTGACCAATTCTTCACTTCCCGCACAATGCGTCTTAATGCTTGCATTCAGATTCCGTTTTGGTGCATCTTTCAGCCCTCTGCAGACTCTGAGTTCACTTATTGTTCTGTTGAACTTTGTGAACATCTGCATTCACCAATATGGCGTCGCCCAAGCATGCACTAATCAAATGTGTTTGTTGTTTTAGTAGAAACATATTCCACAGTGCAAAGCTGTTTCTGGGCAAATTCTAGCAAATCGCGTCCCAGACGAATACATTTAATGGGATCTTCTTTGAAAACTAGAGTTTCTATGAGCACAATATTCAGTCCAATAAAAGTATGCAAATGCAACCAATTTCTATTTGTTACACATTCTGCAGAGATATACCATCTAAATATATGTTAACCTTGTTACCACCTGCTCCCCTAATCTCTAATCTTCTGCACAAATGCCTGCTATCCTGCATGATCGGGATTTTTTTTCTTTAAATCTGTCATGTGTTGCAGAAAAGGAGACTCACAGTTTTACCTAAGAGTTGGGAGTGATGTTGTTCGGTGCACACGCCCACCTTCTCAGGCAGATTTGAGGTTCATATCTGGCTCAGCAACAAGCTTCAACTAACACACAAACCAGGAGGATGAAAAGTTTGCGGATTTCTGACAGGAAGCTGGTGCGACAGGTCTCCTCTCTGCTTTTTCATTCTATCTTATTCCTTTAGTCTTTAAATCTCAGGCCTCTGACTGCTCTGATCATTTCACGACTCAATGCCACAATTATGACTCTGTGTCCACGTTTCGATCCCATCCCGCTCTCTGCCAAATTTTGGGGGTATTTTATGCTGCGCTATATGGATGCAGCCTGCAGGGAGATGAACTGTGGATTGTAACTCCATAGAAGATGAGACCTTGTAAAACAAAACTGCTTCTTTTTTATTACTTTATTTTTACTTTTATAAGAGTTGGGTTCCTGTCCTCTGTTTTCACCACCTCTGGAGACTTTACCTCAGATGCTGTTTTTAGTCTCGCTGATTTAGATGAGTGTTTTGATGGAAAGCAGTCCACTAGTCGATAGGCCGCAGCGGGACTACCAAAGACTTCCCTCCTCTACTAATAGAGGTCCTGTTGCTCCATACACTTCGGCATAAGCTGGATAAGTCTTAACAGCTTGCTGTAGCAACAATGACACCTGATAAAACTGCTGCTTATAGGAGCATCCCAGTCTGTTACTGTTTTAATAAAGAAACTGAACAATAGTTTTCCTTTGTCCATTGTTTTGTGAGCAGCCACGATCTCATCTGAAGCAGCACATGAGTATTTGAACTGCAGCTCTTCATCTAACAGCTCACTGTGGCTGCTCCCTCTGCTCGTTCCATTACTTCCTGCAATATATTAAACACAAACAACAACCACTGTCTCCGCATTTCCCTTCATCTCTTGTTTTGATTCCTAAAGACTATTAATGTGAAGCCGCAGAAGTGAGAAAGGCAGTCTCTGGAATTATCGTCTTTCGCCCGAAAACGATTCATCATTATGCATTCATGTCCAGATAGCCACGCGCAGAGAGAGATTACACTGGCACTTACTTATTAATACAACTCATTTTCCAATTGGTTGGTTTATTGGTTGAAATAATGAAAATATATAAATATGGTAATACTCCATGAAGTGAAAATCGTTGAGATTGCCACTTTAAGTTAATAAAAAAGGAGGAGAGAGCTCGGAGGGGAGCCGTAGCTCTGTCACCTCAAAAGGGGTCGGATGAGGTGGTATGAGGTGGATGCTGAATGAAACACGACTCTTCACTGAAACATTAACTTCATTGTCCGGACGACCACTCAACTTTACTGCAATCTGCTTAATGTGTGACACAGTCTACAGAAGTTCAGGGGAGTTTAGAATGTAGTATCCCACTGTGCGATTAATTAAAGGACTATCTTGTCTTATTTTATTGGTGTTATTCAGGAGATTTCAGTTTAGCGAGCTAGCAGAAGTCATCTGACAAGGATGATCATAGTCATCATACAGTATACATACAATATATATGTCCCTTCATCTATTTATTACATTTTATGAGGAGCATTTTGTTTTAAAATGTATCATTGCTCCATTTTTCAGGAGACACATTTAGAGAAATACATATCTAACATTATCCACAACTAAAAATAAAAAATGGCGACTTTGTTTCCAGAACTTCATAGTGGATTTCAAGCACTACCAGCAAGCAGCCACTCGATTCAGAAGGAGCTCCACTCACCACCGTTTGATCCCTTTAAATCAATAGAAAGTGTCATTCAGTCAGTCTGGTAACCATGAGTGTGCAGACTGGGTGCTGATTACGTTATGATTTTATTGATCAGTGATTCTATGTGTCTGCTCAGATTCACAGTCGCTAAGAGCAGCTTTAAAGATGCTAAGGACTCGGTAATGGAGGCAAACTGGGCAAGCGATACCTAGTTGGCAACACTTTAACAGCCCTCCATTTGCACTCCCCCTCGGCTACGGAGCCGTACACATGCCCACATGCATTGTATGCCGGGAGGGATTACAGCATGGGGAGGTGGGAGCACTGCAGCAGTGCGTCCCAACAAGACAAGGTCACCTTAAGTGGATGGGGATGAGGGAGGGAGCAATTCCCTTGGGCCGAAAACAGGGAGCAACTCATGAAAAAGTAATTAAGCAGGATGCACATCACTGGATGCCACAGGCGGAGGAAGGCAAGGGGAGAGACAAATGTGCCCCGAAGACGAGGGGGAGTGTTTGTATACAAGATGTCTGGGAGATGTTGTTAAGTGCACTCAACGGGATTGTTTAACCTCGGACACTTTCGGGGATGACAACCCTCGGTGAGTTAGCTTTGTGATTCTGATCCTTCAAGTTAAGATGCGGAAAATCTTCTGATATTCTGTTTGCCGTTGTTTTGTATTTTTGTTAGCTGGACAACATGTTTAAACTCTGAGGTAAGTGTTCTG
Source organism: Mugil cephalus (assembly GCF_022458985.1). Classification (NCBI taxonomy): domain Eukaryota; kingdom Metazoa; phylum Chordata; class Actinopteri; order Mugiliformes; family Mugilidae; genus Mugil; species Mugil cephalus. Next base: position 14,100,942 of record NC_061789.1, on the reverse strand, counting down.
GACACTAGTTCAAGTTTGATGGAAGCAATCATATGAGCAGCCACCTCGGACCTTGAAATTGTGAGCGATTTATCCTGAGTAGTTCCCAAACCTAAAAAAAAAATCAGTCAAATCAAAGCCTTTCATACTGACTTTTATAAAACAACAGCCACTTTCAGCAAACATTCTGGTCACATTTTTGTGAGGCTGATTTTTAGCAACACAAAGCATCTCGGCAGCTCCTCATCCACGTATAGGAATCCCATTCCACTCTGAGGCAGCTCCTGGAGTCTCTTAAACAGCCTCATCACTACAGACAATCCATCACGGCGAATGTAGACCCCGCAGGCCGGGGCCGGCGCACATTACCATTCTCCCCCAACGCTCACTGATATCAGACGTAATAAATCCATCTCAGAGCCTTGGCGGCGGCCTCACACAGTCTCTTGAGCCAAGCACTCGGGCAGGTAGAGCAGCGAGGCTCATGCGTCTCCACGCAAAGCTCATGTTACGACACAGCTGCATGAATATTAATGCCGTGAGCTGGATCTTTGTTCCTTGTTAGGAGGGACGCACATATGAATCCGGACTGGTTGTACTTTTCTTTTTACTGTGATGCTCCCACGCAAACAAAAGCATGTAACAAGCACACAAAGGCGCGGTTAAGTTTGAGGTTGTTTGTGCTCATTTTTTGGGGGGTTGATTATGAATGTGCAGACGGCATGTACCTGAACAGAAAAATACACTTTTAACGAATCTGATTACTCCCTGAATAAGACACGTTCGTCTGGCAGACAGTCTGATTGCAGAGAAGGGGGTTAGCAACAGCTTTTGTTATGGATTTAATGAAGAACAATTGAAAGGAGAGAATATGAGATGATAAGGACATCGGGAAGGACGAAAGCAGTAAGAGATGGAATGAGAGATTACCAACGGAAGGAAGGGAGAATGGGTACAATGCAAAAAATGGTAAACGCATGGGAAAATGGAAAGAGGAAGTAAATATAAGACAGAATAGGAAGGGATGCCATTTAAAAAGAAAAGAAAGGGCTTAAAGATGTATGGAAATGAAACTCTAGTAAAGTAGCTAAACTGGGTTTGACTACAACTTAGAGTTTGAAGTGTTTGTGGAGCAGATCTGAAGCGAGGTCAGGATGCACATCTGTCAGTCTGCTTCCTCCAGACAGGAGCTGTGTGTGTGTGTGTGTGTGTGTGTGTGCGTAGAGAGAGAGGCAGTCGACAGCCAGCTGTTAAACTAAGACATGAGGCTGACAGGACCTCCGCTTTGAAGTGACAGCCGCAGCCGCCGGGCCGCTAAAGCGTGTCAGCTAATAGGTGCGGCGGCGGGGTGACAGGTACAGTCGGGAGAGGGTCGACGCCTCAGACGACAATCTGAAATATTAACGCCTGCTTGAAGGGATCCGCTCGGCTCGACGTGTGCATGAAAGCTGACACTCGCCGTTTTCATACCGGCTGCTCGCCATTTGCCCCCAGGTGTTGCGTCGAAGCATTTAGAAGCATGTTCAGTTGCCTTTCTGGTGATAATTAGTTCCTTTTGAAATCGTTTTTTTAATTAAAATATATATGCCTTAGTGGAGTGCGTGTGCCAGAGCTTAGCAACAAAGCCCACACAGATGTAAATGTGGAAGGGTTGCAGAGGCCGCGATACCTTATGGAGTCGTCGTTGTCGGAGTTGTGTTTACAACTTCTGTCATGTGGGCTGGTACATACCGCTGTTAGTTAAGACAGCACGGAGGAAGTGTGAAGAAGTTCTCCCTCTTTTTTTTTTCTTTTTTTTTTTCCCCCAGCAGCACTACACGTATATCCATAGCATCACAAAGACTTCCCCTCTGCAAAGCCTCTGCTCACAGTGATTTACACCGTTTCACACTTTATCAGGACTCTGAAATAAAGCTGTCGGGCTACAATCATCAGCTCAATAAAATAGCCCTCCTGCCACAGCAATTTCCTGAGGACAGACACAGTTTGGCACATCATCTCTGTGTCACTCAAAGCAGCAGCAAACTGGAGGTTTTCTCATGAGGTCCAAACAGATCTGAGAACCCACCGGTAAAAGCTTGTTAAAAATTCAAACGGGATACCGTGGAAACCGATCAAACATTTAGTGGCTATTTGTCTTTCTTTGCAAGTGTTTTTACAGTTCAAGTTCTTCACAAGTTGTAATATCTGGATCAAGTAATCTGTGTAAAGATGACAACAGCTGTGGGTGGCCTGAAGTGCGTTACCAAGATCCCTCTCAACAAGCCGAACAAGCACAGGAAATTCTCCACCCTCTTCTGCGTCATACACACCATCTACTCAGACGCCCTCTCTTTTTTCCTGCATCACAGTAATTTCAGTAAAAAAAAAACAAACAAAAAAAAAAACATTTGTTACCTCTAATGTCAACATGAGCGGCTCAGTCCCAGTCCTCATTGTTCAAAGTACTCAAAGGAACTCAACACACTTTTCTCGCTGCTGATTGTGCTTCGGAGCATAATTATAGATGGAAAGAAGGTATAAATGACATACACAAACTAGACTCTGCATTCAGCCAGATGGTCGCTCTCAGCGAAAGCAAAAAGCTGCACGTTGAGTGTTTTTCCACTTACCTTACAGACATATAAGAAGCTTTTATCTGCTGCCTGCGCTCACACCTTTACTCTTCGCAGCAGCCCTGTTAATGTCTGACAGCCTCACCTGTCTATACAAATTTCATTTGTATGGACCATTCGCTCTGACCTGCTGTCCCACAAACCCCAGAGGAAATGTTTTTGGCTCACAGAACCACCGACTAAAACGTAAATACAATTTTTACAACTCTGGCACTCTGCACTCAGCGACTGTGCTGTGATTATCTGACGAGGACACTCGACTGATCCCTGTGTATGAAGTGTGAGCGACTTCTCTTATCAGGTGCGAGCAGGAAACAGGTTGTGCGACTGGGAAACTTGGAGAACGTACCGTAGGACATGGGGATGTCCAGGTCGCCCTGCCAGGACATCTGCCCTGACTCGTCTATGGAGTGCTGCGCTGTAAAAAACAAACAAACAAAAAAAAACACACAACAACAGGCCTCGTGTTTATGGCGCATTCGGTACCAAACGCTGCCTCTGATTGACTACAACCGAAAGACAATTGCAGAGAAATCAACTGCGGCGCCATGCTGCATTCACACCGGCTGCCTACGGAGTGTCGAGGTGTTACTTTGTCACTGGAAGTGTGGATTTAATCATAGATAAGGAGTGTGCGCGAGGACTTTGTAAGATGTCACTTCAAGCCTTTATGAACGTGCAACTTCCACTGAGCTGAAACAAAAGTCACATTGTTTGATTTTTTATTTATTTATTTTTTAAATGTTGTGCAGTCATTTGGCAGAGACGGTATGACAGCATGACGCAGTAGCTCGGTGTGCGAAAATATTATTAGTCACGGTACTGTAAAAGAAAAAAAGACACGACGGTGATGGCCTACCTTTCAAATGGCCACGTCCGAGTGTGACAAACCCAGAGGAGATAAAGTTGTGCATGTCTTGGCCTCCACTGCGCAGGGTGTCTTTCCCATAATGCCCTGGTGAGACAGAATTGTGGGAAATTAATATTTCTGCAAAATATTTTTGGAAGCTAATGAGGCAAAAGGTTCACAAAAGAAAGACATTTCAACTGTGGCCAGCAGAACTTCATGGCCAGAAGACACATATGAAACCCGGGAGGTTAAATCATTGGTGCAAAAGATGAGTTCAGCTGATGTACATTTGTATCCGGACTGGTTGTACTTTTCTTTTCACTGTGAAGCTCCCATGCAAACAAAAGCATATAACACGCACACAAAGATGCGGTTAAGTTTGAGGTTATTCGTGCTCAAGTTTGGACTTTAAAGGAGAAGTAAACTCCACACAAGTTTTTTTTTTATTTAAAATGCTGGTGTTGATGGGTCTTTAAACCCTGAACTCAGTTTCAAAAAAGAGAACCCACAAGCAACAAGAATATTAAACAGGGCTAAAATGGCATAATGGACAAAACAGGCTCTCCGATGGGCTCATCTCAATATGTATTGCTTGAGGCAGCAGAACTCGGGGCTTTCACATTGACCATTTATCAGTGCTCCTTCTTTCTCCAAAGTAAATTAAACATTCAAATTTATTTGGACAGTAAAATCCAGAACTTCAGTGCTAGGAGGATGCTTGGGGTTTGATTCGCTTGATTTAATATTTTGGAGAGTTGCGGGTAGTGCAGTGCAGTGTGATCAACCTAAAGCCTTTTGGATTTCCCCTGTGTTAGAAGCTCCGTAATGCAATTTGTACCACGTCACCGCTAACTCCGCTCTGAAGCACTGCTGTAATTGAGAGTGCAGTATGAACACAAAGGAGCGAGTCAATGTGCCGGCTAGGACCTGGGCCGCATTCAATTGTGCTGTCAATCACAGACAAGTGTTAAATGCCAATGAAAGAATGTAGCATCGACCAGCTGAAGAAAAGAAACAAAAAGATCCAAAATCCAAAGAGTTACGAGAAAGGAAGGATGAGAGGTGCTTTGATAAACTTTGTCTTCCTCTCCGTTAGTCCCGCTCTGTGTTAGTTGTGAACAGTTAAACGCGTCTTTCTCAGAGGAGCCACTTCAAAGTCAATAACATCACTCAGACCTTCAGGCCTAGGGAAGCCGGGATCGAACAGCATTTCAAATTATCATAATGAGAAAAAACACCTGGGACCATTAGGCCTGGTCTTCATCACACTGAAGTTTGGCACTGAAACCTCAGCAGCACAGCTCACTGTTGTATTTTTTAAATCAAACCCAGAGGATGACTGAAAAGTGATTACTGACACACTCTGACCATCGCTGTTGATGTGGGACCTTTGACGAAATCAGTTAAACATCCAAAAAAGGGAACAGGGATATCACCCTGTGCTTGGTGTGGTGCATTATCATGTGATATAGCCTGTTTGTGTTTTGTCTCAGAGGGTGAATTGCTGATGATTCATAACCTCTATATGCTACTAAGACGAAACCATGGAGCTGAAATCATGTAGCTGATGATGCTGGCTGTGATATAAATTGCTCCCACGAGGGACTGCGAACCTGTAACAATTTATTACTGCTACCTATGAGAAAATAAACCTTAGCAAAGGCAGTTAGTCAAGACCTCGTGCATAAACACGGACGCATAATCAGTGCTGTCTCCTGGAGTCACTGGGTATTTTGGGTCTCACAACCGACACCCGTGTCCAGATGACCTGACTGTGGCTGATAAGACCGTTGAGTCCAAGTGGAATTCTGATGCCTCGACTGTTCCCGTTTCTTCAACCAGAGCCATCTAGATGTTTTTTTCTGCTGCCTCCAAATTACCGCTGCTGACGGCTCTTCTTCTCCTAGCACCAGTTATGCCAAGTGCCCCGCAGGCCTTGCTCAGAGGTGTGACTGGCAAATCCCTTAACTGGTGTGCACCTGGTCTTCCACCCGTAACCCCGACAGACCTCCACCAGCTCTTAATATTTCATCCTTTTCCTCTTTTATGTATTCTTATGTATTATTTCTGCTTAGGAAAAAAGTTTGAATCAGCCTTCAAGGAAAAGACAGTCATGAAATTTGTGACTGCATTGTGCACTTTTCATGCCTTGTCCAAAGAGGCAAGTATTAAAAACATAAGGGTTTCTGTTTCTTGCTGTCGGCATCGTTGTCATGCTTCATGAAACCATCAGCTAAGGTTCGTAAATGGTGGCGTGACAGTTGCTGCTTGCATCCAGCTCAACCACTAGAACTCAACTCTGATTTATTCCAGTCAGTGTCTAGATTCATCATCTCCTGGGATGCGTGCTTGAGTGTTTGACCAAGTTGAAACATTTTCAACTTGACCAGAAGACACAGACGCGCAGTAACGTTGCTGTCATGACAAGATTGCAGAAACTGACTGAGGCTGACCAAGAGACAGAAACAAACATGTTTTCTAGAGGTGGAGGTAGGCAGGCTGTCTCCTGCTATTTACAGTCTCAGTCCTAAACTAACTGGATTCTAGGTTCAGAGCTGTAATTTTTATATACTCCTAACATGAAATTTACATCAGTCTTTTAATCCTACTTTGTACAGAGGAAAACATTAATGTTTCCATTTCAGTTTTAATAAACGTATCCTTCCAACTTTGTGGCAATAAATACAGACACCAGCAGTCTCTAATTGTTTCTCTACAGGCAAACTGATTCTCATCCAGACTCATTTTCATCAGCTACATGTCATCACCCTGGGAAATCTTCCTCCCAAAATGGCTCCCATCGAAACTAAAATGATCCCAGTTGCTGTAAGAATCCAACAGAGATGATTTCATTCTGTCTGCAGACTGCAAGTATGGAACACATATGCAACAAAGAAACTTTGGAGGACAAATCGAGAGAACAGAACTGCAGGAAATTAAAGTGATAATGCTCTCTCTGGGACAGTTCTGCTGGTGCACCATCCTCCTCACAAGACACACTCCATCAGCGTCACATCGTGGATATAATATCTCTGTCTTAGGAACAGCAAACATGATTTGTTTGGAGCTCATATCCAATAATCAACCACTGCTGCATGCCATAAGCCTCTTTTACTAATTCTGTTATTTTTTGGATTAGCTGGGTTAAATCTAAATATTTGAATGGCAGTTTTTACAACATATAAAGACAAGTGAAAAAGACGGAAAAGAGGAACTCAGCGAGAATCAGTGATGCCGTATTTTATACTCTTTAATGCTACATCAATGCCTCACAAAAGAATCTCCTCTCTTCTACTAATTCATTCTTACAGAGAGATGAAAGGGGTCTGAAAAGTCAAAGAATTTCCTACATTGCTGATATTTTCTTGGCTTTATCGTAGACACTGGCTGGTCAAGGAAGTGGTGAAGAAGAATTTGTAAGAGAAAGACAAACTATGACCTACAATACTGACTGGAAACATTTGCGGAACAGATCTTTGTTCACTGAGCGCCTTGTTTTGGACTTGTTGGAATTGTTTTAATATGAGAAATATACTTTTCCTATAGTTTTTTGGATTTGTCACATTGGAATCATGAAGTGCATCCATCCTTGCCTGCGCACGGTCCTCTCCTCCATTCAAAAGTATTCACCCCGCTATGTGTTGTCCTGTTGATGTTCACACAGAAGACAATAGCAGGCTAATGAGGCACAGCTTTCATAATTTGCCAACATCTTTTCTGTGGGTGTTACCGTATACTGAAGAAAACAACAAGTTGTGGTTTTGTGAATCACACAGAGGAATGTTCCTTACTCTGTGATTAAGCTTACAGACAGAGATGATGTGGCCAAGTCTCTAAGTTTTTATGCAGCAACCCCTCTTTGACACCTTCACAAAACAGAACATTTTCTTTGTGAATTTTAGACAATATGACTTAAAGTTTGGGGTTGGAATTTGATGACGTTTCCACATTTTGCTTGATTGACAATTTAATTTTTATATGATGAGGGCCCTCAATTCCAGGACTTTCTGAATTGCTATTAGTGACTTGTAAGCTATTGTCATGTAGTTGGAGCTAATTAATGCTTTGGATGGCAAGAAAATATCAAATCGTTGCATAATCAAATATGGTCTTGTGTTACTTGACTGGGAACATGGATTTAAACTGAAAACAACAGTGGGCCAAAAATCTAACCTTGGGGAACGCCTCATTTAAACTGACTTGAAAAGGAGCACAAGTGCTGTTGATTGCTTGTCTGCCTCTTCAGATTTACAGCGTGGTGTTTAAATGATGATGATATGCATTTACTGTTTCTCAATTAGCTATTATTTTTAAATGCATGAGCATTTATTTCACTTATTTCGTTTGAGCTTCAAATGTCAAAAGGCAGCATGATTCATAGAAACATTCTGATAAATAATGAAGAATGGATTATTGGAGACCATCTGGGATGGTGACTTGCAAACGCCTTTATCATTATGTGAAAACAATCTCATATGCTAAAACATTTTTTTTTTAGGATAAGTCCCATTTCAGTCTCGACCACCAATGCTGTAAAATCCTTCTGCTGAAGAAAAGTGAGAAAAGCAGCTAATTTCCTGCAGTTCAGTCCATATCAGCCCTCTTCTGACACATGTTCAATGGTGACGCTGATGGAAAGAGTTTTAGAGGCAGGGTGGCACAAGAGTAAAACATAACACTGTTGAATCTGGGACACCATACTAGGGCACTTAGCAAACGATCTGATCCCTGGAGCAGGAATCTGGAGGCCGACTGGCTAAAAGTAGGAGGAACAGCGTTGCACTCCAGAATTATCTCTGGACAAAAAGCTTGTGTCACTGTCAGAAGATAATAATTTGCATCTCAATTTTGAGCAATGCTGAGTGGACTTATGAGATCGCAGCAAGAGGGAGAGGATAACTCCGATAGGCCCTTGCGTTTCATTTGCTAAACATTTACATATATGTTTCCTCTTGAGAAAGACTGAGGGAAAAGCCTGTATTTCAGTAGACGTCAATCACATGGTGCTGTGGCAGATTAAAGAGAGTGATAGCGGGTCTCTCTTTACAAAACTGAAAGCTTACACCACCATAATAACATAAGGTTGTATTGGTATATGGACATGCTGTGAAAGCTACACATAAAACCAGTTATTTGCCTTTCAACCATACTCCATTTCACAGTCTGAGTTATTGATCTGTGTTAAAGCAGTGCAGTGTGACCCACCGTGATTTGATGCTTTAGTGTGAACAGGTGTGTAATGATTCTTCGAGGTTCTGACCGGCGTCTCGTCTTTGGGGGACCCATCAATCGCGGCAATGTTTTCATGTTCATACTGAGAAACTGGAACTGGTCCTTGTTGCCTCAGAATGTCTGCCAGGGCTCTGAAAGGAAATCACACAAAACACAAATGTTTGCTGTTTCCAGTAAACAACATTTTTGTTTAATTTTTTCCACCCTTAAAGTCTTCCCAAGTTATTCAGCTGCAGCTCGAGTTTGAATTACAGAGGTCTGGAGCAATGCAGTGAAGAAATCCTAATTACACTCACTCTCACAAGAGAGTTAGATTTTCAATACTGCTATAAACAAGATACAGACAATTATTTATGCTCGACTCAAGCACAACGCCTATTTATTAAGCTTCTTTTTTGAATATAAATCACAATGATATTTCAGGCACAGTATCAGTTCTGTGAGATGGAGTGCCGATACTGTGTTTTCTTAAAGGAAGTGAAAGGGCAATTTAACTGTGTCAATGTCAACCTAAAGCAACCACACAGTCCACTTTCCCATAACTCTGTGACTTTGGGAGAAACACTGTATATTAATAGCTTTTCCCTTCCAGGATGAGCACACTTTAGCCAATTCTTTTTCACAGACAGAGGCGACCTGATTTTACATTGTCCCAGTTGACTGCCTCGTCGTGTGCAGCAGGAGTTATCATTTGCAGGAGCAGGAGGAGTAACTTTCAACATATATCAAAAAAGCACTTTTAATTGTTGCTCATCTTATAAATGTATATAAATCGTCAAAGTTACTGGACTTTGTAATTTGCAAATATTCAGTTACCCTTGATCACTGTTCAAGGAATAACTAGTTGGAGCCCCACCATTTGCCAAGAGTTTTGTCATATATTTTGAAGCCTGACTAATTTGTGTGATAGAAAACTTGGCTTCAGGATGATAAAATCTACATTTAATAATATGACATGGTTGCATGCTACCTGACAGAGGAAAAAACAGCATTTTGATTAAAAACAAAAGTGGCCCAAGACCCTCACCTTGGGGAACTCCCGACTGATATAGAAAACATCCTTAACTGGCAATGAAGTGATGTTAATTTAGTCTATGTATCCAAAACCTGACACATGCCACAAAAACACATCAGTGAGCAACATTACTGCACTGAATGACACGTTTTTTCATTGGTTCATTTGAAATTCCACATACAGTTCACCATCTTGCTGCTCTAGGTACTCAGTAGAGTACCACATTTCCCCGGGCACTCAATACACAGTTTCTTACACTTTCATTAAAAATTGCTTAAGAGTCCATATGATTTAGGATATTTGGCCACTTTCATCATTCATTAATGGCCCATCTATGAAGATTTACAGTGACAATGTTTGAAAATCTTTTTCTTTTCTGACCTCAAATACCTGGCATTTGGCATTTTCTGTGCTGCATTCCTTTAGTCAGAGAGCAAAGCTTGATTCTCACAATCTATCTGGCATAAATTGCATCTCAGTTTGCCCTGCAGAAAGTAATCAATACAGCCTGTTCAAATCACTGACTTTAGCTCTCACTCGCATTTCTTGTCTTTCGGTGAAGGTCACAGACCAAACAGCAAAGGTCTGCCAACAGCTCACTATTCTGTTCACATTCTCCATTCAGTCGGAGAGGTAGGAGGCTAAATCACTTCAGGGAAGCAACGGAAATTAACAGAGACGCTCCCACTTTTGAGGCGCAGACCTTTGCCAAATATAAAGCTAATCCCATGTTCCACTGCTTCTTCTTGGTCATGGCTGTCAGCTCGAATGTGTGCTGCCAGGCTCTGAGGTCTGTTCCAGCAGACATCATTACGACAGCTCCATGCGCCAAATGGTCGGTGAAAATAAACAAATCATAAAAAAAAAGAGAAGGAAAACGCTACTGAGCACCCAGCAAGCAATGCCTCCTCATCTAATTGCCCCCCTCTCTAAACTCTCATTGCCACCGCTCGTATTGAAGTGGTGGCACTAAGCAGATGCACTTGAAAGTACGCCCTGTGGGTAGAAGAGCAGTAAGAAGACATAAATGTCATCTCTTCATTTCACGGAGATGGAAGGAATGCTGCGTCATGAGATTAGTTTTTCTCTTTGTGTCTGTTTCAGACAATATACTGCATTATGAAGTCTCATGAGTCCATATTAGAAACAGGCTGTGCCAACTTTTTAAAAGACACTTACAACCGTCACTGGGGCTGAAACGTAATCTATAAGTGATTCATTGAAAGCGCTCCTTTGTGTTGTTGCAGCTGCTTGAATTTGGACATTTTTTTATCAAGACCCAGTCACTGTGTTTCTCGGAGAACAAACGCTGAGTAATCTCCCTTGACATTTTCAAAGCAGCAGGCACCACAATTTTACGACTGAGGCATAACAATGCTCAATTATCTTCATAACATTAAGTCAACTTCTGGGCTCCAGCTGAGAAGCAAGGCATCCTCCTCTGCTCTGTCCAAAACAAACCCTGGATAACAGGGGGTGACTCAACCGACTCCTGAATAAGAGCAAAGACAAAGTGGCTGTAATTTTTTCTTCAGAAGTGGATGGAAAACCTGCAATTTTATCCCGACCTGACCCCATCTAAACAGCCATTTATTCTTTTAATACCCGCTTCAGTGGGGATGGAGCATTAATCAGACAGCAGACCGCGCAGGCAGGTGTGGTTTAAGATCATAAAAATTATGTACAGTCCAACAAACAGAAACACACAATAGGTTTGGGGTTTACACTTCACCTTTTCTGCACTCGTCTGAACACCCACTCCACTCCAACCCAAATAAATACTCAAATTTTGCCCACTTGGTGACTGCAGATATTTGGCGAATTTGGCTGTTGATGAAAACATTTAGAAATCGTGCAGTAATTTTGTGACATTAGCGTGATTTTGGAGCCGATTTGACTTTTTTTCAATGTTCAATTTCCTTTTTAAACCAGGTACAGACCAAAGAAAAATACAGACGGAAAAAGGAAAAGTCCACAGCTGCTAAATGCACTTCAGCAAACCTTCAGCTATGTCTTTATGAAGTCTGGTGCTGACTGCCTTAATAATGGCTCAAGAGAGTTGACTGTGACCTTGGGAACCAAAACGATGAGCAGGAAAATACTAAATCAAAAGCTCTTTAGGGAATCTGAAGAACTTGAGATTTCTGGGATGTTTCTCTCCGGGTTTATCACTGGGAGGGATTCAGTCATTTGTCAGTTACAAATGTTCATGAGATGCTCATATTCAAATAAGTCTCAGAAGACTGTATTACCTAAATTGCACAACTGGGAATGTTTTTTTTATGTCTAATGGAATTTTACACATACACAAATTGATCAAACAGATTTTCAGGACAGATTGCGACATTTGGTGTTTGGGGGTTGTCTTTTCTCAGTGGGTTGAAATGGGTGGAGCTCAGTTGGTTAATGGTGATTTCATGTAGTTTGTGTTTGTGTGCACCAATCAGAATTTCAGTCTTTTGACAACTATGGGATAGAAGTCTGATCAACCCACATTACACTCAAAAGCCTCGGGTAGTATGAGGACATTTTTGGAAAATTTCAAGAATTTTTTTTGCCCTGAAAGCTGTCTAGATGTAAACACTCTACACCACAACTCTCTGCTCTCTTTTCAACAGACCAGCTGTCTTTCAAAAGCCACAATAATTCACAGAATTTGATCATTTAAGTTATTTTTTGGCAACAAAGATGAATTCATACTCTGATCAAGGTCAGATTGGAAAACAGAAATGTTTTGTTAGAGAAATATAATTGTCGACCTTCGGGAATCATTTGTGGCGATGTTAAGAAAAGCAGTGCCTCGGGTTGCTTTCAACATCACTACATAGCTGTTTGCTCAGCTGGTGACTGAAATGGCCACTGGATGTTTTTTTTTTTTTTTTATGACGCTTTAACATTCATTCAGCAATTCAGTGATCACTGCTGGTGCCTGGAGGACTTCAAAACAGTGTCGTTGTAGAAGAGGCCACTCCCATCAGGAGCATCCCTCTTAATGGTTTTCCGTGGCATTTTCTTTATCTCCCCCTGAGGTTCAACGGACATGAAATACCACCCACTCCCCCTTTGAGGACTGACACAGAAAAGGATGTGAAGCATTAGACATTTTTGAAAGGGTAATTTCTGGGAAGGAGAAATACGTGTGTTAAAAGGTCATTGGACTCATTATACCGAGGCTCTAAGTTTAAGCTCTTAGACATCAAAAAGTCTCATCCTCGGCAAAAAAGATTATTGTGTGTATTGTTACACACAACACGTTATTCTCTACTGCCCATCACCCAGAATAAATGCTGATATCATGACATATCTTACCTGTGCACATTCATTTCCTGAGGAGGCTTGGTGGCTTTATCATAGGCAACTTTAATACAAATCCCAATGGCAATGATGAGCGCAATGACCCCGCAGGTGATGTAGACCGTGGTGTTGGTTTGGTCCAGCTCTGGGTCGTACGTGTCACCTGTTGGTGCCGGTGACGGAGGCTGGGTTTTGATCCAGTCCGGGGTGTTATAGTTGGTGCAGCTCTTCTGCTCCAGACGCTTCCCCCGGTCCGCGCAGCAGAAGCGCAAGAAGCAGCTGCCGCAGCAGAAGCGGTGGTCGGTGTTGTTGCAGGCGAACTCTTTGTCGTACTGCCCGCTCACGTCGTAGTAGCCCATGCAGGTGTCGTGCTGGACTACGCCGACCGAGGGAGCCTGGACCTGGGTGATCCTCCCCGGGACAGCCGCGCCCGAGGGGACCACTGTGGTGCTGCCGTTGACCTCCTTCAACTTTGAGTTCTTCCTCAGAGGGATTTTGCTCTTTTTGTTGGTGGTGGCTGCGCACAGGACATTCAGCGGGTCTAAGTAAATCAAAATAAGCAGAAGGTGCTGTATCCCCATCATTTGAGGACGCGCTGGTAGTTGTTTGCCTCCACTCTCTTCTGTTTAGCCTCTGGGTATCTTCCACTTCTTACCGAGTGGAGCTTCTTGCGGGTTTCTTCATCGCTGGTACTCCTGTTTGTGCCAAGCTTACGGACTTTGACTGGCAGATTTTGCGCACAACTGACACACCGTGCATCTTCAGACGTTGTGGTGACCCACTACAGAGGACGTCTTCCGATAAAAGTTGACTTTGGTCAAACGTCTTCTTTGATTTCGTCCGCAGAAATGCGATATGGACTCAGTGTCCTCCCGGGAGATCTCCCTTTTACTTAGCCGTTTGTCTCGAGCGTGATTGAGGCTCGCAGTCACACTGTGGAGGAGTGAAGACATTTGATCGTTATAACTTACATTCTAAACTTTGTTGAAAGCAGACGTGTGAGAAAAAAGTCTCATTTCCAAAAAACTGATGCGATTCTGAGTCCGCGAAGACTTACAGCACCATGGACAGCGCCCAAGTTTCCATTTGGCACGGAGCGCATCAGCATCAGACAAAAAAATAAATAAATAAATAATGTCGATCTTTTTCTATATCCGCGTAACTTAAAAGATAAAATATTCTTCTACTCAACTACGCATAAGACTCAATTCATTATCCCGAATTGCACCAACATTGCAGAAATGCATTTTTTTTTCGCCTCATTCATTTTCCTTTCGTGCGTAAACTTTTTCTAACGACTTTCTGAGCGAAAACGGAGAATTAACTTCGATTCTTTTCAAATGAGACGTACGGGCTGAATGACGGAAAAGAAGAAGAGGAGGGTTACTTACCGGGTAAACAGTGACCGGTAACACGGCCGTCTCAGCCACTGCCACTGAATCAAAGAGCCTCGGCAAGACAAGAGGCAAGACCTCTCTCTCCTCTCCGGCCCGCCTCCATCCACCTCTTCCTCTCTCTCTTCCTCAGTTTCTCCTCACCCAACCACCTCTCCCACCCTCCACCCACGTCACCGATTCAGGTACCTCAGTTAATTATCAAACTCGTGGTGGTGGGGGTGGGGGAACAGAAAACAGCGTATTAGAAGTTGTCTGGAGGAGGCGAGGTGCTGTTGCTGGTGTACATTCACGCCTCAGTGCACACACAGATTGCGTGTGTGTGTGTATGTGCGAAAACATTCTGGTTTACTTTGGAATTATAAATCCAAGTGAAGGGGGACGTGAAGAGGATTTGAGAGCTGCAAGATGTCCAGAACCAATGGGACAGTTTTAATTTGACTTCCAAAGTAAAAGCAGCTTTCCCGGATGAACTATATGGAAAAGTTTTGATATTAAACACATGCTGTATAAATCTGAATATTTCCGAAGCCATGCTGTCTGTAACACACAGATTATTCCTACCAGAATTTATAATGCTGAACTCGAATAATATTATATCTTTGGTTCAGAACCAATTTTGGCAGAATTATGGCTTCACTGACTTCTCACTGCGATTTTAGAATTTAATATTTCACATTCCCTCAAAGCTACAAGTGATTCTCATGTCCAACCTTTCCTCATCACTTCCTCGATTATAATATTAGATGCCAGAGATTTAGTTTTAATGTAAAAGCTGTGACTTTTCTCTGAAATTCTCAAATTTACCTTTATTTAAATGCTATTTACAACTTGGTTTAGTCTTGTTTTCCCTCAAATCCAACCTTTCCAAATCCATTTTTCAGATAATTCTCTGAATTAAGATTTTGTTCTGAAATTATTTCTTACTGAGGAGACACTATTCTCTTCTGAAAGTCGATTAAAAATTGTGACACAGTTCTCAGATATGCTCATTTATAAATACAAACCTGACTTTACGGAGTCATTCTTAAAATCCTTTATTTAAAGTGTCAACTGAACTGCCACTTTTGTCAGATCATTGAAAATGATTCAAGGGCTCATCTCCTCAAAGTCACATCAAGGGTAACTATTGGGAAACAGATAAGAGAATTAATAAAGAATATTCCCTTTCCATTTGGTTGAGGGTTTAATTGTATTCACAAATGTGTTTTAATCTGATAAAATCTGGCGCACCAGATGGTGAAAATGACCACATTAAAACACCCAGACAGGTAATTTGACAGTGAAACACAGCCGCATCAAATTGACTTTCAAATGCTTTGCTGTCATTGTCCAAAAGTCCTTTGTCCTCATTCACTCAGTTATTATTCGACGTGTCAGAGCTCATCCATCTGGTGTGTAGACTCAAACCACTGCCAAGATTTATTTGTTTTAGGCGGCTTGAGTGCTGTTTGATCAAGGTGAGTGCTGTTTGACCGAGGTATGCCGTTATTACTTTTTGAGCACACGGGTTTCAAGAAACCTCAGGTGATCCTCACTGGAATCATCTGCAACATTTAACAGACTTAAGTTATGAGATGGATAAAGACTCATTGTTTGTAGCCCTTTGGGCTCGAAATGTTTCTACATTTCTATACACTTTTTCTGTTACAATCTGAGTCCAGATTCAGGTGTGCTAGTCACCGAAGCAAATTTAAATCAACCATGGTAAAACTATACAACTGTAAGAAGTAAGAATTACATTATTAAAGCCGCCGTTAGTTGTTACGTCTGACTGAAATCATTCTCACCAGAGATTCCAACATGGACAGAATTAATTTGCCAAAATAGTTCTGCATGGTGCTAGAAGTACTACAAGACAGAATTTTAGGACAGCATCAAATTCATCTGATCCAAATAGAATAAGATGAGCAGCATGGGGCCACACTTTCAACGCAGCTGTCTCCATTGATTCTCGCTTTGTTTATGATATATGTTTATTTTGTCACTCTCAGTCAGTTCATTTCAGTCTCTTCTTCAGACAGTGATAAAATTATGCAATGCCACAGATCTTTTGCATATATTCCTCTGGACAGATGAAATCAAGTGATAGTGGGGACTCCCGGTTGCACGCCCTTACTTATCAGTTGTCCAGAGTCCTTCATCTCATGCCGCAAAGAGAAGAGGAAGTGGACATTAATTGCCCGTCCATACTTTACATCGTTCAAGCAATCCACCCGTGCAGGCCTTTAGAAATCAAGTGTAATCAGCTCCACAGTGCCCGTGACAGCACTGTACAGATAATATGACAGCAATACAAGAAAAAGGGCACAGGGTTTTTTGATGAATGCCTTTCCACAGTGGATGCTATGGAAGACAGCATTTGCAAATTGGCCCTACATTCCTCTGTCAGTCAAAGTGGCACATCAGATGGCATGTTGAGCACGAAAGGAAGAGGGATTGTCCATTAGTGTTAAACAGCTTAGTGTGCGCCGAGCTGGTCTCAGCAAAAACGCGCTGACAGGTAACGACGGGGTCGGCATTGGCTGAAGAATAATGAGACCATATTTCAACCGAAGAATTAAATAATAAATGACACCAAAGAGATCTCGGAGCTCTGAGTCGGCGTTCCACGTCGAACACACAAAACAATCACAATGGGATAGTAACACAGTCCATCTTGCCACAGGAGGAATCCTCTAGAAAGCCCCCGCTTTGCGATTGTCATGTTGATCAGTATCACAAATATTTGCCCCACATTCTCTATCTGCTGCCTCGCTGGTCTACATTTTGTCTTTCAATCAGGGATTTTATGTGGGTCTTGATTTGGCTTCGCTCAGAGCACCATCCAAAATGTCTGCCCCAGTTCTGCGTGCTGCAGAGGGAAATAGCTCTCCTCTGACACCGGCCCCGTTCAAGGGTTCATTCCTTGTTAATGCCTTTGTTAATGAGCCAGGCAGCCTCAACATGCTTCAAGAGCTCCACACAGAGTGGCTCTCAGCACCATTTTTATGCGCGCGTGTCTCAAAAAAGAAAAGTGCTGGTTGGATCTGCTCACCTTACCGTGTCTCTAATGTTCTGTACTGCAACTGAAGATGATCTCAGAATAGTCAGAAATATTTGGGATTTATCAGCACATTAAATTGACTATGTTGTCAAGATAAAACAGTAAAAAGTATTTTATTCAATAAATGAAATTTGGGAATAAAACGGTTTAAATGTACAATTAATCAATTAATTAAGACGATAAAAGTCCTTCCACTAAACAAATGCGCCCTGATTTAACCAAACTGACAAAGTTGTGAAGCAAAATATTAATAATAATATAAATATTATTTAATAAATATCATAATTTTATCTGAAAATGTCATTTTACTTGCTAAATGTTAATAGTTTCTAGCCTCTCCTGAGGCAGAACAAAACCAGCATGAGCCGTTCATATTTTAAGCGATGACAGTTCACACACATTCACCTGCCGCCCAGATTTTTATCCCCATGTGGAAGAGATCTGAATGATTCCATGAATTATTTACCAAATATTATGCAGATGAGGAAAATACTTGATTTGCTGCCTCTTCCTAACGGCGAGCCCCTGCTCTGTGGGGAACTCATCAGATGAGTGAACTGATTAAGTTTTGTTAGTGTAGTTGACGGCGCTCGTTTGCATGCAGCCGACCTGTTGATCTGATTTTTGCTCGTGAACGAGACTTTGAGATTCTGTCAGCCACCTTTTAACAGTTGCAAGGCTTCACATGTGGAATAAGTTATATCTCAGACTTCTCATCAGCTCTCTTATTTAATTAGAAACTGACAAATGTTAACTGTAGATGTAGCACCAGGTTCTTCATCGTCTGAAGTGGATTTTCCCAAGTGTTTAGGGATTAGGATCTGAAGGAATCGATGGTAAAGGCTTCCTGTTCCGCAACCTTGGAAAACCCAGGGAACTTGAGAAATTACAGCTAGATTTTTATTGATCAGCTAACAGTTCATATGTTTACCTCACATGTTAGCTTGCATGTAACCAAACCCTGCTCAAATGCGACTGACTACAAATGGAAACGAGAACAACGCTCACTGTTTCCGGCCTCCAAATTCTGCATATTCACGTGTCTGTTTATAAGGAGAGCAAAATTACAAACGCCCTCCAGGAGAATTCCCCTAACAATGGAGGCTGAAGATCAGGAGAAAACAGCTGAAATGGGGCAAGGGTGACTGCCTCCTGGAGCGGAGGTCAAGATCTGGTGAAACCAATAACAACCACTAATCACAATATTGGGAAAGCGGCAGAAACACCGCCGAGAGGTCACTGACCCGGAACCCCTCCTTGAAAGGCGCACACAAACACGCTGATGACGAAGCACTGGCCGGGTAGATGCTAACCTTGAAAATTAAATAGGGCACTGGATCCTAGCCTGGCGAGCTTTTTGCATTTCAACCGTTTTAACATCTGTCTCCTATTTTGGATGTGCGCCACGAGAATTAAAAGAAGTGGATTAGTCTGAATTATGAGACCTTTGCGATGACTTTGGTCTTGAAGATTTAATGATTTATTACACTGCTGGACCGGCAGACCGCTTTGAAGACAAGAGGCGCCATGTGTTAAACACGGCATGCATTAAAGGTTAAATGACTATGATGTGATCAGGCTGAATTTAAGTGGAAAAACCACTACGGCTGAATAAAAAAATGAGAATGACGGGGACGTGGAGCAGTAGTCAGACCAAATAAATACAAAGAAAGCTTGGTAAAGCAACACCACCAGAGAGACTAGTTGATTCCTTTGATTTGTTTCAATTTGACACACCTCACTGCACCGTGATGCATAAAAGGGCATTTTTTAAGCTTAAAGATTACTTAATGGATTCTCAATGAATGCAAAAGGAGGGTCAAGGGAAATTAAAACTTTGAGCTCGTATGTGTATGTTTTTGAGATGGCGTGAAATCAGGACGTCAAGTTAAGGTGAAGAACTGATGTGCGGAAAACAGCTGAGTATCCAACGAATGGAGCTGTAGCTGTAAAAAAAAAAATAAATAAATAACAGCAAAGGTGAAGCAGGTTTGTGTTTGAGCTCATCACACCATCGCAGATGTTTTGTGACAAACAAATGCGCATTTATGAGAAGACATCTGGCTGTCAGTTGGCGAGCGAGTTAAGTGGCGTTTTAAAAGCGAGCCCTCCAGTCTTAAAGAGGAACACTGAACACAAATAAAATACAACGAAGCATCGTTGTAAGTTTTCGTACAACGCGGCCACCATTGTCATGTAATGGAATCAGAGTAAACAGAGGGCCTTCCTTCTTTTCATCCCTTGAGCAACACTAATGACTCGGGGTTTAAACTGTTGTGCACTTGTTTAGTTAAGACTGTTGAGTTAAACTCATTCAGCCTCAGCTCAACTTCAGATTTAATATTGACTGCTATTTTTTTTGTTGTTGTTTTTTAGGAGAAGCCTTGGATCACCGTAACGAGCGGGAATAATCCCTGGGTGCATCGATGGCTCTTTTCACACCGCAAGTTGTTGCTGCGCGTTGTTAACATCTCCCTTCGTGATAAGTGATCACACCATCCTTTGTTTGTGATCGCCCTTTGTTTGTGTTTGCAGCCGCTGGAGGAAAACGCACAGCGAGGACAAGTAGGGAACGTTAGAGGTCACATTATATGGCCAATGAATGCTTTGTTTGTCCTCATTAAGTGTGTCATAATTGTAACAGGGTAGTAATCGTGACTGACAACTCTGGCAGTTTTGCAGGGCCAGCATCCAGCGAGTAGGTTGAAGCCATTATTTCTGTTCAGCAGGCTTTACAGTATCTGGGGAGGATTACTGTAGCCTGGTTGTCCCTCGTGTTGCTGTGGCTGCTGCTACTGTTGTTGTTGATGTTGGTGCCTCGACTTCGCAGGTGAGACGCACCAGTAAACACAGCCTGCAGCATGAGTGGAGAGTACTGCCTGTGACAAAGTCCATTCTGTCGGTGGCATCCAATCAATAACAGCCTCTGCAGCTCTCTGTGTGTCCAGCTGGGAAGCAAAACGTGGAAAACAAGCCACCTCTCTTTCTTTTCTCCTTTTTTTTTCCTCCAGTCCTCTTTCGTATCTCTAAAACACAAAACACTGAAAACAACACCAACAGCAAAAGAATAAATAAATAAATTCCATCTCCTTTCCAGGGCTTGATCCTTCCTCCCCCCCAAGAGGAGCGTTGTTAAATTGTAGCTGCATACTAACAGCTTCCTCTGAATCAATTACCATTTGGATATAAATGTCACAGCTTTGGAAACTGTCACTGGGCAGAGACTGAGTGGAGCCGCCGGTTTATTAAGGATGGCATAGATGCTCAAGGTTTCCCTAACACACACTTTCTTGCTACAGGAAAAAAAGAAAAAGAAAAAAAAGACATATTTCCAATTAAACTATCGTCTTACACTCAGAGATGGGTGCAGAGGCAGGAAATAGGAAATGAAAAATTCACTGCCCACATTGTTGTATTTTCCACAAGGTGTGTGTGTGTGCAGTAAAACCTCCAGC
The DNA here is from genome assembly GCF_022458985.1 of Mugil cephalus. NCBI lineage: Eukaryota > Metazoa > Chordata > Actinopteri > Mugiliformes > Mugilidae > Mugil > Mugil cephalus. The sequence goes on along the minus strand of NC_061789.1, from coordinate 14,080,062 downwards.
TGGATTTTGCTCCAACATCCACAGAGGCTCTGCAGTTTGAGGTCTATCATAAAAAACAAGTAGTCATGCATGCTAAAGGTAAGCTACAGAAGTGACCTTTCAGACAACAGAGGCTTTGAATGTGACCGAAACAAAAGTCGAAAGAAAATTTCCTCAGATGCAAGCGTTCACTGTCAGTGTGGAGAAAGCAATAACGCTGAGTGATTGAAATGTCAATATAACATTTACTTTTAATAACCTAGAGGCAATAAGGACTTGACATGTATTATGAGAAGAGGAATCTCTTAAGCCTTCCTCCTGACATGCTTATTGGACAGTGTTTGTTATAAAAAAAAGAAAAAGAAAAAAAAAAGAAGCCCTGATTCTATAAAATACTGCAGTCATTTCTGTGGCTTCATTCAAACATGTAATAGCCAGTCTCTGCACAAATACCAGAGCTGCATAACTTGGGTTATGTGATATTGTCTCACCATGTCATATACAGCATGTTTATATATGTATATATATATATATATATATATATATGTATATATATATGTATATATATATATATATACACACACACACACCTGTATATACTTTTCTAGGAACACATTTTTATATCACTCAAAAAAAGATTATAATTGAAATCCCATTAGAATAATCCAGTTGCTCATATTGCCATCTTTGTAACCTTTCCTGTAACATCTCTGCACACATAGCTGTATCTTAAAACATGTAAGCTAGCACAGCTGATTAGCTGATTCAGACTGCAGTCGGTCATGTCTTGACTTTACTAAGCTGTAGTAAGTAATAATGCATGCACAACGTCATCTAATGTTCACGCTATTGTTATTCCCCTTCTCTGCTGCACGGAGCTTTGTGCATTCTTGCAGGAAGTAACAAGATCAGAGCTGAACTGGTGAATATCTGATAATATCTGACATCTAATTTAAAAGCGCTGGCTGACTCTGTTAAACAGAAAACTAGTGTGTATGTGAGTGCAGCCAACGGTAGGCAATGTTTGGCTCAGTGTTTTACCGTAACACAGCTTCTTCACATCAGGCAGTTTCCTGTTGGTAAGTTTATTGTCCCTATCTTTGCTGAGCCTGGTGCGTACAGGCTCTAAGTGCCAAAATAAAAGCTTACTCAGCTAATATCAGACCTTCAGCTGCAATGTTTAGCTCTACTGAATGTTAATTAGCAACTATTCTGATAATAATTTTACAATGCAGCATCTGCTGGTTAATTCTTCTCAGGTATCATATGTTTTTCTAGATCATTTTTACATACTGAATGTCCCTGGCAAAAACATATCATGTTGACCTTTTGTTATGTTTTGATTTGTAAACGTAGGACAGTCAGGACTGTGAGACACTGAATCAATGATTGCCTGTTTGCAATATTGGGCCATATGATCATCTATTTTGGGGAGTATCCAGCATTGTTGACACTAGTCTGGGCACTAGGGGTTGAATGACTTCCGACTTTTTAAAATTGACTAATATGTGGTAACATTCGGGTCAACTAGTCGCCCATGACGTCACTCATAAAAACACAGTAGAAAGTAATGCTTTGCAACAGTGAAATCTATCTTCTTGACCTGAATACAGATTGTAGTGTCTCACACAAAGGAAGCTACAGAGGTTTTTTCTGCTAAGTTCATTGAATATTGAACACAGACTTCTGTCCCCTGTATACCACCACAAACATAAACATCATCAAGTTAGTCTGACACCTATAATATGTGGCTCACACTTGGAAAACTCTCAGCTCTACGTAACTTCGGTCTCTCGCATGGTGCATTCACTGACATCAAGGACAAAAAAAACACTACTTATCATCTAGATGAGTACACCTAGTGCCAATCATATTCAAATAAAATAAAATGTAAGACTTCCTTAGCTTAACATTAGCTTCTTGGCTCTGGTGTATGACTATGCTAATGTTATTCTTCTGTCCATTATCACATAAAGCTTGCCCAGAATCTCATCCGATCTGATTGGCCCAGGAGATCTTTGCTGGGGCAAAATCAACTGTCAACAGAGAGACTCCAGGCAAATTTTCCTCCACAAAAAAATTTCAGCCTGGTTCGAGGTAATCTCTTCCTTGTGTCCTAGCCTCTCAGCTCTCAGCGCTCTCTGGTTTGGCATGTCTCTGGTTCTTTTATTGCCATTGTCATTAAATCTATTAATGTTTGTAGTCACATGATGAACTGTTAGACACTTTACACCGTTTGGCACAACTTTAATGAGAAATAATCAGCAAAATCAAACAATATAAATACAAAAGGTGTGCTTTTGTTGTTGTTTCATGTTGACAGAGCCACTGTAGATACTGAAGTGAACACAGTGAGGAACAACTGACAAAAGTCAAGACAAAACAACCATAAGTCACGAGAGTTAGAGGAAAGGGGATTTTGTAAACTCGGTTACGCCACGCGGTCTGTAGAACATGTTTTTGTTCTGTTTTTGCTTTCTCCTTTTATTGTTTTTAAACTGAATTTTAACTTGTTGGTGTGTCTCCAAGGGAAAATGAAATCTAATCTGCTCATTAGATACAGTATATATATATATATACACACACACACACACACACACACACACACACACACACAGTGAGTACAAATATTGGACTGTGAATATTGCAGGGCAAATGCTTGAGTCCAGCAGCGTAAACACAAGAAAAATGAAAAAGAATGAGACGATTAAACCTCGATTGAGGAGGAAAATACGAAACTCTTGAAGCAGAAATGTTCCTGCCTGCGCCCTTGCTTTTGTTCAGACCATGAGCATGTGTCAGCATGTGGATGGCTACAGCGGGAAGATGCATGGAGCTGGCTCAGGCGCAAGATGAAGACTGATATGGTCACATCTCACTGCTTGCAAAGGATCAAATATATGACAGGATCCACTGCCAGCCAGAACTTTGCTTCATTTTGCCCACTTAATGGTCCAGAGCCACATGCTAGTCAGCCTTTATCACCTCAGTCACTCTGCTTAATCAGAAGTGCTAGCTTAGGAGTCCCTCTAATAATACCAATTAGACTTTAAGGCCTTGTCTTTCTGGCGAACGTCCTCTTAGCTCAGGAAACTCTGCCTAGCTGGCAGAAGCCCAGCAAAGCTTCCACAGAACAACCTTGAATATTACTTTTAATAGTGATGTGACCAAGTGATACAAGACCCAGGATAAACTTAAGCTAGACACTGCTATGCCAGAAATGCGTGTTTGACAAACAATAAATAAGAGCCCATTTAATAAGTAAGCCAAGAGAATTAATCATGTGGGACTAGAGGTTACTGTTAAGGTCAATTAGTGTGGAATTGTGTGTGAAGGCAACGGGAAATGTGGTAAATAAAAACCCACTGGCTCAACCTCAAATACTCGTAACAACTTAAATCTCACCATAAAAAAACAGATGTGAGATGACAACTCCGCAGGACAACCAGCAACAATAAAAAACTTAATGGAAATCTCAATTAAAACTCAATTAAAAATCAAGATCTCACAGTCAGCTGAACTGATTGCCTCAGGCAGATAAGTGGGGCCATAACTGCACTAGACACACACTAGACACGAGACCTCTGCCCGAAGATCTCAAGATACATGCTGGCTTGTATGGAGCTAAAAGGTCAGTCATATAGCCAGTGGCATGGCTTGCTCCGCAAGAACAGAGAAATTTGTCCTCCTTGGGTCATGAGAACAAAATGACATCATTATGACAAGAATAAACTTTGTTCTTGTACTTGCCACCTTGAGAAAATGAACAAATTTCCCTGTTGTTGCAGAGTATGTAACGGCCTTTAGGTTGATGATGAGGGAACCAACCATGGGTACAATGTATTTTGTCAACTGGTCAACCCAGTCATGAGGATTTAAAACCACTACTCAAACATCTTCCCCCAATTTAGCACTGCAGTGATTCCAGTAAAGAAAACTGTCAGTCAACACTTATTTATTCCAACGTGAGACACACAGTTCTAGTAGCTATTTACTTGAGTACACATAGAAAGTCAACACAGCTGACCAGCAGTTTAGCTGTATAATTAGAGAATAATGTGTAGATTTAACTCAAACACAGCTAGTCTCTTTTTGTAAACTAAACCCTTCACATGGTTCCTAGTATTCTTAATACTTTTTTCTCCCTTCCCTTCCACAATTATATTCCACATCAAGTGGAACAATGGAGGTCAATATCAACCAGTATAGCTGACAAATTCCACTTGTGTTGAAAAACAATCTCACACCAGCGGAAGAGTATACGCAGTTTATTTCTCCATTTTCTTCCTTTTGTTTCCGTCGCAGAAACTGACAAAAGCCTCATCATCGGCTTTGTCAAGCATTCGCAAGTTTCTGTCAGTCAGACAGGCTCCCGAAAGCAGTTGGACTAAACATCCGTGTATTTTCACACTCTGCGGCGTGACTGCCGTGCTAAGAGATTTAATCATCATAAACAAGGCACACATGCTTTATGAAGCTGCATTCTGTCAGATTTCATGACACACCGTGCACGATCTCGATTCCAAATCGTTTCCAACTGAGAATTCATAAGCTCACGGCAAGCGTGAAGCATGTAGCTCCGCATTCATGTCATTTCACATAAATTATTTTGTGAAGAACTGGAAAGCCAACTCTTCCTGTGACCTTGTAATAGTTTTTGACATTTGGAATTTCTCAAACATGTTTAATCTCAGGATAATCGCGCTAAATCTGACAGTGCTATCCATCATAGCCAATTGTAATTACCTGCGTATAGATCACTGTCACATGAAAAGGGCCATTAAGGGGAGCTCTGCGTGTAAACAGAAAGCATTCAATCAAAATGCCAGAGGCAACACGACCGGCTAGCCAACAGCAGTGATTGAACAAGAATCCAAACCAGGACATCCCACGCTAATGGCAGCTCTCCCAGGTGGGCTGGCTACATGTGACAGTCCCATAAACAGGTCAATCAGGTTTTTCTCCCCTTGTATTTGTTCAGCTTGGGTTGAAAAAACATAAATAGAGGGACTTCGTTAGGCATAAAAAGCCTCAGACATGGTGACAAGAAATAATTCATATATTGCCATAGTTAAAAACTATAATGAGCAACCGGAGCTGTCTGTCAGAAAAAAATAATCATCTTTGAGAGTACTGCTCTTCTTTACGTTGCAGTAAATACATCTTCATTTGCTTTTGTGTCACTGCCCAAACACTGCTGCTGCCACTGCAAAACACCTGCCTTGGTTCAAGCGCCGCCCCACTCTATTCAACACATATAATACGCGTGAAAGCCTCTGCTCAGCTTTTGATCATTTTAAATGAATGACCATTCAAATCACAACACTACTGTGAGCAAAGTTCAGTCAGGACCACTTTAGTTAAAGTAAATGTTGGGTTAGTTAAGGTAAAGTTTTGTCTGTATGATTCTCTAGACCTTTTATGTTGAAACCCAACGCAGAGAGAAGAGAAGCAGGCATCAGTGACGTAGAAAAGACATTGATTAAGACAGATATAGCAGAGGAAACAGCAAAAGTAGGCATGCTAAAGCAGGCTAAACAAGCAACCCTGAATTAGAGTTGTCAATGGAAGGCTCAGTCGAGCTGTCAGCTGATGTGGACTGATTTATAGATTAACCATCAGAGGATATAGCTGGGAGTGTGAGCCGAGCTTGACTTGGTGGCCTTTCTGAACCAGCGTTAAGTTCAGCTAAGCACTGAAGTAAAGCTCCACAAAATATAATGAGAAATGTTGGGATAATAACAGTCACCATTCATTTTAAACCAAGAAATTCTGATCAATGGGTTAAACTGTGATGGCGAGGATGACTTCAAGATCACGAGACTTTGAGTTAGAGGACAAATATGTTTGTGCAACTCATATTTAGAGTTTATTAAGAATCAGGAAACATTTCTTCATTACATTGGAATGGAGGGCATTCATTTATTAATTTATTTATTGTTTGAGGACGCCAAGTGAGACAAAAACTCTTGTCTATATGCTTTTTAGGAGGTGGTGGGTAGGAGAAGAGTATGTTGCAACTTGTATGTCGCTATTTCAAGTAATTTATCAGCAACCACTCAGTGTGTTGGAAAACTTCTCCCTCTCTGAACAAAGTTCTAGTTTAGGCATTGGCCTCCCTTCAGATTTTATCTCAAGTTGTTGCTGTAGAGGTAGTTTTGAAAAATAGTTTTTTACAAAATTTTTCAAATCTCCACTCTCTGCCACTGCGCTTGTTAAAGTTGCTAACAAATCTCGCTAATCTTGCGTTATTTCTTCCAGTGGCTTGATGACGACATAATTTGTTTTGTTTGGAGTGAGGTCAGGGAGTGGGTGGCTTCCCTTGACACAGTCCTGGCCAATCACAGGTGAGCAATGTCATGACAGCAGCCTCACCTGATTGGTTCATCCAACACTTTTTGAGTTTGAAGCTCAGTGTGGTGTTTCCAGCTGTCGCCATCTTAGCAGTGCCTCACTCCACCTATCTCCCAGATACACTGGAAAAAGTATAACCTTGCTCAAACTAAAATAAATAAATATGTCCAGGTATCACATCTAAAATATTTGACTTCATGGAATCTAAACTGAGTAACTTCCTTAATTCTTTGCTTTGATCCAAATTATTTTCTTAACATTTTAGTTATTGAACCAGACTAATAAATTTTAATTGAACCAACCTAACATACTCACTTTTAACTGACTTATCTTTTGCATTGACACCAGTTAATTTATTTACATACCCAAAACTATATTTTTCACATTTTATTTGACTTAACTTCAAAAATAACTTTTGTTTCCCACCTTATAAAAAAGACACTTGGCCAACAGATTACATTAAATGTATTAATTAATCTAACATATTAACCATATGCAACATATTAACATTAGCCAATTGGCCTTCATTTGTTACAATGTTTTTAATTTGAGTAACCCTAGTCATTCAAAAATGATTTTGGGGGGTGGAGTTGGGGTGGAGTTGAGGTGGATAGGTGACACCAAGGGCGACAGCTAGCAGTCTTTTAGGAAGGACATTGGCTTGTCACTGAAAGCAGCTACGCCAGTGATATAATTCATACATGCGACTTACGTAAAATCCTCCCTCATACTGCTGCTGTGAATAAGGAATTAGCTATAGATAGCAAAACTATGTTCGTATCAGGCTGAAAACATGATTACCTCATTGCAGAAGTTGGACATTTTAAAGGAAAAACCTGAGAGGATTAACTCACTTTTGGAGGCAGCCTCAAGTGGACATTTGAGGAAGTGCAGTTTTGTTAGGCATAAGTTGGGCTTAATTTCTCTATCCTTCAAAGTTGCTATTTATTTGTGAACCAATGTACCGACAAATTGAAATTACGACCTGATGATGGTGCTAAAAAACATAAGGGAATAAAAGTTATCCATAGGAGGAGGCAATAATGTGTGCACCAGATTTAATAGCACACCACCCAATAACTATTTAACGAAAAACCATAAACGAAGAACCCTTTTCTGTAAGTTTTGTCCTTGTCATATAAAATTTAGCTCATATAACACAGCTTATATTCTACCTGTAACGATGGCTCACAGGCAGAAACTCTTTTAACATTTACAATTTGCTAACCAGAAAGGTTGGAGACACACAGTTTATAGCACACGGTTAATACTGCTTGTGAGGAGCTCAAATGTAAAGCACCGATAGCAAAAATCCATCAAAACAAATAATCCAGGTGAGAAAAAAAAAATGGATTTGTACATAAAATGAAGGGCACTCAATACGTAAAGAAAGTGAACAGGATTGGAGACTGAAGGTTATAATGTGGGCTGAATAGCTCGGCCTGTGAATAAAATGATGAAAATGTTACACATATTTTAATACTGCACACCATAAATTAGTGCATGTCTTCATAGAGTGAGAAACTGAGAGGGAGAACTATCCAAGGAGAGTAAAACCAGCAAAACTTATTGATTTAGATCTTATGATACTAGAGGATTAAGATGACTATCAACTGGTGTCACAAAATCACCTCTCTGTATTCTGTATTTCTTTAAATATTTAGAACAAGGTTAGGCCGAGTTTATTTGTTCATTTTTTTTTTTTTTGCATCAAACTAGATTCAACAACCAGAGAGCACACAATTTTGACAGCATCTCCAAGTTCTTCTCTCATAAATTCAGAATGGAGGAGATTATAAATTGCACGCATACATAAATAAATATGGCACATTTGGCAACACGGCCCAGATAGAGACGTATCCGCCATATCTTTAAGTCAATGCATATACCCTTTGCCTCTATTATCGCCTGACAGGCATCCAAGTGGTGTAAACTCAGACTGTATTGATTACGGGTTTGTTATTGCCTCCAGCAAAAAACACCCAGGAGGGTGTTCTTCCCTGGGATTATGGCTATGATGTTGGTGCAGCGCCAAAGCACCCATAATCACAGAGAACATCCTGAAGGTTATTGCAGCTTTAATACAATGGCAGCAAAAGTCTGTGTGTTCTCTAAAAACTTTTCTCTAAGTAGTAAACACAGAAGTTAAAAGAGTGTGTCCTTTAAATATAGGTAAGTTAGCAAGGAGGCAAAGAGCACACATGGTATTTTTATGGGTCTCCCCACATGGATTTAGTACCAAACTTTGTTCAAATATAAACATGATTTGAGCTTTTAAAGTCAAGTGACTATCCAGGGCACATTTAAATATATTTCTTGTCATTAACTTTCTGTTAAAGTCCTGTTCTATGAGGTGATATCATTTTTGTCACGACTGAACAAGGACCAGAACCCAAATGCACAACTCGAAGACAAAGGGTATTCAAAACAAAGTTTTAATAACAAAATAAAAACTACTCTTACAGAGGGAAAAATGTTACACTGATCTAGACTAACAAATCAAACAGAAAATCACTAGACTAAGGTAGGACAAAAATGTGAACTGGAAGACCAAAGTGGCGACACAACAAAGCCTGACAATGACAAGGGGAATATGCTGGTTCTCTGAGAAGATCACAAGACGAACTGGCACAGAACACAGGGAGACAAGGACTATATATGCACACGCGGTAAGGGCACAGGTGGAAACAATTAGGGCGAGGACAGGTAATCACCAAGGCGGGAAAACAGACGAAGGAAGGAAGTGGAACACGCGACAATGGTCAAAGACAGGAAGTGGACACAAAATAAAACAGGAAATGACAAGACGACACAAGAAAAAAAGTGAAAAAAAAATTAACTAAACACCGTTTCTTGGACATGACCATTTTTGTCAACTTCTTTGACACGATGGGCAATTTCATTTGAGAAACCCTAACTAACCTGTGAGATCCTGTAACATATGTGGTAATTGATTTTCTTTCATGAACTTTTGCTGACCTAACGTACGCCTGCCTTCTTGTCTGTGATGAACATGGAGGACCAGCATGAATTCAGGAGCAGTTCTGAGGTTGTGGAGAAGTGTGCAGACCGAGCCGCGCTCCTTCAGGTTTGGTTTCCTTGGTCTACACACTGAGGCTGCCGTGGTAAGGAAGTCTTTGAACTGGGTCACAGCGGTGCTGCACACAGTGGCACCAGGACACATTTCTCTGCGAGTGAGGACTTTCTGAATGCCGGGAGAAGAAAATGAGCATGCTTGTTAAACTGCCCCCCCTCCAAGTAAGATGAGAAGAGCGAGAAGCCAGAGCAATAAATCATTAATCCACCATAAAGAGACTGGGGGAGGAAAGGCAACGTCTCACTGTCCTTAAATGCGAGGCGGCTGTATGGAACTGCAGCTCTGCCACCTCAGTATGGCCCTCTGGAGATGGAAAGAAACTCAAAAACAGAGTCAGGAGATCAGGAATAACAGAGCAGAAAAATAAAAAAAAACTCTAGATGTCTCTCAGAGGAAGGCAAACGCAAAACTCAGCAGGTTTTCACCCTGTTTTATTTCATTAACCGCTTGAAGCTGATCAAAAATGAGCTCTAAAAACTGCAGCTACACACAAACTCATTTCTCCAAGACACCACTTTAAACTGAGAAAAACATAAAATGCAAACTAAAATATCAGAAAGAGAACTTAACCATTTAATAATTCATGTATGCAAAACCAACCTCGACTCTAGGTTCAGTTTGAGGTCTGGCATTAACTGACTTTGTCTTGCCCTCAATTACCATAAAGAATTAAGTTCACCGAATCAGAGCCAAAGTGATGCAGATGCTCGGGTTATAAATTTGTATAATCAATCATTCTCTTGGCCCAGATTGTCATTAAGACGTGCTCTTATGCACTCCTTATATTAATGGCGTGAACAAGAAGTTTTAGAGCAATCGTCTTGATCAGCATTAATACAGGGGTCTGAAGAGGTCAGATCCAAAGGGTCTCTAAAGGCAAGCTGAAGATTTGAAAAGACAGGAATCAGCTTCCCTCCCTGCTGACAGGAGCTGGCAACATCCTGCTGCGAAATCCTCCTGCACTCCATCTTTGATTTATAAAAAGGACGGACAACAGATGCTTATTTTACTCTGCATGTTTTTTCTTCATTCGTTTGCGGGCTTTGACTTGTGTGCTGTTGTTTGGTGGAGGCTTCATAGCATCCATTTTTAATTTCCAACCTCGTATCAGATCAGGGAAAATTCATAAATCCTAAAAAGTTAGGTACACATGCAATAAACCACCTGTATACAGAATGCAGAATGTCTAACAGTTACTGAATCTACAACCGTGCAAGCAAATTTGTATGTGACCATGCTAACAGTGGAAAATCATACAGCACACTACAGCTGAGCTTGTAATCAAGTATGCTCAAGACATGACATGAGGAAAAGCCATTGGATGACCAAATGATCAGTAAGACTCATCCTCTGCAGACTAGGAAATCTTCTCAGTAGGTGTTAAGATTGTTCAGGTGGAGTGATTGACCAAAACTGTGCAACCTGGCACAAACAGCATATGAGTAGCATGGCAAATCATGTTGTCTTCAACTATGCATGACTTGGATAGGGGTTTTAGGAGAATTCTGCAGAACTAGTAAGGGGTAAAAGTCATAAAACGGCTTGTGAAAACCTATATAATGTGTGACTATCATGAACCGATTCAAAGTATAAGTAAAAGAAAGTCAGGGAAATTAGTAAAGTAGTTTGTAGAATGCTGGAAGATAACAACTAACTATAGGCAACTGCAGCAGATAACAGCAAGGGGAGATGATTTCCCCAGCTCAACAGTCTCAGTGAACATGTCTGACTGACGAGCTCCACTCAGAAAGTTACCACCTGAAAAAGGAAGGAGAAGCAAGACTAAGCAAACCAGGCCAAGACAAGCAGGAAAAGATATAGAGTTCATCGCGAAACCAACTCCCTGACATTGCCACTGGCGTTCACTGCAGCTAAAAATTAAGCGAGTTAAGGATAGGTTATATAGAATAAAAAAGACGCTATGCATCAGTTAGGTTTTATTATTTTTCTCCGTCCGGCATCAATTAGAACTTCAGTGACGGAGGCGGCACTGTGAGAGAACTCCTAAACCAGGAGGCTGCTATTTTTACACTCTGCTCTATCGCAATGGCTTACATTATGTCCTTTTTGAATGGAGGTCAGGTCCTCTGCTCACACTTGGGCTCTTTGTTTGAAAGGGAAGAGCTAATTTGTGTAAAGCGAAGTAAATGAGCAAAATGAGATGACTTTTTTTTTAATATATATATATATATTGATAAGAACAAAACCAAGGCCACAGAGATCACTCTTGTGTCTGGGTTTAATAGACTCGTAGCTGTTGAGAAGCGGGGCTGTCAGCGTGCAGTGGTCGTGCGGCATTTTAGCTACAAATTGGGGAAAACATTTTCAACAAAGCAATACTGAAAAAAAAAGTTTCTCATTAAGGAATCGTCTTCTGAAGAAACCCAGCGTCTCAGCTGTTGCCTGCAATCACCACCTAATTGTAGAACAACCTCGGGGCTATTAGCCCTGCGTGGCCAGGCTTGCCATTAGCTGATTACTGCACACCCACTATCTTATTAATGTAAATCCCTGAAAGAAAATATGGCTCGGGCACAATATTTACTTTGCAGGCTATACACACCGTACACAGCCTCAGTTGGCTCCAGTGCTTTACAGAGATTTTTTAATGAGTCTTAACCAACCACCAAAGAGGGCGATTTATTATTCCATCCCGCTGCCCGTTTAAATGAAAAATAAATAAATAAGCAAATAAATTAAATGGGGGTGGGAGAAAGAAAAGTTTCTGAAACAGGAGGAGGGGGAGGAGAAGGAGGAGGCGCCCGCTCAGGTGAAAATGCAGCATTTAATTTACTGTTTGAGAACAGAGGTAATCCATCTACGTTTGTATCTCAACAAATATAATTCAGACCCTGCACTTATCTTGTCAGCACCAGGTGATATACAATACTCTTTCCTTTGTTGACTTTTTTGTAATAAATTAATCAGTGGGCTTGTCCCATTTCTCATTATGTGGCCTAGGTGCTGGTGTCTGACTGCAGCTTTACTGCAGCCTTAGCAAAAAGAATTATAATTGATAACAGGCCAAGTTTATTGATTCGCACCCGAAAGTGTGTCTTGTTATCGTATTTGAACAGGCTGCCTCTGAAATATTTCTACGCGACAGTCCCTGTTCATCATTTGAATTTGTTTGAACTGTTTGTGTTTTTCGGCGCTCCAATTAAAATGCGTCCGGCGTGCGGCACTGCGACAATGCAGCAAATGCAAATCATCGACTTTCGCTGGGGCCCAACGGTGCTGAACTCCTTCTCCACATTTTAAGCCGGGAGAAGACGTCCGCTGTCACCTCAGCAGTCTTGGCTGCGGCTGACGTGAGGCCCTCATCCCCTCTCGCGCTGCTTGGGCTCCTGCCAATATGTCCTCATTTAAGAAATCGCCCGGGCTGATAAATAGCCCGCACTCTCTGTCACCATAACTAACAGAGTGCCGGCCGCCCGCAGGGTCGACAGAGAGGTGCTCAATCTGCTGTGACGAAATTACATCTCGTATCGGTCAGTGGGATGAGAGCAGGGGCTTGTGGATGGGAGCCAAATCGCAACATCCCCAGTGCAGAAGCCCTCCCTGCTGCATCCTAACTGGGTTATCTTCCCATCTCACTCTCTAACAGTGTTATCTGATTTGCTGCAATGCTCTCCCAGAAAAATAAATAAATAAATAAAACGGAGCTTAGGGCGGAAATCTTTCCATGTCTTGAACCTTGAATCAATTCCAGATCTATTCAGCTAGCTCCATTGTCTCCGCGTAAGAAAAGAGGCTGTTTCCTGCAGGTGTGTGCAGCAGTCAGCCAGTAACGCCGCACACATAAATTGTTTAATTAGAAAATTAATTTGACCTCCCTAAAATAGTGTACGCCCAGCGACACATTTTACGTTTGACTTAACCCGAGAGTTTTATATCGCCTTAACCTTTGAGAAAAGACTTCTTTGCTGACAGAGGGTTATTTAGGCCAGGGTATTCCTGCGGAGGGGAGGGGCACTAACCTCTGTCATCAAAATGGGCTAAATTTGGTGACATGTTAATTTTGGACTCTCCTCTTGTCTACTGGACGGGGTTGATTAATGTGGCTCCTTGTCACGGTGAGCTGGCAGAACCAGGACAGGCACAGATTTACAGACTGCTCTCCCTTGTCTAGCAACCGGACGTCTCTGTTCTCTGTGCTCTAAGTCTCCATGACAACCCGAATAAAAAAAAAATTAAATTAAAAAAATAGATGAGTGACAATATCTGGACAACGAAGTCAGTTGTACAAAATTGAAGAAAGAGGAAGCGTTCGAGGATGAAAACGCTGATACTGTGTTTTTGTAGTCGATACTATTGAATTAAGAACGTTTAAAACTTGCTTCTTCCTCCTTATCGTAAGAGCAGATGTAGTAAGGTGTTGCTCAGATCCCCTCTCACGCCTGGTGTAACATGCAGCCTGAAGTTAACATGCTCTGAAACCGTGTGTTCGCACCTGGCATTAACATGAATCTCTCAAGCTACCGCTTCTTCAGATCTGAAACATGGTGAGCTGTGGAGTCTTTGTCATTCTCTGTAAAGTTGTTATTTATTCATTCACCTCAACCCTTTTTTTTTTTTTGTTAACGATTTTAGAGACTCACAGATTGTAACTGGAAACCTGGGAGCGTCCATATGCACCGCTGCGCTGTCTGCAGACTCCAGTCTTCATAGAGGAAATAAATAATTCTGCTCCACATACAGTAGCTGTTTTGACAGAGCTCTATCCTTCTCTGTAAATCATTCATGATAACAGCTGTGTGCTTTGTTTTTGTCATTTTTCTCAATGAATGGGTTTTCTGTTCTTGTTATGAATTACCTGCCATCTCCGCAGCGCTTTTTTATTCAGCATTAAATACTATTTGTTTGAACCCCGGCCTCATCTTCTGGAGTCCTCCATTCGGGTCCAACACCACCCACAAACTTCTGACGGAATGACGCAACCAGCGGACATTACCCTGTAAGTTCTTTCATGTTATGTGGAGCGAATGTTGGCTAACAAACCGTGGCTCAGGCCTGAGGTTCAGCCATGAGGGCCTCGAAAGCGAGGTATGGCCCTAGTGGATGCCGTAGAGGCAGGCCTGCTGGTTGGCAGTCTCTGGCACCCTGGTCTGCCAGCCTCATGGTGGCTGTTACTGGGCCAGACAACCCTCATCGACCTGTCCCTGCTCCGAGGGTTGCCTTTGTTCTTATTCCCGCACTGAGGGTCGCTTACGCTCTGGCTCTTGTTCCCAAAGTGGCTCCTGCTTCCGTCCCTGCGCCCGACGTGGCTCCTTTCATTACCCTGCTTTTTCGTCTTCCAGCCATTTTGTTGTCTCACCATGTTTTTGTCCTCTTGCCATATTCTTGACGCTTTGTGGAATACTTTTAGTTTGAAGCCTCATCTTCCGCAGTCCTGCACATGGGTCCAATATCACCTGCAAACCCTGATGAACATGCAGACTCCCACTTGTACTTTAAGCTGGTCAGTTGTGATCAGATCATTCTGGATGCATGTTAATACCAAGTCTGAACAGTAAGTGATCCACTTGTGTTTAGTGTTTAAGTTCCACTAGCATGGAAAAATACGAAGCTAGTACATGATTTGAAACGAAACACCTATACAACCAATTAACTCAGGAAAATACACAAGATTTATCCACCTTTAATGATGCTTTTGGATTTTTTTTTTTTTTTTGATTCGCTGATTCGTGATCTCTGACAACCACAGCTACAACGTTCGCTCATTTTTGTCTGGCTGTTTCTTAAGACATGTCTGAACCAGCAACCAACTACCAAAAAAGACCCACCCATGGATTCCTTCCAATTCCATTGAGCAGTCATGTTTAGGCTTGAGATGCTCAGAAGCTGGTGGTAAATAGTGTACAGTAACAATATTGGATCATTCTTCAAAAAAGAAAGAAAGAAAGAAAATCTACCACCATCCAGGAGCAAACCAGGGAACTTACTATTAAAAATGCAACTTTAAATTTTGCCAATTAGTGAGCAGTAGCTACATAATGTGACCAGACTGCAGCATTAAGTTGTACCACATGATGATAAAATAAGAGAAGATGAGGTAAGATTAAAAAATAAATAAAAAATTTGAAAAAAGATGCTGATTAGTTGTGCATCTCATCTCCATATTCGTCATGCAAATGATCACACCATATTTGTACAGAATCATACTTGCAGATGTTCAATTAATGGTGTCAAACTGGTGATAAAACTCTTCTATTTGCAAATGCACTTCAGCAGCATTTCATTCACTGTCCCTGTAAAGAGTTATCTTGAGCAGTAAATGTCAAACGCACATGGAACCATCTATTAAAAGATCCAAAAATCCAAGGTAATATTTGTCAAAAAGCCAAGTGAATGAATTCTTGAACTTCTTTTTTGTGATTTTTTAGTAGCTCCTAATCTGTTTACTGATCTGACTTAACTACTGAATGTGTCTGTGCACAAATAGTGGCAGCATCTCACTGTTTTGTATTTTTTTATTTTTATTTTTTTTATCTACGTCCGTATTGTTCTGCAATTCTGCTTGTTCCACAGCAGAGCGGCTTACACAGTGTGTTATGTGAGCAGAATAAACAGCGCTTTCCCAAGACAGCAGTTAGATGACTAGCACAATGCTAACAAACTGAAGGTAAACACAGGCCTGCCTGTGTGAACACCTGCTCATAGAGATTAATGTGGGTACTGGGGCCAGTAAAAACATCATTATCATTCAGTCTTATTTAGTTGGCTCTGCAATAGGCAGTCAGGCCAGATGTTCTGTGGACGGAAAGCAGCTTATCAATACTGTTGCGTTCTCATTATTAGACTGGAGTGTGTTGTACACACGGATACACAAGGCACTCCTTGCCAGTTTCAAATGTGTTCATTTGTTGTTGTGTAGGAAACTACGAGCATCTGTACAATATTTACAGATGAGCAAACTTTATCTTCATTTTATTGTAAAGCATATGTGGATGATCACATTTTTGGTTAAATTGTTTCAGCTAATTTTGAAGAACAAGCTACAAACAATGATTCGGAAAGCCCAGATGGGCCAATAATCTGCAAACAAAGGCATCTGCACAAGTCAGTTTTTAGCGTATTCATGTTTTTTTTTCCTCCCCATCAGTTATCAAATAAAAGTTGTTATGCACGGAAAACTTGAAAACCGAGTTATAAAAATTGCAATGAATTAGCCGAAATGGAGAGGTTAACAGTGAGGATGATTATGCAGTTCTCACACTAAAGTAAATGCTGCTTTCGGCGACACCTGGGTTGTAGAAAACTATCCTGAAGCAGAACGGCATGAAAGTGAAATGTTCATGTTACAGATATGATAAAATGCAAAATTACTGTCAGCTTCGCCGTAGCCTCACTTTATCATATGGCTGACAATTAAACTGAGAGCAAGAGTAGCCTAGCTCATTGAGCACTTTACAAAATGCCATAAATTAGAGGAACATCTTCCACGTATTAATGCAACGGCATCCCATGCATCACAGTGATGGAAACATCAAACACAATCGTGTAAATGTATTGCACGCCACACCGTGTAGGTCTGTCACGCTGTGTGACGAATATGTGGTGAATTGTTGATGATGTCAAGGAGGGTGCAACAGTGCCACAAATTAACTGAATAGATTCACGTGAATCAGACACGTTTCCGCTGGTCTTTTGTCAACATTTATCCACTATTCTGACACACTGACTCTGAACAAAGATAGATGAACCCTCAGTGACCCTCAGTGGTTTGAAGCTCAGTGGCGTCTCCGGCTATCTCCATCTTTAAATTTCTGCTGTAAAGTTTTATTAACATGGAAATCTGTGGGGATTTAGCAAGCGGCAAGTCTGAAAGATGAAGCCCATGCGCAAGTTCAAAAAAAGTGCAGTTCATCGTTTAGCCACTTGAGGCTGGCTCCAAAAGGGAACAAATCCCCGTAGACCCCCATGTAAAAAAGACCAACTTTAAAGAATTATTAAACATGTTTACAGCCTGGTACAAAAAATGGTTTTGGTTACAATAGTTTATTTCACTTTTCATGACTTTTCATTTCTAACCCATTAGTTCCCAGTTTGAGTGACCGGTGGTAGCCTGAGATAACAGGTAGCGGAGAGTTGGGTGGGCGGGTCTCAACGTCCGACACAACCCCTCCACGTCCATATTTGGAATATCCGCTTTGGGCTTAATTTTCAAGGTGACGTCATGATCGGTTTGTCCATAATACAGTCAATGGCATATAGTCACTATGCCAACCTCTAGTGGCCATTTGAGGTACTGCAATTTTTAGCGCCAATGTAGAAGTCATCTCAACCGAAATTGTCATCATAAATCTGTTGGTTCTGCTCCAACACTGTCACGAATTAGACTTGTGTACATCCCCTCTCATTTGGCAGAAGAAGCTTCTCATCAAAAATAAATTTTCCTCCTGTTACCTAAATAAACGTCATACACTTCTTATGAGGCTCTATTGTAGTGTGAAGAAAGCTACATCTATTATTTCTGTCAGGTCTGCATACAACTATACAAACCACATTTACATTTGTCTTTGAAATGGAAAAAGTGCCTTTATTTGCCCATTAGTTACATCAGTGCCCAGTGAGACGATGATGTTCGTAGCGATGGATTACCAATTTCGCCCACATCAAATGAATGGAAACCAACGTCTGTCTCCCTTGGAAAATCAGCCTGGTCAATTACACGTGCACTGGGCAGGATACTTATGTGAAATCACACCTCAAATTGGAGCCGAGATTGTGAAGATGGACCACATTTTCACAGACGAGCAAGTCAAAATAACGTCATTGTACACCGTGGTACAAGGAGTGCCCATTTACCGGAACACCACCCAAGTCTTTGCATCAAAGGGCATCTGCAAACTAAGTGCTGGTGCCAGGCTGGTGAAGAATCTGTACGGGGAGCAGGAGAGGTAAACACACCTGAAGAAGACAGAGAGCACACCCCTTCTTCTTCTTCTTCTTCAACAAGCCCTCCATCAGCGTCACTCTGACATCTGATTTGGCTGTCTGGGATCTTGCGTGGCAACCTCATCCATCTTTATCGCCGCTTCAGGAAGCACACGGTGATGGGCGCTGGGTGACAGCCGCAATAGAGCTGCCCGCTTTATCTATCGGCACGTCTCCTCGGCTTCACCCTCTCAGAGCTCTGAAGGGCAACGTCCTCAGACTGATAGCAGACACGTAGATGTCGGGATGAGGCCCCCAGGCTGCGCCCCTTTATCCCACACCACTCTTCCATCCCCGGCTTCAGTCACAGCATTCATGTGCCGGGACGTCGCCGCCTTGACGCATATGAAGCTGCCAGAGCTGTTAAGTGTGACTTTGCAGATAGAAGCACAAACGAGTGTCAGATAAATTTTTAACCACAGGGAAATAAAAGAAAGATGTCTCAGATTTACAGAGGAGGTTCTGTTTTAGTGCGGGATACAGCAGCAGGCAGGAAAACAGATTGATTTATTAAACAGCACCGTTTCCAGACAACAGAAGGAAGAATTTATGACAGCTGCTGTTCTAACTAACAAAAATTACTTGTCATGTTCCTACATGTACGTTTTCGTTTAATTTCTGTAACTCCATTAGCCTTTCTTAATTCTTGAGCCAAGATACTCGCTCCACCAAAAAAAAATAACACACGGAGAAAGGAGACAGTTCAACTGGAGCTATTAAGATATGCAGCTTAATTATGAATGAGCTACGTGGGGGCGTAATAAGCTCGACTAATACAATGATTCCTTGCACACAGTGTGCCACGGTGTATAAATTAGAGCTAGGTTACTAAGAAAAATGGAAACACACCACATTACACTTTGATTATGGAGCAGGAATTTCATTATTATATTGCCGCAGGTCACAGGTTGGACACTCATTGGTTTAAGATATGAAAACACATGCGGAGTCCGGTTGTATTTTATTGTAGTCAATTAGGAACTGGACTTCAAATCTGCCTTCTTTTCCTATAAATAACTTTATTATTAAATATGCTATTAAATATTCAAAGATTATAGCTATTATTATTATTTTATCTATTTTTTGGTATTGAGTTTTACAAATACGAACAGTAGCAGCTAATAAAATACCATAAATATAAAAATACCATAGGAAAAAAAAAAAAACATATACAGCAACGATTCACAGTTAACGAAAATATCATACTTTATTGTGTGTTTATTTCTGTAAAATAAACCTTTGTACATATCTGTGAAATTAAGTGAGCCCTTGTTTTCAGTATCTGATGACTCAACGTTTCCGGTAACTGCTGATCAGTCCTCAACAATGGCATGAAATTTAATGATCATGTATCCAAATGTGGCAGGTTTCAGTGGCCGGCTGGTTCGACTGAGATAACAATAAAAAAAAAATAAAAAATTAAAAACTTGGTTTTGTAAAAAACTCTAGAGGATTTAAGTCAAAACATACCCTTTCATGTATGCAGAATTGGTATGTAGACACTTCAAAGTCTTGCTCCAGTTAACAAAATATGGAAACTTTTCACTTTAATTATATTTTGAACTCCCATAAGACTGGCCTGGATATTCAGCAAAGATAAGTTGTTCTGTTAAAGTTTAACTTGTCCTGTTAAGCTAAAACTGTGCTGGAGCCAGGATGTTCAAAAAGTGAAATGAACATAAAGTTCATTTCTTAATTATTTTACTTATCATTTACAGACAGGGTTTTCTCTGCGTAGCGTAGCACAAAGACTGCCAGCTCTGCAAGAAGTCTAAATTGCATATCACTGCAAACGCCAATCAGTATGTGTGTTATCTGCATTTTGAGCCTTTTAAAGTCACTTCACATCAACTATTTAAAAAATAGTCTTAAACAGTTAAAGTAAATATATCTGACACTTTGCATGCATATAGTTCTAATACCCTAAACATTTTAATCCCACAGCAACATGATGTTGCTTCTTCTTGAGTACCATGGCTAATATCCAGGATTATTATTATTATTATTATTATTATTATTATTATTATTATTATTATTATTATTACAGACAAACCATTAACATGGGTCATTTTAGGAGTTTGAACAATGAACGACGGTTCTCTGGAGAGAAATCCCAATTTCTAGCTACAGCCAGTTATTTCATTCAAAGTGTTTTGGATGCCTGAAAGGAACAAAAAATCACCACAGTGATGTTCCATTAACTTGTAATATTTTTACCTACTAGTGACCAATTAAGGAATTCACCGGGTTAATTTACTGAGCCATTTCTCACCGGCTATCTGTATGCCTGTCAGCAAGAATTAATGTGCAAATTAAGCTTTGAGACGCTGCTGTAGGCCTCTTTCACAGGTCTAATGCATAATGGTCCTGGGTGCATTGTAACAGAGGCTCCCTGTCCACGACTCTGTCCATCACACGCTGGCAAGAAAAACATCATCCTTTCAGTTTAATCCGTAGATAACTGAAGATTTAGTGCTTAAGAATATTTAAGATGTGACTAAATATATCGCTTCTTGGCAGGTTTATATTTGTTTATTTATTTTTTAGTTCAACAGCTGGAGTTAGATTTTAGCTGGATGAAGTTACAGCAAAAGTAATGCTCAGTGCTTAAAATCCATGTGCATGTACTGTTAATCATTCCTACTACGAGACCAATCACATAATTGTTCTATGCATTCAGGAACTTTCAGCTGCTAACACCACACACCGCTATATTTTTTTAATTCAGCTTCACAATATCAGTCTATACAATATAAGGTAGAGTTTTGAAAAGATGTTTCACTGTTCATCCGTGTAGCTCCTTCAGTTCCTTGTTTCACAAATGCTCGTGAGTTGACTTTAATGAATTTATCACCGAGTGAATCGTCTCCTTTGGTGATTTTTTTGTGTGCACCTCATCTTAACACTGTATTGGACATTGAGATGTTATTTTTGAATGCAAATGACTAGCCTAGGCATGCTAGCGGCCAGCCAAGTGAGTTATATATCAGTTACGCTTGCAGTCCTGGCATATTTCTGGTTATCACAGATGGCAAACTCCAGGTCTGATCAGTGACGCCCATGTCGAAGTGAAAATAACTGCGGTTTATCAAGCTTCAAAAGGGAGCAAATCCCAATAAACTCTCATGTTAAAAAACTCAAATTTGTGATATTAAACCTGTTGATGGCCTGGAACAAAAAAAAATGTTTTGCTCTCAACAGCTGTACGGGTGAACTGTCATCAATTCATATTCATTCCATAATGTTAAATTAATTAATCATGACATAAATACAGCTTGAAGATTTACCAATGTTACCCCTATTGTTAAAAAAATAAATAAAAATGTTTTACAGTCACGTAACTCTGTGCTCTATCATTACTCACTGCCATTGCAGTTCAGCATCAACATTCAATGCTTTGACTTTATAGCATGAATTGTGAATTTATAACATTACAACTAACAACTCTGATGACTGACATTAGCGAACGTTAGCATCATCATGACAAGTGTTCGCCGCAAACGTGCACATATCAAGTATCGGGGTCCCACACGGCTTCCATCTTTGCCCACCCATTTTATGGCCTGGAGCCATACATTTATTCGGTTTTTGTTCCTCTCCCTTCAGGGGAGCAGAGAAAATCTCAGAGTTTCAACTTTTTGAATGGTTTGAAGAACAACACACAACACAGCAATTTATGCTCCGTTTTCGCCCATAAAGGGGCGTGGCCGTTTCAGTGACCTAGGGTTACACTCTTCTATGGCTTCTATGGTTCAAAATCCAATGGGTGACATCACGATGTGTTTTTCCATAGTATATAGAGTCAGTGCTTATCATGAGGATAATCTATATGCGAGAATGTGAATGTCTAACAGAGCTAAACAAAGCAGATTATTGTTTATGGGATGGACAGAGTGCAACTGGGCATGTTAATGATAGTCATAATGTTGAGTGTTAATGCTTCATATTCTTTTCTGCTATTCCACTTTTTCCAATGATATTGCAGATCTGTCCAAATAATATTAGCCTAATGTTAATTATTAGCACCACAATCCGTCATCATTACAGATGAGTCGTGCCTAGTTTTAGAGCTGTGCTCCCGGCCTCTCAGTTTCCTCCACCATCAGTCTCTGCTGCCAGAAGTCACACCTCTGCATCTGCTCTCTGCTCTCCGCTCAGAGAGTTTCAAGAGAGTTGCCTCAAGAGTTAACACTCATCGTTTCATGAGAAACATTTCAATATTACACCCATTTCCAAATACTAGAACAATTAAACAGAGCTTGGATTTTTCTCCTTATCTTTTTCTCATGATACGGGTGCTCAACAGGTTGGGAACCTCTAAATAAGATTTTTTTTTTTCAACCATAAATATATACCATTATACTTTTAAAAATATAATTCTCGCAGATTTAAAAGCCTAGTAAGGTCATTTGTAATATGATTTTACATTTTGGCAAAGCAGGTTTATTTTTGAGTGCATTTAGATAAGATATATATCTATCGTTTTTTATGGTTTAATGGTACTTTTACTTAAGTAAAGAATGCAAATATCTCTTCCAATACTGTTGAACATACATTACAGCTGCTGTCACCATATATTACAGTAAAAAGCATAGCAAGAGATAAAATGTTCGCTGCAAGCAGAAAATAAAATAGGAAATCCAAAGAATCTCTGGCAGTTTCCAGGATATTCGAAGTTCTGTACAGGATTTGTCATCATTTGTCTTCCATGCCTTACTGAGACATCCATCCCTGTCAAAACTCGGAACAATGAGGAAAACAAAACTTGTGGGCCATGATAAGCTGTCAGCCATGGTCATCTGGAGGTAGCGCGCTGCCTGAGCCCACCATAGAGGCAGAATTCATCAGCCCTGTTACAAATCGAAACAAGCGTCTAGGCAGAACATTTGGAAAGCAATTAGTTATGTACCGTCAAGGAGAATCGCATCAAAGCGGCTTTATCTGCGAGCATCTCCGGGTAGCCGGAAACCTGCTGGTCCCCGCGAACACGCTGCTGGAGAGCATACGGTGGTGAAACCCACAGCGCTTTTGCAGTGGCATTGCCAATACACTGACAGCTGAAGTTTGAACACTGACCTACGAGCCTTATGTGTGTGTGTGTGGATAAATCTAGATTTATCCGAGGAGAGTCATCTCCACTGCTTTCTTTGCCCTTTATGAAATTAAGAGTGGGGGAGGCAATTCCATCAGTAATTCCATTTTCTTCTTCGTAAGCTGCATATTGCTCATTAAATATTAACCGACAGGCCCTTGCGCTTCCTTTGCATTTTGATTGTTTATATATAAATAATTATTTATGCCTGACAGGTTAAGACAGCTGAGAGAATGTCAATAAGGGCATTTCTACTGAAGCAAATTGAAAAGCTTTTTTCTGAACTTTTTTTTTTGTTTTTTTTTATTGGTCATGACTGACTCTGGATGATACCACTGGATATACATGTAATTTCACAGTTAGTGGCAGAATCCCTGCAAATAAGCAGTCTGATTGGCCAAACATATACTTAATACATAAATAATGATCTGAATTAACGCATTTGAACTCATAAATATTATCTCTCTATTACCTCACTCAGCATTTCAGTTGGAAGTGTCGTTCCATTGTGTGTCTGGATCAAATTTTACAACAATATTTACAAAGAAAATCACAGTTTCTCCTAAACCTGAAAATTGTACATGTCATAGTTTGCATATTTTGTATTATATTATAAAAGTCAAATTTCACTCTAAATTACATTGTCAGACGCTCCAGAGGCTCCAAAGAGTAAAGCTCTCGCAGTCATCAGTAGAACACGGTCAACGGCCCAGCTGCTGCTTTCTGGTGCTTTGTCAGCAAGTGGCGTGCAATTACGTTGTATTGAGGTTTTCATCACTAGTTCACCGCGATAAGCTCCTGCAGGACCTGTTGTGTGCACTAGAAACGTCAAGCTATTACTCTGCCGGGTCTCCCTTCGCTCTCGTTTTGCTTGATGTTGACATGATTGTGTCACTTTTTTTTTTTTTTTTCCCTCTGCAGACGTGTCGGCCTCATATTTATTCTGCAAACCTCTGTTCTACCACACCCCAGTGGTGTTCTACTTCATACAAATGTGCTGACTGGCGAGGGTGAACAATTGGCTTAAATAATGCAACAAGTAAGGAGTCCGTGTAGCAGATCTGCTAAAGTCAAACCGATTTCGGTAAAAGCAAACCTAACAGAAAGAAACAGAGAAGAGAGGACAAAGAAGGATGTGTGCAGTGGTGTTGTTTCAGGCAAAATGCAGAGGGGATGAAAGGGAGAACGACCATGTTGACCTGGCTTTATAGCATGGAAAACCCGCTGACGACCTGTCGGATTGGACGTCACAGTCATGTGACTGACACCAGTTTGACTTTTGCTCTGTGACATGTTGCATCCTCATGGTGGACGTTTCCTTAAAAGATATTAAACCGTGGCCATAATGGGATCCACCCAGACACTGTGAGTTAAATTAAAGGATTATCTATCGCTTATCTCTCCAGTAGACCATTTTTATGTTTGATGTGATCATTACCTGAACTGTTTCTGTTCTGCAGACTTCTTCTGTCTGTTAGATGCATCGCTCTGCTGACAGTTAATAATCTCATTGGATAATTGCATCTTTGAATGTATACTGATCTAAACTTCGGAGCCCAAGAAGACTAGCTGGTAACTATGGCACCAGCTAATGGGGATCCCCAAATTAATAAGTAAAATGAATAAAAACTCCAGTTCTGGTAGCCGATTTCTATGGGGAAATCCCACAAATGATTTTAGTCAAATGCATGGAATGAATAATGAGTTGTCACAAATTTTAGACGTAAAAATAACAACTTAATTGCTCGTGGTAGTTGCCTAAAACATCTTTAGTTTAGCTCTGCGTAAGGTTAGACCTATGGGAACTGCTATAAAAGGTTGTGTCTGGACTATAAATCAAGAAAAAAAAATGAGTCAGTGACAAATAACATCCCATGGGGACATTACTATGACTCCAGTAATTACACAAGCAAGAGCAAAAAAAAAAAAAAAGAAAAATGCCAAGAGGAAATTGGATATTTTTTTAATCAATGTGAATTATTTAAACAAGTTAAACTGACTGCATTCTTTATTTATGTATTCAATGAAACTTTTGACTGATCATTTGTGATATTTGTCGCCTGTGAGGCAGGAGGTGACGGAGTGGCAAGTCGGGGGTTTGTGTGCGCTCAGCCTTTTTCCCCTCAGCCTCCCGGACCGTAGTGTTGGCACTGATGTCTTCTCTCTTCGGTTGTCCCCGGACACCAGCGTTTGCTCTCATCACAATGTACCACGAGACGTGGTCACTGACAAGATTTGATTATCAATAAGCCGGCTGAATTGAGAATGTACTCGCCGTGGCTTGCTTGACAAGCTCAGACTAGCAGCCGTCCACCAGGCTGGTGAATTATGAAAACCATTGATGGATGAAATATGAACATCAATCTTCCTCAGCTCCCGTCTCCTGAATAAATTACTTTTAAAGTTTGCTGCCATGTTTGCTGACATGTGCTTCAGAGAGTGCTCATGCTTCCCTGCTTTCCTCTGTAATCTTCTCAGGAGGAAAATAATCTCCTCGACAAACAAAGCCAGACAGAACGTGAGGATTTTATTTTATTTAATTTTATTTATTTTTCGGTGACTATTACACGGATTGATGAGAGGTTTGCCCTGTTGAGGACGCGAGGCTTGAAGGCAGCGGAAAGGCAGGTTGATTGTCTAATGATTTGTCTTATTGTAAATCAATAAAAGAAGATACAGTGCTCTTTGAAAGTGGCCCGGGTGAGAAACAGTCTGCTGCTCATTCTGACACTCTTCATGGCTTCATGGTCCGTGGCCTTTCCTTAGAGTAAATCTAGTGCATGGCAGGGTTTTACAGGTAATGAATGAGCTTGTATTTTTTCTCTCTTACCCAGAGTGCACATAAATTATACACCTCTCTACAACAGAGAAGAAAAAAAGCGGCCGGGAGGTGTGTGACATTTTCTGGACATTTTTAACAGCACCCTTACTTGAAACTCGCTGCTTTCACGGCGGGTCTCATCCCTTATCAATAGACGCAGTATTATCTGGACATAATGTGTGAACTGTTCATGTTGGACTGAACCTCCTAAATCCTAAGTCCTCTTCAGTTCTGTCAGGGGATTCACTCTGGACCCTGGAGTGTTTCATGGACTAAACACATCCTGAAATGCAAATGTTCCATCTACAGAAAGACAGACTGCACATGTGGACGCAGGCAGTAGTTTGGTGATAAAACGACAGATTTTTGTGAAAGTGTTAAGGCTTTAAGCTGTACAATTAGTTTAAAACATGCAAGTGTAACACACACAAAAAAAAACAATAACGCATGGTTCAAAAGCGTTGCACAAATACAAAAATATATATAAATATTTATATGAATTGATCCCTAGATTTAATAATTACTGAAATCGATCAATTCATTAATTAATTAATGCGTATGAATGAATGTGAATGTAATTCCCACAATGAAAAGTTAAAAATATAAGCTGGTCTCAGCACAACTGAGCTGCATTTCAGCAGCTAAAGGAAAAACTGGGCTCAAAGGCAGAAAATAAACATAAAAAAAAAAACAGAGCAACTGAAGAAGCATCACTGAGGAGGAAACTCATACTTTGGTTAAGGGTTTCTGGAGTTCAGGCGGTTGTTTCCTGCCACAGGTTCTTGGCAAATTACTAAAAATGAATCGTTTATTCATGGTTGCATTATCTTCATTTGCCAAATCACTTTTGAGGCCCTGCCATGTAGGTAGGGAATGGTGTATAATATTTATAATCCCAGCATGGATACTAAATTTAAGAGTCTATATGTCACATTCTCTAACTGTCTAACTTGAATATGGTTTGTTAAACAACTGAGAGAGCAAAATGTTCCACTAACAAATGAACACATTAAAAAGGTATGGACGCACCAAACCGACATCGAAAATACAGCGGCGATGAAAGCCTCCGTAATCTGTGTCTGGACCAAAAAAAAAAATAAAAAAAACGCACTTGAAGACAGACCTTCTGTGCCTGCATGAGAGAGAATAACTCTTCATGCCAGCATGTGGCAGTAGTCCGCATTCATTATTCAGAAAGGGGAAACCAGAGGAACTATTAGCTGGAAAGCTGCAAAAAAAAAATCATTTTTAGGACAGAGCTGACTTTTGTTTAAACCTCTCCTCTAATCAGTCTGATCACACTGCAAGGATATATCAGCTGTCCTGTTTACGTGACCTCATTGTGATTTAAAGGCCACCCTAATGCCTCGTCAGCCCAATGTATGGCTAACCATGTGCAGAAATATATTTTCATTAGTCTGTGAGGTGTCAATGGCCTCTTCTGTGGATCTCCACTTATAAACAAGGACAGCGGAGGACCCACCGAGGCATCAGTCAGCCTCATTATAAATAACCCAGAGTACATGGAAGGATCTCTGACCCCTGCGTCAAACTCGTTTGGCATGCTTAGCGAACAGATACCGTGCAGAAATCTCTACTGTGAAGTCATTATACAGATTTCTACCCAGACCACACATACGCCAATGTATTACTTTCACCAGGTGGATTTCCAGCTGGATTTTCTGTTACATCGGAAATAAATCCACATTTTAAGGTGGCAATTTGTCCCCAGAGCATTGCTGCCACTGAATTGATGGAGGTCAGTTAGCCTGAAGACCTGCTCATAGAGAAATGGATTCATTACTGTGGGTCACATTTAGAGGTGGAGAGAGATGATTAAATGGATTGATCAAAGAGAAAAGGGTTCATCATCTGGGGAACCTGTTTGGTTTATGCGGTAAATCTCTGGACGTTGTATTTCGATATTTTTGTGTACAAATGGAAATTAGTTAGATCATGAAGGGGGAAATTATGTTATTTATCCTCTGAAGGCAATAAATATTCATATTTTTAATCACTGTTTTCCACTTTGAGCCAGATGTGTCCACACTAACACTGCTGGTAGAATTAAAGCAACGAGCTGAACGGTATTTTTTGGTATTTATTAGTACATTTTTGTTAAATTAACAGCAGAGAATGAAAAATAAAACATGCTACGTCACTCCTAGGAGACTCATTTAGAAGCAACAGAAGCACCAATACTACGAGTATTTCAAATGAAAATACAGTTCTTTGTCCAAGCCCTTAGCACGATTATATTTAATCACTGATATAATTGTAAGGCTAATATTTTAAAAGAAACGCTGCTATCTGACATGGAAGAGGGGATAAAACAGCTATCCACCTTGACTTCATTCCTCCTTCTTACTTTTCTACTGTCAGAAACACTACGACCGCTACAGGTTTTTGTGTCTTCAGACTTTGTTGTGGCCTGAAACTGATAAGTGCTTAGTGAAATGTTCTGGGGCTGAAGATCAAAACCAGTACAGAGAGGGAGAAAAAAAAACTGCAGTTCCTCTAATGTCCACTTGAGGCTAAAAACGTCAATAACTGTAATCATGCTATCAAGATGAAATTAAGAAACATGAACAATTTATTTCATTTATTTTGACATATTTATTCATATTTAAACTGCTATGTCTGTAATGTCAATAGCAGCGCGACCGGCTGCCGTAATAATTGCAGTCTGCATGCAACATTTTTTTTCTCATTCATAAAACGCTAAAATCGGGGACATTTTCGGGGACAACTTTAGACAGGTCATCCAAAACAGGGACTGTCTGGTCACCCTAAAAAAACCCACAGAACTAACACGGCACCTTCTTTGGAACAAGTTTTTCTGTGCTGTCCATCTTCACCACGCCTCACAGTGACACAGTTGCATCGTGTGTGTTTACAAGTGTTACACTGGACATGGTCCAGTCTGAAACGTCTCGCGGCACGGCGCTCTGAACGCTGTGTAATAACATGCCAGTATATTCATATCATAAAGAAAAAATACCCATATAGTTCACCATGCTGAAAAGTCCAACTTTACATCTCAAATAACATATAATAATATTTATAGGTCTAACTAATTTGTCCATTTACGATAGAACTGGGTGTATTTCCATATAAATAACCGGTTTAAATTATATCAAGACTTAAGCATGGTTTATACTTGCTCTTGCATAAGGGCTTCAACTTTGGGGCTTACACCAGGGCACTGATGTTTCCCAGTTATTCTGAAATGATGCCCCTGAAGGCGACTACTGGGCAGATGTGTTATGCACTGGGTGTGCTCTATTACCATAAAGGACTATATATCACGCTGTAAAGTTATTTATTATTGGCTGCTTTGAGTGACCATTTTTGAGTCAGGCACTGCCAAGATGGTGGCGAGACGCTGGGATCTTATCCCAGCCTTCACTGGGTGCTTTCTGTCTGACAATAAGAGGCATAATGTTCTTTTGTAGACCACTTACTTATTTCAGAGGCAGTACTTTGGACCAAATAATAAACTCAGACTGCACTGTCTTCGAGTGGAACAAAATCTTTAGAAGCAGTCTTATCATAAGTATAATCCATTATCATTGATGGCACCTTTTTGATTAGGAGTCCATTTCATGTACCCTGATTTTTTTAGAAAGAATGATCCAAAATAACAAAAATAAATAAATAAATAAAACACAGTGTACAACTATTGTCTCCTGACTCTGAAAGCAGGGCTTTTGGCTCAATAATACCCTCTCTTTGTCAGCACAGAAGCAGTAAATATGGAGGCCTGGGCTCTCAGTGTGATCAATAATTCCTTCAGCCCCAGATTCCACACTGATAAGGCACTTTGATGTGGACCGGAGTGCAGGAGAGAGAGGCCATCCTCGGGGAGAAAATGCAAGGAAAAGAGGCTTCATTATTTCAGACAGCTGTCAGCGGGTCATATTCAATTAGCTCTAATATGTTTGTCAGTTTGGGAAACAAAGCAACAGCACGGAAGAAGGACTGTACAGATAGAGACGGGGGGAGAAATAAATAAATAAAGGCCGTCGTAATTTTGGGATCTTCTCTCATGGACACAAAATCAGAGCATGACGCACAGCGGGCCACCAGAGAAACATCAGCAGAAGCACATTGTTAAACCAAGATACAATCAGCTGGAGGGTGGCAAATGTCTGACCAGTTTTACTGCCTTGAAAAAGCCTTTTGTGGCTTTATTTTGAGACACAATCCTCGCACTGGAGCCCACAACGGATATATAAAAAGTAAATAAGAAGTTTAAAGAATATGTTTGAGCATTGCTGTCACATTCGCCTCCAGCGCCCATGGAAAAGAGGGAGGAAGACTTTTTTTTTTAAAGAGTTAATTTGCCTGGATTGAATCATTTGGTGCAACGTGAGAGCGGATGTAATGTTTGCTAATTAACAGGGTGATGAACGACTCTTCCGAAAAGCTAATTTAGTTTGATCATTGGCGTTTTTTAAAATGGGCTTCGTGTCGTTTGAGCGAGGTTGCGCATTTATCGAAAAAGCAACTAAAACCTGGAGCGGTTGAGCTATTGAAATTACATTAGCTTAATTAGTCCCTTTCTTTATTTGAATGAGGCTGTCAGTGTTTCCTGACACTTTATTTGCTCGACAAACAGCTGTTTCGGTCTCGGCGCGCCTAAGCAAACACCTTTTTCTTCTTCTTTCTGAACTGCTCCCCAGAGAGCCCCGCTAAATTAAATATGTGGCTGCTCTCAAGAAGAGGGAAATGTGACATGAAACCGGGATGCACACTGGAGAAGTGGAAAAAAAATGAAATAAAATAATCCACAAACATTTTAAGTAAAAAACACAGCCGTACATGCGGCATCTCTAATGAATTAATGCACGACAAAGGGCCTATTAGAGGTGGTGAGGCAGCGTGTTTTGAAGCAGCCATTATTCCTTGGACCTCGTGGAGCAATTAGCGCCGCGGAATTTACTTACTTACTCTTCATTGTACTTGTGGAGTGTAAAAACACAGCATCAGCCCACTTCATCTTTTCTAGTGTTGTTGCGGAAGTCAATGACGACACGGGAAAGATAGAAACAGCGAGAGGAGTGCACTTAAGCCTCATGTTCACTTCAGCTCCGTGAACTTTACTGTGTCTGAAGCGGAACCTCATTTGAACCGACTGAATCTGCATCACAGCTGTGGCGTAAAACATCACCGCCGATAATCCAAGTCGCTTCGAGGTCGTGCGTGTGAAATATTCAAGCAGGTCGATTCTCTCCCCCGACTTATACTTAGGCCCTGTTCCCGACCTGGCATTAGCATGCGCCCTCAGTGATTGGATAACAAGCATCCGGCTTTTAGTATGTGTGCTCACACCTAGAATTAAAATGCGTCTCCACATTTGTCTCGAGCCACAACTTGAGATCCGACCTCATGCTTCATGCTCCTTGTGCATAAAACACTGGTTTTCAGCTCTGAGTGTTGGGCCTTCGCTTCACCAGACGACCACGAAGTAGTCGCTGTTTTTATCACTTCCGAATGGTGCGACTTTAACAATGCATTGCGCAGTTCCAAGTCGATAGCGGTTTGAAAGTAACTGAAATAAATGCCCAAAAACCTTAAAATGTGCAATGATGAAGGGTTATATTTGTTAGACAGTGGTGCCAGATCATAAAAACCTGTTGTGATTGAGGGTTTTTAATTTAGAATAGTAAGTTGGTTGTTTTTATCCGGGCAGGCATTCTAACTTACCACCGCCTGAAGCCCGATGTGTGCAAAACAGATGAACAAAAGTGTCTCAGTGATGTAAAGTTGTTATACCTGCCCCCATAAATTTCTCAGATTTTCATTACACTTCGGTAAAGTACCTCAAGTCTCTGTAAACTAACTCGGAGGACAAATTTTAGCTCTGTTGTAATTTTCTAAAAACTTGCCGAAATTGCCTCTCCCTGTCTTCCATCTCCTTTAACCAATTGCTCGGACGGCCTTCTCTGCCTGATTGGTATTCACCGGTGGTTCAGTCGGTACCTTTCATTTCATGTGAGTTCTGCTCCGCACCCCCGATTCAAATGACTTTCAATCTCTTTGTTCTGGGCGGCGGTCCAGGCCAGGGGGCCGGAGAATGATCCATTGAGGTGGTTTATTAACGTGATGTGCTGCACAACCGGCGACGGCGGCGTTCATATTTCTGTTCTGCCACCTCTGCGCCGATCCGCCCGGCGTACAAGATCACCCCAAGGTGCAGCTTCTGTCAGACCACCCTGGTTCCGCCATAAAAGCCACCTGATAGCCGACTTAAGGATCATACATCACATCAAGTATCAGTGTCTTGCCATATTTCTCACTAACGGCAAAGGGGATGAATGTCTATGTTTTGTCGGCCAAACAGGAAGTGTCATGAATTAGAATGGCAGGAAGATGAAGACATTTCGCCATTTGCAGCTAAATAATACGTCAAACAAACTCCTTGTCAAGCCATATTATATAATGAAATAAACCAGCAACATTCGTTATTCCGCACCGGGGAAATTAGTCTTAAATGCAGAGACTCACTGCAGCCTCCTTGATATTAAACACTTTTTTTTATTTTTTACAACACAGCTCAAATAACAAGAGCTCGTGTACTGACCAAAGTACTGACCTTTGAATGATGTGGATCAAAGCTTGACTTCTATACTCCGAGGTAGAATCTGTTAAATTTATAAAGCTTACAGGCTTCGGAATCCATGCAGCAAGCTACTCCCACCAATCTTTAACTTTTGATTCAGTTAAAGAGAAATACTAAAAAAAAAAAAAATACATTTGAAGGTAAAAAAAAAAAATAAAAAGAAAGAAAAGTATACCAGGATGATCCCTCTTCTAGAACAGTAGATGCATGTGTAGAGTGGGCAGAAATAAAAAGATTCAAATGTCACAAAAGAGAAACAGAATAAAAAATATTATGTGGTACAAGAATGTAGTATTTGGAGGAGCTGG
The DNA here is from genome assembly GCF_022458985.1 of Mugil cephalus. Classification (NCBI taxonomy): domain Eukaryota; kingdom Metazoa; phylum Chordata; class Actinopteri; order Mugiliformes; family Mugilidae; genus Mugil; species Mugil cephalus. Next base: position 14,046,846 of record NC_061789.1, on the reverse strand, counting down.
TTTGGACAGGATTTCAAGCTGCTTGCAGACCAGGCAACAAAAAACACATTTAGGATCTAGTGAAATATGGAAGCCAGGTCAAGGCTTTATGCTGTTTTTCACGTGTTTTCGGTTGTTCCTCAACCATTTTTGTGTGTGTGCACCTGCGTCATCCTGCTGAGGGATGGCTGCTGCCATCAAGAAGTGTCATTGCTATGGGGCGGGGGTGTCTGGTCTAAGGTGTGTGGTACGTGTCTGATTGGTGTTGTTCCCGCACATTCAGAGGAAAAAAGTCAACGCGTGCTTACCATGACGACAATGGTAGTTACTCGTGAGATTTGTTTTCATCAGCAGCCGTCAAGGAGTGTCGTTGCTATGGGATGGGGGTGTCTGGTCTGGTCTGGTCTGGTCTGGTCTGGTCTGGGTGGATGGTACATGTCTAAGTAGCATCCACACGAATGCCAGGTCCAGAAGTTTCTCAGCGGATCATTGTATTGTACCACAAGATGGTCAATGTTATTTACTTGGTGGTTTTAATGTTGTGGCTGATTGGCGTATGTTCATACAGCCCTGGATCCTGGCTTCTATGATGAGCCAATATCTCACTCTACCACCACGTGGCTTCACTGCAGTCACAGCTTCAGTTTTTGCATTAATGTTCAACCTTTCTCTGCCCAATAATAACGTCCATTTTATTACAGTCGGTGTGCAGTATTTCACAATAACACGCAACTGTAAGAGTTTGAAAAGACTTAAAGATAAAATCAAATCCAAATGAAACCAGTGTGGAAGACTCCAAAGAGTTTAAACACAACACAACAGTTGGCTACAAGAAGCAGGGCTTGTTTCTGACCACTTTAAATGGCATTTGTTTACTTACAGGCAGTATTATGATTAGATGGTTGCAAAACCCTAAGTAGTGGGACACAGTTTAAGCACTAGAAATCTACTGGCCACGGCTCTTACTCTTTATTTAGGTACTTTCACACATCTTTTTACACCTGACATGCTCCTTCCCAGAAATGTAGCTATGTATCACAGCAACAGGTGGAAAGTTCTCCTTTGCATCTACCCAGATGTTGTCTCTATGTTTATTCATTTATCATCTGCAAAAAGAGATAATGCAATCCAATCTAACCTATGTTCTGTGCTGCAGTGAATTCAGTGAATTAACTGCTGATCCACATTCATTAACTTCAACTCCAACATGAGCCGCTCATTCCCCCTCGCCGCTGTGTCGCTCTGCATACACCGGCTGGTGACACATGTAGATGTGTTTTCCTCTGCTTGTAACTCTTAAGCCCCCTTAGATTTGTATCTTGAGCACCAATTTGGGAATCCCTGCTCTAAAATGATGTGCTATGCAGTTAAATACCAGCACAACTACTGTTGCTCTTCTGTAAACAGTATCAAGCTATCAGACTGCGAAAACATGAACATCTTTTCCTGGAGGGCTTCCACAGTTGGATCAGTCTGCCGGTTTGCGGCTGTCTAATATCATGAGACACACGGAGGCGGTTAACAGCAGCAGCGGAGGCCATTAGTGTGCTGTAGATGTTCAATTAGCAGCCAGATTCACACAGGTGGTGTTGATCATGGTGTCCAAGGTGGAACAAGGTCCAGGGCATCTGTCGACTACGTCAGCTCATGCCAGGGAAGCAGCGTGTGGACATCTGTTCATCATAGAGCTCCAAATTAACAATACCTCCATCCTTTCATTACTGCGACTGAATTTTTTATTATCTGCCATGTTTCTCTTTTCTAGCTTCATATCTGCAGTCACACACACACTCTGTAGCGGTCGCCAGAACGAAGGCAGTGCAACCCCCAGATAGAACTGGGCTAGAGTACAGTATGTTGCCGCAAGTGCGATCCTCAGCGGAGGAAGCCTAGATACACCAGTGATAACCTGTATATCAAGCTCTCAATCTGCCACACGCTGAAGGGGGGAAAATAAATAGCCTTCATCTCGGTGAAAGTGCGCTCTCCTCGTCTGCAAAGTGGTAAATCTTGCCCATTGTGAAAGTGGGACATGGCGAAGCACGGAGGGAAAAGAGACGACGACAAGGGCACTGGAGCAGGACCGCGAAGAGGAGGAAGAGGAGGACGGGGCATGATAGGTTTCCTCCCTCCACAGGCGTCATTACATTTCACTTATGCTTTCTGCATTATTCAGATTCTCCCCAGGGCCATCCTGCTTAAACGACCTTCCCCTCGCGATGCCACCCTGAGATTACATGTTGACAAAGCAATCAATGGAAACAGGCCCAAGACCGCAAATGTCAGTTTTGTCCTCTTCTCACCAAGTTGGTGCTTTTCTAATCGCGCCCTCCTCCTGAAAGGAGCCGGTCATCCAGACCAATTCAGAAGTGTCCCGTAATTATAGACTTGTCAGTACTGATTTTCATCAACAACTGGGCATGTGATGATCCGGCAGGAATGTTAATGAGTCCTCGATTGGAGTTAATCAGCTGCAGGCATCGCAGTGGCCGCCTCAGCATTTCCCCACGGTGCTCTACATGGCTGTCAAACGGACACTTCAGCGCCATGCATTTTGTGATGGGAACCGGCGGACAATGAGTCAACTTTCCTGCTCTCTTTTACCTTTGGATTTCATAAAAGAAAGTGCTTCTCTGACAAAATCTTTTATTTTTTAGTCAAAGTTTATGTCCACTTGCTTCACTGCTCTTGACTTGCCATACAGTCCCTTCACTTAATTAGGAGAGCTTTTTCTTCTTCAGACAGGCCTCCCAGAGGGTCATGGATTCAAAGAAATTCTTCAGCTAATGGGAGTTGCAGAGCACTTTGTTCATTTTAATGTGCCTCGGCTGGATAATCTTTTGACACTATGGGAAGGGGGTTCTGTAACAGAAAGGTCTGAGAATGTGAGAAGTCCACAGCACAGCATGGCAGTATAACGAAACAGCTGACCTTAAAAGTCACTTCTTTTGGCTGCATGATATGTTACCGTAATTAATTATACGCCTTCCTCTGTGTGTGAGAGGGAGTTTGAGGTTATTCGTGCAGGTGAAAGCAGCTCAGGTTTAAATGTCATGTGATTATTGCGTTGTAGAGATGACAAGTCCTCAAGAGATGTTGCAGAAGCAAGTGGGTTCAGAGGTGAAATCATTCTGGGCATTGCAGGCAGATGGGTTTCACGAATCCTCTGTCCTTTTCTTGTTGTATTTGTAGTTGGCTAATAGACCTCAGAATCATATTGCTAAGAATATGATAAGTGGAAACATGCTTAATACAATAATAGTAGCATTTACACAAGTCTTAACTTTTTTAGTCTAAAAGTAAAGGGTATGAGACGTCTTCTTAGTTCAGATGAAGAAAGACTTGATGTCAAACAGAACCATTGAAAAGTTTTAGTTGATCTGTCATTCCATCGGTGTCTCAGGTGTGTCAAGAGAATGAGTACCAAAATGAAAGAAATACAGTCCAGAGAGGCAAGAGGAGCAACTCAAAGTAAATTGGTGATGACTTAAAAAATAAGAAACAACTGCAGAAGTGAGCAGGTTGAATTTAAGTTCATCAAAAAGTGAATTTCAGAGAGAAAGCAAAAACCAAAGTACACAGAATCAGGGAAAATGGGGCTTGAAAAAGTGGACAATAAGCAAGTAACGCAACTGATGACTTGACAAGAAGAAAGACGGGGCTATATATACACACACACAAGGGCTGATGAGTTAACAAGACACAGGTGAAACTGATACTTGGACGAGTTTGCAGACAAAAGACACACGACGAGACAGGTGAGGGAAAACACAAGGGCGGGAAAGTAGGGCTGGGCGATACGTAAATACCGGGCTAGTATCGCCGATACCGATATCGATACTTTTTCTTGAAATGTCATGATCATTGAATAACTTCGTAATTTTGCCTTTAGTTAGTTGATTATGATTATGATAAAATGTAGGACAAATATTTAAGCATCTTAACTAATTACAGGATAAAACAATTTAACAGTATAAAATTTAGATAACTTTCCTTTCACTACACACAAGTTTTAGTTTTGTTTTTTGTTTTTTTAAATAGTCATTACTGAAAAAATAAGAAAAGGAACAATGTTACAAAAATATATATATGGCAATGTCAACAACGCAACACCAGTGGAAAATAAAGCCAGTGACAGCAGTCAGTTGGGCAAAATAAATAAACAAAAGCAAAAAATAATAAATATAAAAACTGCTAGGAGAGGGGAATGTTGGCTCATTCATTTTCCACAGCAGAAGTGAGCCTGCATCCCATGTAGTTGTCTTCTATTCTAAGTACCGAAGAGAAACTCAAAAGTATCGATCTCAGCACGCTAGTATCGATCCAATACCGATACTGGCTCGGATCGATACACCCAGCCCTACAGGAAAGGACAAAGGTGGAAATTAAAACCGACTTAAATGCAAAGAGAAAACTAGCTGACCTTTAGCAAAAGGTCATAATCCATTCATACATCCGAGCAATCATTACTCTGTGAACAAAGTCCGTTAGGCCGCCAACCTCCCACAAGCAAAATTGTGAAGCAGCGTGCCTATGGTATATGTAAGACTAGGTACCCCTGTAATTTGGCCGGGTGAGTCGTGTTCTTCCCAAAGCTGAAAACAGAACAGGAGTGGTGCCTTATGGAAGGCCCTACTCCCAGCTAAATCTCAAGAAAATAAACAAGCATACAGCATGTCTGCTCCAGGGTAACCCTAGAATGGGCTAAAGCCGTAGTACTAGCTAGCTAGTTAACATCAAGCGAGCAAGATGCTCATATGTATAAAGTAGCCCAACATTAGTGCCCAACTAACATTAGTTAACTAGTTAGCGAATTCACGTTGGCTAGCTACCTTTGACTGGTCTGGGAGTTGTCTCTAACGTTAGGTTTTGACAGTTTACATCAAAGTTGAACATAGCGTCCCAACAGGCAATTTAAACTTATTTTATAGCATTTTGCGAATGAGTAGCCTACTCATGAGTATCCAAACCCTGTACTCAATTTTTTCCCTAATTTGCATGTTTTAATATTTTGGATATATCCCTCCACTGCATACCCTCCCCTTTTGGCTTGATCTGGTGGATACCGCGCAGGTGTTGGGCTCCAAAAAGAAAGTAACGAAGCTTGACAGGCTAGCAACAGTAACCAAGGCGGACAGGGATTTTGGGAAAGGTCATTTACAGAATGGAACAGGAAACCAAAGTGGATGACAAAAGGTACCAAAACACAATATCCTGACAGTCAGTGAGGTGTATTGCATGAATCATGCCAAATTCATTCTGCTTTTTACGAACAGCTGTCTTCATCTACGAGAAGAACAAGGACATCAAAGACCTGGTTTCAACATGGAAGTTCTCCAAGGTGCAGAACAGCCTGTACACCAAGTAACCACAGTAGAGCCTAATTGCATTGTTGTGCATAATTAATTATTTAAATATTTAATTCATTTGTATATCTTTTCTCATCTAAATCTACTGATTGAGCTATAAACACATATATTGCCATGTTGCAGCAATACAGTGTTTTACTGGGAAATTTTTGGACCTGGCATTCATGTGTATGTTATTTGCTCATGTTGCACCCACCTAGGTCAGACCAGACATCCCCCACTCAGCAATGACACTCCTTGATCCCAAACTGATCAAGTTAAATTTAAAATACACAGCATGTACACATGACATAAACTCTAAACTGTCCACAGTCTTCACCAGCAGTGTGTCCAACTGTGTCTCTGTTATTCGGTGCTGGACAGGCAGCTTACTGTCGGCTCATTAAAACAGTTTCACTGAAAACAGCTTCCTGCTGCTGCATAAGGTAAATGAGAGCAGTGAGACTGAAACGCAACAACAACAACCCTGCTTAAAGATGCTAAAACGTTCCAGCCGCTGGAAACAGATTCTCCATGGGCACATAACGATGTGCAACTCCTTTAACATTACACAAATGATTTGATCCCTTCTTCTTGAAAAGCATTGATTTGCAGAGTTTGCAGTGAGCACCTGCATGTTTCTAACAGTCATCACGATAATCAGCTCATTGTTGGTGTGTGCTTCCCTGCTCATTTAAACAAGCATCTCAGAGTCACGAATCAGCCAACCTGCGTTTGACATTAATCAGTGAAGAGGTGAAATTACCTGACTGAAACTCAAACAGAGTCGACTCCTTGTCTATTCATAAAGCTAAAAAAGTGATTCTCTGCTCCCCTGGTTGGAGAAATTCTTCAGAAAATCCTAACTCAGCTTAATCACCAGGCTCGGCCGTTGTTCCACTAATGACTTGCACAGTGTGTGTTTGACGCGCCAGCAGCACCGGATCGGCAGCAGCTGACTGCACACGGAGTCCTGATGCCGGCGGTACTGACAGCGAATTCTAAGTAGGATACGAGGGCTTTTTTTTTTCCCTTTTTTTTTCATTTTTCTTTTTGGTCTAACTTCTCCTGCCAGCTCAAAGCAAGGATGAAGTGAGGGCAAGCAATGAATCAAAATCCACAGTTTGTCCTTCACCTATATTCTCACAGAAGCTCCGGTGATTTAACCTGTTGATCAGACACCACTTTCTTCTTTTCTTTTCTTTTTTTTTCAGGTTAAAGGATTGGCATTTTTAACACATTAAATCCAGGTAAATCCAGGTTTCCGCTGCAGACTCACAACTGGTTCACCCAAATTACAAATGTATTTACACTAGCGTTATCTAGCATTGCAGCTTTACTGTGCACATACAGTATTTTGTTTCCTTAGATTTCTATCTCTATCTCTGGAAAATTCCCAGACCTCAATGTCAACAGTTTTCATGTAGCACCGGGGATATTTCTGCCTCTTAAAGCCTCCACATACCTTGTGGTAAGAGCCACCTCACAGATTTACTGCATGTCCCTGTTTGCGTGGTGGGTCTAATAAGATTTCGGCCGTTAATCCGTGTCAGACAGATAAGACTTTGAAGAAATGTCAGTGGCTCTGAATCAGAATGTAAATGAATATATATCGTTTGTACTCGTGTGTGACTAAGAATGTAGAGCAAGGCAAGCTTCGGCATAAGAGCTGACGTTCAGAAACGAATGCACGCTATACATACATTAGCTATATAGGCAAGATCATGTATCTACACGATGGCAGTGTCAGCTGTTTTTGTTGTGTTGTATTTGGACGTGGATTTTAGCATGTACTGCAGACTTTCCCTAGTTTTCTCTTAGCATAGTTGCAGTAATATTACAATTTCTATTATTATTATTGCTATTATTATTATTATCATCTGGTATTAACCTGAGTTATTAACTTGAGCTTGTGATTCTGAGTAATCGGATCACAGGGATCCCAATGGTTCACACCACGTATTAAAATCTGTCTCCGCTAACATCTCATGTTGACAACTCGAGATCCTGATCGCAGTTTCACGCTCTGTATGCAAATAGACACCAGCATCATTTGGGGTGCAGCATTGAGCAAACAGCTGCTGTCTCCGAAGGATTGCCACATACTGCTGTTTCAGTACCCAGAAGAGAGCTGTTTGTTGTGTGAGCGAGCCAGCATGGTGACATAATACGCAAACATATATGAACGGCGTTACACAATGAGCTGTGAGATCTAGTCACACACTGAAACCGCATGTTAAGTTATTATTCATTTGCTTTTCTTCACTAGTAAATCCACTAGTTTCTTCACTCTCAGATTACAAGTGGAACACTGGAAGTAACGTCGCTGGTGTGTTGTTTGCAGCAGTGAAGGAAACATCATTAGTGATAAAGGTAATTAAAGCCAGTTAACCTTCCACTAAAGTTTATTTGATTTGAACTCAAAGAACCTTGGTTACATTAGTAACCCTCATTTATTGTCTATACTCTGTGTGTGGCGTTTACCGAACATTTGACATCTTTGCACTGTTTTTGTTCATCTCTACACTCTTTTTTTTGTACTTAAGTGTTGGTTTTGTTGTGCTGGTTGTTGATTTCTCTCTAGATTGCAGACATAGTAAGGAAGATGATTTACAACACATGCTTTTTGTATGAAATAAGCACAATATTTCTAGCTTTCTAAGACTGCAAATAATTTTGTTCTAATTTCTTGTTGGTCTGCATTGTACTGTCAGAAATCTCTGTTGCAGAGGAGTTAATCACTGAGCCCATTTTACTAACCTGACAGCTCAACCAGCTACATGTGGATACATTCTAATACTTGTTTAAAACGATCAGACTCTGTCAATCTGTGAGCACAGCTATACCTTACAGAATGAACAGGTACGTGCAGGATATGAATAGTGAAGCACACACCGGCTTTATCATCAGTTTCCACATTTGCTCTCTCTACGGCTGAAAGCTCCGTCAGTTGGCAGCTGTCCCTCTCTGCCTCAGACGCAATCATCCCCGGCAGAATTCGAGGCCTCAATCACAGAGCTGCATGCACAACGTGCACCGTCAGAGGGGTAGTATAGGAGACTGATCTACATGAAACACCTGGGGACAGTCATTACAGCCTTGCAGCCTCACAGACTTTGAGTCCAAGAAATACACCCAGAGGAGTGAGGGGCTGAGCTCAAGGCTCCACTGAGACTGCAGATTGAAAGAATGATGGAGACTGAAATGACAGATGCTTTCTTTATGGCTGCTTTTGTCGGATGTTCAATTTTGGTAAAATATGGGATGTCCGATTTGTTCACTGAAAAATATCCTTGTTTGGAGTCTTTGGGCATCTCTCTTATATTCTCAAAAGACATTCATAGTCACCCAATTTATATATAAAGTACTTTATATTCATACTTCCAAAGAAATACCTGCAAGTACTGGAAAACAACAAACGTGCAAGCATGACAGTTTGGATTTAAACTTTTGTGCATCTTGAGGTTTAGCAAGCATCAATTTAACACGCTAGCACCCATGACATCCATCAGATGACTTATCAAAGCATCCAGTGTCCTTTATCATTTATCCTTTGCAATAATAGTTCTGTAATAACCCTGAGTGGTCTCGGAACGCATCTGATTTCACAGTGAGTTCAACATTCTTTCAACCTGATCTCAAGTGTTAATACGTGTTAGAGCACAACAGCATATAGGAAAAAAAAAAAAAAACAGTTTGCAGTGAAGCCTTTAGTGTCTCCAGAAAGAGGTTTGTTAAATTGCCTTGAGTGAAACTGTGATCTGAAGACTAGAAAAATGAAAAATATCTAGTCACGTACTTTATTGTGCACGCGATGTCTATAATCACTGACATCACGCCAATTTTATCCAGTTTCAACATTTAGGCGAATCCTCTGCGTTTATGAGTTTGTTATATGGGTTTTGTATTTCTGTGTCCGGAGGCTGCCCATTTAACAATTAGTTTGGCAGCTGACGGCCATATGTGCCACTTAAACTGTTACAGGTGTGGGGGCGAGCCAATGACTGAATGATTGCTACATGCCATTCTTCAGCTTTCTCTTGATTACCTCTGCTGTTCTGAACTTATAAGGCAAAGGAAAATGTCTGAATAAAAGTTGAAAGTTTATTAAAGTTGTGTTATCAACATGCTTTTGACCATAAACCATTATCAAACATTTTCCCGCCCTCTTTTACAGCCTCTCCAGTATCTGCTCTGCTCTCCTGTGAGGCCAAATTGTGCCTCAGAGAGGTTAAGGAAGGGAGCTGATCCTGGTAAAAGCCTGAGTTTAGGCAAGGTTCGGATGAGTGCTGTGGGGCAGTTAAGTATTCTTCCTTGTGGTCTGAAATCTGAGCCAGTAAACAGAGTCTGACTTTCAATTAGCATTCCCGTGCCCTCCCCATCACTCCACATTTGCATCACGGCGCTCGCCTCCCCTGAGCTCGCCTCACACATACGCTTGTTTACGTAGAGAGGAATTGGAAACTGGAGTGTGACTTGACTTCGCGGAGGACATCCTGTTAGGGAAAAGACCAGCCCGCCATATTAGCCGTCGCTCCAAGAACACTGTAACGAGGCTCAGGCTGTGGCAGATGTCTCAGCCCACGGAAGGAGGGTTCAGACTGGGGTCAAAATTACGAGAAGGACCTCCGAAAACAGGCACACATATGTTACTCGAAGTACACTATGATTCTACGAGGGCATTTGGAGAGATTAAGTGCTGGGTCAGTTCCCAAAATGTCATTTCATCTGCTGTAGTGTAGTGTAGTAACCACAGGCATTTTGTTTATTCTGAGTAAAGTTCTTTTAATCATTTTATTGAATTACTGATTTTAAAAACTCCAGCCCAACAGTCTAAAACTGACAGTGTCCTCATCTTTTTGTAAGAAAATTTGAGATTTTGGCATTTGGATTCTCCCACAGTAGAAACAATATTAGATGTTAACGTCTGGATATGACCCAGAATCACTGAATTCAATTAAATAATTATTTAGATTTGGCTTTGTCATTTCATTTCTCTCCAGCTTTATGTGCTTTAGGAGGCATGTATGAAATGCATCATACTTGCCGGGAGGTTGTTGGGGTGGATGGTGGGTGCACAAGGCACACAACAAAGTTAAATTAAATCTAAATTAACACTCCGTCTAGAGTTGTTTTGTATATTTACTTTATTAAGGCCGAGCTTTGTTTTTCTTAATTTTAACCAAATGTCAATACATCAATATATGTGTTGTGCATGGAATTAAATAAGTGTTAAAATGTCTCCATTCTTATATTTGTTTTTTTTTTTGAGCAACTCTCAAGTGAATTTCATTGAGGCTTAAAAAAAAAAAAAAAAAAAAGATTCTATATCAACTGAAAGATGAGAGACACTTCCTCAATTAGTCTTCGTGTTTCATTTCTGACCTTTAGACATAAAAAGGATTACAAAAGAAAAAATTCCATGTCAGTGGCCTGCAAGGCATTAAAGGCAGTAATTACCAAACAGTGTGAAAACAGCTAGATAACCTGATTGTCTATTGATTCTGTATGTTCTGCTGTGAATAGATTTTACATCGCTAGCGGTAGAATGCGTAACAGGACCAGCTATCAGGTGCTTGCAGGTACATGCAGCATACACAATTGCCAGCATATCATATCAGCTTTGGTCTCAGACACAGCCAAATAAATCCCTTGAAAAAAGTAGCGCCACCAAATCAAACTGTCTCGCCTGTCCCTTACCCCGACATAATGAGCTGCGCTTTCCCTCCAAATAGAGACGCAACTTCAGCAGGACTTTGATGTGACGGCCGGGTCGTAATTTCAAAGGAACATTTTTGCTTTTCTGCTTTCAGAAGATGAAACATAAACCTGACTATTTATGCTCCATTATTTAATGTCTTGGCTGCAGCGGGCTCTTAGTATCTGCTATTGATCTAAATGCTCATTTCAACCTTTGGAAAAGATCGGTGTCCCCGTATACTCAGCGAACAGGCTGCCTTTGTTTAAAAATCCGATTGATCACTTGGATTTTTGTTTCTGCCCGAGCAGAAGGGACCCTCTGAATTTTAAACACAGAGGCAAGACACAGAGCTCAGCAATATTTGGCCCTTTTCTCCTGACCTAAACAGGAGGCAGTGACGCAGATTGATTTTGTTTTGTTGTGAGGCTGTGTGATAAGCAGAGGGAAAATAATGAGCATTGTCTCATTAATGGATAGAGAATGCATTATGGGTCATACATTTCGAATGAATTATGCATAAGGAATAAACACTGTGGCAGTTAGCTACATATCATCGAGAGAGGCCAAGTCATTCAGTAGCAAATGCGTGATCATGTCTCCTCCACCTGAATGAGACGCTTCTTTAAAGGCACTGCACTGGAAATGTATCTTGGCAAAGTGAGAAGGTTGTTTGTCTTGACTGAAGATGTGAATGAGTGAACATTTTGTTGCTTCCAAGTCAGAAAATTTTTTATATTCAATACATTAATGAATCCTTTTCTTCTTGTTTCCCTCTAAATAAAAAATCAAAACTCAGGTTTAACTTTTAAAGGTTTTGATTGGAGTAACAGATTCACTAAAGAGATTAATTTGGCATCATTGTCTACCACTTATTTTCAGTGTGTCCTTGAGAAACTGAAGAATTTCTTCATTATTTTAACTTCCAGACAGCTGGAAAAAAAAATAATTTGCTGATTTACCAAGATGTGACTTTAACGAGCAACTATAGCGTGTACTTTGTGAGGAAAACACTGTTTGACAGACATCACTCAGAAACTTCAGTCACAACATGCTTTAGTATAATGGAATGACAAATTAACTATTTTGATCAACACAAAGCTGCCTGTCAGTGATGAGGGAGGCGTTGGGATTTGAGTCAAAATGTGGGGACGCGCAATCAAAACTATCCACAGCCCACACATTTTTACATTTATATGAAAATGGACGAAACCACAGACACTTAAACCATAAGATTCTGGCGTCTTTGGCCATCACCATCTTGGCAGTACCCGGTTTCCTCTTACTCCCAGATAATTAAAAATGGTCAAAGAGTTGGCGCATGGGTGGATGTGAGGCTTATGGCCAGTAACCTGTGATGACACCCACCTGTCACTCAAAGCAGCCACACCCTTAATTATGCACAACCTTTCAGGCCAAGGTCCCCCAAACTGATGAGAGATTCAGTATTGACTTCCTATCTATTATGTGTTCTATATTAAACTCGGTCTAGTGCTATTTATAATTATACATTATTATTTTCATTTTGCATTCAGTATTAAGTTAATCAAATTATGCACAGGTTCAAATATTCTTTGACTGAAGAGGCTCTCGGCCAATTGCGGGGAACCTGACAGAATCACCGTGTAATATGGGGCCTCGCGATTGGCTCAGCAGCGATAGGGGCGGGGCCTACTGTGTACAGGAAGCTTACATTGACAGGGTCGATACGCTCTAGTGGTGTGGACGCTCTGCAGTGGGATAACGGTGCGCTCTGGTTGAAGTTTTAAACAGCCCTTTTATCGCAGGATGAGTGAAATACTGACTGAAAGGTAATGTCTTCTGCCTCCATTTATCCCTTTTACTAAAATATGCTGGATTCATGTTAATGTTTTTAAAAAAATATATATAAAAATGTCTAATCAACCAAAGATTTGTTCACCCCTGTTTGAAGACCTATGGCTTAAAGCCTTGATATAATTTATTTTTATTATTTATTTATTCATTTTTTCTACCAGGCTGTAAATTTGTTAATTTTTGCCTAAAAAAAAGACATCGACACTTCACTGGTGGCATTAATCTGCAGCAGCAAGGTACCAGGACTAGATTCTTGGTGAGTCACCTGACCTTCAGTTGCATTGGAATATCTGAAGTCAAGGTCTTTCCCAGCTATACGGGGCTGGACATCAACAACGGTCTCGACTGACACAACATCTCCACCATCTTAGAAAATAAGGCCCATAAAAGGCTATACCCGAGTACTGCGGTCCTCACACCTTAAATAGGTGTGCAGGGGAGATCATATCATGTGTCACTGTGCGGTGCAGAAAGGGCTCAGCCGCAGACAGAAAGGCTTTGGAGTGAGTGGAGGAGTCCGCGCAGAGTGCTGCAATCTGGTAAATTTACAACGGCAGATGCACAACAGGGCTGCTGGTATCATAAGAGGCTCTTACCAACCCGCCCATGGCCTTTTTAACCCCTCCCCCTCCCCTTCTCGTCATGACAAAAACTGCACAGCCTCAGTTTTCAATGATAGTAAAACCTTGAAACCTTTCTTCTTTGAAACTGTCCACATTTTTTCAGTCCCAGAGGTTGAGACTTGCTATACACTGACACATCTAGAGTTTTTTTTTTTTTTTGGACTATACTGCAAAAGCTGGCTAACACTTGAAAAACACTGTCTAAAACATCCACTGCGGAGCGTTCAAGGCTACCGAAATCTGTCTGCAATACACTATCACAGTGCTATTTAAAGGGAAACAGTCGCAGTGGTGTGGAGAAAAGGCCAAGGTGCCGGCAAAGATATTAGAAATCAGTTTTTAAAACCGTCGATATCCATCACAAACTGTTCAACTACTTGGCCTCTGGCTGTAGGGCCAAAGAAGAAAAAGGACAACTGCACTGCTCAAGAGAAAACTGTGATTAAGAGGTGAATGTGGGAGTTAATGTCTTTTTCATTTAAACTGAGAGACAATGCTGCAGAGTAGCAATGTTATACCTGCAATTAATATTCAGAAAGAGTCACCAGCAGGAATTACAATGGAGTCCATCAAACAATACATTTGCCTCTGTCAGTCCAATAAACTATCTGGGCTTTCACAGCTCAGTTAATTACCTTTTCTTGGACACAAAGGGACACATAATAGTCAGTGAAGCACCAGTTAGACTGACTGGGTCAAAGTCAAAGGCTCAGTGTTTTTTTCGGAGAAACCCAGTGAAGTCTTTAAATGTTCCCATTGTCTCTTGCTTGCTCAGTTTCTGGTTTTCATTTATTTTACTGCGCTGGATTAAACCATGCAATGTTTTGCTTTGCTTTGTTTTTGTAATAAATTATACATTTGCTCCTGCAGCGGCTTATTTTTACACAGACATGACTCACTTCTGTCTCTACGTTTAAGTAAATGGGAACATTTAGCAAATATGATCCCTCACAGAACACGGGCAATGCAAAAGGAACCAGTACAACGTTTGATATAGATACTGAGCATTGAGGATGCTTTGACTTTTGACATAGCAACAACTATGGGTTCACAGTGGCCATTTGTCCAAACCTTAAAGTAGTAGATAGGTGCATTTTTCAATTTCATTATCATAATCCTCAGAGGACGATCCATGTGGCCCTGCGATGATCCCTGCGCTTTTTTCCTAGTGCTAGCCTCAGGTCAGGGTGTCATCTTTGGAAGATATCTAAAAGTATGATGATGATTTTCTGCCTGCTTACAAGAGGATTAAGTAAAATAATATGAAACTAATGAAAGTGTTTTCTTTTTTTTTCTACCTCAAAGAAAATCTGCAATGCATATGTCTAAATCCCTCACATGGTCCCAAGAGGATAAACACAGAGACTGCCTTCACCTTGTGTACCTCTCAGAAAGAAAAAGGAAAGACTAGCATTTGAATCCATGCAAACAATGATTATGTGGTAACTGGTAGTTATAAGTATTCAGCTTTTAAACATGTGTTTCAGTCTTTACCAGGGGCCTTCAACCTTTTCCAGGCCAAGGACCCCCAAACTGATGAGAGATTAAGTAGGGACCCCCTGTCTACTATATGCGTTCAATATTAAACTCAGCCTAGTGCTGCTTATAAATATACATTATTATTATTATTATCATTTTGAAATATTAAGTTATTCAAATAATACACATGTTCAAATATAAACTTTTCTTTATTTCAACTGTTGCAACCGGGGACTAAATAGGCTCTTGGCTAATTGCAGGGAAACCTGACCGAGTCACCATGTAATATGTGGCCTTGTGATTGACTCAGTAGCAATATGGGCAGGGTTTATTGTGTATAGGAGACTTATTCTTATTAACGGATTCTGCCTCCACTTATCATGTGTATATTTATATATATATGTCATTCAAAAATGAAAAGCAGAAGTGTGAATGATGCCTTGCAGAAAACAGACAAACTCTTTGCAGAAAACTGTATCAGAGCAGCAGAGAATAGCTGGAGCTTAATATGACACCTGCGATACAAACGCGCTGCAATGCAATATTCACATGAGCCGTAATTCAGATTGCGGAGCGTGATCTAATCATCCCTGCAGAACTATAAAGCTGTCGGCCACTGATAGTTTGCAGACAGGGAGCGAGTGCTGGTGCAGAGAGTGAGCTTCGGAGAGAAGTTCTCTTCCTTAGCAGCTCATCAGCGCTCGTCACACTTCTGCTTTCTGGACCGGAGAGCTTTAGTCCATCAAATCCTGTTTACAAGACGTTTGAGGGACAGAGATAAGGGCTTTACAGTTTCTTGGCAAAGGAAGAAAAGGTGTGCTTCAGTACAGGTGGATTTAAAAACGCTGGAAGTAGCAGCGGGATGAAACGTACGGGAGCTTGGAGATGCTCACGCCAGCGCATCAATACTCGTGATAAAACTACAGTTACAACAACAGAAGTCCAGCCGTTGTACAGAATATATACTGCCATGTTGATGTCAGTGTAAACACATCATCTGACTGCCTCCTGCTGACTGCATGGACTGCTTTCTGATTTTTTTTTTCTTTTTTTTTTCCTTCTCCCCGACGCCTGGAGATTGAGGGTTGATTGCCTGTCCCCTGCTGTCCTGCAGCATGGGAGTGATCTGCAGGCGCGAGGACAGCAGGCCATTATTCAGTCTTTAGATGTGCTGCTTCTTATCAGTGCGCAGGGTTGACTGAGGCAGCTGCTCTTGTCAACATGCCAGCACCCAAGCGTCCTCCGGGAGGGGGGTGGGGTGGTGGGGGGTGCAAGATTTGACGAGGTCGCTCAAACAAACTCTTCCAAAAAAAAAATATAAATATAGAAAGACGCAACATCATCCAGACCGCAAGTGTCGCACTCTTCAAAAGCACACGCGTGTGACCATCTACGGCAGCCCCACTCCACGCCGTCGGGCATCTATCGGCAGGGGGTCGTTGTCAGGGTGGAGGGCGCGGAGGAGGCGTTTGACAGGTGACGGCTGCAGAATGAGGGCGGCAATCTGCGGTCGCTTTAAGCAGACAGAAGATGAGCATCTAAAATGAAAACCCTTTCAGGTGGTCTGATAAAAAAGATACCAGCGTGTTTGCCCACGGTGACTGGCAAATCGGCGGTGTCCTCACGTCGCTTCAGAGTTCAAAGAAACAGAAACAATCAAATGTTCTTGAGTAAAATGATACGGAAAGCTGATCAGGCACAACATTATGACCATTTCGAATGACAGGTCCAACAGTTTCCCAGCAGAACGTCGTATTGTCACAAGATAGTAATAGTAGTTGACTGTTATTTACTTCTCCTGACAGTGGTTTTAATGTTGTGGTTGATTGGTGTACTGTATGTTTAACCTTCGAAAGTGAGGTTGTGGAAACTTGCCTCTACCACCAGACTCACTCCAGAATTATGTTGAGAGGCGGAAGAACCCTCGGTGAGATTAGAAACAAGAATAGACGTTGGTGCCAAGTCTTTGCTGGAAGCAGCGTATTTACTGCTACTCCTGGCAGCGGAACAATGGCCTGGAACGTACTCAACTCGGACTCTGCTGCTTTCCGTTAAATCTCAGCCATCTTTTTCAAATCTTCTCAGCCCCGTGGCTGCGCATCCTTCATTGTGAAGCTAGAGGAAGAGGTTAAGGAGTCGAGGAACTCATTAGAAATCATCCACTGGAGACAATGAATATCCACAAAAATCTTATCTGACCACTTGGTGCGGTGAGACAATGGGACGGACCCACAACAATGGGCTGCAGGCTAAGGTGGTCGCAAATCATTCTCGGACAAAGAGGAAGTCACCTTTTCCTGAAAGACCCCAGATCTCCTTAGGTGGTCGTTTTCTACTCGCACATCCACATTTACACTGAAAATATTCCTTCAGCCCAAACTGTTCCAAATTAACTTAATGAGATGATCTGATGGGATATGTGTTTACAGTCCCAAAAACGTCAATTTTTGACAAAGTAGAGCCTTGAATCTACAGGAAATATAAGAGAAGATATTTCCAAAACTTAATTGACAACACTGTTTTCATTGAATAGAAAAGGATGACCATCAAATACCACCAAGTGCTGCCTCCATGTTTCTGTCCCTCCTGGGAACATGACAGAGAAATGATCGGATCAAGTGTTTACATTGTTATTCTGCACTTATATTTTTGATCAGATTGATGACAATTTTTTATAAATTATAAATGGAATACTAGTGTCCATGTAAAAACAACCAATCAACCAGGTTCTGGATTATTCTACATTACAAAAATTTAAACTACAATCCCAATTTCCTAATTGTCACTCCACTCACATATCTAAGTTATTTATGTCATCAGGTAAAAGTATAAACTGTATCGTGATACTCTGAAGCCACCAATTAAAACTGCTGAAATAGACTCGCACACTCACTCTAAATCAGGCCATTTTAGTTTTAGTTTTTTCACAATTACATCTTTTCAAGGCAAAAATAAGTTTGTCCATTGGTTGTCCAGCTTCTGTCATGCGGAGAAATCCTGATATTAGAGAGAAACAGCAACACGATGTTCTGCTCTTCATTTGCTGACAGGAATCACAGAGAGAACATGGAGCCTCGGCAACGTGCCTGTGTTACACACTCACAAGGTGTGCGCCACCATCTCTCATCTTAAGAGGATATTATATGAAGGAAGCAGATAAGGAAAATCCCGTGGTAATAAAAGATCTCGGCGGTTTGGGGTTCATAAAAATCTGACAACTGCTACGCTTCTCTTCGTTCTTCCTCTATGAAATTGTCTTCACTGCCGCGAAACGAGGAAACATTTCAGACAGTGAATCGGGGATGACCATGATGCAAGATTTCCACCAGCACTGAAAAGTTGCCGAAAAATAATTCAGCGAAGGCAACAGCTGGAAACCTGGATCCATTTAAATAATACACAGGTTCAAATATATATATATATTTTTATTTCAAGCTTGTTAGCTTCTCTTCTGCTAATATTGCAGCATGCGTCTGGGATTTCATCTGGGACTGAATAAGCTCTCAGCTGTTCGCAGGGAACCTGACAGTCATTGTCTAACATGCAGCCTCATGATTGGCTCAGCATCGACAGGGGGTGGGGCCTACTGTGTAAGGGAGGCTTAGATTGACAGGTCTCTGCTAGCGTGAAACAGTTGTTGAGAAAGCTCCTGTATTGCTGAATGAGTGAAGTGCTGACTGAAAGATGACGTCTTCTGCCTCCATTTATCCCTTTTACTAAAATATGTTGGATTCATGTTAATATGTATTTATAGAAATTTAAATTTGGGGGGGAAAATTTTAAAAAAAATATACAGAAAATGTCTAATCAACCAAAGATTTTGCCACACCCCCTGTTGAAGACCTATGATCTATTCAATAGAAAAATATTACTATGAAACACTTGATCTGATCTGTTCTGTCTGGCTGGGGATAGTTTTTGGTTGATATTTTTGGGCATGTTCACACATATATCAGATTATTTCATGTCTGATCAGGAATTTTGTCCACGTAGCACCTAAGCTAACATGTTGATGTGTTGATTTTACGTCGTCTGTAAATAGCCCTAACACCGCCTTCATTTAATGCTTCATCTGTCAGAGCTCTATGTCCCACTTATGTTACGGTCTGGAACTAACACACAAGAGAAGCAGCCTTGTCAGTTCATTTCGACTGGACCCTGTGAGATGAAGCATTGCCCGAGATCTCAGCCGTGTCCGTCTGAAGAGCGCCGCGTTGAAAGCTCCGCCTTCATCACACTCAGCCTCCACTGCGAGGCCTCTCCCATTGTTTACACTGCACCACACAACATCTAGTGTGTTACGAAGGCTCACAGTGTGAGTCCACAAAACCAAACGGCACTAGAATCTAGAGAAGTGTCCGTGTAGAAAAGTCTCCCATCCCTCTCCAAGAAATGTTTTCTGCAAGTATTTTTTACTTGCCTTCACTTCTTTGCATTGTGTAAATAAATGGTTTAAGATTCAGGCAACAATCAACAGCTGTGTGACGTCAAATAGTTTTAATTTCCCTGAATGCCACTGTATGTATTACAGTTTTCTCCTTCGGTGCTTTTTACTGTGTTGACATGAATTTTTACACATGCTGAGGGCTGGATCGATGATTCCCCTGCAGCGTGCTCGTCGGGCATTAGTCACTGCCAGCTTCTCTTAAGGTGACCGCGTTGACTGCATATTAACCACGTCATTTACCAGCTGTCCCCGTGTCATGGATTCCTTCGTTTGACAGAGGCTGAGGCTTAAAATAGCAAGCGCTCCTCCCCCGAAAACCTAAAAAGAAGCCCTGTTTAATCATACATACGGCAAATTTCAAAAGGAAGGCAGCTGAATAATGGAAGGAAACGGAGATTTCCCCACGCTGCGATTGTGTTTTACAATGCGGCGAGCTAGCAGCTACCTTCACTCTGTCTTGTAGAGCTGGCGGCATGCCCAAACACGTAAATGTGTCTGTACTTCATCCGAACAAGTGTCATTTCTAAGCAAACATGCTGCAGGTCAACTGCAAAAAAAAAAAAAAAAACAAAAAAAAAAAAAAAAGATGCTATACGAAAGCGAATGCAACACCCAGAGCTGCACTGCTCTATAGAATATTTTGAACATGTAAAGTGGACAAAGGGCTGTTTTTATAGAATTCCAAAGTCCAAACTGAAATATGCTGACATTCAATTGAAAGTCTGGCCTCTCTGTGTCAGTCCGTATAACGAACTGAGGAAAGAGTCAGTAGCTGCAGTCAGATTACATGAACATCAAACTGGGCAAATCCTGACAGCCTTAATTACACCTTCAATATATATATAGAACATTTTTCATATTCAGAGCAGAAACACACGACTCCTGGAAAATTACCTGATTAAAACAAATGTTTTGTAGTAGAACGACTTATTTGTTCTATCAATTATGATAAGACAGCTGATGATCTGACCACTCTGTTTCCCGCTCCGCTGGCCTCGGTCCTCGTGTTTGTTTCGTGAGTGACATGTTGTTTAATGTGATCCAATCAGCTGGTAGCACTATGGCAAATATGCACAATTACATATGCCTTTCTGTATGTACTTAGATATACAGTGTGTAGATTCACTGTGCAAAACTATTAATACAAGCCACAACGCAAAACAACAGTGCACAAAAAACATTAACCATTGCAGTATTTAAGGTTTAGTTCGTTGTTATGTTTATAGTTTCACTTATTCTGTTATTTTCTGCTGTAATAGGGCAGTTTTCATTTATTAAAACCAGACAATATAAAGTATGGTAAATGGAACGGTGTTGCTTTACCTTTGTACAATCAAGCAAACTTTTATAAAATAGTCAGAAATGTCCATATTAAAATTTAATAATAGTGTGGTTATATTACATGATTGTGTCTCATAGTTAAGTTAAGGCCCAGTGGGTTTAGATCTCCCAAACTCTAGTTTGAGTTATAACGTCATATTTCCCCACAAAAGAAAAAAACTTAAAAAAGACTTAAAAAGATAGAAGAGAGAAATGTTGTTGGATACTATTTTTACCAGCTTGTAACATACAGGAGAAGAAGATTTTTTTTTATTGGAAAAACTGAATTCATTCAATAAAAGATGATGACCAAGACGGAGCTGCGTTTTCATCTTTGCTGCCCACATGGATTCAAATGCCTCCTGGAGAAAGAATGGATTTATTCCAACCAGAGAGAAACTTTAATTTTAAGAGTTTACAGGACTATTGGGAACTATTTTCCTATTAAAGAGATTCACCGGAAAATAGATGAGTGATGTCAGTCAGATCATTAATGCAACATCAGTTTCCATTCAAATATAGCTATTGTGTCTTCTGCTGAGTGCTTTGGGACTTTGGGTGAAAATAAACCAGAGTGCGTTAATGTTAATGGGGGGAACATGTGACCCAGTGCAACAGTGGCACTAAACGAAATGTAAAATACCGTTATGCTCATCAAGTCGGTAAACCAGATTACCTTTAAAGGAGGTAAATTGTCAACTTAAGAAGTGTACATAAAACGCCTGGAACTGTTTTTCTTGGTAAACACTGCTATCACAAACACACCCAGTCTGCAGACACTTCCCTGGCTCTCCGGCTGGCAGCCTGACAGCAGCATCTGCGTGAGTCGGCGCGCTGCAGTTGATGACACTCTGCTCTGAACTGTCACGGGAGCAGATGGTTTATCAATTCAAAGCAAAAGAGGGAAAAATAGAGGAGCCAGGCTTCAGAAAAGCAAACAAACAAACCACTGAGCGATCAAAGTATCGCTGGCCTTTGGATCCGTTTCCTCTCCTCAAAAATGCATGAAGAGAATGGTTGAATTTTATACATACGCCAGCCTGGGAATTACACTTGGAAAAGGAACCATGTGTAGTAGTCAAATGTTTTATTCTCTTTCAGATTGATGGTTGGGATACTGCAATTCAGGCTATCTAGAGAGACACACTTTGGCTTCTTTCTTTTCTTTCTTACGGCATAGTGTTAGAAAGTGCAGTAATGGTGGCGCAACTGAGCAATAAACCCCATATCGACATGGCTGGGGACTTTAAGTGCTAAAACTACAAGCTTCTTCAGTGTAAAAACACTCAAATGAGTGCAACTCAAAGGCTGAATTTGTTTTCGTACCCAGTGTTTGAAAGTGACTTTGTAATTTAGAGGAATATTCACCTCCCCAGATCTCTGACAGGATCCATGTTCAAAGGCCTGAACCCTGAAGCTTCACTCGTGAAAATATTCCGGTTGTAATGTTGTTCCAAAATTAAATTCATTTGCCATAATTTGCACCCCCGTAATTACTTTACAGTTGGTCCGAGCTAAAGCGATGTGTCTTTCACGGTGATGCAGATTTTCACGGAAAATTGTGTTTTCTGCAACCCGCCGAAAGCTCCTCCGCGGAGAGCCTCACCTGTCACCCTTCGACCTCTCGAGCCCTTCCGAAAGCTTTGAGTATATCAGTCAGGTGCTAAATAAGCGTGGCAAAAGTCCTCCTCAAAGGTCAGCCATCCATTGAGAGGTGCGGGCCTCCTGAATAATTCATCCTCGCCGTTATCCTCTGGAAATTGAGAGCGGGAAATCAATTACACACGCATGGCGCCGCAGTCCATATTTACCGCCTCAGTGTCTTAGGCAACATTTACTTTCTAATTAGAAGATAATCAACAAGTATAATGGATTCTACAAGGTGGAGGAGTGTAGTGCAGCCAACTGGAGTTTGGTTTCCCCGAGATGAATTATTTGCAGCCGGTGAAGATACTTTTGATACAGTGGGGTCGCGCTTCGTGAAAGCTTCGTTAACAAGGTCAAAGTCGGTGTTGAAATTTAAATTTGTGAATGCAAAAGTCTGGCCTTTCACAAAAAAGAGAAGTCGGAGTTGAGTCAACATGTTAGTAACGGCTTACTTCAGTTGTAATCTGCCCCATTGATGGTTCCCACCAAAGACAGTTACCTGAACCTGAGTTCTACAGAACAACACTCCCCTAGAGGCCGATGCTTTTTTTGTAATACAGAAATTGCATTATTTTGTGCTACTACAGGAGTTATTGAACAGGAGGCAGGCCTTAATGTTTTTCCTCCCAAAACAAGTATCTGTCAAAGTTGGATCTCCCTGAGCCACACACACACACACACAGAGGGGAATGGATATTTGAAGACTTTTAAACCCAGCCCAAATATATGCAATCTAATACAGACAAAAGAAAAATACATCTTGCAATTTCTGGACTGGATAAAAAGACAAAAAAAGCACTTATTTACAATTACAAACTTCCACTGAATTTATTCTAAAAGAATTATGCGTGTAGTTCAGTCTTTATTGTATCAGTGTCCCACGTGATATATAACAAATGGATTTGTTTTGTGGCAGGACTGCACTCCAGGTTTCCTCTTGTGTTTCAGCGACATTTGTCATCCCAACAGGCTAATGCACGTAGCCACCTATGCTTCTCCTTCGCAATCTCTGAATCGATTGTTTCGGATCAAACAAGACGGAAGGCACTGAGGAGGTTCGGAGATACAAACATTCGTATGACTCGTCTTCAGTCAAATGACTGAAAGGTTTCAGTCGTCACGGTTGAAAATGAAGCAGGAAGCAGCAAGAGAAACAGGAAGTAGAAACAACAATTAACCCAACTGGCAAAAAAGACACAGCATTTCACATGGCTAGCGTTTGGGTGGTGTTTTTACAGAGTGAGTGAGACTAGCGACCACAAAAGTAGCAATGGCTCACTCAACACTGGACTAACCACATTGATTTGATACAGTTCCAGACTCAGATTACCTGAAGACTGTGTCTGAAGTTCAGTGCGGTGTCTCCGGACGCCATCTTGGCAGTGTCTGACTCCACCTAACTCCAGTGCCAAAGCACATAACTGGCAACCTGTGAGGACATTCAAATGTCCCTCAAGGCAGCCACGTCCTACATAATTCAGAGCTTTAAGCCTTGATAGAATTTAAACAGGTGAGTTATCTATGGGGACATTATATGAACTGCAGTTCAGCCTCATTTCTACGAGTTCAAAGTCACGTTTTTCAAACCCTCAGGTTTAGTTCCTCCAGGTTCTTGATAAAGACTTTTTGGTGGCTCGACAATCAGAGGACAATGTTCACAGTCCAGGAAGGAGACATTCTGTTAACAGAAATGTTGTTAAGCTCATTGTGAGCCACATAAAGAAGGCCTGATTTATGGACATTTTTGTCTCCTTGGTGCAGGTTGTCAGGGCTATGGGTGGAATATAATGCAATTCTCCATGATGTTAAAGATTTCTCCAGGACCTGTACTGCAACTGATCAGCACTCCTTATTTTAAGGATAACTAAGTTTGATTAAGATTTTAAGAGAAAGTTTTCAGGGAGGAAAATACTGTGCTCTGATAGAACCATCCACATGTATTTCACTTTCCACCAATACGACACATTTTTGCCAAAACCTGGCACAAAGCCTCATTATTCCCATTCAGAGATAATACAGCTTTACATTATGTTTCTCAATTACATTTCCTTTCTCTTTGCAGGTTTGCACTCACCAGCTTCATCTCTGCTCCTTTCGTATTGATTTTAGCATTTACATTGTCAACATTGTACATTTGCTATTAATGTCCTATTTTCCTGCACAGCGTCTTCGCCTATTTGCAGCCGAAGTGACCCATTTTCCTCCTAGCGATCATTAAAAGTCATTAAACTTTAATCTCATCTGCCTCTAATTTAAGAGACATATGACAAATCACCTACCAGTCCTGCCATGCAGGCGTCACTTCATCCTCTCGAGACGCATGAACATCAGAAAGCCGAGCTGCTCCATAGCAACCGGGCATGGCGGCAGAGCCAATCGCATTCCAGCAATCGTCTTTTGGCCCTTGTGGGTGGCATTCTGAAAGGGCCTGTCGTCACAATGAGATGAGGGAAAACGGCAAGAGAGCTTTCCGTCGTGGCCTTTGGCAAATGGAGCAGCGATGTGCCGAGGAGTGTGAGCTCCCTGGTTACCTTGGGATGTCCTTGAAAAGACCATTGATGTCATCTGCTGCCCACACAACAGCAGCTCCCTTTGGCCTTGTCTCTTCACGCACAAATTGAGTCATACATAAACAATGTCCAGAGAAGAAGAAAATGCATCCGGTTGTCAAGCAATTATTAAAGACGGCTTTTGTTGAAATGCTTTGCAGTCACAGAAGAAGTGGTTAGTCTTTGGTGAAGATAAACATTTAGATGAAACATGAGACATTTATATTCTGCTATGTGAACTGATGTGTTATGCTAGTGTAATTATATCTGAATCATATTAAAGAACTTGAGTAAATCAGAAATTAAAATGTATATGGCTGGATCCAAAATCATTCTAAGTCAGTTTTAAGAAGAAGAAGAAGAAGAAGAAAGTGACTGACTATTTGTGATAGCAATCCCCAGAAGGATGCAGCTGACACACACACAAAGAAGGTTCAGGATGAAAACAAAATATAAAAAAAACATGAAAAACAGCACAAAGTGTTGACCTGTGGGATGCACTGAAACAAGTCTGATCCCCAGAGGCCCCTCTCCCTCAACAACATAGGACCCAGAGGGCCCCCACTAACAACTTCCTGTTACCAGACACCACTGGACGCCCTCAGAAGGCTCACGTCCGTTTTGTGAAGAGTCACAACAGTTTTGGAGCCACAAGGGAGAAGTACACGATATAAAGAAGGTGGTCATAATGTTGTGCCTGATCGGTGTATGATGCAAAATGAGATAAGGAAATACATTATTCAGATAAATTTAATCCAGACCACCTGGAACTAGACGCAGAAAAATAAAGCAATGTGACTCTTTGTATTGACTCTCTATAGTCAAAACGTCGATCGATTTAAACACTGCATGAATAGGAAAGAAGAGAGAGACACAGAGTTAAGATGGGGCCATGTGGGATGTATTATGTGTTATATGGACACTGTCAAAAAACCTCTAAAGAGCACAGAAGTGGTAGCACTGACAGCGAGGTCCGGCACACCCAGGACAGATCACCACTCCAGAGGGCTGTGGGAAGAAGCCATGGAGGAAACCCATGCAGGCAGAGGCAGAGCATGGAACATGCAAACTCCACTCAAAGGCCCCAGCCAGCCAGCAGGTTTAAACCCAGATCAGGGACAAATATTAATGTTGTAAATATAATGCAATATAAATTACCTCTGATGAATGTTTAATTATACAGTTCAATGCACAATAACTACACAAATATGCTCAGATATGTGTTATGTGTTTGCGCAAGAAACTGCATTAATTCAGTATTGGATTGCCCTGCAGGGCATCATGCACACCCTGACACAAATAAATGATTACACGTCATAGTGTCAGACTACACACTTGCGCTTTAAAGTTGTTTTGTGTTGTGTTTAAGACCCAGTGGGAAAATGTAAGACAGAAGGTTTGTTTCTGTTGTTTTCTATTACAGCTATATTTCCCATTAACATCATATAATTAAAAATTTTTTGACTGACTGTACTTTTATATTTTTATAACCATTTGCTGATAATGAGCTGCGGCAGTGGATCACTTTGTTTTTTGTTGTTTTTTCATGCTCTCGTAGCATTTACCACACTTTATTTGTTGCCATGTTGAAATTTCAGCACGTTTCTCCGTGCAGCCTGGCCGTCTCCATGTAGTTAATTGCTTTAAAACCACAGAGAGCAGAACAACTTTCCTTGCCAGCAATTCATTTTACAATCTTACAGTTTCAGCTCTTCTCCTCTGCACCCCCGTTGTTCTCCTCCACCTCCTCCTCCTCTCATCCCGACAGCTCGCATCATGAAGTTAAACCTGAGAATCTGGGTAATAAATCACAGTACCTTGGTTGTCCGCTTGATAACGGCTCACACTCAGCAATTATCTGCTGAATCCGATTGGTCACCGGTCAAGTCTACGGAGCCATAAATCTGCGACACCTTCTGATCTCTCAGATAGGTCCGAGGGAAATGAGTACAGAGAGGAAGCTGCTGACTTGTCGCTGTTTTTTTTATTATTTTTTTTCTCCCCCATTCAGGAGTGAACACCTAAAGGAAATTCTGATTCAATCTAAACTTAAAATGTGGCTTCCTTAAAATAAAAAAAAGGGCAAACTATAAAGTTCCCACACTGATGACCGCTATGAAATGTCTTCACACCTTCAGGTAACACGTTAACTAAAACCACTGTCTGCAAATTGGTCTCATTAGGAGCACTAACGGCGGGGCCAAGGTGTTAACTAGGATATTAGGATTCTTTTTGCTGGAGTAAAACAATAGACGACAGTAGAAAATCTCGCCGTTTCCTTCTAACGGTGCAATTAACTAAGAACCTGTTCCTGAAATTACAGTGACAGTTCAGCCAGCTTTTCCATTACCCCCACGTCTGACTCGCAACCTCCATTTGAATCGCAACTCACAGATTGTAGCCGAGCACTTCAGAGCACCAGCCCATTGCGGTTGTTTTTGTGACAAAGCGCTCCTGAGCCCACCTCCTCTATTTCACCACTGCATGGCTCAGTGGTGCAGTTAGAGGTGATAAATGATTTATTTTTCGTCGGCGTTCACCACAGTTGCTCAACTTTGCCCGAGTTGTTTCCACCCATAACACTGTGTGATTTATGTGGGAACATTCAACCTTCTAACTTTTCTATAATGCTCTGCTGCGTGGACTGGAGCAGATGGTACAATATAAATCTGCAGAAGTCACACAAATACAAGGCCGCAGTGAACGCGTCGCTCCTCATGAATAATGCAGCTGTTCTCTAGAGGTCAATCTAACAAGTGCTGAACCTTGATTTCTGATGGACAACCTGTACAATCAGAGTGATTATTGATTAGGCTGCCATGGAAGGATTAAAATATATTTGTTAAAGACTGGAACAGGAAATTGGACTATAAATATATATACCGTAGGCTATTTCCTCCTGAATAGTGGCCGGTATTCAATTGATAGCCAAGTCTCTTATAATGGCCGGGGGCGTGGTTTTCGGGTGCGCTTGTCGGCCAATTATAGATGTAGTAACACACATATGCCACAGATGGCAGTAGTTACATTTGAAGTGCCACATGAACCCAGATTTTAAACGAAACACGATCAAAACAACACAGTGCTTTAGCAGCGTGGCACAAAGAAGGATATTTGAGTGAACTTGAAGGAGATGGTTTTTAAATATTTTATTAATCCTGCATGGCTGCTGATGGTACATATGGTACGCAAATGATAGGAAAACTGAGCTCAAATACGGAAAGATAGACAACTGGAAATAAAACCCTCCCTCTAATAAAAGCCTGCCCCCGCTCTTTCCACTATTAGAGGATATACAGTATATAAGATCAGTGGTGTCCCCTGAAGCGCGGTATATACGTCTGCGGGACATAGATGGCGTAACCTACGCTCGTAGCCAACGCCGCTGTGAGCCATTTCTGCCTGTGCACTCTTCAATCTGGCTTGTTCTGTAAAAACGCTGCCCACATGCTCGGTGGCAATGTGCCTTTTTTTGCCACACAGGTTAACCGTCCCTCAATGTGTTCCGGCTTTATTGAGTCAAAACACCAATTTGAAAATTGCAGCCATGGAGAAGCATCCAGAAATAGTAAAATATGATATGATTAGTGTGATGCATAGTTACATTTCTGGAGAGGTGGACATCAAGCTACAGTGTTAGAATCTGGTCTGACACAGTAGCTACAATGTAGGTATAAACCACGCACAAGTCTTGGTTTCCGGTGTTTGCTCCCTTCAACTGCCTCTGTTCACCTTGACAAGTTAGCATACTGCTAATGCTGTTAACACAAAGTTAGGAATCATTTATTAAGGCAACATGTCCCGGAAGACTGCCCATCAAATTTCAGCCTCAAAACAACAACAGACCATTCGTCAATACTGCAGTGCAGACTTGGAACTGACCATTAAGTTCAAATGGTTATCGAGTTGCCAGCAAAGGCTCCGCTCTTTGATTGAGCTGACAAAGAATCTGAGGTGCAGCGAGGATTATGTTGGAAAACTAATCAATCCCTCCAACACATCATGGTATGGAAGACATCGATTGTGTTGCAGTCATTTGTACACATGAAAAGTGAAGTGTGAGGAAAGACTGAGAGAGTGAGAGAGTGTGAGAGAGTGTCAGTCTCTGTTTCCAGTCTCACGTCCTCACACCTGCCCAGAAGCTGGGGAACAATAGTCTGGATAGGCGGGGGAAGAAGAAGGAAGAGGGGGAAGAAGGGGGAAGAAGGAAAAAGAAGGAAAAAGAAGGAAAAGAGAGGAAATTTTGAAAAGATGGAAGGAGCCTGTAGTTATTAGTGTCTCTACTGTCCATCACAAGTAAAATCACACATATTCTGGTCTATTAATTTGAGAAATTTAACCAAATATGACACTTAACTGCAGAAAAGCATAGGAGGCTCTTGACCCAAAGGTCGCTGGTTCGATTCCACCGTTGGAACATGAGGCCTTTAACACAGACTACTACCAAGTGTTATCACATGTATCTAAATGTACTTTTATAGTCATTTTAATATTTCTGAATGAAGTACTGCAACAATTTTATCGTTTTCTATGAGTGAGTTTGCATTTTTGCAGTAAAAAATGAAGACAGTCACTGAAATGTAACAAATTTATTACAAATTTCACACACACACTCACAAACACGTGTGTTAAAGTTAAAAAACAAAATAGAACAGCAGCAAATTAAGACTTTTTTCTTTTAAAACTATTTACATTATATACATATTGACAAAGAATGTCACACCATGTTTTTTCCATGAGAAAAGTCGTGGTGGAAGAAGCGCTATATGAGGGAGGGCTCTGGTGGATCATACCACAGTTTCAGGTCTTTGAAAAGACGCTGGTCTTTCCACAGGGCTGCTGAAATGTCTTTAGCAGCTTTGTGGGCAGCCAGGCAGCATCTGAAACAGGTACGATCCCCACATTTTTAGGCAATGGCAAGGTGAGAGGAGCAGAGGGGGTTCCTGGGGAGACACAGGAGGAGGTGGCAGATAACACTCAATAAAAAGAAAAGAAAATACTTAAAATAATAAGTTTAATACATCGATATGATAACAATCTACTCAAGAGCAGCTCTTGTGTAGTAGAATATGTTCTTACAGCTGTAGCAGTGGAGGCAGAATGGAAGAAGCTTGATACAGGAACAGGAGAAGGAGGAAGAGACACAGGAGAAACAGTGTGCGTCCAGGTGGTGACACTTTTCTTTTTGTGGGGCTTGTGATGGGGCTGGATACATCAGAGGTCTGAGGGAATGAAGGCACAGTTCACAATATAAGATAACCGTAGATGGTAAAGAATGAATGAATCTATCATTATTGGCACAGCAGTCAATAAAACCAAATCAATTAAACATGGAATGAATGCATGAAAGCCCCACTATAGTTATTGCTACATGAAAACGATAACAGTGTACCAGTGTATTTATTAAATCAAAGTCTATCTATGTATCATTCTCTTTACTTTACATAAGTGAATGCTTCCCAGCCAAACTTAAGTTTGGCTTTAACATGGCACCATGAGAGCCACTAAACTGTGGCTTTGTAAACTGACAAAAAGAAAAAAATGACCTTAACTGGGACATTTTTTATAGTTGAGTATATTAATAATCTCATCTCATCTCATCTTCTGTATCACTTAATCCTGCACTAGGGTCGTGGGGGTTGCTGGAGCATATCTCAGCTGGCATCGGGCGAGAGGTGGGGTAAAACCTGGACAAGTCACTAGTCTATTGCAGGGCTAACGCAGAGACACACAACCATTCACACTCACACTCACACCGAGGGTCAATTTAGAGTCACCAATCAGCCTAACGAGCATGTCTTTAGAGGTGGGAGGAAACCGGAGTTATATTAATAATAATTCTAATAATAATAATGTAAATATCAGCACAAGTAAATCCTCATTACTTACTGATGCCAAGGTTCACCACCAGCTAAGGAGACATCCTTTGGTGGTGGTGAACCTGCAGGTAGAGTCCTGGCTGTAGCGTCTCACCAGGTGAAGGCCCTGGCTGCTTGGCTGCGGTGCCACTGTACATGAGGTTCCTGGATGCACTGAGACAAGGAGCGAACTGGAAGGCTACAGGTTCACAGACAAGATAAAAAAAAATTGTAATACAACAGTATTCAACACCAGCACGTCACAAGAGACTTCAGATACGTTCTTTACATGAAAACCACATTTACAGATCCATGCACTTCCAAACAGTGACATCTGTCCCCTCATCTGCATTGGGCATTTTTCGATCTCTGTTTGACAGCGAATAAGAAGGTGTTCCCTTTAAATATGTCATAGCTTTACATTTAATATGATACACATGTCACTCTGTCCAGGTTTACCTTCAGATGTAGATCATGCCACTTCTTCTGCCGAGGTGCTGGTGTGTTTCCTGCGTCAGAGGCCAAACGCCTGATCTCCTCCTCCTCTCCCACGGCCCTATGTTTTTTTTGTTTGTTAATCTGTTATTAACAGGAAAATGATATTTATACCAATACAGCTAATATTTGCTCATAACACAAATATGAACAATGTGCACACTTTTGTAACTTACTAATGCACAGATATTTGTGCACACTGTAGGTTCTTACTTGCATACAGTCACACAAACAAACAGCGAATTATAAACTAACAGCAGTAGCCTACATATTATATTATTTATTATTATTTATGACAACAGAAGTGAATACTAGATTATTATCAACTAGTAACCTACCAGTAGCAGCGGTGCATGTTGAAGACTGTGGTTACAACAGAAGTGAATGTTACCAGCAGACAGATTTACTGCCTAACGTTACTGTAGCTTATTAGTAACTGGTAACAGTGCATATTCAAGACTTTTGTGACAACAGAGGTGAAAACTATACAGATTTCATTCATAATGTTATGCTAAAAGTACATAAGAACATACTCTCATACTCTGACGTCATACTGGCATACTGATAAGCAGTACGTTACAGTGATAGAGCGTTACTGTACGTTACCGGGGGTTACAGTAACGTACGTTGCTGTCGGAGCAAAACGGTCACGTTTGAACTACACATGCGATGCGACGTCACAGTCGATTCTTTTAATAGTTATTTCTCTCTTTAATATATCATTAATATCTGCCTAGCTACCCGCTAGTTTATTTAATACAACATTAAAAAGGAGCGTGTTTACGTTTTGCGATGAATGAAAAGTTAACACCGAGCAAGCTAGACAGCTGACGGAATACAATGATATTAGCCACATATTTACCTTTTGTAGTTACAGGCAGCTGAAGGTTGTACGTCTTTCCAATCATTCGAGGCGGTAAATTTGAAATGACAGTAGAGGTCTTCTGCGCCTGCGTGAAGGCCGGACGGTTGAATTTTGGAGATGCGCCGTCGTGATTGGCCGTCGGAAAGATGGAAATGGCGGACCGCGATTGGTCCGGCTCGCAATTTTGGACAATGGCTACAGCGATTGGCCGAGAGCAAAGATGGAGACGGCGGGCGGCGATTGGTCCGCCCCGGCAATTTTGGACAAAGGCTACAGCGATTGGCCGACGCAAAGATGGAGAAAGATGGAGACGGAGCGACGTGATTGGAGGGGAAGATACAGACTCTCGCTCCCCCGCTACCGCTCCAGTCAAGGCTTAGGTGGATGAGCTTGAAAATTTCTAAAGGTTTTCCTTTAGTCACGATAATGATGAGGCACATGGTTATGGTGTGGCTAACACTAGGCACAGACACCATTTTACAAGGTTTCTTAGTTTGAATTTGAATAGGTGGAGCAGTACAACAATTAACCTTTATTAAGGTTAGAGAATCTCTTTGTTTTTTATTATTAAGTAACATTTATTGTTGACGTATCTTTAACTATCAACCCTGACCTCCTCAATCACTTTGCCTGTATAATATAAATCACCTGACTTCCTTTTTCTTTTTTTAAATTTGTCACTTGGTTGTAAACATAACTCAATTTGGAGCACTTGCTAGAAGGATATTATCATGTATTATCAAGCATAAGGTGTGACACATACTGACCCTTTAATAATTGCACCTATTGGTGGTTTTTGTGCTTCTGGTCTTTTTGGCAGGATACTTGATGTGACCCTGGTCTTGTGCTAAACCAGGAAAAAAACTCAGGCACTTGGCAGTCTGCTTTCTTCATTGGATTTCTGAACATCACAGAACAAATCTGTGTGTGGATTGTGGTAGCCAAATATCGCTAGCTTCCAGCAATACGTGTAGCATAAAATATATGCTATGTTTAAATATGCGGTTATCTTAAAGCCAACATACTGTATGTAACACTCATCATGACATTCCAGCTGGAAAATTAAATTTGGCGTCAACGTTAAAGTTGACTTAACGTGTATTCAGCGCTGCCTCTGTGGACTTTGCCTCTATTGTGCATATATCACATATCGCAGTTTCACAGTCTTTGTTTCTAACAGCGTTTTGTCACGGCACACTCAGGTGAAGCTCTATTGTATAATCATCGAGGCTGAGTTAAGCTGCTTCTGTCAGCAGGAGCGCTGCCGTTCAGTTCAGCTCAAGAGTGTCAACTTGCCAGGTTTGAACTCATCCATCCACAGTCAGTCTGGATTCGGTAATGAAAATATAATAAGTTTGTTTGAAACATATTATATTGGCACAGTTTATACTAATACATTGATCAGTTGGAGAGGAAAAAATATGCATAATCCACAGAACGGTTGCTGTGCCTGTGCGTTCTCCCAGTCTGGAGTCTATTAAACTGGTGTGCAGCTGAGACAAGACATTAGTATCCTCAGTTAACTCCTGTTACAGATCAGCGAGAATCAAAACCAGACAGGATATTCCTGCTGCAAGTTTCATTTCCCTTCTCTCCACACAAACACAATCCCTCTGATGATGCTGACACCACCTCCTCCTCCTCCTCCTCCTCCTCGTGACATTTATTTCTTGTGTTTCTGCCTGAACTCCACAAATCTTGTTGCTGTCAGCGTCGATGTTCTTTTTGGTTCTCGTCTCCTCCTCATTATGCATGACCTCCTCCCCGTTCGTCCGCACCTGCCCTTGTATCCTGGCCTCCTCTTGCTGTCACACAGCATAATCATATTCACACAGTGGAAATCACATTACATATCGGCTGCCACTGTGGACCGGTCCAGGGCGGCCGCTGGACAAGCCTAATGAATGCCTAACCATCAAAATGACAGTGATAATGGCATGAAAGGAGTTCTCCAAAATATCCACAGCTCCCTCTAGCTGTCCTTCTTCCCCCCACCCCCACCCCGCTCCTCTGGGTGGTGGCTAACACATTCTCACACACACACGCACCGGTACCCTTGTCCCACATAGAGTCACGACAGAATTGAAACTGTATGTCAGTCATGTCACAGTCTTGTGCCGTTTGATTAGACAATGACAAGTGAAGCAAATTTTTAGCTTGTAGGTTCTCTTTGCAGTTCCTTCTATCAGGTGTTTGCTTGACAAATGCAACAGGTCGTCTACGCGTACTGTCTACTTGCACGCAACCGCAACCTTGCGCCTTGTAACCTTGAGAGATTAGAAAGTACTACTTACAAATATACGTATTTATATACAAACAGAAACCTGAAACTTCTGATCATTTTGTCCCTTGCCTGTTGATTTTGTGTACGTATTTGCAGATACCCGTTTGGAGAGGTTACACAAAAACAAAGCTCACATGTGACTGTTAATGTCGTCAGGGCATGCACACGTCGACTTTTTTCCTGTGTGGCTAAAAAAAAAAACTCTCTGATGCGATGTATCACACAGCTGTTTTGGAGGCACAAGAGAGACCTACACAGTATGAGGAAGGTTGTCATAATGTTATGTTATACAATGTCAGGTGAAAATTCTCTCTTATGACTGCCTAAATGAATCACTTCAGGTGGAATTTCAAATATGTTTTTTCTTTCTCATTGTCACAGAGTCTCGTGGCAATAAATATGATTTTGATTTTTAGCTCCTGGATCCAGACTTCCAGACGCTTCTAATGTGAGAACAGTTTCATAACACATGCTCAAACACAGAAGAACAAAAGGCAGCAGTTGTTTGCCGAGTAGAACATCTTGTCATTATGGCTAAAAGACACCAGTGCTGACTGTTGCTACAAGACAGGGTACAAGCTGAGGTGTCCTATGTGCAAACTAAATCTCCTATCCTCCCAAACATCCTCCCACGAGATGTCTCGCAAATTCTTAATCCTCTCCTGCTTGGAGAGCAGCGGTACACTCAGGAGGTCACTTGTCCTGCAAGCATAAACAAGTCTGAACAAGAAACCACATCAGCTTTATAGCCAAACAAGATTTCGCCAGAAATGTCTTACTGCCTTAAAGATGTTTGGCACTCAATACCACTGGCTTGATCCGTTTTCAAGGTAAAGTTACTCCGCGTTGGCCTCCTGAAACTCACATTAGTCAGAATCAAAGTGTCTGTACAGTGGAGATCAATTAAGTCAAAAGGTCTTCGGTGTGTGCAGAGCTGATGAGCAAAGGGAAGTAGGAGTCTGATGGGGTCAATGTGATAACTAAAGCAAAGCTCACATCACCCAGACGATCCGAAGCCAAGTGAATATTCATTAAATCCTCCACAATAAGAGAGAATTTAATCTGCCATTTTAATTATGAGGCCGGCGCACAGGAAGGCCGTGGTCTAGATTCTGTTTCCTCAGGAGATTCGCCCTCTATCCCCGACTCCCACAATGAGAAAGAGATAGAAAGGAAGAAGGTGCAGCCTTTTGACCGGCAGTGAAGGGAGACCTGGCCCTTAATGCCGCTGCACACACCAGGGGAGGAATAATGAGGATGAGAGGAGAATGAATGCAAGTATACAGCGGCGTGGCCATTATTTGTCTGCATGGCCTATTATGCTACGAAAACAAGCAATATCCCCACACCCCAAATTAGGACACCAGAGAAGAGGGAGTTACTGAGGATGATGTCTCTGAGCAGGATGTAGTACCAGTAATATCTTTCAAATAGACTTTCTACAACACAGATGCAGAATGATTCTGATAAGAAGCCGGGCTGATTCTGAAGCCGGGACCAGCAGGGAATGAAATACTGATATTTGAGAACATGTACATGTGAGGGCAAACATATTTGCACCACAGCAGTCTGTTTTGGTTAGCTTTCTGCGCAACATAACAAGAGTCAACACTTTAGGAAATATCTTACTGCCTACGCTTCCACCTGCATTCATTTTCTGTAATCACATCTCTTCTTGATCCTAATTCAAGTAAAAATTTTCTCAGTAGAATCAGACAATAAATGATACAATTCTGAAACTTTTAAACTCTAAGCAAAATAAATGAGTGCTTTATTGGGTTCGCACTTACACATTTAAGTGTCTCCAGAAGAGAGAACCATAGTAAATTAACTGTAAACACGTCTCCTGTTGTGCAAACCATCTGATTAATTGCAGGAAATGCTGCGATATTTTAATATTTGCTTTAGGGATTAGTTGTGCGAATGCATGTTAATATTGACACAACTCTCGGCGGCTTTCTTTAGTCTAATTTTGTCAATGTCGGAGCAACATGGAAAACCTTCAGCACGCAAACTTTAACCTTCCATGGTCATTTTATACATTTAAAAGAATATATGGTTTATATTCAGCCCTCTAATGTACAAGTGACGGATATTTTAATAATTTTTCAACAGGAAAGGCCTCCGTAGGTATGTTTGGGGTCTTGTAGCCTAAGGCGTCAACTAACACACACTAGCATTATTTGACTGTCTTCCCAGTTACAGTGTTACACCCAATAAACATCCCAATCTGCCAGGAGGCCAGTAAGCACGAACTCTGTGCACTCAAACTTTGTTCAAACTCGAACTACTGTATTTTAAATTACTGCCCGGAGTTCTAAAAGAAACTTTACAATACCGGGCAGACAGCTGGAGAAATAAAATTATGAACATTTACAGTATTTATTTATATGGTACAACCATAAAAACTGTCTAGAGCATTGGTATTAACATGAAAAGTGATCTTAAGATAAAATACATCTTTTAGTGCCACAAAGCTACCTTTAAAGGGCTAGACACTGCAGAAATTCATCTGACTTTCTTGGTTTATTTGAAATACATCCGTCATTCAGCCTCCAGTGCGCACAGGTGCTTCTTGTGCTTTAAGACAGCTGTGATCACACTGGACAGGCAATACTCTGTGTGTGCCCAGCTCTACATTGTGAGAAGAGAGAAGAAGGTATTTGCAGAGGGTGACGTACTTCAGTTGACTGCATCTGAGTCATATGTAGAAACACTTGCAAGCCCCTGGGTGGTTTATTTTGAAAGACTCAACTTCGAGAGACAATGTACAGCTACAAATTCCTTGGGAGGAGGTTGGGGTGGATGGATGGGTCGAAACATCGAACTTTAATAAAATCCAGTTGCATGAAAACTCAAGTCAAACCAAAATCTTTTGTTTGCACACAAGCTTAAATATGGTCCTCTGTTCGTGATAACTAGTTGAGTTATAAAGAATGACACTGTAGACACACAGGGAGAGACAAGCAAATGATGTCATCTCTGAAGTGGTGACCTCAACCTCCTTTCTGAGCGACTGATACAGCTGATTGACATGACGCAAGCAGAGTTTCCTAAACCTTTGCCGAAAGGAAACACCGTTGACAGCTTTGCTTAATACCCCCAAATTCACTATGGTGACAGATGGTTGGGCTTGGAGCGTCGGGTGAAGTCAGGTGGAGTGAGTAATTGACCAGTGAAATTAACGGGTTTAAGATGACAAAAGAATTTCCACTTCTTTGGCTAACAGTCAAACCTACATTTAGTTTCGTATTTCACACAGCATCAAAAAAATCTGTGAGAAATGACTTCTGTTTTGGAGACTGAATCCGGCCCGTCTCATTCAAAATAAATCATTTAATCTGTCTTGTCTTGTGTGTGTGTGTGTGAGAGAAAGAAAGGCCAGAGCTTTAAGAGAGTCTATTTCAGCTCATTTTAAGTCTTTACTGAACCTAAGCAGGGCAGCAGAGGAGCTAACGAGAAAAAAAAAAAAAAAAAAAGGAGCTCAGATCCCAAGACGCCAATGCTTCAAACCCAATGAGCACGAAACTGCAACGGTGCTGCTATCGTACATCAGGCCTGTGATCTCCTGGTACATTAACAAGTGAAGGCGTTTTGCGTTGCGGTGGAAGTTTTCGACAACCGCCGGTGCAGTCCGCAGCCCCGAGATCAAATGTAAAGATCTAATCCAGTGTCACAGAAGTATAAATAGAGCAACTGCGAGCTATGTAGGCCTACTGCAGGGAAATTAATGTCTCTGCTCGGACGGGCTCAGATCCCCCAGGTCTCCGTCCACAGCGGAAAAGACCCGAAATAATTCAGAATAAAAGAAACTATATCAGATCTACACTTCACACTGATAGAATCCCGCTTAGAGGAAAGCAACAGTATGACCTACTGTGTCTTCTGGCTGTCTCGAGGGGGGATTACACAGATGAATCTCTCCCTAGTCTTATTTTTCCTCGATTTTAACAGCAAGAGTCGGATTTTGTTGCCAGCAGCTGTAAACAACTTCCTTCAAGAAGCCGGTGTCAGACATCAGAGGGGAGGAAGAGTCAGCCCAAAGTTCAGATCATCTCACTTTCCTGGGTTTTTTATCGGGATTCCGCTGCGTAGTGAATGTGCGGATGCGTCGCTTCAGGGGCAGCGAGGCCATTGTTGCATCAGGAAGAAAAACAAAAACTAACAGGAGTACAATATTAAGGCCCCGTGATTCGATTTGGATTGTGAAGCAGATGAGGCAAAACCCATCGTATTTACTCTGCAGGCTGTATAGAGGGCTTTAATCAAATGAAAAGGAAGCCGCTGGAAAGAACAGATATATACAGAACTGGAGAAACAGCCAATTTGAGGAATATCAATACTCTGACATGTTTCTCCTTTCGTCCGTAAGGTTAAAATGTCTGTGTGTGAAAATGTAATTCAGGAGTTACAAGTCTGAACCACTGAGCTGTACCGCAACAAAAAGAGACGCGCTAAAAATGTCGGCTAGCATGGGGAAGTGGTTGGGGTGGATGGTGGGTCGGCAAAACACACGGCAACAAAAACAGGGACATCTGAGGTCTTTGCAAGTCGCTGAATACAAAATAAATTTATTCTATTCTATCACTGTATTCGACATAAAATGTACTGCGTGCACAGTATGTTTAGGAAACCTGGTTGCAGGACTGTAACCACAGTATGGACTGCAGCGTTATGCAACATTTATCTGTGAGGTCATAGGTCAGTTTTTAATGAGCAGAGGTGGTGAAGACGAGGGAGTAGATTTTTTAAAAGCAGGACAGAGAGCGCTGCATTGTGCTCAGACAGAGCCCATAAAAGACATCGACTGAGGGCATACGTGTCTGACAGCGAATCTTTTAACTTATTTGAGCCTTATTTAACCTATTTTGATAAGTCTGCACAGATAACCGAGAGAAATGCAATTTCATCACAGTTGTACGCATGTATGTCAAATAATAAAAAAAAAGCTTGATTTGATTTAATTTGAGTGTATGAGCCTTTGAGGGACAAAATAAGAACGAGAAGAAGGATTTTGCATGAACAAAATCGTACTACAGTGTGACTAAGGCTGCTCAGGTGTCAGATGTCCAGAACATCAGCTTTCCAGTGCAGACACTTTTCTTCAAAACGTCAATACCCAATTTTCAAACACCTGGGTAAGCCTGTGAAAGATCCAGCCTTTTCCTCTGATCTGCCTTTGAAAAAAAGGGTTATTCTTTTGAAATCAAATAAAATGGATAAAAGTGCAAGTGAAAGTGAATGCGTGAGCATTTTTTTTTTTTTTTTTAACTTTGGCTGACCGCTAACCTCGGCAAATAAAGTGCAGCTTTACAGATTAAAGCTGGCAACATTTTGCAAAAATTTTCAGGATTTCCAGCCTGATCCAGTGTCTGATTATATTCAAAAGAGAGACATCTCCGGTATGTAACTTTCCACCTCATAACTCCAAATAGCTAATTTTTTTGTGACAGTTGCGATGGTCTTTCTCAGAGAATATTTCTGAGCTCTTCTGGCGTCGTTACTGCGGCTCCTGGATGTTTCTTTTTTCTTTCTTTTTTTTCTTAAATTTCCCCATTTAGCAGTTTTGTCAGGTTTGATTGGAGTCAGTGCCTGCCGTCAATCACACAAGCCAGTCCTGACAGCACTGTTACGGCTCGGCGTACAATAGAAAATGAAATTGTGGGGGCAAAAAAAACAAAACAAAAAACACATTGCTATTCTCATTAGTTTGGTGAAGTCATGCAGCAGAGTCCCGCGTCACTTCAACCTGAGCTGAGATTAGAAGGACAAATAAAAACATCTGTTTGTGAGCAGGTGTTTTAATGGAATAACTAAAGATAAAACTAATAATTTGAGTTGACATTTGGGATTGTTGCGCTGCATTCGTACTTAATTCCAACACATACTATTTAACTTGACTGCATGATGAAAGATATTAAGAGACGGGCTTTTCTTTCCTTATCAGAGGTAGAAGAAGTATCCAAAATTAATCTTTTGTTTGCACGATCAATAAAACTGTTGTGAAGTGTAAAACCTATAATATAACCAAAAATGAGAATTAAGATGTCCCTCATAAAATACTAAGATAAAAAAAAAAAAAAAAAAAAAAGAAAGAAATTTGACTTAAAAATAAAATTCTTATTCCCATGAGGACACGTGGCAGTTTTTGGGAGTTCATCATTGTGCTGGAGGGTATTTAACAGATACTGCAGGCAGGTGAAATAACCAGTCTGGCTCCAGCTTCGAGCCCACAGCTGAAATGAACTCGCCCGTTTGCCCCGGGGGCCTAAAGGTCTGCCAGGGTTTTGGTTGGCTGCACACCTGCAGGTCATCCTGCAGCAGCAAGCAGATTAGAGCCCAAGCTAATTTATATTTAAACAGCTCCGAGGTTTCACTCAAACTTTATACCTGATGTTAAAAAAAACAAAAAAAAAAACAACATACTACGATCAGAGCTGGATGGACGCTGTACACTTGTCAAATTCTAGACTCATTTTGTGGTCGGTTAACGAAAAGTACAACTGCTGTTCTGCAGGTGCCTCCGTGACTGGTTTATTCAGAGCAACTGTCAGTCATGACAACATCCATCCATCCTTTTTTAGACCCAATCAAAAACTCAAGTACTCATGACAAAAAAAAAAAAACTTTTGGGGGATATTTGAGGTATACTGCCTAAGTCACAACATCCTTTTATAAGAGATTTTATAAATATAAGTGCTCTTGTTGCTTATAAGCTGCAGATGCTAGTAAAAATCTGAGTAAGAGGACAATCGGAATAAAAAGGTCCACGTGGAACTACCTTAACCACCTGTCTTTGTGACCTGATTTGTCCTTTTTACATATTCTTTTTCCTCAATGTCCACGTTCACTTATCCTAGCAATTTACATCATATTCCTTTTTTTCCTCAGCATTTTTGAAATTCCCTGTCAGACTGATGTATATTCTTGTATATTTTGTACATTCTGTCAAATTTGATACTGACTTTTTTGTCTGTGTGTTGCTTGTATATATTTTCGTACCAGATTCTGCGCTACTGTGAGAAGGTAATTTCCCATACGTGGGATAAATAAACGTTCTTGTGTCTTAATGGTGGTGGAAAACTTTGAATCCATAGGGAAATATTAGCTCCTAATAACCATGTGCACACTTAGTCTAATCTCTTTCACCTTGAAGCAACCCCACATGTTGGAAAAACCCACCAGCCCTGACCTCAACATTTGCTGAGTTATCTGCGTGTACAAAACAGCAACACCTTGACTTTCCACATGCACCTGAAATTTAAGTCCATGCAAAATAAAAGCTGAACCCCCACCTAGATCTCAGAACCGCCTCGTGTCTCCGAGCCACAGTAAAGTTTTTGTAGCATATAGTAAAATTTAAACCAAGGACACGGGCGGGGATTTATGGAAAGGCTGAGATTACATCACCGCGCTGTTCGATGATAATAAGCCTCCACCGATTCATCACCACAGCTGAGAACCCTTACCTCAGCTAAAGTCCCCATTCATTTCTCCTCAATAGAAACAATCTCACATCCCATTTTTATTTATTTATTTATTTTTTTTTACATTCCAGATTCTTCCTCGTGATAAATGAAAACTTCCCCGGCTCAGAAACAATTGGCCTCCCCTGTGGATTTGTGCGTCTGCTCAGAAGCATTTGACTCATTCATTTGTACCGTGAGCTGCCGTTTCTTATTCAGCAGACTCAAGAAGCAAGCTATGCAGTTTGTATCTATTTGAAAAAAAAATAAAAAAATAACAATAATCTGAATGCGGCCTTCTGTGTATATTGAGTTCAGAGGATAGAGCATGGAGTTCAGCTTGTTATGTGACGGTGAAGGTTGGAAGACGGACTTCACAAAACAGCCACAGTGCAAAATGTTCCTCAATTGCAGAGCAATATATTGTATACGAGGGGGAAAAATATGCAACAGAGGTCGAACTGAAGCTGGGGAACTGAGAGAGCAGGTGAAACGGGCCCTGACTTATAAAGCTGTGTGTCACTCAGCACAGGTGTCAGCTATTCACTCTGATTTGATGCAGGCCAAAGTGAAAAATGTGGCCCAGGTGGCTTCGACACTTGTTAGATTTATATGTGGACGTCCTCATTTATTTGATGTTTAAGTTCACTTTGAGTCCCTTTGCATCAATCCTAAAAATCTTTGTGGTAATTAAATATTTTTATTTTTGTTTGGAAGGTCTATTGTTGCTGTTGAAGCCGTTTTTTTGTGCTTTTTTTTTTTGCAAAATTTGTTTTTGGAGTTTACATTGGGATCATTATCTTCTTTATTTTAGCCATTTTGTTTTTGTTGTTTTTTTATTTTTTTTTGCATCTATTTATTTCACTGAGTACCTTTTTTGTTGTACAAAGCTTGTTCAATTCATGTCTCCTTTTCTTGTTATTTTTGGCCTTTTCCCTGTTACGTCATATCACTTTGTGCTTGTTTGTGTTATGTTTTTTTAACACCATTTGCATTGTTGTGTTCTGGCCATTTTGCATCTGTTTATGTTCATTTTACAGCTTTTCTGATTGTTTTGAAAAGTCTTTCATCTCTCTTTTTGATCACTTTGTGCGTCACACTACGATCATTCCATATCAATTTCTAATCTTTCTGTTTTTATAATGTTTTTGTATATCCTTTATGCTCCCCTCTGAGATTTATTTATTTATTTATTTTTTAAGATTTTCTCATGCAATTTCTTAGTGGTTGCAAATGTTTTTGTGCTCACTTTGCGTCTCTTGACCAATTCACATCTCATCTTTTTGCCCTTATTTCCTGGCCATGTTTTGTCTCTTTGTGCTGAATTTGTGGCTGCTTTACATATCTTTGTGGCCACCATGCTTCTCCTTGTGGTTGTTTTACACCTTTTTCTCTGTATTCTCAGCAGCTCTGAATATTTTAAAGGCAGTATGTATTTTTAGCAAACGTGCCTTTATACCTTATATTTCATGCTTTTGTGTCTTTTGTTATTGCACTGAAATTTTCCTCTGGCGCAATCTTTCTATCCATCCACCTACATGTTTCAAGATGTTAAACCCTTCCTTCTGTTTTCATACATGGAAATGCTGATATACTCTCCTGTAATCTCCTTTAACCTGATAGCGGCACAGGACCGTGGCTTTTATTCTGAAAGGGTGTGCCAAAGCAGATTTGCAAACCCATTCCAAACAAGTTTAGCTGCAGAGAAGTGATCCAGGAGATAGACGTGCTGCTTCTCAACGAATCAGAGGAAACCTGTAAAGGTGGTGATGTTCAGTATTCTGGGACGCTGCTCTTTAATGTCCTGTCTGACACCAGGCTGAGGTCTTAATGATTTCAGGACTTCTTAAGTCAACCTTTCACGTATGTCACTGTTTAAGACGATAAAGCAAATCCGTCTTTGTCTGCCTGCCTTTCCCCCAGAGGGGCCTGTGTTTATCTCCTCGCAGCATCTCCACCGAGAAGCCGCCGCACAGCGTGATTATCCTTTTCTTCTCTGCACAGCGGTGAAGAAATGTTGTCACTCTCTTTTCCCCGGCATTACAGGCGACGGAAGGTTTGAGCTGCTCACTTCACCGCTGATTAGCGTTTGTGAAAGAGACGGTGAATTCTCACATTCCTCTTCGCTGAGAGCTTATTACCCAAGGACAGCATTTCATCTTGATTCATCAAAACAGGAGAATTCACAATCACAGCCCTCTTATTTCAGAGAGGTGGCGATGCTCCAGCGCCACGGGATAACAAGGGCCCGGTGTGATGAGGCATGGGTTCCCCTTCAGCTTATTACAAACAGGTGTGAGGCGACGTCAAGAAGCGAGGGAAGCCTGCCTCGGAGGCTCTGATGCGGCAGGACTGCACTGCGGCCCGCAGAGACATCAAAGCTGCATAGGTGGACGCGGAAGACGAGGAGATGGTTAGCCACCAGTGTGGAGTAATTGGAGCTCCTTAACAAACGCTCT
The DNA here is from genome assembly GCF_022458985.1 of Mugil cephalus. Taxonomy (NCBI): domain Eukaryota; kingdom Metazoa; phylum Chordata; class Actinopteri; order Mugiliformes; family Mugilidae; genus Mugil; species Mugil cephalus. The sequence goes on along the minus strand of NC_061789.1, from coordinate 14,002,493 downwards.
GAAGGAAAAATGCCTACACCTGCTTATAGTGTTAATGACACCAATGGCGCTTGCTCCTCATGCAGACCGATTTATTTCAAAGACACGTTTGTTCTTCTCTTTGATACAGTTCAATATTTGATCTGTGGATGCGTCTATTAACATGAGATCCTCTCACCGAAGCAGAATTTAGCAGCAGAATAGATTTTTATTTAATTACAATGACTTTTTAGTCCCGTAATGACAAACTCAGTTATTTTCTCATTAAACTGACAAAAAAATACAGTTTAATCCGAGATAATCATTTAAGTTTTTCTGAACGTGATGAAATTCATGTCATGTAACTTAAAGTTCTTCTTCTCAATAGTTGGAGACTTTTACGCTCAATGTAGAAGATTTTCAAAACACAATAATGTTCAAGTAAAAATTCATCCAAGAAAAATGTCATAATTTTCATATTATTATAGTGGAGGATGGTGTTTGAGTAGAATATATTCATGTCTTAATCACTAAAACCAATTAAAAGCCAGATTCATTCACATAATCAAATTAGAAACTTGTGTATGACTTTGCTCACGCAATATCTGAAGTTTCATCAGTTCCAACGTGAGCTGCTCACTTCCAGCTGCCCACAGTTCACAGAGAAGACCAGAACTTTTTTTTTAAGAAAAATACACACACACACAGCAGAGATAGAGCTCGTTCTTAAGTACAAACTTAAGTTCCCTGATCAGCTGATTAAACCATGGTGGGGATACCATAATTCCACAAACAGTCAAACTGTTCGATATCTGCATCGTTTCGGTGGCTCACCGTCACGTGAAACGCACCTCAAACCTGCCCGGGTTTCGATTCATTCAAAACACCTGTGCCGGTTCTTGTTAGCGAGGCTGAGCACATACTGCCGGAGGCTGCGAGAACAATGTCAAACAGGGAAGCCAAACTGTTGAGAACGTGAGATAATCTCATTTCATTTGTATGAAAACAGCAGAAGGTGGTGTATCCCTTCTCTGCTGACGTGCCTGTTAAAGTACAAGCTTCTCTACTCTCTGTTCGGATTATATTACACAGTCTGGTGCAGTGAAGGAAACTTTATTTATTTAAAAAAACAAAAAAAAACAAAACATCTTCTCCCTGTCTCATCTGGGTTTTCCCCACTCATCTGTCCACCTCATCCGTTTACCTCCGTGGACACAGCCCCACACAGGCACAGGGCACACAAACACAAAATACCTCCCACATGACTAATTTTTGCCTGAGAGAACACAAAACTCAGGTGTTTCCTAATGAGCACAAAAGAAAAGCGATTCAGCTATTTGTCAGACTAATAATGCACAATGAAAGAGAGGACGCTGTTAAGAACACGCCGAGGAATTGGTCGTAAAACATTTGGAAAACATTCACCAGTTCGCTGCTTTTCTCTCTTAGCGTGTGAATCGCTGGCTACGCGGCACAGGGCGGGGTTGCCGTTTTTTTTTGGTTTTTTTTTGTCTATCGAAAGCCCAAGCACGCGAGTTCATGAAAAGCACGGGAGGAAAGGTGGCAGCGTGTTTTGTGTTTGCAGTCGTAACCTTCCTGTTTGCAGGCTTAACGTTTAGCGTTAACATTAAGACCTGCTGCAGCGCTAATCTTCTTAAATGTGACGGTGACACATCTGGCTCTGTTCGAACAGTTTCTCACAATATTAGAGTGCAACCACACACAACACAACCACGGGAAACTGGATTTTTAAAATTATAATATGTTTCTTTTGAATTGTATAATTCAGAAGCTGTATTTCGTACCTGCTGTCCTCAGGGAGCCGCCGAGGCTAACAGCTTAGCGAGCTAACGAACAGGTATGAGACGGCAAGGTGCGCCGGCGTTTTCTCCCATAAAAATCCAAAACCAAACATCTTAACGTCCACTTCAAATCAGCAGACGCATCACGTCGGGTGAACTCGGACCTCACTGAAGGAACACCACTTACAAAGCTGTGAAAATAACAAGAAGGGGCCATTTGTGTGACCTTTCCTCATGAGTGCGGTGGACGCAGCCTCATTACGTCTGGACAGCCGGCAGGAGGGAAAAACGGTAACTAAAAACCTAAGTGTTATGCAGTCACCGTATTCTTTTTCATTAATTACACATGTCCTCTTCCTGCTTTGACAAGTCATCATCTGCGCTGCAGACAAAAAAAAAAAAAAAACACATTCTCACATAATGTTTCTGTTCTGCAGATGCTTTCTCTGTTTTCCCTTCACCGGTGCCAGCAGCTCCCCCGAGACGGACAGACTGACGTCCTCCTTGCTCACAACACCTGGATGGAGCGCAGATTGACTGAAAGTTTTGATGTGCAATTTGTTGTTATTCTTCTCCCGTCTCATTTTGGTTCACAGACGCTCATCCACAATGCTCCAGTTAATTGCTACAAGCCAGTAGGCAGTCGGTCCCGGGCACCTGTGCACAGCAATGTCTTCAACCTGGCTTCTGCTTTTGTGAAGCCACAGCCATAAAATGCATCTTTTTCCTATTTTGTGTATGTGTGTGTGTCCTGTATTCATTCGCCGTTCTTCTAAGCGCTAACAGAAGACACGAGTGAGGAGCCTTCCCTGAAGGAAGCTGCCGTTCCTCCACCACAGTGGTCAAACTTTAGTTTTCGTCTTGGAGCCAACGGGGTGTGAAGAAGATGTCGCACATGGCGGCGCGACCTTCACACGTACACACATGGCTGAATGCACTTTTTTTTTTTTTTTGCTATATTTTCTCTGATACCAGGAGACACGCTATAAATAAAAACATTCA